>NC_140584.1:1170861082-1171499228 GCF_964204655.1 Triturus cristatus | reverse complement strand
TACACTGTCTTAGTGGGGAGAATGGAGGGTAAAGTAGTTGTCTTTGTATCAGTGTATGTCCCACCGGGGTTACAGTCTACGACTTTTGCAGACTTAGGGCGCCTCCTCCTTGACCTTCCGGGGGGGCTTCTGGTGGTTGGGGGGGACTTCAATGCGGTGGTTTCTGGGACCGTGGATCGTCACCCCCCTAGGGACCTCCCCCGGGCGCAGGCGTGACTGTCCGGCTTCTTAGATACACTGGGATTGGTGGACTGCTGGCGCTTAAAACATCCCACGCAGCTGCAGTACACTTTCCACTCGGGTGCCCATGGTAGCCTCTCACGGCTTGATTATGTCCTTGTCCCCGCGGCCTATGTTGGGAGGGTAGGAGAGGTGCGCCATTTGGCGCGGGGTATTTCAGACCACTCCCCGCTCCTGTTGCACGTTGATGTCTTCCCGAGGGGGGAGGGCAGGGTAGCTCCGATCAATGCCTGGTATCTGCGCGACCCCACTATTCGCGCTGATTTGATTAAATCCATGCAGCGGTATTTCGATGAGAATGTGGGGTCCGTCCCTTCGGCTATCTCCCTGTGGGAAGCTTTCAAAACAGTTCTTAGAGGGGAGGCCCTCTCCTTTATTTCCCATGCCCGGAGGCGCGAGCAGGAGGAGGTGACCCGGGTGGAGGCCGAAATCGCTGAATTGGAGGGTGATCTAGAGGGTGGGGTGACGGATGCTGCACTACATGTCCTACAGCTTAAGCAGGCGGCCTATAGGGCCCTCGTCACGGAGGCGGCCAGGGGCCTCTATAGAGAGCAACAGGGGCGACTGTATGATGTGGGTGATAAGGCTGGTAAACTGCTTGCATGGTTGGAAAAAAAGGAGAGAGCGAGTCGTGTGGTCCCGCTGATTGAGAGGATGGATGGTGTGCGTGTCACCGAGCCAGAAGACATTGTCTCTTGTTTCGCGGATTATTTCCGCGAGGTGTATTCCCCTGTGTCTCCCTGCTCGGAGGAGGATTCTCATGCCCTGCTTAGGGATATCGCGCTGCCTTCCCTTTCGGTGGAGGACAGGGTGTCGTTAGATGCCGCTCCTACCTCCGACGAAATTGCTCTCGCCATACGCTCGGTCGCATCCGGCACGGCCATGGGCCCGAACGGCATCCCTATCGAGTTGTATAAGCTGCGACCGGATGTACTGGCACCCCACCTCCGTGCGATGTTCCTGGCAGCCCACTCGCTGGGCTCCCTCCCGCCGGACCAATGTCTGGCTACAATCGTGGTGATCCACAAGGAAGGGAGACCTCGAGACCGGGTTACATCCTACCGGCCTATCTCGCTCTTGAATGCGGAGCCCAAAATCCTCGCCAAGGTGCTAGCCAACCGGCTGGTCGGCGTGGTGGGCGATTTGGTCCACCAAGACCAGTCCGGCTTTATTCCCCATCGCAACACGGCCCTTAATCTGCGGCGCTTGCACGGGGTGCTCGCGCGTGTCCCGTTTGTGCGGGAGCCGGCCATATTGGCGTCCTTAGACGCCACCATGGCGTTTGACACGCTCGAGTGGCCATACATCTGGGCTATGCTGGCGAAGTTTGGATTTGGCCCGGGGTTCATCAGCTGGGTCAAATTGTTGTATTCGGGCCCATTGGCGCAGGTGGTGGTGAATGGAAGAGTATCGGTCCCATTCGAGCTGGGACGGGGCACGCGACAGGGCTGTCCCTTGTCGCCGCTCCTGTTCGCGCTGGCCTTGGAACCCCTGGCGGAGTGGCTGCGGTGGCACCCTTCCATCCGTGGTCTCCGTTGGACCCCCGAGTATGAGGACCGTGTGTCCCTATACGCTGACGATATCCTTTTGTACCTAGCCTCCCCGCGTAAATCACTGATTGTCCTGGTTGATGTTTTGCGCTCATTCGGCCGCAACTCAGGCCTTGTCATCAACTGGGCTAAATCATGTGTGTATGTGCTTTCCGGGGAGGCTCCCGTCCTCCCGCGGGGCTGTCCGATCCAGATTGCCTCGCAGGGGTTTCGGTACCTGGGGGTTTACATTACTCTGGACCCGGAGGCCCGCTACGAGCGGAATTTGCTTCCCCCCCTCCAGCGCTTGAAGGAGGACGTCGCGCGCTGGCGGCGCCTGCCGCTTTCGCCGCTCGGCCGGGCGGCATTGTTTAAGATGATGTCGTTGCCACGCTTCCTGTACGCTCTCCAGAATACTATGGATTTAGTCCCGGCGCGCTACTTCCGTGAGGTGGAGAGTCTACAGCGCCGCCTGTTCTGGGACGGGAGGCCGCGTATTGCCCTGACGAAGTTGACGCTCCCATGGTACGACGGGGGGATTGCCCTCCCGGATATTAAACGGTATTACTGGGCCTCCCAGCTAGCTGCAATTAATCATGGCCTTTACGGGCCCGCCTTAAACCCGGCATTTGAAATGGACAAGATGCTCCTGCCTGGTGGCGACTATAATCGAGCGCTCTACTCTGGCGCGCCCGGACCCCGCCTGACGGGACCTACGCGTGTCATGGTACGAGTATGGCACGCGGCTAACGCAGCTATGGGGTGGAAGGACCGTTTGACCCGGGCATCACCGTTGTACGCGTCTGAGAGATTGGGCTCCCTGTGGACCTCGAAGGGCTTCGAGAAGTGGGACACGATCGGCATCAGTAAAGTGGGGGACCTCTGGACGAGGGGGGGATTTAAAACATTCGAGACGCTGCAGACGGAGTTTCAGCTGCAGGGCAGTGAATACTTTCGGTATTTGCAGGTCCGTCACGCGCTGGGCTCAGTCTTCCCAGACGTCGCCTCCATCCCGGAGTCTTCCCCCCTAGAGGATAGAGTGCTGGATGGCCACGTTCCGGACAGCACGATCTCCCTCATTTACAAAAAATTGATTAATGACCGCTCGGGCTTGCTGACTGGCCTCCGCGAGGCTTGGATTGCCGACGGGTTGGAGTTGGACGATGAAGACTGGACTTCCGCGGTGGCCTCTCCGAAGGAGGTGGCCATACCGGCTCGCCTTCGCTTCGTCCAGCTTAAGATACTCCATCGGGTTTACATGACGGGGCCAAGGCTTTTGCGTATGGGCTATGCTGAGGATGGGTTGTGTAAGCGTGGGTGTGGTGCTTTGGCGACTTTTTTGCATATTTTGTGGGAATGCCCGAAGGTGGAGCGATTCTGGCGTGGTGTGCATGAGGTTCTGCGAGTGGTTACGCATGTCGCGCTGCTGCCTGAAGCGAGGAGATGCCTGCTGAATGTGTGGGAACCAACTGACTACTCGGTTCCGCAGACGCGATGGGTGACTCTGGGATATATGATAGCTAAGCGTGACATTGCTCAACTGTGGGGATCCCAGAGGCCCCCGACGGTGTCGGCCTGGAAAGAACATATGGATTGGTGCATGTTCCGAGAAAAGGTGGTGTATGTGGCGAGGGGTAAGCCTGGGGCATGGGTGAAAGTATGGGGCCCCTGGAACGCCTACCGCGGGGGTATCTGCGCGCCACCATTGCTGCCTGCGGCCTCACCAGCCCCGTCCCCTTAGTTGACTCCTTTCCATAGCCCCGAGCACGGAGTTCCCCCAGTCCTCGATCTGTTCCCTTTCCCCTCTTTAGACTCCTGTTCCTGGCTGGGGTCCCCCATCCGGGGAGCACGTGCTGTTACTTTCGATTGCGGGTTGCCTTGCGGGTGTGGTTTTTGTGTTGTGTGTATAAAATGAAACCGTATTGTGGGGTCAGAGTGATGTGGCCCACGACGCTGATACCTCCTGATTTTGCTTCTCTGCACCGCCCAGTGTTTTTGTATGTATGTCATATGCTCCTGTCATTCTAGCGGCCGGCCGGAAGGTTGTAGGCCCATACTTGTATATTCTTGAGATTGCAATAAACGGTTTCAAAAAAAAAAAAAAAAAAAAAAAAGAAGGATCAGAGAATTTACAGTGCATGTTAAGATCAATCCTTCAATGAACAGAATCCTCACTTCATTTTGAATACCCTATGAGTCAACACCTAGATGAACAATGTTGAAAGTAAAACACCTGTAAGTTCTATTAGTTTCCCAGCTCTTGTTTACTCCCAGCCAACAAGAGGTTAAGGACATGAATCTGTACCTTCCATACTTCAATAAAAGATCCTGCTTTTCCAATTTGACTATCAATTTGAGCTAAGTGCTTTTTATATGGCAGTGCTTTTTATATGGAGTAACTAAACTACAGTAACATCATTTACACCAGCGACCAATGAACTTCATATTTTTGGTGTTAGAAGGTGAACAAAGTTGATTTGGTGGTCAAGCACAGTATTGTAGTCATTCATAACTACAAAATGCTCCAATTGTCTCCCTCCATTAGAGGAAAAATAGATATCTGAAGGCAAGTAACGTGCTGGCACATGCATCAACAAAGACTTTTGCGATTCCTTAATTGCGATTTTTAAGGAATCGCAATTAAGGAATTGCAAAAGCATATGCATGTAGGAATCGCTATATAAATAGCGATTCGTACACATTCCTTAATTGCGACTCGCAAATTGCGGGTCGCAATTAAGGAATGCCGTCCCATTCATTCCTATGGGCCTCCAGGCCCATAGGAATGAACTGGAGATTGCATGAGCAATTTGCGAGTACCAGTAGGTACTCGCTAATTGCTCTTGCAATTTTAAGGGTGCAAGGGTGTCAAAATGACACCCTATTGCACCCCTGAAATTGATCTGTGCACATATGTTGCACACACACATGCTCTAAGGGCATGTGTGTGCGCAACATGAAACTTTGAAAAATGCACAAAAGTGCTTTTTTCAAAGTTTTAGCAAATTACCATGAAGTTCAACTTGATGGTAATTTGCTCCCCCTATTAGCGAAATTGCTAATTTTTTCACTTTCATGCATTGCATTTAAGGAATCTCAATTTGGGATTCCTTAAATGCAATTGCAATTTAAGGAATCGCAATTTAGAGATTCCTTAAATTGCGATTTTTGCATTTGGGATGATGCATCCCAAATGCAAAAATACCGGCTGCAAAGGGGCAGATTCTGAGAATCTGCCCGTTTGCGACCTGTTTTTACATTGATGCATGTGCCTGATAGAGTATTATGTGAATTATAGAATACTTTGGAATATACAATGAAACAAGTTATAATTAGCACCTGTGACAACAATCTTTGCACGCATTACTTGTTCTTGATTGTCAGTGAGCTCAAACAGTGTTAAAAAATAAATTCAAAATAAATTACCAGGCTGCTCTAGAACCCTCACATTCTGATACGAAAGAGCAGTTTAGAATGAGCTAACATCACATGCAAAGGTTGGGCTGCTGTCAATGACAACCTGTGACATAGCTTTCCACCATAGGTCAACCATACTATGCTTGTTGGTGGTATTTTCTGACTTAGGATGCAGTACTAGGGGGCATATCAACAACAACCGGCGATAATTATCGCTCAGCGCTCTTAGCGTGAGGATAATTATCGCCGGCTAGCGTGAATTTTTATCGCTGAGATAGCGTGCTAATAGCAACGCTTATCTCAATAGCGATAAAAATCTACACGCTAACAGGCTAACGTGAGATTATCGCTGGAAACCCAGCGATAATCACACGTTACCTTGTTGATAGGGACAGGCAAACTTAGCCATGATATCCTCCTTCCATAGGATATCATGGCTAAGTCTGAAAATTAGCAGACGTAAAAAAGCAGCGTTAACCGCGGTTAGCGCTGCTTTTTTTGTCTCTAACAGGGTTAGCGACATTCTTGATAATAGGAGAAATGTCGCTTAGCGACATTTCTCCTATTATTTTACTCTGGAACGCCCCCTTTGCATCTTATTAGAGATGCAAGGGGAAGCGTAGAGTAAAAGGGTGCTAACATGCAAATTTGCGTGTTAGCACCCTGTTGTTGATAGGGTGCTAGTTTTATCTCTGCTTTTTTGGCTTTTAAAGCCAAAAAAGCAGAGATAAAGCCCTTGTTGATATGCCCCTATATGAGCTATAGAGTACATGAGGGCTTTTCTTTACAACGTTTTTCTTGACCTGACAAACTCGTAGGTCATCTAGGGATGAAATACATTGGTTAGCCAAATGTTATTTATTTTTTATTGTAAAAGGCACTGTGAAGAAATTGAATTAAAAGAAGAAATTGGAGAAAATCTAAATTTCCGTATGAAAAGAACCTTTGTGTCGGTAATACTGCTCTACATGTAAAACAATTTGTTGATGTTGAGTGAAGCCCAAATTATGCATTCAGGAATGGTGGGAATGTTTTCACGAAGTAAGGAGTGAGAAATCCCCACAGATATGTATAATTCTAAGACAAATGTCATGTTAGAATGTTTCACAAAAAGGACTTTGGAAAGCTCACAACTGGTTGTCTGTCACGGATACATTGAACTAGGCAGAACAAAGACTTGCGGTGGGGGCTTATCATATGAGCATAAGGTTGTCCCAGAATGAATTGATTTAGGTGGAAAGGGTAGAGTGAAGTGGTCCAAAAGTAATCATTGTAAAATATAGGCACATCCAAGACATAATATAGCCATTAATATGACTGTATTAGTGTTGTCAAGGCAAGTTCAGTAAGATGCAAACGCCTGGCTCGTTGCCAACAACAGGTGTGTGTTCTGAGCCACAATTGGTGGTCAAAGTCAGTAAGCATTATGTGGTATTTAATGGTAATGACAGAATCAGTCTTAAGTGTGTAGAAATAAATGGAGCTTGTCTTTCTTTTCAGCAAAGGCACAGCCCTTGGACTGTATTGCAATGAGCCGAAGTCCTACTAGTGTACTGAAAGAGCTCCACATTCCTTAATGCATCGTAGAAAATAACACCCTTCATAATCTAAAGAAAGGAGTCACTCACTTCACAATGCAATGTATAGATTTAGACTCCTAGTCATGTGCTATAGGGGGGCAATCCCCTCCTTATGTACCATTTGGAGCCATCCCATAATGTATTGTAAACAAACAGCCACACCAGCCTCACCACTCCAAAGTCACTATAATCATGCACAGCTCCTAATGGACTGCATGTTGTGCAGCCTATCTAGGAAGCAGGTCAAAAGGCACATGTAAGTAGGGATTAATTTGAAACAAAATAATACATTTTTATTCTATTTGTTTAGGACTAGGTGTTACGGGGTGCACACAGGGTGGCAGTGTACTTTACAGCCAGTTTAGTTGTACTTGAGGCAGCAGAAGTACTACAGTCCCTCTGAGGGACATATCATTCACCAAACTGCAGAATATAGTATGGATAGGAGCAAGAACAAAGTGCAAGATTTTGTGTGGTATGAGTATGTGCACACCTCTGACGACATGTGCATTACTTTTCGCCCCCAGTCACAGATCGGGGTTAAATCTATTGTTTTTTTGCTCACCACACCACCACACTTTTTACTGTGCCGTATGTAAATCAGTCTTGACCCTGCTCCCCATGGCAACAGTCCAGCCCGAACTGCCAGGCAAGGTCATCCCTGGAACAGAAAACAAGCATCCCGGGACCGGTTTCAGGGTATCACCTCTCATCAGCCAGGCTAGATTGAATCCAGTGACATAGCAAGCACGGGACCCATGTCTGGGCATACCCTTCCCAGTTAGGCCGACTATAGCAACACAGACAGATAATGGACGGAATGCTGAACATTGTCAAACATTCACCCCCGGTCAGAAATCTGGGTAAAATCATCCATCGTTTGTGTGCTCACCATGCCACTCCAGTTTGAACAAAGCCATATGCAAATCAGTCCTGACCCTGCTGGCCATGGGAATAGTCCAGCCCGAACTGCCCGGCCATGTGCAATACAACAGCCTCCAAAGGCGGGGGGGACAGTTAGCCTGGGTCTTGACAGGAGGGTCTTGTGTGGGAATTATAGGAGTGCAAAGAAAGTGATATTTGAGGGGTGTCTTGAATAGGGAAAGTAAGAGGCAAACTGATGAGCATTCCAGATACTGGATGTGTTAGGAGCGAAGGAACATTTCAGTCTGGCTGTCTTTCTTAACTTAGGTGTGTCTGTTGTGAGCAATGCTGGGCCTCTTGGAACTGGGACTGTTTTTTTCCAGCTGCTGAGAAAGAGAGTTTGAGATGTGTTGCTTTATAAGAAACGTGTTTTCATAGGATGAGTGCAGCCGAAGGGTGAATAATTCTAGGGATACAGGGGCAGGTGTGATGCACTTGAGTTAGGAATCCAATGTGTTTCCATGTGAAGAGCCTCTTTAAAAGGTGTGAGGTAGGATGAGGGTAGGAACTGTCAGTAGTGGAATCCCATAATCAAAGCATTAGCTTACTAGGCTCAGGTTTAGAAAGGAATTATTAGGGATATCTCCGTAGTTTTAGCTGCAATCTGGCACTTCTTGCCTTGTTGCTGTCAGGAAGGTCAAGATGGATTCATTTCTCAAATTCAAAAGCAAAGGATTTTGCAGATGTGACAATTAAAGGAGGGAGGCCCATGTCTTTGAATGTATTTTAGTTAACGGTCATCTCTTGATACATGATGGGGAGGGCAGGAGGATAGTTATCTTCTTTGGGTTAAATTTAAGCCTCATATTAGTCGATTTCCTTGATAGAGGACATCATACACTGAGTCCTCTTAGTGCAGCCAATCAGAGATTATAATTGGGTGTCATCCGCATACTGCTGGAAGCACAATCCATGAAACTTCAGGATTTCGCCCATTGGCTCTATGTAAAGACTGAAGAGTAAAGAGATGTAAGGGAGCCTAGGACTCCATGATGGTTATAGTAGAGGGGCCTGGCAAGGGGGCTTCTGACTAAAAGTGGGATTTTCAAAGTTGTAATGATAAATTTTTCTTCATCCTTAAAAAGGATTTGTCATTACAAATCCATAGGTATTAAACAGTTATAGTTACTTGAGCTAATTATAACTTACGCCCCCGCAATGCACTGCTTATGACCTCACATATTACAGGCGCTGTTTTACTGAATATTTAGTGGTGTTCTGATAGATTGTTTGTGACACCGTATCTAAATTGTAATTTTTAAAATTGATGATAACTTGTTTTTTTTTTTTTTAAATTGTGATTGCACGCTGCACTTTAGCATTTTACAATCGCGGGAGCTGTGTTTAAGCGCCGGGGCTGCTTTTTAATCTTAGGAAAGCATTTGGAGGTCAGCAGTCGAGTGTTTAGACGCTGACGCGCACGCCCAGCTATAAAAGGGGCTGATGACGCGACTGCGCTGAGGCGCTGTTTTACTGAATATTTAGTGGTGTTCTGATAGAGATTGTTTGTGACACCGTATCTAAATTGTAATTTTTAAAATTGATGATAACTTGGGAGACTTTTAAAATTGTGATTGCACGCTGCACTTTAGCATTTTACAATGTCGGGAGCTGTGTTAAAGCGCCTAAGGCAAGCTCGTCTACGCCCGTCCGCGCCCGACCAGTCCCAGGTGCCAGAACCCCTGCTGGTGGCGCGAGGGCCTCGATTATTTATACTACTGATCAGCTCCAGCAGTACAGAGGGATGGTAAGGAAATTTGTATCCATCGTATGTGCCCTGAGGGGAAGACAATTCAATGCATGCACTGCCCCTTTCACTTCCGTCCTGCCCTCAATGAGCACACAACCTCGACTCCATCTACTGTTTTTAACATGCTTTTGCTCAATTGTCGCTCAATGCCCAGACATGCCATTGAAATTAGATTACTGTTAGAGGACGAGAGTCCAGATGTTCTGTTTCTAACAGAAACCTGGGTAACGTGTGAATCAGATCCTACCTTTACGCAAGCTCTCCCCTCTGGGTACACTATTCAAAGACATGTTAGAGAACATAACAGAGGAGGTGGCATAGCCATCGTTTATAAAACTGGAAATAACTGCCATATGTCTGGGAATCCTATACCCTACTGCAAGAGTCTTCTCTTTTCCATTGGCTTTTCCCTCACCTGCACCTTTTCTGGGATTTTAATTTATCGCCCTCCGGGGACATTGGGCACATATTGCAATGACCTTCCCAAGATCACAGCCAACTTAGCTAGCCCCCTGTTCAACTTTTCCCTGCTGGGAGATTTTAACATGCATTTTGATGATTACTTTTTACCAGCCACCTGTGACCGATTGGATAGTATGGAAGCCGTCCATTTTTCCCAGAAAGTGAGAGGCCACACCCATTCCCAGGGTCATTTACTTGACCCTATTTTTAGGGTCACAGATCTTCAGGTTGGAAATCCAATTTCGCTGTCTTGGACAGATCATTGCCTTATTCCTTTTTCTTGGACACATCAAGCAAGTAGCAGAGTAGCGGTAACATCTACCAAAGTGTTCCGCTTATGGTCACAACTCCCAGTAGAATGCTGGGTATCAATACTCAATGATACTACACCAGCACCAGAGTCCAACCTGATTAATGCAAGTCACAACTTTGAAAAATGGCTGATTTCTTCTTTAGACATGGTGCTCCCAAAAAAACAAATTAAGGATAAAAGTGGAGCAAATAAAACAGCTTGATATAACCCCAAACTGCGTAAACGTAAGTAGGCTTATAAGCGGTCCGAAAGAAAATGGAGAATAGATTACTCTATTACTAATAAAATGATTTATAGGGAGGACATTAAAAGGTATAAGGAAGAAATTAAGTGTACACAGTCCCTTTACTACAAAAACCAAATACTTTCACCCCCAATTCTTCTTGCGAAATATTTCGCAGAGTGAACTCTCCTATTAAACCCCCTCCCCCTCCTATTTCTTGCAATGATATGTCATCTCGTTGCAACCAACTAGCTACTTTTTTCTTCAATAAAATCCAAGATATTTATACCTCCTTTCACCAGGCCACAGCTTTAATCAATGTCCCCTTAACCAACAACAAAGGAGGCATTGATAACTGCATTTTAGCTAAAATTCCTCTCCTGGATCAACCCGCCCTGCAAGGTATCCTTGGCCAGTTGAAGTCAGATTCCCCCAGGGATACAGTTACCCCCCCCCCCATCATTTTAAATCAAATTTTTGTCTACTGTTATCCTAGATATGATTAATGCTACATTCCAGACAGGCATAGTCGCCCCCCCACCCCCCATGGAAGCAAGCAATGGTTAAAGCCTTGCTGAAAACGCCGAACCTGGTCCCTGAGATGTTAGGGAACTATCGTCCCATTTCACTATTGCCAGGGATTAGCAAAATTGGTGAAAACCATGTGAATAGTGCTCTGTCCGTGTTTTTGGAAAGCATTAACTGTCTTCATCTGTCTCAAACTGGGTTCAGACCCCAACAGGGCACAGAAACTGCCCTTTTAGCTGTGGTTGAGGCAACTAGGAAAATCTTAGACAACGGAGGCTGCGCTGCCATTGTGCTTTTAGATCTTAGCGCAGCCTTCAACACAGTCAATCATCAGCTGCTCATCCAGAGGCTTAAAGATGTAGGAGTGACTGATTTGGCCCTTAAATGGATTCACTCCTTTTTGGACGCCCTGTCATTTCAAGTGTTCCATGAAGACTGTATCTCTGACCCTCTGCCACTCCGATGTGGGGTTCCTCAGGGATCGTTCCTGTCCCCCACACTTTTTTATGTGTATATGTGCCCCTTTGGCAGGTGATGTGGAGCATTTCGGCATCCAAATCGTTACATATGCTGACGATACGCAGCTGATTGTCTCTTTTAATCATCTCTACAACACTGCCCCGGAGTTGACAATGTGTCTTGGAGAGGTCTCAGCATGGATGGAGGGCTCATTCTTGAAGTTGAACGGATCTAAAACGGAGATGATGTTTCTGGGTAAACCTTCTGTACCCAATATAATACCATCTTGGACAAGTTAAATTAGTATAGTAGGTGGACTATTAATGAGTGATACTACTCCTAACATATAATATCTGAGTGGCTGTGTGATTCGTGTGTATCTGGGTGTGAGTGGGTGTTTGAATAGCTCCATGGCTGTGTGAGTGGCTTTATTGTTATATAAGTGGGTGTGTGTGTAGCTATGTGGGTGAGTGAGTGGCCCTGTGAGTGGCTGCATTGGTGACTGAGTGGGTGTCTCAGTCGCTGTAAGGGCGAGTGAGTGGCTGTGTGAGTAGCTGTATGGGTGGGTGTGTGAATGACTTTATGGGTGAGTGAGTGGGTGTCTGATTGGTTGTGTGAGTGACTGAGTGTGTAAGTAGCTGTATGGGTAAGTAAGTGGCTGTTTGAATGGGTGTTTCATTAAGTGAACTGGTGTGTGAGTGTATTGGAGAGTGAGTGTCTGCGTGAATGGCTATATGGGTGAATGAGCAGATGTGGGACTGCTTATATGGATGTGTGGGTGGGTATGTAACTGGATGTGTGGGTGTGAGTGTGTGTATGGGTGAATGAGTGGCTGTGTTGAAAGGCTGTATGGGTTAGTGAGTGGGTGTGTGAGTAGCTATATTGGTGAGTGACTGGTTGTATGGTTATGAGTGAGTGAGTAGCTGTATGGTTGAGTGAGTGGTTATGTGAGTACTTGCATGGGTCTGTAAATTGGTATGTGAGTGGTTATGCGGGTGTGTGTGAGTGGGTGTATGAGAGGTTGTATGGGGATGTGAGTGGTTCTGTGGATGATGTAATCTGTGATGTCATTTGAGATGTCATCAGGGATTTTACTGACAATGTCATGAGTCATGTAATATGTGAGGTTATAAGCAGTGCATTGTGGGGGCATAAGTTATAGTTAGCTCAGGTAACTATAACTGCTGAATATCACTGGTTATATACGAGCGAAATCTTTGCTTAACTATAACGTCCTTGTAACTTTTATTTCTATCAGTGAATTTCTATGCTTTTTTAAATTCTAATTCTGAACTATAAAGTCCCTGTAACTTTTGGTTTTTTTACAGTAAACTTCTAAGGTTTTTTTAAAAAAATTCAATTTCCTAACTATAATGTACCTGTAACCTTAGTTTTTTCAGTGAATTTCTACAGTTTTTGTAACCATTGGGTTTGAATGAGTCTGTGAGAAGCTCTGAGAGTGTCTGAGCGGTTCTGTGAGTGGGTGCATGAGTGAGTTTGTGAGTGAGTGTGAGAGTATCTGAGTGTGTCTGTAAATGGGTGTATGTGTGTTTGAGTGGGTCTATGAGTTTGTGTGAGTGTCTGAGTAGGTCTGTGAGTGGCTGAGTGAGTAGGTCTGGGTGGCTGCGTGAGTCTCAGAGTGGGTATGTGAGTGGGTGCATTAGTGTCTCACTGAGTCTCTGAGTGGGTGCATGAGTCTCTGAGTGGGTTTGTGAATGGGTGTGTGACTGTCTGAATGGGTCTATGAGTGGGTGCGTGAGCCTGAGTGGATGAGTGAGTGGGTGCATGACTGAGTGGGTCTGTGAGTGGATGCATAAGTCTTTGAGTGGATCTATGAGTGGGTGCATGACTCTCTGAATGGGTCTGTGAGAGGGTGCATAAGTCTGAGTGAGTGGGTACATGAGCATCAGAGTGGTTCTCTGAGTGGGTGCATGAGACTCTGAGTGGGTCTGTGAGTTGGTGCATGAGTTTCTGAGTGGGTCTGTTAGTGGTTTCATCATGGGCCTCTGAGTGGGTGAGTGAGTGGGTGCATGAATGTCTGAGTAGGTCTGCTAGTGCATGCATTACTCAATCAGGGGTTTGTATAGCACGGCTACTCGCCCATTAGGGTCTTAAGGCAATGGGGCGGGGGCTGCTGATCCGTCTCGGCGCAGGGGTTCAGTCGAAGAGCCAGGTCTTGAGATCCTTCCTGAATTTGAAGAGCGACAGGATTGCCTGAGGTGCAGAGGGAGGGTGTTCCAGGTCTTGGCGCAAGGTGGGAGAAGGATCTTCCTCCTGTTTTGGTCTTGTGGGTTCGTGTGATAGTGGCCAGGGCCAGTTGGGCGGAGCGAAGATGTCTGGTGGGTACGTGGAATGAGAGGCGGTTGATCAGATATGCAGGTCCTGATTCATGGAGAGCTTTGTAGGCAGGTGCGAGGAGCCTGAAGCTGATTCCTTTGTTTACTAGAATCCTGTGGAGTTCACAAAGGTGTTCGGTGATGTGGCTGCAGCGGGAGATGTTGAGGACCAGTCTTGCTGCGGCATTTTGAATGTTCTGTAGTTTCCTGATGAGTTTCTGGATAAGGCCAGTGTAGAGTGCGTTGCCGTAGTCAATACTGCAGGTAATGAGTGCGTGAGTGACTGTCTTTCAGGATTCTGTGGGGATCGATCTGAATGTCTTTCGAAGCAGGCGGAGCGTTTGGAAGCAAGATGAGGATGCAGCGTTGATCTGAGAGTTCATTCTGAGGAAGGAGTCCAGTATGATGCAGAGGTTATATGCGTGGTCGTAGGGGGTGATTCCCAGTGTGATGGGCTACCAGGAGTCATCCCAGGCTGAGGGAGTGGGTCCCAGGATGAGGACTTCGGTCATGTCTAAGTTGAGTTTGAGGCAGCCATCTTTCATCCAAGTGGCAATGGCCTTGATCCCACTGTGGAAGTTGATTCTGGTGGCTGCGGGTTCGCTGGGGAGGGAGAGGATCAGCTGTATTTCGTCGGCATAGGAGACAGTGTTGAGTCCATAGTTCCTGCCGATAACAGCGAGGGTGGCCATGTAGACGTTGAAGAGGTGGGGCTCAGGGAGGAGCTCAGGGAGCCCTGGGGCACTCCGCAGCTGATCTCTGTAGGTTCTGAGAGGAACAGAGGTAGTCTGACACGCTGTGTTCGGCTGGTAAGGAAGGAGTGGATCCAGTCCAGTGCCTTGTCACAGATGCCGGCTTTGTGGAGTCTCGTGAATAGGGTGTGGTGGGAGATGGTATTGAAGGTGGCCAAGAGGTCCATTTGGATGAGGGCTGCAGTTTTGCCTTGGTCAAGGAGGGAGCGGTGAGGAGTGCAGTCTTGCTGCAGTGGTTGCTTCGTAAACCGGATTGGGAGATGTCCAGGACTTGGTTCCCTTCGATGACCTCAGAGAGTTGGGCATTGATGGCCTTCTCGATGACCTTGGCTGGGAAGGGGAACAGGGAGATGGGTCTGTTTTCTTCATGGTTTTGAGGAGAAGGTGGTCTGCTTTGATGGCAGTTTTTAAGGTTGGCAGAGTTACCGGGGTTTTGTTCTTACTCCATCTCTTCTCGAGTCGTCTACAGGTGCGTCTGGACTCGTGAAGGGCATAGGTGAACCAGCTGGCTTTCTTGCAGTGTTGCCTGCCGATGGCCTTCCTGAGGGGTTGGCACAGTTGGAGATACATTGGTGGAGGTTGCGTGCTGAGGTATTAGCTTCTGCTGATGTCGGTGGTGTGGTAGCGCTGAGTAAGGTGGAGAGATGTTCTTCGGTGACCTTGTCCCCGATACATGATGAGGGGTGGGGGTGAGGGCGGTGGTGTTTGGTGGGCGTGGTGAAAGCGAAGTGAACGCAAGGGTGGTCGGTCCAGAGCAGTTCAGCGGTGTGGCTGTAGGAGGTGTTTCCGCTGGCAGAGAAGAGTGTGCTGTGCGAATGAGTGTGTGAATGTGTATTATTATGGCGAGGATGATGACTCCACAGCGACATTTCATGAGGGGGGGGCACGCTGAGCATTGCAATCACATAAAAAATTTTTTAACGGTTTCAGGCATTTTTGTGGTTATAAGGGGTCCCTCAGAGAGCCATACAATGCACCTATGGGGTCAGGGTACCCCTATCCTGACCCCTTCTATAGTCTCTACAGTTTTCAATTATAATACGGGCGATGCGAAAGACTCGTCTTCCGTGCCCTTCAAGATGGCGGCGTCGGAGTCCCACCCTGAGGAAGGAAGCGCTCTAGTCCTCCCGGCCGGCACGGAGCTGACGTCACGCGCCGGGACAAGAGAGGCGAGGACGGACAAAATGGAGGAGACATCGAGGGAAGCGGAGAGAGAGTCAAGAGGCAAGGCGGAGAACGGAGAAGCAGGACGACGCAGAGCAGCCCCAGGGAGAGTCCTGTGTAGCGGACAGCAGTGAGGGAGCACCGGAGAGGAAGAGCAGAAGGGCCGTGGGGTTCCAGCAGACACCGCTCTCATGTCCAGTCGTCCCTCGGAGAACCAGGACGCCGAGACACCCCATGCTACAGTCCTGGAGGACTGTAGCTTCAGGTCAGTGCCTTTCCTGAATTATTTAAAGCGCTTGACTGGGAGGGGTAAAGCAGGGAGGACACAGGAAACAGGGCACTAGTCAGGACCGACCTGTCCCTCACGACTCCCCGCCCTCACAGACCGTGGTGATAGTACAAGCAGGTGGAGGGTTTATCACATCCCATGAAAGTCCTGTTACTGATGGGAGGTTGTTTTGTGTTTCCTTTGTCTCCAGGGGACGCCACCCTTACAAGAGAACCCCTAAGAAGCTGACGTAAAGCGGACGGAAGGAGAGGGATCCGAGGAAGTGACCACCGGACCTGGGGCTTCGTCCACTTAACTTCCTGGAGGACTTTAGTTTCTTTTCTTTGTTCATTTAATTTTGACTGGAAGTCTCAGTTGCCTCTGTTCGGACCTTGTCTATACCATTAATAAAATACGCCCCAAACAAACCTAGCTGCTCCTACAGTACGTCCTTAACTACTAGAAGACGAGGGTCAGTTGCAGGCCCTGGGATAGGGGCCAGACCACAGTGGTGTCAGAAGTGGGATTGTCATCTGAGGCTTGAAGATGACACAACCCGTGACCCTACAGGACATAATCACCCAACTAGCTGAGGGACAGCGACATTTGCAAATAGTCCTGGAACAACAAAACCAAAACGCCCAGAAGGACAGGGAGTCATTCCATAAGGCTATGACCGAACAGGCATCCCTACTAACCAACAACCAACAGGTACAGGACACGGCCATACTGAGACTCACGGATGTGATAGCCAATACACGGGTGCATCCACATGTCCTGGGAAGCGTGCTACAAAAGCTTCAAGAGCGAGAGGACCCTGATTATTTCTTTACGAACTTTGAAAGAGTGGCTACCACCGCTGCTTGGCCCCCGGAACGGTGGGGACAATATATCGCACCGCTGTTGTCGGGGGAATTACAAGCCGCCTACCAAGCTGCCAACCTCGCTGGCGCCACACCCTACCAGGAAATCAAGAAGGCTATTTTGGAAAGACTGGGTTGTGATCACGAGTATTATAGGACTAGGTTTCGTAAAGAAAAGTGGGTGACCGGAGATAACCCTAGAGCGTTGTTCTACCGCATTAAAGATTTAGGAACCCGCTGGCTTCAACCCAATACCGCCTCCGTGGAGGAAGTAGTGGAGAAGGTGTTCTTAGAACAATATTTGGAAGCTCTACCATACAATACTAGAGCTTGGGTAAAACAGCACCCGGGGTTGACTCAACAGACAGCCATCGACTTAGCTTGTGCATATCATCGATCTCCGGACTTTAAAGCCCAGCCAGCAAGAGTCCCGCTATCCTCTCTCAAGACTCTTCCCAAACCATCCAGTGACGGGGACAGGAGACCCTTATCCGTATCAAAACCAATCCCCAAACCCCTCTCAAAACAACCTCCAGCCCACCTGGGGCCCCAGTGTTTTCATTGCGCTGAATGGGGACACATAGCTAGGAATTTCCCTTTAAACACTGACAACACAGAGCCCATGGAGGTAGGGTGGTCCCGAGGAAGGGTATTAGTGACAGGAAGCCCTAGCCAAAGGTATAAAAACTATCAGGATAAATGGGAAACCTATAGAGGCTTTATTGGATACAGGGTGTCACCATATCGTCATAGCCAGTGAGATACTTCAAGAGGACAAAGAGTGTGAGGGGGAGACGGTGTTAGTGTCCTGTGTACACGGCGATGTTAGGTCCTATCCCTTAGCTGAGATCTTACTAGAGATAGATGGATATCCTCAAGTGAGAAAGGTGGGGATAGTACCGGGACTGCCTGAAAGAGTTTTGATAGGCACGGATCTTCCCCACTTTCATGAATATTTAACCGGACTCGTGCAGGCAGAGGCAGACTGGCTACAAGAGGCTCCGTTCTGTACCGAACCCATATCTAGGCCCCAAGACAGGGAAAAGAAGTCCCGTAGTGAGAAAAGAAGGGACAAGGAACACTACGCGCAGACCTGCTCTGGTGTATCTTCATGTATGTTTTCTTTCTCAGACACCGACAATACTCCCGCCCGCAGCTTTCGAGCGGACCAGAAAGATGACAGCACCTTGTTACAGGCCTGGAAGCAAGTTCAGGAAGTTGACCCCAACAAGGTAGGCCCTTATTTTTTTGTAAAAAAAGGTCTCCTGTACAGGGCCGTTAATGGTCCCGGAGGGAGGTCTGAACAATTGCTTATCCCGGTAGCATTTAGAGAACAGGCCCCACAGCTTGCTCACAACCAAACGGGGGGGGCACTACGGACAAGAACATACATTAAAATACCTACTGGACAGGTTTTATTGGCCAGGAGTGTATCGGGAGACAGCCAGATACTGTGCAGCTTGCCCCAAATGCCAAATGATCAACCCTTCCAAAGACCAAAAGGTACCTCTGTGCCCGTTACCCATCATTGAGGTTCCCTTCCAGTGGGTAGGCATGGATTTGGTGGGTCCCCTAATAAAGTCAGCAAGGGGACACCAATACATTTTAGTCCTGGTGGACTATGCTACTCGTTATCCCGAGGCGATCCCTCTCACTAGCATGACCACGGTAGCAGTAGCCCAGGCTATGATCTCCTTCTTCTCCCGAGTGGGATTCCCATTAGAACTCTTAACAGATCAGGGAACCCCTTTCATGGCCAAATTAATGAAAGACATCTGTAAGATCCTAGGGGTACGCCAGATCCGAACCTCGGTATATCACCCCCAAACAGATGGACTGGTGGAAAGGTATAACCGAACCATCAAGACCATCCTGAAGAAGCTAATTGGGGATACAGGAAAAGATTGGGACCGGAAGTTGCCTCTGGTCCTCTTTGCCATTAGAACGCACGAACAAAAGTCCACAGGATTCAGTCCTTTCGAACTCCTGTTTGGACGTACTCCTCGCACCTTATTAGAGATGGCCGCGGAACAGTGGACGGAAGAGGAGGACGAAGGGAAACCCCTGTTAGGTTATGTATCCACATTGAAGGAAACCCTAGCAACCTTGTGGGACACGGTTCATCAAAACATGGAGAAAGCCCAGGCTAACCAAAAAGAACAGTATGACCGGAACAGCAGAATGAGAGAGTTGAACGTAGAGGATAAAGTATTGATTCTGTTGCCTTCTTCGGAAAAGAAACTGCTGGCAACGTGGCAAGGACCATATACCGTAACCCAGAGGGTCACTCCGGTCTCTTACCGAATAGCGGTTCCTCACACCAATGATCAAGGACAGACATACCACATAAATCTTTTAAAGAAGTGGGAGGAGAGAGAGAACAGTAACGGGGGTGGGAGTGGGATACGGCCTGTATGCCAAGTGACCCTCAATAAACCCTTGGATATATGCATGAAGCACAAAGGGATATCCAAGGAGGAAATACCCCAGTTGGGATCCAGGCTGTCCCCCGAACAAAGGGTACAGGTTCACAATCTGCTGACTCAATACACAGGGTTGAGTTCTGGGAAACCCGGACGTACCTCTATAGTAGCTCACGACATCATTACCCCAGAGGGAATAGTGGTGAACCTCAAACCATATAGGATACCCCAGGCTAGGAGAGGGGCTGTAGAAGCAGAGGTAGAATCAATGCTCAAGGCCGACATAATGGAACCATCTCAAAGCCCCTGGCGCTCACCCATTGTGCTAGTACCCAAACCAGACGGGAGTCTTTGTTTTTGCATAGACTTCCGCCAGGTGAACGCACGCTCCAAATTTGACAACTACCCAATGCCCCGGGTGGACGAGTTAGTTGAGAGATTAGGAGAGGCTAGAGTCATGTCAACAATCGACTTAACAAAAGGATACTGGCAAATTCCTTTGCCAAAGTCAGCCAAGGAAAAGACAGCATTTTCCACCCCCTCCGGGCTATACCAGTTTAAGGTAATGCCGTTTGGACTCCACGGAGCGCCTGCAACATTTCAAAGACTTATGGACGTTCTGTTAAAGGCCCATCAGGACTATGCTGTCGCCTACTTGGACGACATAGTGGTATATAGTCCCGATTGGGAAACTCACTTAACTCATCTTAACCAGATCTTTAAAACCTTGAGAGACGCTGGTCTTACTCTGAATCCAAAGAAAACCACCCTTGGGACACACCAAATTGAATATCTGGGATACACCATCAGGGATGGTACGATTCTACCACAACACAATAAACTGGAAGCCATACAGAAAATTCCACGTCCCTCTACCGAGAAAGACTTTCGGGCCTTTTTGGGGCTAGTGGGGTATTATCGTAGATTTATTCCAAGGTTTTCCGAACTGGCCAGTCCCCTCACGGACCTGCTTAGACACACAACTACAAAGATCGAAGTAGACTGGGGACAGAGGCAAGACGACAGTTTTAGTTCCCTAAAAACTGCCCTATGCAGTGCCCCTGTTTTGTCCTGTCCGGACTTTAAGAAATCTTTTGTACTACAAACGGACGCCTCGGATAGAGGGCTAGGGGCTGTCCTGTCCCAACCTGATACCCAAGGGCTTCTACGACCAGTGTTATTCCTAAGTCGGAAATTGTTCCCTAGAGAAACCAGATATGCCACCATGGAAAAAGAATGCTTAGCCATTAAGTGGACCGTAGAATCCCTGCAATATTACCTATAGGGGAGACATTTCTTTCTGCTAACGGACCATGCACCCTTAACCTGGTTGGCCACGAATAAGAACACCAACGCCAAAATACTGAGATGGTTCTTAGCACTGCAACCTTTTTCCTTTCAGACTATCCACCTCCCGGGGCGGTTGCAAAGTAATGTGGACTACCTCTCCCGTTGTCCTGTCTCTGAATGGCCCGATCGTCCATCCCGAGGAGAAAGGCAGTGTAATACGGGCGATGCGGAAGACTCGTCTTCCGTGTCCTTCAAGATGGCGGCGTCGGAGTCCCACCCTGAGGAAGGAAGCGCTCTAGTCCTCCCGGCCGGCGCGGAGCTGACGTCACGCGCCGGGACAAGAGAGGCGAGGACGGACGAAATGGAGGAGACATCGAGGGAAGCGGAGAGAGAGTCAAGAGGCAAGGCGGAGAACGGAGAAGCAGGAGGACGCGGAGCAGCCCCAGGGAGAGTCCTGTGTAGCGGACAGCAGCGAGGGAGCACCGGAGAGGAAGAGCAGAAGGGCCGTGGGGTTCCAGCAGACACCGCTCTCGTGTCCAGTCGTCCCTCGGAGAACCAGGACGCCGAAACACCCCATGCTACAGTCCTGGAGGACTGTAGCTTCAGGTAAGTGCCTTTCCTGAATTATTTAAAGCGCTTGACTGGGAGGGGGAAAGCAGGGAGGACACAGGAAACAGGACACTAGTCAGGACCGACCTGTCCCTCACGACTCCCCACCCTCACAGACCGTGGTGATAGTACAAGCAGGTGGAGGGTTTATCACATCCCATGAAAGTCCTGTTACTGACGGGAGGTTGTTTTGTGTTTCCTTTGTATCCCGGGGACGCCACCCTTACAAGAGAACCCCTAAGAAGCTGACGTAAAGCGGACGGAAGGAGAGGGATCCGAGGAAGTGACCACCGGACCTGGGGCTTCGTCCACTTAACTTCCTAGAGGACTTTAGTTTCTTTTCTTTGTTCATTTAATTTTGACTGGAGGTCTCAGTTGCCTCTGTTCGGACCTTGTCTATACCATTAATAAAATACGCCCAAACAAACCTAGCTGCTCCTACAGTACGTCCTTAACTACTAGAAGACGAGGGTCAGTTGCAGGCCCTGGGAGGGGGCCAGACCACACCAATCTTTGTTTTCATCCCTCGGAAAATGAGCCTGGTTTCCAAAATGACAGCTGCAACTTTCTACACTGGTTGGGGCCAGCTAATCACAGCACTTCTCCTGGTTAGAGGGTTCACGAAGCTCCACATAGGTGTCCCTATATATACAAATGTAGGTGTCTTTTTATATCACAAAAACTACTGAACAGTTATACACCTGTTCACAAAAAGGTCTCTTTCTGTACCAAGAGGTACCTTTCTGCTAAATGTGGTGTAATTCCGTTCAGCGGATCGGACTGTAGTCATGTCTACAATCTCTATGGGAATTTGCATGGGGAAAATGTGATTTGGGACCCCCTTTTTATAGGAAATTTAGACTTACCTACCAGTCGATATTTTATTTTCAATATTTGTCCTCGATAGTGTGTCTTATCGATATTCTGGTGTTGATTAATAAGGGTTCATGCCAATGAATCTGCTTCTCATCCCGGGGTTACAGTATTTACCAGTTTGGTAAACTACTGTGAAGATCTGACCAAACTCCTGAGGCGGAAGCCGGGAGAGCAAACTGAACTAAGCATTTTTAAAATAGTACTGTCACTTGTTTGTGTGTGTGTAATCTTTTTTAAAACTCACCACGCCGCAGGGCACTTGACAAACACGAAGTTGGCACGGGTAACAGACATTAGCGCTGCCACGTAGCCTTCACCGGATCACTCCTCCCGACGCCAGCACCGCGAGGAATCAGGCCACGCCCCCTTTTTTAGGCCACGCCCACCGCGACGAGTATAAGATGCTGATTACAAGCGCCATATACAAGATCTGACCAAACTCCTGAGGCGGAAGCCGGGAGAGCAAACTGAACTAAGCATTTTAAAAAATAGTACTGTCACTTGTTTGTGTGTGTGTAATCTTTTTTAAAACTCACCACGCCGCAGGGCACTTGAGAAACACGAAGTTGGCACCGGTAACGGACATTAGCGCTGCCACGTAGCCTTCACCGGATCACTCCTCCCGACGCCAGCACCGCGAGGAATCAGGCCACGCCCCCTTTTTTAGGCCACGCCCATCTGACCCTTTCCCTCGGCAACCGCTTATATCATGTGCCTCGGCCGGAAGCGCAGCGGACGAGCGCAGCGGGAGCGCCGTCTGCGTGCCGAAGGCGCGCCTAAGGCAAGCCCGTCTGCGCCAGGCCAAGCCCAGAGCCCAGGACCCCTGCTACACCGACTCCACTCCCACTAAGATACACCCAGGAAAGCCTGCATAGGCTAAGGGAGTTTCCATCCGTGCCCTATCGCTGTAGCAGTACCTTAGAGGAAGGACACTCCCGCTGTTCAAACTGTCCATACAAGTTGACCCCACGCCTCCCCCCTAAACCTAGCTGGCTCAGGCTGGCCCTGCTGAACTGCAGATCCCTCCCGAAGCACCAGACAGAAATCAACATACTTCTGCTGGATTCGGAAATCGAGGTCCTTTTTCTTACAGAAACCTGGCTTACCTCAGACTCAGAGCCAGATATTATCCAATCACTCCCCTCTGGTTACCTTATAAAGCACCAGAACAGACCGTCCGGTACTGGAGGTGGGATAGCGATTATCTATCGAGATTACCTGTCTTGCCAGTTCAAAGAAAGTCCCATTCTGGACTGTGAAAATGTACATTTCTCTATCCACCACCCCCCATCTACTACCATCTCAGGGATACTAGTTTATCGCCCGCCAGGACTGCAAGAATGATTCTGTGATTCCCTAATGGACATCACCTCCTCCCTCGCCTGTCTATCCCCAAATTTTACGGTCTTGGGAGACTTGAATCTCCACTTTGATGATCCCTCGAACAAAACAGCTGCCGATCTCAAAGCAGATCTAGCCTCCCTCAATTTCCACCTACAAAGTAACCAGCCCACCCACAACAAGGGTCCCTTGCTGGACCCCATATTTACCAACCTCACGAGAATAGTCGTTAATACCCCCCTCCCTGTCCCATGGTCAGACCATTTCTTAGTCCCCTTCAAGCTACAATTTGCAGCTGAGATACCAGAGAGACTTCCCCCCCAAGCACCCTCCCGCCCGTGGAAAAATTTGGACACAAACTCCTGGACACAAGCTCTCACTTCCACCATACCAGTACTGGACCCAGACCCCTCCAAAGCAGACGTTCAACTACATGAGTGGATTAACCATTCCCTCGACATTACTTTGCCAGTCAAATCCCTCCCCAGTAAAAAGAGATCAGCCAAATCTCCGTGGTTCACCCAAGAACTACGCAATCTCAGGAAGAAATGCAAAAAACTAGAGCGCCTTTGGAGAAAGATCTGGACGAAGGAAAGCAAAAATGAGTATAGGGACGCCATCAAGCACTACAAAAATTGCATAAAAAACACTCAGGCAACTTACTTCGAGGAAAAAATAGCAGCGGCATCCAACTCTGCGAAATAAACCTACCGCATTGTACGTTTACTCACCAAAATTCCAGACCCCCTACCCACACCCGACCCATCGGGCATTAGATGCAACCAGCTTGCTGAGTTCTTTTCAGCTAAAATTGACAAAATTCTTACTACACTTCCAGCCCCCAACTACTTTCAAATCCCAGACATCCCCCCCCCACTGCCCCGAGGCCCATGCCTACGAACTTTTCCCCAGATTACCACAGAACTATTTCTATCTACTCTACAAATCGTAAAAAGTGGTGCCCCATCAGATCCAGCCCCCATGAGCAAATTAAAACTAGTTGCTCCCACTGTTGCCCCTCCTTTTACCGACCTCATTAATGCCTCTTTCACACTGGGCTCTGTTCCAGTCAACTGGAAGAAAGCCACTGTTAAGGCTCTCCTAAAGAAACCCCACCTTGACCCCACAGACCCTACCAACTTCAGACCCATCTCTCTTCTTCCTGCTATCAGCAAAGTAGCCGAACGAATTGTCAACCACCAACTCTCCAACTTCCTGGAAACCAATAAACTCCTCCGCCAATCTCAGACAGGGTTTAGACCTGGACAGGGAACTGACACCGCTCTGCTAGCAGTGGTCGAGGAGGCAAGAACCATCATAGACGCAGGAGGATCAGTGGCAGTGATCCTCCTCGACCTGAGTGCCGCCTTCGACACGGTGGATCATGCCATCCTCATCCACCGGCTAAATCTGATAGGAGTCTCTGGCACCGCCATGTCCTGGATCAAATCCTTTTTGGAAGAAAGAACCTTCCAAGTGTCGGATGGCACAGCAGTGTCTACAGCCCTGCCCCTTCAGTGTGGGGTCCCACAGGGCTCCTCCCTGAGCCCCACACTTTTTAACGTCTATATGTCCCCTCTAATTATTATTAATTAGATTTGGCATAAAAACAGTTATGTATGCCGATGACACCCAGCTGGTGGTCTCGATCAACCAGATGAGCAAAAGCCTAGACAGCCTGGCAAGGTGTCTCGAGAGTGTTTTTCACTGGATGTGTGAATCCCGATTAAAACTAAACGGAGAAAAATCCGAGATACTTCTCCTAGGAAACCCACACAAACTCCCTCCATCCCTTTCTTGGCCGCCATGTATGGGAACACCCCCTACCCCCAAACCCGAAGTCAAAAGCCTTGGCATCTGGTTGGACCAAGACCTCAACTTCAAAACTCAGTCCAGAAAAACCACGGGCACCTGTTTTGGCCTCATTCGAATGGCGCGAAAGATCCTCCATCTGATCCCCTTCCAATCTAGGAAATTGCTGCTGCAGGGGTTGGTGAACTCCAGACTGGACTATGGCAATGTCCTGTACCTGGGGGCACCAGCATCAGTTATCTACAGATTGCAATGGGCGCAGAACGCTGCGGCCAGACTCCTAACCGGAACCAAATCGAGATGCTCCGCAAAACCAGCACTCAAAAGCCTGCACTGGCTGCCAGTTAAGGAAAGGATTATTTTTAAGTCCCTGTGCATCTCTCACAAAATAATGCAAGGCAGAGGTCCCCAGATTCTGAGATCCTTCGTCAAACCCCATAAATCTAATAAACAACTCAGATCAGACTCCCTCTCCCTTGCCAGCGTTCCCAGAATAAAAAAGTCCC
Organism: Triturus cristatus; assembly: GCF_964204655.1. Lineage (NCBI taxonomy): Eukaryota > Metazoa > Chordata > Amphibia > Caudata > Salamandridae > Triturus > Triturus cristatus. The sequence continues at coordinate 1,171,473,563 of NC_140584.1, read as the reverse complement.
GATCCGGGGGACGTTTGTTCTCCTACAACGCCCCTAAATTGTGGAACGCTCTCCCACTTGCCATGCGGAAAGAACACAATCTTATGGCCTTTCGTAGGCTACTAAAAACCTGGCTCTTTCCATAAGCTATTATCTCTCCTACTCCCCTGTGGAACTTTAGGTCATGTCAGCGCTGGGACGCCCTAGGGTAGCTATGCGCTTTACAAATCCCAATCCAAATCCAAATCCAAACTGTTGGATATTCTACAAAAAGTAAGATGTTTTCGCTCCTTGTCTATTTTAGTGGTAGATGAAAGAATGAATTACACTTTTTTAGCAGGAAGGAGCTGGACTTAAAACTAAGTAACATTTTACTATACCACAATTTGTAACTCAGCAAATACTTTCACTACTATTACTACTATTACTTTAACATAGACATAACCAAGATTCACAGTTACACAGAGCATCACTAATTTCCAAATTGACAATGTCTCAAGACAGTGTAGTAAATTCTAGGCCAGTGTGAAATATGCATAGTTTTCTTTGTGGAAATACCCCCCAAATTACACAAAATGTATTGTTATTACACAAAATTCCAGCTTTGGCATTTTAAAATATATTTTTGCATCAAATGTGTTCTTGTGTCTATTTTTGGTGTGAGGATGAAATTCATGCAAATTCACCTTTGGGGCAGCAGTTCACCTTGTTTTTCATCAAGTGGAGACTTTAGTGTGCGAACGTGGGAGGCATAGGTATATCTATTTTTTGCCTTCTGACAAGCTGTTTTGGATGCAGTTTTGTCCCACATAGCATTCTCGTCACGTGCTGAAGTCGCGACCTCCATTTTCTCTACTGTGATATAGCGGTGACGCACGTTTATAAAATATACCAGGCTTACATGGAGAACATTTTATGATAATTTAATACCTATTTATGACAGTGCTCGTTTCCTGACCTGCTTTTACTGCTGATTTTACCTCCCAACATTGCTGACTGCATGGCCCATCGGATTTATTGGCCGCCTGGCTCATTTTTTAGTTTTTCGGTGGTATTTTTCGGTGGCCCCACCTATGTGAAATTCCGGAGTCCTTTATGTTTTTAGCAATTTGCTTTATAACAAGGGAGGGTATGGTGGTTTCCAGCTGAGGATGTATTTGAGGTCTTCTCTACAGTTCTCCCACTGTTGATGCTCTGCTATTGGATTTTATTTTGATCACATGCTCTCTTCTTCTTCAGCCTCAGTGTGACCTTTGCTGCTTCGGTGCCTTTGGTGACCTACTCATTTTTTATATAGTCTGCCTCCCCATCTTGTCAAAAAACCTACCTCCACGAACATGTCCTCTGTCCGCAAAGACTCCACTACTGCTACAAAATGACAGAATAAAGAGCCTTGCTCTCCTATAAAGTATCCATTACCTCTAACTCTGGATGACATTATGGAGAAAGTAAAGCGTATGTAACCCTTTGTTATTGATACTAATGCTACTCTTCAATGACTAGATGAGAAATAGTCTGGTCTGGACTCCAGAATGTCGGCGGTGGAGCAAACGATCAGGGATGTCCAGGATGCAGCTACTAAGATTGACGCTATGTCTAAAGAATTAGTACTCCATAAACAACAGTCTGAGGACTTGGAAAATCGTAACAGATGCAATAACCTCAGAATGAATTTATGGCATTCCTGAAGGGTCAGAAGGTTCAGATATGCTTGTTTACCCTAAGACACATATTCCTAAAATAGTTGGTCTTAAGGAGGGTACAAATCTTAATTTACAGCGTGCGCACTGCTTAGGTCCTAAATCTGGGGGACCATCGTCTTCACCATCAACCAGTCTCCCTAGAGGAATTATTGTTCTTTTTCTGGAATATTCTGAGCTGTTAATGGTTCTGTCTGCGGCTAAGCAACGAAAGCAAATGTTGTGGTCTGGTCAGAGGGTCTTTTTCTCTCAGGATGTGGCTCCTGCAACTGCTGCTCGCGGTAATGGGTTTCTTTCCCCATGCTCTTCATTCCATGAATGCCAGATACGGTCTTGTGCATCCATGTTTTTTCAAGGTCACATACGAGGAAAGGTCTTTCTCATTTGACTGTCCAGAGAATTTGAGGCAGTTTATTTTACACCTCAAAGGAGAAGAGATGGACTTTGGGAAAACCTGAACTGAATATTTGTATTGTATTCCAGCTCTTATGCTTATAACATGTTTTTATTTTCCAGGGAACGATGTTATTGCCGTTGTTCTCAGGTTTAACTTGGTAGTTATTGCTTATTTGCTTCTTTCAGGTTCTTTTGCCATTAACTTTCTTTTTTCCCCCATTACAGATGTTTTTTGTCTAGTACAGATCTCCCTCCTTGATGTGTCCAATCCCATGTGCCTCCCTGCCTAGTCCTATTGTTTATAGTTCATCTTCATTTGTTGGTAAGTTTTACTCCATTGAATAGACATGCTCATTTCATATTTTTGTTCCCTCTCCTTATCTGGTTAACTCCATGGTATTCTCTCTCTTTCTCTTTTTAATAGCTGCTCCTAACCTCTTGGCTTCCTGTCAACTTTTCTTTCTCTAATGATCTTACCATTGTTTCTTTCCTTCTTTTTCTATATTATCTTTGCGATTTTTCTCTTATCTTTTATATTCCTGTCCTGCAGATTTCTTCTTTCCTTTTTCTGTACCCCCTATCCTCAATATCTTTTTCTTTTTCTCTTCCTTCAAATTTGATATCTTGCACTTCTTTTTACTGCAAAGCTCTCTTTATAATGGTTCAGTTTTTTCCTCATAGTGAATTTGTATTGTTATCAATTTCTGATCGCTCATGGTTCCTAATGCCTTTTCCCTTTCCCCATGACTGATAATGTTCGTATTGTGTCCTGGAATGTGAAGGGTATAAGTAACCCTATTAAGAAACAAAGAGTGCTTACACATTTATCTCGATTACAATGTAAGATTTCAATGTTACAGAAAACCCATATGAAAACGATATGAACTCTCTTCAAAGGCACTGGGTGGGTCATGTTTTTTGCTCTCCTGCTAAGGAGAAAAAGAATGGAGTGGTGACACTATTTCATAAATCTCTGTCTCTAACGATTGAAAAGGAGGAAAAGGACGCTGATGGCAGATGGCTTCTTCTCCATCCTGTTATTATTGGGTCCCATTTTTCCCTTCTTAAAATTTATAGTCCTACTCGTCTAGACACACAGTTTTGGCTCTCCATGTCACATGTCCTACACTTTTGCTCTAACACGATTCTCCTTGTTGGTGGTGAGTGAAATCAGATTTTGGACCCTTTCCTTGGTAGAAAAAATCTCTTGGTATACCCCCAACAAAATGCAAAAAACTTTATTAAACACTATCCAATCTAGAGGTTTATAGATGCTTGGAGGATTAATAACCCTGACAATCTGGAATTCACTTTCTACTCCCCTACACATAATTCAAGATCTATAATTGACTACCTTTTTGTGACTCCCCAACTACTCACCAACCTAACCCATGCTGAAATTGGATCTATACTTATATCCGACCATGCTCTGGTTGTCATTGATATAGAACTCCCATCTGAATCCTCTAAACCCTGCAGGTGGCGTTTTAACAATCATTTACTCAACAATCCTATTTTTATGGAGTGCTTTAAAAGTTTTTTATTAGAGTTCTTTCATACTAAAACTGCTCCTGACATGCCATTTCATGCTGTGTGGGATGCCTTTAAATGCAACGGTCAGAGGTTTTATTATCGATTATGTTGCTGTTTAAAGAAAAAACTTCTCAAGGAGTCTTCATCCTTATTATTATCTATTAAGCAACTCAAACATGCTTACTACACTTCCAATAGTGATGATACTCTCAAACAACATATTCACGCTATAAATTGAATTTCAACAGGAAGTCGACTGAGGAGGCCTCCGGGGTGTTACTAAAGATCAATTCTAAATTCTATTGTGGACGCAATAGAGCAGGTAAATTGCTAGCTAACTATTTGAAAGTTAAATCCCAAATAATTATTATCATAGATGACAGGGGCATTAATCATCTTACAGATGAAGAAATATTACATTGTTTTACGGATTTTTATAAAACTTTATATACCCCTAGATCTTTTCCTTCGGCCTTCGGATACTGCTTTGGATCAATTTTTTTTTATCTCTTCCTCCCCGTACTTCCTCCTCTCCTGATTGTTCATTGCTTGACAAAGGCTTATGAGATTAAGGCTGCTTTAGCTCAATTACCCAAATACAAAGCTGCCGGCCCGATGGCTTTACAGCCAAACTTTATTCCTGCTTCTCACAGCTTCTTCTTCCTCATCTCCTCTTTCTTTTCTAGTACTTCATCTCTTATAAGGAAGCTCCTGGCACTTTTTTGGAGTCAATGTTATGCTTGGTTCCGAAGAAAGATAGGGATCCCTCCTCATGTGCTAATTATCGTCCTATTTCTCAGAAAAGTTTAGATTGCAAGATTTTTGCTAAAGTGTTGGCTCTCCGCCTTAATCAAGTGATTCCTGATCTGATAGTTATTGAGCAATCTGGGTTTGTTAAGAGTAGAACATTGGCTGACAACTCTGGAACCTTTTTAAATATAATAAATCTTACTTCTAAGAGTTCCACTCCTTTAGCGGCTATTGCCCTAGATGCTGTAAAAGCCTTTGGTCGCCTTCATTGGCTTTTTATGATGCTCGCTCTTAAATGGCATGGTTTTGGCCATGTTAATATGTCTTTTATAAGCATGCTTTATTCCTCCCCAACTACTTCGGTTTTTGTTAACGGATCCCAATCCTCTTACTTTACCTTTCATAGGGGCACTCGTCAGGGCTGTCCTCTTTCTCCTTTACTCTTTATACTATCTCTTGATCCTTTTCTTAATTTCTTACGACACTGATGACATTCTTTTATATGTCTCGGATCCCCATGTTTCCATACCTGCTTTTGATGATCTTTTATCCTCTTATGCCACCTTATCGGGCTATAAGTTAAACTTTACAAAGTCTGAAGTTCTTCCATTAAACAATTATTGCTTAAAAGGAATGTTTGCAGACAAGGGTTTTAAATGGAACTCCAACCACATTACTTGCCTGGGTGTTAAATACTCTTCCTCAATTGCTAAAACAGTTCAACTTAATTTAGATGATGTCCTAATAAAAGTGCTTCATATGTCAGAGAAATGGTCACCTTTATACTTGTCATGGTGGGGTAGGTTAGACACTATTAAGATGATGATGCTCCCTGTTATCAACTTTTATCTGTCCATGCTACCAGTGAAGATTCCATTAAAATACTCAATTTATCCGACAATTACTCGATTGATCTGAAAATTAGTGAAAAGTCTGTATTTAGAAGCTACTTAGCGGGTCCTGGTGTAACCTGTTGGATACATTAAGATGGATGGGATGGTGGGTCGGAGGAGTGATGCTGTCATTCATCATAATTTGCAGTGGTTGTCTAACATGTCGGATAGTGGGGATGTACTTTATTGATGTCTTTTTTTCAAACGATGTTATGTAATTCGCAATGTGTATTAATTTACTCAATGTTTTATTTGAGAAACCGATAAAAAAAGTTTAAAAAAGAAAAACAAAAAGATTCCATTAAAATTTTGTAAATCCCTTAATAGTGCCCTAAGTAGATTTTTATGGAATAAACGGAAGGCTCGTGTTTCTTTGTCTTCATTATCTGCACCTAAAGATAGGGGTGGTGTTAATTTTCCGAACTTCAGACAGTGCCATTCTTCTTTTTTGATACGTCAAATTTTACCCCATCTCTCTTCGTATGAGGATACCCCTTTAACGATCTGGCGTAATTTGGAGGACTCTCTGATTCGACCTTTTCCTTTTTCATCATTGGCTAATTTTTCACACCTTCCTCGCTCCATTAAATCTCCCATCATTTCACAGTCTATATCGTTACATCGCACATCCTGTAATGCTAGCACTACTCAGACTTTACATTACTTTAACAATAGGCTGTATTTAACTCTATCATCTATTTCTAAATACACTCCTGGTTCATCTTGTGCCTGTTGGACCTGCTCAACTACTCCTTTTTTCTACGTCCAAACATTACCTCTTTAAGGATGCAGATTTGTAAAACAATTTCCTATATATGCTCTATTAGTTTCCCTTTTGAAGTCAATTCTAAATTTTTAGGAAGTACTTCCCCAGTCTGGCTTTGTGCTCGTAAATTGGGGTTGTTTGTGGATTCGTTACTTGCTATTGGCTTTCCAGTTATTACTTATAATTGGAAGGATGCCACTAAGGTCACCTTTGAGGGTTGGTGGAACCTTCTCTGTCAAGATCATAGGTTGGACAGAGCATCTGTTACTTCCTCTCACCAAATTCTTCAAAAAGAGGCCTTTTGTTCTCCACTTACTAATTATTTATCCTCTCGTTCAATGCTGATCCAGGACAGTACTTCTGTATTTCAACCACCATGAGCTCTTCAGTTTTATATTTCTTCATATTTTTCATATTAGATCACTTTATTGTTACCATTGTGTTGTATGAACATTTACTGTGCAAATTATCGGATTTCAATATTGATTTTCTTTGTTATAGTGCTGAATTTTCTTTCTTATGTCCTTTTCTTTCTCCCCTTTTTCTTTTTTCATTCTTTTTATATATAAATCAAAAATGTTGTTTTATTAAGGTATTATTTCTATTATTGATTTTCCTTAACTGCTGCCTAATACTGCTATTGTATCATATTATATTCGTATTTTGGTTACATATATTTTGTACTATTTTCCATTGTTTACTGCTAATTCCTGTTGTAAGCTGTACCTTTTGTTCTTCATATATTTCAATAAAGCTCTCTTAAACTAAAAAAAAGAAAACTTTAAAAAAATATATTCTTGAGATACAACCTATATTTACAATGTACTACAATGGGCTTATATGTATCAGAGATTATGTTAAAGTAATTCTAGGTTTAAGATGACAAGCAAAATGTGCGGGTGTCAAAATAAGGTGGACGTCATATACGTAGGACTTGATTCATACTTTGGTGATTTATGAAAATCGTCTAATTTCTTGAATAAATTGTAAATGTAATTATAGAGAATCTGTCATAAGACTTTCTTTTCACAATACTGCCTCAATGAAGGAGGGGAAGGGTGTAAGCTGGTGAATTTCTTTTTTATTTTCAGAATTCCCATTGGAAGCTGGTGAAATTTCATGTTTAACTCGACTCCTAATAAGGCCTTAGGTCCCTGATCAAGAGTAGCCCATATGGGTAGGCTCTGTTTCTCACACCTGATGAAATCCGACACCCCCCACCCCAGTGTGTGATACATTGTACACATATACATATGACAGTACCAAACTCTGCATGTAATGGTAAAAAGGTTCGATTTTACCCTGTTAAATTCTAATACACTTGACCGCCTAAAATGTAACCAGGTGTGTAGACTATCTAGCACCTGGGAATAACTGGGCTTGGGAATTCACCAAAACTCTAAACTTTAGCACCTGTGCAAGTGTCAGAAAGTTGCTGCCCACTCATAATCAGGGCCTAAGACTCTGCAATGCATTTCATATACCAGTAAGCAAAAGGGTACATTTAAATTCATGGAATGATAAGTTATGAAGCTGGGAGAAGTGGAGAGTTAGAAGGGTAGCACATAAAGATGGGTCATCTGACCTGTGTGGCCTGTTTGTGGAGAGAGTTCTAATGATTTCAGCACAATCAAACATGGCTTAGAGATAACTCCGAGAGTGAAGGTTTCTAATTAAATTGGTAAGGAAAAAAGAGATTAAACTGCAGTTGCAAATCTGTTATTTCAGTGTGCTCCCCCTTTTTGGGAAGGATATGAACGACTTTGGGTCTCAAGCTGCTCCTCATCAACGAAACCTCTTTGGGCGGGAATACTGTGTTACTTGTGTTCCCCTCCACAGGAATATGTGGCCAATCAGTTAATGATGTTCTGCTCCTTTGGGGTTGGGTTACAAATCATTTTCATGTGGTTTCAGTTACAGCGCACAGTTTACAACACACAAGTTACAACGGCGTGGAATTCCCAGAGGAAGTCTTACTGCTTAAGAAGGGCCAAATATGGAATTCCCACCTATTATTTCCAGTGCCAAACCTTTTGGACACAAGTAGCCAAGAGAGAGTTCAGTGTGGACGGATGCATGCATGTGCACTTTATAAGAACAAACAAGCCAATGTGCTTTAAAGGGGGTGATAATTTCAGATTGTAATTTAAGGAAAATCCCCAAGAGGGCTAATGAACAATAAGCTGAATTCCATAATGCAAAATCCTGCAGAGTTTCATGAATCCCTTATGGAAGCAGGGAGCGACAAAAACACATGCCCACATTTAAACAAATGGTTTCTTAAAAGCAACATATCTAGAAATAGCTGTAAGATTGATTTGATTGATTTAAATTTTCTAGAGCACAATGAATGCTTCTCTGCACTAGCGTCTGCTGTCAGTCATCCAGCAGTGGCCAGGGCAGGTAAGAGCAGTGGGGCTGGGTGGAGGGGAAATTCGACAGACGACCACAAGGGAAAATTAAATAAATAATTAATGTCCCCTTGTCATCGTAGGTCGAAATCCCCAAGCCCCCCCCCCCCCCCCACCCCCACCCTTGGCCACACCGGCTCACCACTCTTACCTGCACGGGCCACTGATAGAGTTATCTGCTACGGAACTACCAAAGGAGAAAGCCGTGTTTTTAGATGTTATTTGAAAATCTGCAGATTAGACTGGCCTCTCAAAAACTCAGACTACTGGTTCCAGAGCTGAGAAGTAGAGTAAATGAAGCCTCTGTCGCTGCAGGAGGTCCTGTAGACTCTTGGCAACATTACTTTTTTGGAGCCTATTGAGCGTAAATGTCTATTCAGTGAGTACCAAGGTAACTTTCTCTTGAGGTACTCAGGTCCAGTTGGATTGAGAGGTTTGTGCCCTGTACACAAAGCCTTAAAAGCAGCCCTCTTCTTGACACAGAACCAATATAATTCCTCCAGGTTTTTCGAGACGGAATCAAACTTCTTAATTTTTTTGAGCAGACGAGTAGCTGCTCGGTAAGGAGCTGAGAAAGGCTATAAAAGTTGGTGTCAGGGACTGGACCTGCTAGGTTATGTTCCAAAGTTGGCTCCCTTTCCATGAGCGTAATACCGCACCTGTAAGTATAACCGTGTTAAACATTGCGGTTAAAATAAGTCCCCATCTTTCTGGGTTAAGCTTTATGATCCTAATTGTCACATGGTCTCATTTTCCAGATAGTTATACTACTGAGTATCTAACAAACCACCATATATAATTCAACCTTTACAAGGTACCAAGTAACCCAAGGTGGCAGAGGTCGCGTCACATTTTCCTTTACACTTAACCATTCATTCATCATGTCGAATCACTCTAAGCTGTGGAATAGAGGTAGCGCACACATTTGGCAACCCTGCTCTGTCCTTGTTTGTTGACCCCATGTGAAGTATTCGTAGTGATAGTTGCGGAGCCTTTAGCATCATTTTCTCATACAAATGTAGGAGGATCACATCCCATATCCCATAGCCCCTTCCATTTTTTGTTGCATTTCCAGCACGAAGCTCTCCACATCTACCCGCTGATGTACCTGCCTCTTCTAAAGCCCCCCTTGTAGGGCAAGGTTACATTTCCATTTCATTGCCACCAATAATGCTAAATCTGCAAAGTTACTTTAGTACTTGTTTTTCTTTGTTGGGGTTTGTATGCCTGGGAGACAAGGTCTGCAGCTATTAATTTTGATATTTGCCAATTTTTACCACTTCTGACAGATACCAGTGTATGGGTGTGCAATTATGAACCATGCGCCTAAGATCTCAAACGTTTGAATAACACCTGTGGCATTCTTTAGAAATTAATTGATACATTTTTTGGAAGCGATTAGGTGTCAATCAGTGGCGAAACACAGGCTCCCGCAGCCCAAGTTGTGCGGGCGGGTGGCCCGAGCTCCAGGGTCCCCTCAACACAGTACCCTGGCCAGAGAGCTCTTGACTGAGTCCCAAGGGGGGGGCCTCCCTGTACTTTGCAGGGGGCCCCCTCAAGTTTCGTTATGCCACTGGTGTCAGTTACATGTGGTTCAATATGTTGTGTTGGATTAGTATGAAACTGGGGAGTTAAATTGGTGAGATCTCCGCTTGGTAAAGTACATGGAAAATAAAAATATTTAACTCCCAAAAATATTTAAAATATGTTTATATTGAAAACCAATGTAAATTAATTTTAAATATTTTTTAATGTAGAACAAAATACAAATGCTGCACTATTAACTTAATTTTGAAATGATTCTTTAAAGGAAATATATTAAATTATAACATTCATTTTCTGAAGTTTAAACTAAAAAAAAATTCCGTACCTAAAAAACATTATGCAATAATAATTAAAACATATGAGCTATAGAATTAAATAAAATTAATTTAGTTAAATTTTTGTAAAACAAATTGCATTCCATTAGATTTTAAATGCAAAATAGGGTATTCAAATATTTTATAATTAAATAATAAATATGTACTATTTTTATATACTTTTAAAAATGAAAGGATATTTATTCAAATGTTTAATTATTTTAAACAATGTGATTTATTTTAAATTATTTTCTATGGAGTTTTCTCTTAATACCCTGCCTCAATTACTTTCTATGGGAGGGTGCTGTAGTACCATTAGTTGGCCATGTGTGGTACTGAACCTATTACTGTTTTTTTTTTTTTAGTAGCAACTTACACTCAGATTTTGTGAATAAGCAAAAAGAAGTAAACATACTCAAAAGTGCAATTTACTCAAAAGTGCAAGTTGCCTTTGTGAATCAGGCCCTGTGTCTTGCAAGGACGATGTTTGTAATCTCCATGTGGGATGTATACATTGTTCCAATCCAATGTAGATGCACCTGCATTGGTTTATTGTTTGAAATTGCTCACCTTGAGGACTCTGAATATTTAGTTGCTCCACATATGTGTTCTAAGTATATAATGATATCTAACCTGGTTTGTAAGCCATATTTGGAAAAGTAAATTGTGTATACTATTCCTGTCAGATTGCATAACCAAGCAGCAAAGCCTTTTCATTTCTTTAGCACTAGTGTGCCCAAAAAAGGCAGGCACGATCTATCTAGCTCAGTGTCATGAATGCAACTGTAATCTTCTCCCCAAATGGACGTTCCCTGCATTAGTCCAAACAGCAGGGTCGGACTGGCCGTAGCAGGCACCAGGCGTTTCCCCGGTGAGCCGCCAGGGTGGGGGCCGTTTTGGACCCCTCGGGGTTCGTTTTTGTTATCAGGACCCGGAAATATCGCCCCCCTGTAACAAATCGGCCGAAACCGGCCCTTGCAAACAGCTCGGCTGCACCTACCAGCCCCACCCAGGGGGGGCGCCCGAGCAGTTTGCCCGGGGCCAATTTTGGTTCCTAGTCCTGTTCTGCCAAACAGGTGTGGTGTCAATGTGTTCAGGGCCTCCATATGTGAGTAGGCGGAAGCACAGAGGATTATAATTACTTTAGGTCAACCTGGTTTTACCATAGAGCACTATTAGAGGTACCTCTGGCCAGCCCTACGCAGCACACCCCTCAGGTGTACTGAGAATGTGTATAATAGATTGGCCCTTCCAACTCTTGTGGATCCTGGGACGCCTATTCTTGTCATGTCTGTCTCTTGTATACACGCTATAGGCACAATTTAGAGTTTCTCAACTGGGTTACTTTGTCACAAACGTTACAGTTATCCTGTCCACCTTATTACAAGTATCATAGGATATAACACACTTGCAATAAAGCGGACGGGATGTATGCCAAGGTGGTGATGGAGTAACCGTCAAAAAAAGGGAACCAAAAAGGATCCTGATAAAGCCTACCTAGAAAAATATATGTATGAGTGCTCTATGAATTAATAGAGTACTACACTAGAAAAAACACTTATTTTTCTAGAGTCCCCTCACTCACCTAGGGTTGCCCCAGGGTGACATGCTTCATCATAGGGGTCCTCCCAGACATCTACTATCTGGGGCGTGCTACAACTTAACGAAATGCGCAGGAGCACTTTTTATATTTTTTCAACTATGTGTAGTGATGTGTTGTGCAGTGCTGTGTGGAGTGAAAAGTGAACTTAATTCAATAAAAATTACATGGATAGTGAGCCCTAATTTTATTCTGCTCCTATCCGGTAAATGTACTTAAAAATGGGGCTAGTAATAGAGTACAGTAACGTTATGTGTGCCTGTCCCTAATTACTTGGTCGACATGTTTCGTGGTTACCCCAACCACTTCCTCAGGACCATACAAGGGCCAGCCTTGCGTGTACCACTCCGTGTTTTTACAGACAAACAACTAATTTGTACTGTTTTTATACCATTGTTTTTTTTAAAATACATACGATTCCCATGTTTATCAGGATTTCTTAGATGTACTGGGTCGTAGTTTCTGTATGAAAATACAATGACATATAAGGATTAGTTACACACCCAAGTCCACAGATTGATGTGGACTACGGATCTTAATAACTTTACATCTCTTTTACATGTCAGAAAAACCTTGTATTTCTTGAAAAGTAAAAGTGCATATTTAATAAGTGCTTTTGGTGAATAAGGTGAAAAACACAAAGACATATACACACATATATACAAAACACATGGTTACGGTAGGTTGCATCAATAAAACCTACTTTAATGGAGGTGTAATTCTACTCCATAGTGTTGCTGGGGCAGAGAGGCTCTAGACATCTAGGACATGATATAAGAATGTAAGTTAAGCGCAAGTGGATCTTACTAATAGATGCCAGAGAATCAATCATAAAGATTCGTCAAAGTATTTTGCTTCTTCTTCAACTTACTTGTCTAGATTGCACTGTCAGCCTTTAAATCTATGAGCTCCCAGGAACACCGCATATTGTTGTGTCCCTGTCGGTGCTCGCTTTTAAATGTTTCTAGTGGCGGGAAAATTAGAAAACAATTTTCAGGTGTGGCTGCCCGAGTGGTATTGGGCGCCATCTTACAATGGTGAATCGACATGCACTTCTTGATTGTGACACAATGAAGTTTGTATATTACCAACCACCTAAGAACATAAAATGTAGTTCTTAAAGACTTGTTGTAGTGTATTTCAAGATCATCATGGTTGTACTCAACCCAAAACCATGTTTGTACTTGTCAGCCGGAAAAGAGTGAAAAAATGATTATTCATTTGTTCGTGTGGTTTTTTAGAGCGCCATCTTGGAGTGGTAAATGGGTCATTCTTTTTAGTGGCTAGTGGCTACTAACGCACGAAGATATTCATAAATGTGAATTTCTTTTTAGAATGAGTTTTTATACCCTGATTATTACTGATAAAAATGTTACAAACATAATTCTTGTGCTAACTAAGTAGAATATGCGACAGAGGTTGTACTTGTCAGCCGAGTAATTTTTTAGGCGCCATCTTGGAGTGGTGAACGGATCATTCTATTTAATGGCTAGTGGCACTTAACATACGATGATATTCGTAAACATGAATTCCATTCTAGAATGACGCACCGTACATACACGGGGGGTACGCACCGTACATACACGGAGGTACGACTCGTACGTACACGGGGGGGTACGCACCGTACATACACGGGGGGTACGCACCGTACATACACGGGGGTACGGCGTGTACTCACGGGGGCTGGTGGGGTACGGCGCGTACTCACGGGGGCTGGGGGGGTACGGCGCGTACTCACGGGGGCTGGGGGGGGTACGGCGCGTACTCACAGGGGCTGGGGGGGGTACGGCGCGTACCGGGCCCCCAATTCCACTCGCATCGCGGCGTACTTCGCTTTTCCGGCACTTTTTGGGTGCCGTAAAAATATTGCCGTCCGGACCGCTGTCGGTTCGAATCGTAATTCCTGGTTCGTGAAGCGCTGCCTGAGAGCGTCCCGACGTCACGTCGGCGCTTTCCCCGGATCACATTTGTATGTTTCTTTTCGTCGGTCTGTGTTTTGTACGACTCGTACGGAAATCCTGTTTCCGTGCGAATCGTACTTGCATGTTTGTAAAGTTTTACGACCGGGTACGAGTCGGACGGAAAAAAGCCTCCGTCCGACGGTTCGTACCCGGTTTTTGCCGGATCGTAATCGGCACCCATGTATCTGCCATTTCTCTGCCTGCTGATGGATCTATTATGAAGTGTGGCTCCTTTCCATCTAACTCTTACAACTTAGCAGGAAATATTAACATGTATTTTTAGTTCAAGGAAATATATTTATTTTAAGCCCGGGTAAAATTTTCTTTACACCTGCATAAACTAGTGTAATTTCACGATACTTTGTATGCAAAATAACTGAAATTACACTTTTGCACCATGTCATGTAGTTACGTACCATTCGCTGTAAAAATTGACAGCAAACGCTCTATTCCTGGTTAAAAAAATTCAGTAAATGCATGGGCACAAGGCAAACAACAGAGTGTGAGTGGCTTTTTTTAGCGCCGTTTTTTGCACTTTTATTAATGCAAAATGCATCTCTGCATCCAAAGTGGATTTAAGCATGCTTTTCACACTAAAATTCAGTGCCAAGTGCGAGCTTTGTATGTCATGTAATTCAGCATAATTTATTATCTAAATTTCACCTTATTATGCAGAACAAGTTACACAAATTTCACTCAACCTTAATTTCTTTGTTGCAGCAGTGCAGCAGTAAAAACTGGGAAGATAAAACATGCACTGTCAAGTACCACATATGGACTGCTGCATTGTGCCAGTTGTAGGAGACAGTCCTGATCTCTGTAAATGAACAGGCAACTCATAAACGCTCTTGGAGGAGCCACCGACTTCAGTGGTTCTGCCGGGTCCCTATGCACCCTTTCAGCGGAGAAAAATCTGTAGCAGTTTGGTGGGGCTATTTTGGTGCTGAACCTGTCCTACAGATGCAGTTCCTTACTGGTCCCTCAGCCTTTCCATGAAAACCAACAATTCTCACATTTTTCATCTGGTGCACCTCTTGGCATCCTCCACTGTCTTCTCTAAGAAGTACACTCACTCTCTAACATCTGTTAATTGTTCCTGCAAGTCCCTTACTGAGGGGTGCACTGAGGCCAGTGCAGTCTAATTTTCTGTTGAATAATTTTGGTTGATATTCTCTCAGGATGGTAAAATCTGAAGCTTTCGTATTTATTTTTTATTCAAGGGCCTTGTGGTTCTTTGATAGGTGACAAGATGGCATCTAGTTTGTTAAGCTGTGAGTCACACCTCACGTGGGCCTTCGTTTAAGCAATCTGTTGAGGCATCTTTGGATAGATGCTGAATATTACAGAGAGGTTTATTTCTCCATGGTATGGTTGTGTGCACAGTCAATCACTCAACAGTAGGGGATGTGTGAATAATCTTAGGGCAACCACTTATTTTAATCTCTTCTGTCTCGCAGACTGATGTACGGGTGTCTATTCTCCACCCAACATTTGCCACTTTTTAAGCACCTATTTGTGAGCACCTTCTTTATGCAGTGTGGGAGTCAAGTTGTGCATTTTGCAGTTTCATGCAAGGTTGTGATTAACACCTCTTTGCTGCCCATAGAGTTAAAGAGTATCTGCTGACGGGGAGACCCTATGTTCCTCAAAACCTGGGTAGACAATCAGTTTAAGCACATAGGGTTCTTTCGAAATTATTTATGAAACATTTAACATTTATGTAGGTAGCATTAATCCCATTGATGTATTGTTCTTATCAAATACATTGAATGTAAATATAAAGACCACCAAGCTCAATGTTAGTTTCATTTAGATATTACTGTCGTTGATGTAACATAATTTTTCAAAAAACATTTCACAAAGTCAGGGTGTGCTGAGGTAATAGTGATACATATAGTGCGCGTGCAATGTCACAAATGTGATAATTTGAAAAGCAAGAAACTATTTCTGAATCGAGATTCCTCACATAACTTGACTACTGTCCCTGACCCAGCATCCCACTCTGTCCAGGGCACTGACATAAAATGTCTCCCGACTCGAAGGTAGGTAATACAAGTTTTCCTTTTTATAGCGGCGACTTTTCGACCCCCTGGTTACTACTTTGTAAATGAATGCCTCTACTGGGGACTTCCTCAAGACCAACATGAAGGACCAAGCCATCCTGTGTAGACAAAAAATGTGCCAGAAAAACATGTCCCAGTATGGAGGTCACAGATTATTTCAAATGGAGAGTGAGCTAAAGTCACTTACCTAAACCAGTGATAAGATATGCGTGCCCCAACAGGTGGCCTCGCAACAATCCTTACTTATCACCAGCTTATCACCAACTGAATGTGAAGGGAGAAAGATATCACTACTGTCCATTTACCAAAATGCTTCATGCGAGGATGCCCTACATGCAACAAGTGTCCCATAGCATAAAAGAACAGCATTTCAATGGCATTTAATAAGTGTGGACCATTGTTTGCAAAACTCAAAGCACGGTACCATATAGGTGAACTACAGAATAGGGCGAATCCTGATTGAGGCACCTGTGAGTGACCTTGCTCTGTTGGAATACGACAAAGGGCCTACTAAAACACATGCTAAAACACACACTGTACCTGGGTCTATTGAAAAGCATAAAAATCACATACTGCAAATTGTCATAGATCAAGCGGGCTCTCAATGTGTAATAGAAATCGTTATAATGATTGAAATTACAGATACAACTCTGTAAGTCAAAAATGCTCAGTCCACCATCTTACCAACGATACTTCTAGTGTGTTCTATGTAGATAGTCGGATCGCAAAGGCAAAGACCTTGAACTCATGCCCCCGTGGCTAGTCTCCAAGTGTCGGAGCAGCCAAAGAAACCGATTTTAAAAAATGGGTTATGGAGTGACGCATGCTTGCACTCTACCCTTTGGGAGCAGATGGCCGGCCAGTGTCGCGTCACAGTGTTGCAGGCATGTGTTAAAGGAGAGAATTGTATGTCTGTGCCAGGACTGGGAGGGCAAAACTACAAAATACCAATAATGACGATGTTAGTACATTAATAGGGCCAATGGACACTATCCTTACAACTTATAGGCAAAATAATGTGAAACAAATACCAATAATGAAACTATTAGAGAACCAATACTTTAATAATAGGTCATTCATTTTTGGGGGAAATTACCTATATGCAATATCCCATTGGGATCTGTCTCATCCTGAAAGCATTTCTTGTCTCTGTCTTCCAAGTCTGAGAGGTCAAATAGACATAATCTTTACAATCAAATGCAAAACAAAGTAATATACAACTAGTACAAATATTCAAGAATCAATATTGCAGTAATGGGTCATATCTGAAAAATACAGGTATGCAATGTTCATTTAGGGACAGGTTGACAACACAACAATTCTAGGCAACTGTAAGTACAAACCCTGTCATTAGGTCCTGCAGATGGAGCAGTCCATCTCTGCCCTCCCCACACACTGGAGGAGGCTTGCTTCGCCTGCATCTTTGAGCGACACACCCCATCCATGTCTCACCCTCTCTGGTGCTGGCCTTTGAAGCTCTGTGGGTCCGAGGCTCTGTCGGCCTAGGCACACTACACGTGCATGCCAGTGTATTTCACCTTCTGCGGATGGTCCACCGCTCTCCCCTCTCTTTCCTGCAGGCCTCTTTATTGGCCTCAAGCTGATGCTTGAGTCTATAGCTACAATACACTTGCGGGTGCATGGGCAATTCATAATTTTCCAAATGCTGCTGTTTCATAGCGGATCCTGCAGGATTTTCAGACACTTAAGGAGTGCCTTCTTTGTGCCACCAATCCACCATCTTGCTTAGTCGCTGAGAAAGCAGAAGTCTAATACTAGTACTATATAGTATGAACACACCATTGCACATGGAGACCCTTACATGCTAAGTCATGGTTACTTAACCTTTAACCTTATTTCAATATTGTTTCTATATTAATCCGAAGTGCGCATTAACCTTGATATATCTGCAAAGTCTCTTGTATTTCTGAGGCCTAGAAGCCATTTTATAAAGTATTCTACACTTGCACATTTCCTGCACCATATAGTAGGTGTAGCCTCACTAAGATGTTTTGCAATAAGAAGTGTGGATTTTAGAAAGTAGTGAACGCTGCATTTGTTGTTGTAGTTATTTTTTTCCTTCAAGGCAAATCTTTCTGGTGAGAGATCCTTCTTCCTGCTCGTTAGTTACTTTCATTGGAGTACCAGTTTCTATCACGTGCCCAGGTTTCCATTGAATTGAACTGAGAGAAAAGTGTTTAAAACAGTGTAAAAAATGACAACAGTTTTTTGCATGGACGCTTCTTGCTGTTAAAACAATTATCACTTATTATTTTCCTTGCATATTGGCTATTTTTGCATTAGCATATTTTTGCATTAAACACTTTTATGCTTTCTGAAGTGTTGTGTTTTACTTTACAGTCACGGCCACCGTGCGCAGAATTGGACAACCAGCTCTGTAATTATTCTACGATCTGGCCGAGTCTCTGCATGTGCTGGTTTTTGCAACACAGTTGCAGTTGCCATATCAGTCTGGACAGACAGTGCTTATTCGCTGCAGATGTTCAGATGTCAACCCTCTCTTCAAAGATGCTGGCCATTACTACACAGTAAAACACGCTTGGTCCGTCTTGGCAGACGCTGAAGTTTTCGCCAAACAGTTGCAGATCTCAAACAATTTTTCGCAGGCACTGATGTTTTTTGTTAGATATTCTGATGGACTCACTTGAATGCACTTCAGGTCCATACAATTTGAGGGCCCTGAGCCAACATGCATTGAGGCCATTTCAAGACAACATGAAGGTCTTCTTGGCAGGTGTGTTCTTCGAGGATCATGCTTTCTAGTAGGATGGTAGACTCCCTGGGAATCCAGAAGGAGATTGCCTTGATGCCAACTGAAGTTCAGCTCCTAGGGCAGTAGGGCTGAGATTCTGCAGTTATTCATTGTCAGTGGCAATTCCAAGGAGCCAAGGCACTGCCAGAAGTCTTTAGAGGGTAAACACACATATACCGTTAGTGGACAGTCAGCTAGGTTACCATTCTAAACCAAGCCCAATATTGCAACAATAGGATGCAATGGGAGCATGTGCTTTGTGGCAGTCAATGCCAAGAGGTGCCTGGCTTACCCTATATTCAACATGACGAAGCGAGGGCTCTGTGTTTTGGGAGCTTCCTTCTTCACTCTAGCCCATCCAAGCTCACGTGACCCAGTCATTTCAAGGACAAAGTGAATCTTAAGCTTCTGTTGATCTAACGGGACCACGCTCCCTCCCTTCACACTTCCTGCATCTTTTATGATCTTTCCAGGGTGAAATGAGTGATGCACCTAAGCGAACCCCAACTATTCTGAGAACACAAATATTGCAGTCTGCATGTGTCCTTTTCATGGACAGATGTTCACCAAATGCGACCAACACTGGAAAATCCATTCTATGCATGACATTCGATGTCCTCTTTTTTGTGAGAAGTGCTGTGGAATCACTGGCCGCACTGTCACATGATGAATTATATGATCATTTTACATGTGAGGGGCAATGTTTTCTCTCTTTCCCTCCTGATGCCATATATTTGCTGCCAGGCACCAGAGTAGATATTATCACTTTGTTGTGTATGGTATATCATGCCGGTCAGTTCAATGTTACTGGCCCTACTATGGAATGTGGAAGAGTCCTCATGTGTTAAACACAGCACACATGCCCCTGGGCTTGTTCAACTGGTCTCCGCCGACACCATAGAGTTAAAATGCAGTAACAAGAACAGTGTTGATAGATTCCAGAAAAGCATAAAATTAATGGAACACTTCATCATGAACTATTATGGTAATTTATGGCATGCAAAGTTGATTTATGCCTCCTATTTGGCGCTGGTTCCTGCTCTGTTGTAACTCTTTTCATGAAATTATGAAATGTTGGTATGGTAGAATGTTCATCATGGGGCTTTCCTCTCAAGTAATCATCCCATGGCTGAGAAGGTTAATTTTGAGGAAACCACAATTTCTGTTGTGCCCGCCTTTAAATACCACTGTGTTGTTGGATTTCCTTTAGCTGCCCAGCAGGGGCGGCTCCTCCATTAGGGCGAAGGAGCGCCGCCGCACTGCTTTCTCGCAGTGCGAGAAGCAGAAAATAAAATGGTATTTGAAATGCCTTTTTATTTTCTGCTTCTCACGCTGTGAGAAAGCAGAAGGCAAAGGTATGCCTGGTTGGGGGCGGGCGGGAGGATATGCCTGGCTGGGGTTGGGTGGGTCGATGGGTCGGGTAGGAGTGGCATGCGCCAGCTGGGCGCAATCCAGCACTCCGCACCAATCGTTGTGATTGGCTACAGGAGGGGAGGGAGCATGCCTGTTCCTGTTCCAGACCGGCCCAGGAGCAGAGGTGGCGCAGGACCGATCACAAAACATTTTTGTCTGATGCTATCAAGGTAGTGCTTAGTTTTTTATACTCTCAGTTTTACCAAAGTACTAAAGGAAACAGGCTTCAGGAATTTATAATGTGTGACAATAACGTTTGTGCACGTTTACTGTGTGGCATTTTGTTTTGCGGTGATGTGTTCTGTTTTTTCTTGTGCTGCTGTCTTTTTGTGCTGCAATGCGATTTTGTCTAATTGTACTGCCGTGTCTTTGTGTCCCGTTCTGTTCTGAGTGTTTTCTGTGTTTTTTTGCACCATGTTATATTTGAACTGTGGTGTTATGTTGCTTTGGGTGTTTTTGCCTAGCTGTTTATTTTAGAACTGCCTGCATTTCTAGCCGAAAGCAGCACACACATTGAAAGTTACTGTGACAAGCAACCAATACTTTACATCGAATCATGCTCGGCGAGGTTTCCAGCGCATTACCACGACAACCTGCCAGGTCGGTCCCATGCATATACTTCAAGGAAACAATGTTTGAACCACCTGTCTCCTAAGCACGCATGCCAGTTTGTGGGAAGCTCCGGTATATCGCGCAAAGACTGACTGCGGAAACATGTTCATTTGGGCCGAGGAGACCAGAGCATTGGGTAATTGAGTGGAACCCGTAACACACTTCGCATGGGGAAGGAGGAGGCTGAGCACAGATGATTGAGAGCTAGGCTGTGTTGCCTTTCTCTTGAAAATGCCAGTGATGGAAAGACAAAAATAATCAATAATCTTGCAGAGCTTTTTTGTGCACGTGACTCAACACTGTTTACTGTGAGAATCCGTGTGTGCAGGACGCAATATTTCCATCAGCACATTTTGGTGAGATTAGCGTCTAGCCAGCTATCCAAGAACCGCAGTTGTCCTTTCAAGAGTCCACATAAGGTTTTGTTCTTAACTCCGCTCGAGAATGGTGCTTCTCTGCCGAAAATGTCTATTTTTTTGTTTTCCCCCTGTTTTTTTTTCGGAGTCCTTGTTTATTTTATTTTTTTGGGGCACAAGAGCCTTGGTTAAATTATTCAAATTAGATTCTTTCCCATCATTCATATTTACTATATGAAAACGGAGACCGTTTGGAGTGCAGTTTAGAGTAACTATGTGAGCATTAGTGGTGTAAGATAACTTTTTCGGTACCCCCTTGTTCGGCAATTTCTAAGTGCTGTACATCATGGTTTTTAATATCACCAAATGTAATGGTGCTCAACTAACTAGCCTCAGAAGTATTGAAGGCAGAGTTTGCCCTGACAAAGATCAAAATTGTAACCTTCAAATAACAGCTGCTGTCAGCCTTAACTCACTGGGCCAACGTACCAGCTAGTCAGAGGAGAGACATCAGCTATTTCGACAGCTCGTTTTGTGATTCTGGGACTTCAGCGTCACGGTCAGGTATGATATGAAATCACAAGTCGGCTAGTAAAATCCCCCGTATTGCGTGCGGCATGCCTTGTGAGTATCAGTTAACAGTAATGCACAGACATTTCACGGCTTCCTTGTGTATACATCTTGTACATTCCGAACGCTGTATTGAATGTTCTAGGCAGGGTACAAGACTATAATTTTTGGGATGTTTTGAATTTTAGGGCAGGGCTGTGGGTCTTCGTAGTATGCTCAGCATGTGTGTGAAGGGTGGCTTGGCCAACAACATTGACAGTCTCTTTTTCTATCACACCCCTTTGCAAGAGTAACTCGCATATGAAGTATGTATAATTCCCAGGGCTTCTTGTAAATGTAGTGGTGCACGGTACTTAATTAAACTTCAATTGTGTCTTCTCTACTCGACCCCCCTGGATCTGGCCTTGATTGATAAACTGTTTTAAAAGAAGCACAATCACTCTTGCTTCCAAAACCGGAAGTAAATTACATCCCGTTTTGGAAGCTAGAGTGATTGTTTTTCTTTTAAAACAGTTTATTATGTTCACCAAATTTGTTTTTCTAGTAATATGATGCGCAGTGGCAGTGCCTGCCTGCCTCAGTCTTGTTATTACATCCAATCCATAAGTATCCAGTTGGACAGTTTACTTTTGGTATCATTTGCGAGCCTTCACTGCTGTTACATTATGTATTTGCGGTGAAGCGTCAGCATAGTAGTATGAAGAGGAATAAGCAAGAAAAGGAGTAAGAAGTATAGAACTAATTAGAAGTATGATTTGGTGTAAATAGGACTGAGTAGGTGCACATTTGTGTAAGTATGAGTAAGTAGAAGTAACTGTAGGACTAGGAGTAAATGGAGATGTGAAATATGATTAAGCGTAACAAGGATCAAAAGCAGGGTTATGGGTAGGAGTAAGAGTGATGGAAAGAATTAAAGATAATGAGGGAGAAGATGAAAGGTGTGAATATATAGAATGGTTTATTAACATTCTTGCTTTCTAAAATGTGCTTGAAAATGCACCATTTGCCTGCTCTTTTTTCAAAATTTTCACGGGGTGAGAACACCCCCAACCCCTCTCCATAGGGTCGAGCTCGCTCGCTATGCTCGCTCGCCACATTGATCGGCCCGTGACTTTTACGCTGCACCTCTTTCAGATGTCACCAGCCGCCACTGCTCCCCAGCTTAGAAATGCAACTTGCACAATATCCCTGAATTGGGGACCAGCTGATTCCGACACTGGACAGACACTCTAGAGCACATAATAACGTCTGTAGCTTACCGGAAAGTTGTGTATGCGGACAGTCCAGTGATGTCTGGGGCTCCAAGGATGAGTCTGGCCAGCCAAACCCTGCACACCAACCACCATACCATTGCCAGTGGCAATTGAATTAACCTGCCACCTCTGCCGGGCAATGTGCTACAGACCTCGACCGCGAACTCCAGTACTGGGCTTGGATTTCAGTCTATGCTCCAGGGGAATCACAAACCTACAATAAGTCATTCTTCACTAGGTGTCTGTCAGCAGGTGGGTGGGCTGATTAAAGGGCAATGAAGGACAATCAGTTTATTCCTCTATTTGCAAAATCCCTCACAGATCCTCGTAGGAGACACCCTGCCTGACTCTGTGTAGAGAGGTGAAACTATGGCTGTATAAAATTCGTGTAATTGTCTTTTATGTAATTATACAAAATGTCTGCAAAACGATGTAAATTATGCATAATTAAGCGAAATGCAAATCCATTATTTAGCACCAGATATTAGGAAGATGCATTGTGCACTAAAAAATGTTTTACAAATAAGTGCTGCTAATAACAGACACTTACATTCTGTTTTTCCCATGAATGTTGCATACGTGGTACATTTTTACTGCGAATGGTGTGTAGTTACACAAAGTGGTCTAATGGTGTCATTTTGGGAATTTTGTGTCACAAGCGTTACACAAAATTCTCAACATTATGCAAATTATGCCAATGTAATTTAAAGCTCACCCCGGCTTATGTCGAACCAATCCATTATGAAATCTGCTCGTTTTATAAAAAGGACTGTTGGCTAATTTTCATATTTTGCACTTATACCTGCTGCTAGTGTCGGGAATCATTGGGGACCTCGTTTTAAATAGTTTTTATGAAGACTGTATGCTTTTAAAACACGGTTGGCACTAAGTAATCTTACCTGCTATACTCTATCCCTGTGAAGACGACTCGCTCGAGTTGCGGGGCTTCCAGGTTGGGGGCAGACATCTTGAAAGTATAAGGTCAGCGGGCTAGGCTTCATGCCCCGACCTTACTTAAGGGAACGCTGGCGCGAGCGTGCAGCGGACGGGCGCAGCGGGCGCGCCAAAGGCAAGCCCGTCTGCGCCCGTCCGCGCTAGTTCCGCTTGCAGCGCCAGCTCCCCTAGTCAGATCTCCTCAGGTAGGGATACTATTCATTATTCTAGCAAAACCTTAAAATTTCTTAATCACTGTACTGTAGATCAGAGATGTTTTAATCTACATATGGATTCCATACACCCCCAGGACAAAGTGCTCTGCCCAGGATGTAACTCTATGTTGCCAGAGTTATTGCTGAAACCTATAAAGACCCTACGATCACAGAACTCAACAGGAACGGCCGACGGTTCCCAATCTGTTCGGAAATTTGCCCTCCTAAATGCTAGGTCATTGGTCAAACATAGTTTGGAATGCGCCTCCTTTATTGAAGATGAAGGGATTCTCGTTGCATTCACTATGGAGTCCTGGACGGATGACGCAACCGGACCAGACCTTGTTATAGCCACACCTCCCAATTACCTCTGCTGTACATTGAATAGATTTCAGAAAAATGGGGCGGGGGATTGGCTATTATATATCATAATTCAATTACGGCATCATTTAGCCCTATAATTATAGAGGAATGTGAAGCCTTAGAGTTCTGTCTTAACCTTTCACATCATTGCTCTTTTAGAGGCTCCCTTATCTACAGGACCCTTGGTCCAAGAGGACGTTTTTTAACTCAAATTGGCAACATACTCGAAAGAGGGATTAGCTTGGACTCCTATACCATTCTGGGAGATTTTAACTATTATCTGGAATCTTCGTCCGATTCAGATACAACCCGGCTTATAGAGTTGTTGAGAGGTGCAAATTTAGAGCAACTGGTGAGTGGAGCAACTCGTATAGCTGGCCACACACTAGATGATATCTTTTCAAATAATTTGTACATATCTATTTTAAATATCTTTCCTCTGGCATGGTCAGACCATCTGACGGTCATCAGTGAGATTATCCTTCCTGACCGCGTGGCCTTAAAACCGCTGAGGAAAAAAAATCAGTGACCAGATCGTGGAATAAGAAAGACTCAAGGGAAATGCAACAACATCTTACACTAACTCTGCCAACCGTACCAAGAAATCTGGATAAGGCTACTAATACATACACAAATTGGTTGGCAGCTGCGAGGAATAAATTGGCACCTTTGAAATATCTTCACCTCACCAGACAACAACCCTCCGCTCCCTGGTACTCTTCTGAACTTAGGGATCAGAAACTTGCGTGTAAGCATTTGGAAAGAAAATGGAGGGCGGGCTACAAGGAAAAGGACAAAACGGTTTATAAAACTAGCCTGTCAATTTATAAACATTTGCTGCAAAAACAAAACAAAACTATTTCACTGATAAATCAATTCAGCAAAAAACTCATCTAAAGAGCTTTTTAAAATAGTGAAATCTCTAGCCCACCCATGTTCCCCGTCATTTTTAGCTAGTCAAGAATTGTGCAATAAGATCGCTAAATGCTTTTTCGAGAAGGTAAATAACATCTTTGTTACCTTCTCTGATTCAACCCAAGAAAATACTCAGAGTTCAGCAACTTCTCACTTAGGAACTAAGGTTAATAGCCCTCTTCTACTTAACTTTGCCCCTTTAACAGAACCTGACTTAACTGATCTATTACTGAAGATAAAGTCAGCCTCTCCTTGTGATCCATGCCCAAGTACAGGAGTTCTGTTAGCCGTAGAACCGGTCTCAAGAATATTGACTTTCATCTTCAACACTATGCATTCAGATGGATACTTCCCAAAAGACTGGAAGCATGCGTCGATTTTTCCACTTTTGAAGAAACCTAATTTAGATGCCAATGACCCCAATAATTTTAGACCTACATCAAGAATCCCTCTCCTGGCGAAGGTCATTGAGAGGAATATTAATGCCCAACTAAATACATTTTTACAAGACTCACAAGCCTTGCCCCCAACACAGATTGGATTTAGAGGGGGTCACAGCACTGAGACCGCGCTGCTAAAATCCGGAACATTTTGGACCAAGGAGGGAATGCCGCCCTGATCATGTTGGATCTTTCAGCGGCATTCGATACCGTCCACCACGGTATACTAATGGAACGTCTACTGGAAGTAGGAGTCAAGGGCTCTGCCTGGAATCTTCTTAAATCTTTTTTGACGGATAGAGTACAAACTGTAGCCTTGGATGAGTTTGAAGCTAAATCATTTTCTCTGCCTTGTGGGGTTCCCCAGGGATCATCATTGAGCCTGACTCTTTTTAATGTATATGTTTCCTCACTGGCACCGGTTGTTGAATCATTTGGGTTTACATTAACCTCATATGCTGATGATACCCAAATAGTGGTTAACCTACTCCCAGGCGGTTCTGTGAATACTTCATTAAGGTTACAAAATCGCATGTCTGTTGCGGGAGGCTGGATGGCAAAAAACTGCCTAAAGCTCAACTCCAATAAAACGGAGGTGATTCTCTTTGACAATAATCCTAATCTATGGACATCAGTCTGCTAGCCGGCAGATCTTGGCCAACTCCCCACACCAGTAGGGAAAGTAAAAAATTTGGGAGTATGGTTAGATGCTAAACTGAGTTGTAGGGACCAGGTAAATAAAGTTGTCTCTACTACCACCTACATTCTCAAATCCTGTAAAAAAAAGTCATGCCATTACTCCCAAAAGCAGTACAACAAATAGTTGTTACCGCTTTTATTATGCCAAGATTGGATTATTGCAATAGCCTGTATTTGAAAATACATGAAGGATCCTTAAATAAATTACAGATTCAGCAGAATGCGGCCGCCAGATTACTTACAGGTATTCCTAGGACTGACTCCATCTCTGCTCAAATTAAAGCTCTGCATTGGTTACCAGTAAGGAAACACATTCAATTCAAGGCCTTGACTCTGGTTTTTAAAGCCCTTCATGGAATTGGGCCTGAATTCTTAAAACAGCAACTCTACTGGTACACCCCCAATAGAACCCTACAATCTTCTGACGCCAAATTGGCAACAGTACCCAGGGTGAAGAAGGCCAATTGGGGTGGCAGAAGCTTCATAGTCAATGCAGCAAGAGCATGGAATGCTCATCCATGATCGCTAAGAAGTACATTAAAAACAATGCTCTTCACTAATTGATCCTCCATGTCTCCCCCTTGACTCGGTCCCTCCTTAGGCCTTCTCTAAGCACCAGGACACCTTTTCGGTAACAGCTGCGCTCTATAAATGGTCATAACATAACATCCAAATGCACCTCTGTTATTCACTGATGGCCTGACCATATTAACAGGGAATGACTAAGGATACCCAATCACATTCTCAAGGCACGGGCCAGATAAAAGGAAAGAAGGACTTCTACAGTACTTTTCGTCCCAATGATGGAAAAATAAATCATAATTCACCTTACCAAGCCACCTCTACCTGACGTCACAGTCATATTGCTGAGCTGTTCCCTCATTCTCGATAAGTCACACTACGTAAGGGAGCTACACTGCATGTTGTTTCTCAGGATGAGTATATTATTAAAGTCCAGCACCTACCCAAATATAAAGACTGATTATCAACAATATGATAGAGTATTTGAAAAGACAAATAACAAGTTAATAGTAATCTCCCAAATGAGTGACTTGAGACTTCAATTTCTTGTAAAAAAATCTTTTTTTTTGTATTCTTCTTTTATTCTGGTAGTTTTTCATAAAAACACAATGCTTGTTCATAGCCGACGCGACGCGTTTCGTCCCCACGGGACTTCTTCAAGGCTGTTTGTGTTTATCATAAATTGGAACACGATGAAAATATACAAAATCTGATCCTGATGAGTCCAATGAAATAGGTATGCCTTCCTTTATCACAAATTAAAAACGCACTGCTATTTGTTGTTGTAGCCAGTTATATGTTCATTCTTCTAAGGGGCATAGTAGCCCCTGATATCGTTCATAGTTTGTTATGTAATGTAACAGCTGACTTGGGCCAAGTTGTAGAAACTCTTCATTGCGGCTGGTAGGGGCGGCACTACGCCTGTATCAATTCAAGCCGGCAATTGAATGTCGTATGTTAGTTTATCTTTGTTGTCAGTAATCCAACCGCCACGGTTGAATCTTTTTTCTCTGCTGACCGAATGCAACAGCTAAACTGATCAGTGAACGGCGGCATTGTGTTTTTAATGAAAAACTACCAGAATAAAAGAAGAATACATTGAAAAAAATTTTTTACAAGAAATTGAAGTCACTCATTTGGGAGATTACTATTTACTTGTTATTTGTCTTTTCAAATACTGTATCATATTGTTGATAATCAGTCTTTATATTTGGGTAGGTGCTGGGCTTTTCTGTATTTTGTGTTTTGGGTTTTCCAAAATTGTGGGAACGAGAAGGGTCAAGTTCTTAGCTCTTTGTAATACCATTTTTTCCCATATTTCAAAAAAACATACACTTACTGGTGCAGGCTCTGAGTGCCCTGACCCTTTCTTTTTGTGCTCTTATATATTATTAAGGTCACAGCTAATTAAATAGTACTATTTTTAATGATATTATGTATTATTTACAGCAAACCAGAGCTGTGGAATAATTGTCACTATACAAATCGACAATCTGATTAAAAATATAGTTATTTGTGAGTTGTGAAGCAGATCTATTGTAGCTGCAACCGACTTGGGAACAGTGAAGCCGATACTCTTATTCCATGGAAGATGGCCAAGACGAAAAAAAGGCAGTCTAAGTGTTTTCCAAAAGTAGGAAGCTAAGGAATGGTGCTGAAGATGGCTAATTTCTCCCAACTGACCATAAAAAAAAAATACATAAAGGAGGACAATTCCTGCCTATTCCAGGTGTATTTTGATTTAAAAAAATTACCCAGAGTACAGAGGAGAAGGACCATTCTTGTCCAAATCAGGGAGTAGCAATGAAAGTTTCTCGTTTCCTTCTCCTCACATTAGTGACTCTCCCACTGCCCACTTCCTTATTTGAATGACTGAAGCAGGCCAGTACAAACTCTTTTAAAATTATATATCTAACTAATCTCTCTATATATGGCTTGTAAAATGCCATAAACAAGGTCATGAGAAAATATCCAGAAATACTTCTTTCTGTCCAGTACCACTGTGGTCACAAGGGGAACTCCAAACTGATCTTATCCTCCGCATGCAGTACACCCCTCGATGGGTCGAAATCTTTACCAAGGAAGTTAATACCTGCAGTTTATCAACAAATGTCTACAGTCACAAAATGACTAACTGACTTTCTCCCCTAGATCTAATGTTAGTCTTTCTATCCACGTCATGAACAACAGGGTGAATTCTTGATTCCCTTTCACAACTTCCCTTCGACCTATGAAGTCCAGGTATTTCAGTGGTTTCCCCTCAACAGTCACTGGCTGATCACTCTCCCCTTTCTGCTTCTCACCCTCCCGCACCCACTCATTCATCTACTCTCTCCTCACACGCCCACTCATTCATCTACTCTCTCTTCACACGCCCACTCAATCTTTTATCCTCTCCTCTCCTCTACTACTATACTCTATTTATGTTCTTTCTCCATCATCTCTTCTTTCCTTGCTACTCAACCTTCACTCTCATTAGTTTCACTGATTAGACACTCTGGAAGATCTTTCTGATCAACTTCGTCCTACTTCTCCAATCCAGCACCCCTGGGCACCACATCCACTCACTCTCTCGTCTTTACTGCTTTGTAAAGAGCTCTGACGCTTTCTGGCCTTGTTTGGATCACATATAACTGAATAACTACATAGCTAGTATTAGCTGAAACCCCACCAAAGAGGGGACATAAGGGGTGCAATAAAAGGTCACATAAGCACCAAGGAGCACATTTGACATGTGTGACTACCACCCCCGCCCCGCGAACACTCTAAATTCAGTTCAGTTCAAAGACTTTATTTGATTTTACAGAAGTAAAATCACACCAACATACAAAGATAAAAACACTGCATAAGGTATTACGTGGATAAAAATATAAACAGAACAGAATTAAAAAAACTATTAAAAAAAACATACAGATGTACAGGAAAGAACCACATCGGAAAAAAGCCCATTAACAAACATCACAGTATTACCATATCCTAGATAAAAGTTCATCTACATAACAACCGGACTACTTAAAGAAAGAAGCAGGAAGATGGATCTCTAAACTCCATTTGTCTTTTCTTGTTCCCTCCCATGCTCCCTTCACATCATGTCCCCTCCACCTGTTTCTCGCTCCTGCCATCATAAAGGCAAATGCTGAAAGATTTAGATGAAGGGCAGCTGGCGGAGGTGCGTGTAACAGAGTGCGACTTGTAAGTAGCTCCTCGGGGCGGGTGTAAATCACTCCGCAGACAGGGAGACATTCTTTTTCATGATTAAACCCACACATTGTCTCATCGGATCCATAATTACCCCATCACAGCACAGCATGTTTAATCAGCAGAGACGAGGGATTGCAACACGCGGCAATAACCCACACAGGTGCCCTCCGGGGAAGCTGACTGGCGTCCAGGACCCTGCGATAAAAATAAACTTCGTGAACTCCGACTGCAGGGCGTGGAGGGAAGCTGAAAAGATGAGGGTGCCAGGAACTGCTGAAAGCTAAATACTCCGGGTTAGCTAAATGCCGGTCCCTGCTGGATTTCCACTTTGGCATCTGTAAAATAGCGTTTTTTTGAGAATATGAAATCAGGATGAAGTGTGACACCTAAACTGTTTCGTTGTCCTGAGCCACCGTCACTGAGTTTCGCAAAATTGTGATTATATCATGTTATGCTATTCTATGGTCTGGCAAGGTGCTGCTCTAAGCTATGTAGTGGTATGTTATGCTATATTGTTGTATGCTAGGTGTTTAATATATATATGTATTTTTTTTTTTAAACTTCTAATCACATTGCAGTGCCCTCGGTGTGGTTTCTGGAGTGGGTACACATACGAGTGGTGGGTTGCTGTATTGTACATTTGCAAGCACCCAGTAATTGGCAACAGATGATTACCCGATAGGCAAGTGGCTTCTGTCAAGTGTGCCACAACAGGATGGCAAAGCGGGACGCCTCAGAGCGTGGATGACAGCACAGATGAATACATTGTGTTATGGGATGCTATGTTATGCTGTGCTTTGCAATGGTACGCTGTGCTATAATATTGTCTATTTTGCCGCGCTAGGCTTTGCAATGCTATTCTATACTATGTTATTTTTGAGTAATTATAAAACCTGCCTGACTGACTTTTAGCAGTAGATATATATAATTGTATGAGAGTGGTACAATACAAATACAATTAGGACATTTGCATAATGTGTGCAGGGTTTGTCAAGAGCTATCAGTAAGACCTTCCTTTCTCTTTTAGAGAGTGGGTATTGTCCTAAAACATAAAATAAAAATAAAATTTATAACACGCACTAATGCCCACGGGTGTCTAGGCGCGGTGAATTCTGCAGAAATTGGCTAACCAGAAGGAGAATGTGAGAAAAGCATATTTGGGCTAGTTGTTTAAAGAACCAAGTTTTTAAGAGTTTGTAGAATACCAGAAGATTGCTTTTCTTCTTAAGTGTTATAGGAAAAGAGTCCCACAGGCTAACCGTGCCTGCAACAAAACTTCTCCCTCCATTGAGGCAGCTTTTGCCCTAGAAGTTACCAGATTGAAGGAGGCCATGGACCATCTGAATCTTTGTGAGAAATAATCAGGACCTAGCCCATGTAGTGCCTTAAAGGCAGCACAAAGGGATTTGAATTTGATTCGTCTCTTAAATGCCAGCCAGTGCAAAGATGGGAGGGCATGGGTCACCAACTTATGTTTTGGAATAGCGAGCAGCAGACGGGCTGCTGCATTTTGGAGGACCTGCAGTTTGTTAAGATACCGTGACAGTATATAAAGAAAGAGTCCATTAGAGTAATCGATTTTAGACAGAATGAGTGCTGTGACCACGGCTTTCTGGAACTCTAGTGGAATGAGAGGTAATATTTTCCTGAGGGTTTTAATCACAAAGAAGCATTCATTTGTCCTCCAAATTGGAATAAAAATAGACTCCTAAATTTTTTACCTTTGTGACTGGCTCCCGAACTTCTCCCAATTCCTGAGGCCACCAACTTGGTGTCCAGAATGAGTTATCGCATCCGAAGAGAATCACCTCAGTTTTACCTGAATTTAGCTTCAGGCAGGTTTGGGCCATCCAATTACCCACTTTGCGCATACAGTCTTGGAATCTTGCTGCTGTGTTCGTAGGATCCCCTATAAAGGATGCAACAATTTGTGTATCATCGGCATATGACACAGTCTTAAAGCCAAAGAATTTGATGAGTGCACAAAGTGGAGATACTTAAAGGTTAAAAAGGGTTAGACTCAACGAGGAGTCCTGTGGCACCCCACAGGTAAAGGAGAACAGCGGGGATTTGAAGCCCCCAACTCCCAGCATGCTAACAATGAACCTGATTTGGACTATTTCTTGAAAGAGGTGGGTTTTCAGCTGTTGCCTGTATTTATTTATTTATAAAGTTTTATATAGCGCGAACATGACCCACAAGGGTATCAGAGCGCTTTACAATATGTAGTTATTAAACATTAGACGGCTGAGGTAGTATGCATACATTCGGTATTCGCCATTCAATATAAAAGAGGTAGACAGTAGCATATGGATATCATATGTGACTAGTAGTCATCAAAGAATGATCCACGAGGGAATCAGAGCGCTTTACAATACACAGCTATTAAAAATTAAGTGGTTAAGGTAGTATACATACATTCGGTATTTGCCATTCAATAAAAAATAGGTAGACAGTAGTATATGGATAGCATAGGTGACTAGTAGTCATCATAGAATTAAAGTCTTAGGATGTGAATTTGTTCATTAGAAGCATTTTTACTTCTTTTTTGAAGAAGGTAAAGGAAGAGATTCCGCGAACCACTGGAGGTAGGGAGTTCCAAATCTTTGGAGCGATCCCTGAGAATGCTCTGCAACCAGTTATCTTTTTATGGAAGGATTGTGGATTCTGTAGTAGTGAACTCGCACTTCGCAATTGTTTGCATCCTCCCGATTGCTCTAGCTTTAGTGCTAAGTAACTGGGGGTATTGTTATGCAGGGCTTTATGAGTCATGCAGGCGATCTTTAGGTGTATTCTTGCCTCGTAGGGTAGCTAGTTAAGAACTTTCAAGGTCGGAGAAATGTGGTTATTTCTTTTTGTTCCTGAGACCAGTCTGTCCGCAGCGCTAAGCGATGCCCTCAGCGGGGCTGTAGTGTCCTGAGAGATGGGGCACTAGGACCCAGATGAGGGCAGAGGGCAGGAGAGGTCACCGGACACCAGTTCTGGTCAAGGAGGGTGAGGGAGAACACAGGAAGCAGGGACCGAGACAAGACGTGCAGCATGCTGGCGGCCAGATATATATATATATAATAAAACGTAGAACCTGACCTGGCTGTGTGGTGATCATTGCAGCGACGCGACAACTGGCGACGAGGCGGGATCGAAATCCTCGCGTCGCGGCGACTGTCGGAGCCCACCCGGTCGCGGAAAGAAATTCGGAGCCAGGAGCCCACCCTGGTCCGAAGTGCCCAGCAGAAAAAACATCGTTGCGGGAGCCCACCCCGGCGCTGCTAACAGAAGTAAGAGCAGCGCAATACTGAAACTGACGAGGCAGCCGAAGGAAAGATTAAGATCCCTCCCGCACGTGAGTTTCAACGAACTCTCGCGAGAGGAGGCGGCCATTTTAAAGTCAGGCGAATTGAGCCAATCAGCGTCCAAGATAGACGGCGGCCATTTTGAAGGGTCAGGCAAAGTCCCGAACAGCGCGAAATCGCGCGAGAGTGCGGCAGCAATCTTGGAGTCAGGCAAATTGGGCCAATAGCAGCACAGGAAGGCCGGGAAGCCATTTTAAAGTCAGGCAAAAAGGAAAATAGAGCAAAAAAGGTCTAAATAACAGGAAAACGACAAGAAAAAGGTGCCAAAGGAAGAAAATAGCACCAGAGGAACAAGAAGGAAGAGGAAAGAAGGCAATAAATAAACAAAAAGAAAGGAAGAATATGGGTGACGAAGAAACAAGGAGCACACAAGCTGTATTCCGCAGGCCACTGCCATTTAACATATCGGAACCGCAAGCAGGCATCAGATGGGAGAGATGGCTACGACAATTTGAACGATACATGCGCGCAACGGACGTCGCAGAGAGCAAACAATTAGATTTGCTGGTCAACCTTGCGGGAGACGAAATAGAAGATTTAATGACGACACTACCAAGTGAAAAAACGGCAGATTACAAAGGCGCGAAAGCGTGCCTCACAGAGAAATTCGACCCCCAACGCAACATCGACTTTGAAAGATACACGTTCCACACAGCATGCCAGCAACCAGAAGAGAGCATGGATGACTTCGCGACAAGGTTGCGGAAGTTGGTGACATACTGCGAATTCGATAAATTTGACAATGAAGAAGCAATACGAACGCGCCTCATCGTAGGGTGTTTGTCAGTAGAGTTCAGAGCACGCATCCTCAAAGAACCAACAACACTTGAGAAAATACTGACGATGGCCCGCACAGAAGCACGGGCCACGGAACATGCCAAACAAATACACGGTGAGCACGCCGCTGAGAGAATTAACGAAAAAGGGCAGAAATTTGTCTGGTCTCAACAATGCAAAGAATTGTTCGAAGAGATCAGGAAGGCCGTGATGACTGTGGAGCACCTCGCATACTTCGACCCTCTGCTCTGCACCGAGCTGACGGTCGATGCCAGCCCAGTGGGGTTAGGTGCAATATTAGCACAACACCTGCCGGGAAAGGAGTCACCAAGGAAGATTGTCTCATACGCCAGCAAAAGCTTGACAGACATTGAGAAGGCGTACTCCCAGCCGGAGAAAGAAAGCTTGGCGGTGGTATGGGCATGCGAGCATTACCACATGTTTGTGTATGGGAAGCCGTTCACCATCATCACAGATCACCAAGCACTAGTAACAATCTACGGCAACCCAGCAGCAAAGATGCCGCCCCGCATCGAGCGCTGCGGCATCAGACTAATGGATTACGACTTCAAAATTGTCCACAAACCTGGGAAAGAGCATAATCCAGCAGACTACATGTCACAGCATCCGCTACCGCATGCAGAAAAAAAGGCCTCAATGGCAGAAGAATACTTACATTTCGTGCTAAAGCAAAGCACGCCTGCACCAGTAACTCTAACAGAGATAGAGAGAGAAACGGACAAAGATGACACGCTCCGAGCGGCCAGAGAAACAACGAGACAGCAAAGATGGAGACATATAAACAACAACTGCACATGGAAGGGAGGAGTAAAAAAGGAGGAGATGCTGGCTCTACAGAAAATAAGCGGGGAGCTCTCGGAGACAAATAGTGGAATTGTAATGAGGGGCAACAGGATAGTCATTCCAAGCTCACTACGACGCCAAGTGGTCAGCATTGCACACGAGTCACACAGGGGCATTGTGGCAACAAAAAAACTGCAGAGAGAAAAGGTTTGGTTCCCGGGGTTAGATCGTCTAGTAGAAGATATGATTGCGGCCTGTCACCTCTGTCAAACAACAGGTTCGCCTGCAAGACAAGAACCACTACAAATGTCGGAACTGCCAAGAGCTGTCTGGACAACAATGGCTGCCGATTTTTTTGGACCTCTAGACGCGGGAACTTACCTACTGGTCATAATAGATGAATACTCCAGATTCCCCATTGTGAGATCAGTCTCCTCAACGTCAGCAGCCGCAACGTTACCTGTTCTGGACGACATATTTGCAGCCTGGGGCTCGCCAGAGACATTGAAAACTGATAATGGTCCTCCATTCTCAGGAGAGGAATTCCGAAGGTTCATGGCATACCTCAGAATACAGCACAGAAAGGTAACACCACTATGGCCGCAAGCAAACGGCATGGTCGAAAGGTTCATGGGAAACATCAAGAAGGCAGTTCAGAGGGCGAAGCTGTCACAGATTTCCCTAGGCCAAGCACTATGCCAAATACTGAGGGACTACAGAAACACACCTCATGGGTCTACAGGGAAATGCCCGGCGGAGTTAGTACTAGGGAGGACAAGCAGAACAAGGCTGCCGCAGGTAGAAGGACTGGCCGTGCCAGGGCACGAGAGCGTGGCAGCAAAAGATGAGGCGGCCAAGAAGAAAATGAAAGAAGATGCTGATGGAAGACGACATGCCATCAAATCACACCTCCAGGAAGGGGATACTGTAATAGTACGACAGAGACAACAACGGAAGTCGGACAGTGCATTCGCCCAAGACCCGTTGACGATAACACAAGTGAAAGGAACAATGATAACAGCAGAGTCAGACAGCAGGCGAATAACAAGGAACAGCTCACATTTCAAAGGCTTGAAAGAAGAAAAAGACGAAGAGCACATGACAGGCATCGAAGGGACAACAACAACAAGGGAGTGCAACGGAGCAGGTGCCGCAGAAGCGACCAGGCCAGGAGGGCCAAGGACATGTGGAGAGACCAAGAAGAGACATTGTGAGACCAAAGAGACTAATAGAAGAAATGTGAGATGCCGCTCTAGGCAGCATCTCACGGGTCACATCGATCGACATTTTCACATCTTGCAACAGACTGTAAAAAAGAAACTGTCCCATTTTGATTACTAACTAATGCTACTGTCGTAATGTCTTTGTGACAAAGGGGGGAGATGTAGTGTCCTGAGAGATGGGGCACTAGGACCCAGACGAGGGCAGAGGGCAGGAGAGGTCACCGGACACCAGTTCCGGTCAAGGAGGGTGAGGGAGAACACAGGAAGCAGGGACCGAGACAAGACGTGCAGCATGCTGGCTGCCAGATATATATATATAATAAAACGTAGAACCTGACCTGGCTGTGTGGTGATCATTGCAGCGACGCGACAGGGGCCATCTTGTATTTGGGGAGACCGCATAAAGTGGTGCTTCCGTAGTCCACACTTGGTAACACTAAGGCTTGTACCACCATTTTTAAGTCGGTCTGTGGGAGGAAGGGTTTAAGTTTCCTTAGGATACTCATCTGATGATTAGCTCCCTTGGTGGCATAATCGATTTGCGCCTGCATGTTCAAGTGTTTGTCTATGGTGACTCCCAAAGATTTCACGGAGTCAATTATGTGGGGAGCAAAGTCAAAGGAAGTTAGATGCTTCAACCATAAGTCTATCTTGGGTGTGTGGTTGAGTGGGGAGGTGAGTAGGAATTCAGTTTTTTTGGTGTTAAGCATCAGGAGGTTGCCAGTGACCAACTTTGGATATTATGTAGAATAGCGTTGAGGGAGATGAAGTCTTCTGGTGAGGAGATTTTCATATACAGTTGAGTGTCGTCCGCATACAGGTGATATAAAATGTTCGCAGAGTTCAATGCGTTTGCCAGGGGTTCCATGAGTAGATTAAAAAGAATGGGTGAGAGTGCTGAGCCTTGTGGCACCCCTATAGTGATCATGGAGGGTTGAGACAGTGAATGCTTCATCTTGATTCTTTGTGTTCTGTTATTTAGGAAGGAGGTGAACCATTGTAACACTGGGCCATTTAGGCCCATCCTTCATTCCAGTAGGGACAATAAGTTGTCATGCTTAATCGTATCGAAAGCGGAGGATAAGTCAAGAAGTATCAATAGGCATGATTCGTTGTGGTCTAGCATTTTTAGTATGTCATCCATTATGTGGGTGAGTGCAGATTCAGTGCTGTGTCCTTGATGGAAGGCAGACTGGTATTTGTCTAGGAGGTTGTAATTCTCGATGTGGTTGCATAATTGTATTTGTACACATTTTTCCAGCAATTTCGCCAAAGTGGTGATGTTGGATACAGGGCGGTAGTTGTTAAGATCTGAGGAGAGGGAGTCGGATTTCTTTAGTATAGGTGTGACCTGCCCTACTTTTAGACAGTCCGGTATGGAGCCTTGTCTCAGAGAGGCGTTTACAATCTTTGACCATAGGGGTAGAATAAAGGTTTTTATCATTTTGAATAAAGGAGGTAAGGGGTCAGAGAAGTGATTGGAGGGGTTAATTGCTAGAAGAGTGTTATAGATTTCTTGTTCAGGGATGGGCGAGAAGGTGTGCCAAGAGGCATTATTTTTGGGGATTTCCCTCGGAATACTAAAATGGACCTTGATGTGAGAGTAAAATTTAGTATCATGAGCAACAGTTTGTGGAAGGGCCTTCTTAGATTGGTTGTCGAGTTCAATGGATTTTGTCTTTTCTAGGAAGAAATTGGCAATCTCATCGCAGTTAGGTGTAGCCGAATCGCTTAGTTCCATAGAGTTAGGTGTGTTGCACGCTTGTTGTTTGTCGATTTCGAATAGTTTCTTGGGGCGGTTAATGGCTTGGTTCAGCTGGGTTTTTAAAAAGTCTGCCTTAGCCTTTAGGATCTTCCTGTTGTATGAATTCCTCAGCACTCTAAGGTGATATAGGTGATCAATGGAGGGTGCTGATTTCCATAGTTGCTCTGCTGATCTTAGCTTGCGCAGATCAGAGTTCAGGTTCTCATTGAACCATGGTTTGGAGATTTTGGAGGAAAAGTTTTTTTCGTGGAGGGGCGCTGTCGAGTCAAGAATTTCAAGCATAGTGGAATTGTAAAAGACTGTGAGGTCATGGACGTCGACCATGTCTGTCGTGGGGCTCAGGGCGGAGTTGCATCGGTTTACCAAGGCTATGGGGTTGATGTTTTGTATATTCCTTTTCCATTGTTTTGTTTTTGTGGGTTGGCCCCTTTTTGGAATTACCTTAATATTGATAGCGAAGAAATGCTGTAATGGTCCGTCCAGTTACATGGGGTGATGGATTTTAATGATACAGTGTTCGTTTTCGCTATGATGAGGTCTAATGTCTCTCCCTTGTTTTGGGTTGGACTGTCTCAGAATTGGGACAGATCCTGATCCGACAGAAAAGATTTAAGACAGCTTATACCATGATCGCTTGAGTTGTTCCAATGGAGATTGATGTCGCCCAGGAAAATCTGTGGCACTTGTGAGTTGTCGTTGGATGTAATGACCTCCATTAACTCATCGATGACCGTCAGATTATCACCCGGGGGTGGTGAATTATGTGAAGTTTCCTGGTGAGGCACTTGTCACCGGAGATGTTGATACAGAGATATTCGCAGGAGGATAGAGTGATAGAGTCTGCTTGATTGACTGAGATTGTGTTTCAATAGATGCAGGCTAGCCCGCCATCGGGTTTCACGTTTCTGTCTAGGCGTATTAAGTCATGACTAGGAGGTATCAGTAGGTCTAGGATGGGGGAGGAGGAACTATTTAGCCATGTTTCGGTAAGGATGATAATGTCTAGATCATTTCCGAGGATGAGGTCGTAAATGTCAGGAGCATGTTTGCTAGCAGATCTGCAATTGATGAGTGCACACTTCATCTTGCTAGTTGAATGGGAGAGAGTAGTCTGCAATATGTTGATATTTGTGAGGTTTTCTCTATTAATGGATCTGTAGTTGTGGGTAACTTAAATGATCTTCAGTAAATTTGATTATAGGGTGGTACCTCTGAAACTATAGCTGCAGATGTGAAAAAGCACACTTTTTGCCTTTCTTGTACGTAGGGATGTCCGTAACTCATGATGGAGCCGAAGTTTCTGGTCAGAAAATATTGATTGTGTCAAACTCTGTGCCTTGCTTGGACCATAGAAATTTACACTTTAATTGTGGTGCTACACAGTTAGTCTATACAAAGAGCGCAGGGCTGCGGGCACAGCACCTCATGTTTCATCCCTGGCACTAAATGTGATGCTTTGGATAGCTCAGAGTGCTCAGGTGAAAGCTATTTGCATTATATAAGAGAGATATCTCAATGGCCATGATAGCTTCAGTTTCCTGAGAGAAGATCAGGAGCTGAAATATTTATTTGATCCAACATAAATAATATAAGTTCATCACACTTGCCACCTGTGCGGCCACAGAACGTTTACAGTCAACAATTGCTTTTAGGTTCTTTGCTTACCCGCTGGGTGGAGGAGGTCCCAAAACCTGTAATCCACACATGGCTTGGCCAGAGGTGGCAATGATCCTCACCTCCATAATCTCTGGCTGGCCAGGGCTCAGGTTTAAGGCAAATAGCCTCAGCCATTTAGTCAATTGTCAGAGGTTTGCCCTTTATTGTTTTAGGGAAACAATATTCTTCTTCACCATTTGAGCATCATGTTTGTGGCTGGGCTTCACAA
Organism: Triturus cristatus; assembly: GCF_964204655.1. Classification (NCBI taxonomy): domain Eukaryota; kingdom Metazoa; phylum Chordata; class Amphibia; order Caudata; family Salamandridae; genus Triturus; species Triturus cristatus. The sequence goes on along the minus strand of NC_140584.1, from coordinate 1,171,433,580 downwards.
GTACAAAGTGTCCTGATCACAGGAGGCAGCTAAATGTTGAAGTAAGCAAGAGGAAGGAATAAGTACTGAGACATCTCGCGAGTCAGCCTCCGTGGCAGGATCTAGCATGGTACTAAAGACACTACTGATGGCATGCATTACCAGAGTGATCCAGTCCAATCTGAATCCATCTTAAATCGTATCTTTGAAATGCTCTATCAAATCAGAAGGCTACCTTCTTTAGTAACATCCTACTTGAAAGCACCTGGAACAATACCACCAGACAACGGCATATTAATGATGTTTAGAATATTTTCTTCTACTGGGAACAGAAGCCAGATATATTTAAAGATCCCTCCCGGAAACACATCCGAAGAAGAGCATGAACATTTTCTGTTTTTGACCAGGGGAATTTTTTTTTTCGGACCTAAAGCTTAGAGGGATCTCCAGTATGTCTATGCTTACAGTAAGTGATCCGTGAAATGTTATCCTAAAGTTCTGTTTATTGTGCATCGTGTGACCCTCCAAACAAATGTTTGCAATTTTATGTTTGTGGAAACTTGTTATTAAAGCAAAGAAATGTCACTTGAAGTTATATTGTGGAGAAAATGCAAACCTCAAAAATACAGAATGTCCAGAATTACTGATGACCTCACAAATTACATAATCAATAACGGCTGCATTAGGACCGGAAATGATCTTGCTGTAACAAGGCTCATGATCATATTTTTTTCACTGAAATAGCACAGTTAAAAACTAGGTTATGGTGCTGGCTTATAAACCCCAAACCACTGAAATTCATCGGTTATGGTTAGTAATGCACACACCAAGTGCCATAACGCACACAATCCACCATGTTGTTGTATTACTGTCCCTCTTTTTACTACATGGTCAGTGATCTTGTGTATTAGACAGCACAAGTTATGGTAAGTGTTGTGTGCATTGCTAAAGACAAGTGGCAAAATTCAGTGATTTTGGGGGTTTGAGCTAGTGCAGTAACTAAAGGGGTCAATAGGATGGTGGGTGGATCGGCAGTGGCGATCCGCCCGTCATCGCAACCCGATTTATCCCCGCCATGTTATGATGGCGGGGGGGTATCACGGCGAAAGCAAAGTGCGCCTGACGCTTTTCGCCGGTCGGCAATCGGGCGGACTTGGGCCTCAATATAGTGGCGGTGCCTAGCAGGCACCGCCATCCATATTAGGATGCATGGTGTCACAGGCCCTTGGGGGGATTGTCATGCACAAGGTGGCAGGCACCGTGCGGTGCTTGCCACTTTGTGCATGGCAATGCACAACAAGGCACTTTGGCACTGCAGCAATGTCAAATATGTGGAATGCGACTGCCAGGGGGGTTGCAGCATCCTAATTAGCGGAGCTGGACTGCCGCTAGTATGGCGGCCGGTCCCAGAACCACAAGGACATACTAATCAGCCCCAAAGTTTTTACATGTGTTTTTTCAGTGCATTCATGTTTTTTTTTAGGATGTACTTAATGTCTAACCACACAGCACATAGCCTTTAGCCATGCACTGAGGGGTTGGGTCTTAGGACCTCTTCTTCAGCCAAGACCTGCACCTAGCTTGCTGCAGATGAGAAAACCCTTCTGCACACAGCTGCAGCCATCCATGGGTGGGTTGACTGTAGGACGCGCTCTCAACTCCCTGGCATGTGGGAAACCCCAGCAAAGCGTTTAACTGGCGATGGATGGCCAACCACTGCATACAGTCCTTGCGCACCATATTTAAAAGGGATTTTATTTTCTCCATATTTTCATATTCTTTTATTTGAGGTTAAATGCAATGATCAAGATTCGTTTACAATCAGTGGTGGCTCGCAGAGGGAGTGCTGTGGGGCGGTGGTTTGGGGGAGGGGCAGGGCGGGGGGGGGGTAGGGGACTCAGACATACGCGGAACGGAGTAAGCTAAGTAAACAAATAAATAAAACTATTTACCTTGCGCACGCCGTATCACCAACTTGGCGATGCAGCGCCCGCAAGGTGAATAGTTTTATTTATTTATTTACTTAGTTTACTCCGTCCCGTCGTATGTCTGAGTCCACTACCCCCCCACTCTTCCCTGCCCCACCGCCCCGGAGCACTCCTTCTGCGATCCGCCACTGTCCACAATTAACCAAATGCAATTGCAAGTGTAGCAAGTCATCTTCCAGAGGAAAGTACATATCACATTACCCCTACCACTTTGACAAGAGGGGGTTATGAATGAAATATCATTTGGTGATTTGAATATGTTGTTTAAATTAATGTTGCTTTTAGCTGTTGTTATTTATTAGGATAACTCTTTTTAGATCATAAGTACTGCGTTCCGTGTAAGAGTTGTGGTTTGCATGGCCGTTGTGCAAATTATAGATTGTGGTCCTAACCGTAATACCAAGTTTTAGTTGTTTTCAGTTTTAATTTCTAACCCGTGCTGCACTTTAACTCTGTTTTTTCAGTGAATTCCTAAGGCTTTTTTAAATATATATTAATGTGTTATGACCAGAGTTAACCATGAGTTCACTTTAATCTTTGTTTTTTCAGTAAATCTTTAGGCTTTTTGATTATATACCACATGCGCCAGTGTCCTTCACCCAACCCTCTGCGGAGATTCAGCCCAGACTTCGAACGGTCTTCGGCAGCAGGGACGGGAGTGTGGCCAGGCCATTCTCCCAACCTGTTCCGTGTGACCAATGCACCTATGTGGCACTGAATTGTGAACTGAGTAATTTTCTCCCCATTTCTTTTTAAGGATTTCGCAAATCTCATGCTTGGTTCATGAACCCTACACACTTCCAGGCTCCGCAGGTAGGATTCTGAATCACAAATCCCTCTTAGATTTTCGAATCCCACAATAAAAATATTTTAAAATATTTATTTTATTTCCAGGGATGTCTTGGAGTCAAGGTAAGTCGGGTAGTGGCAGCTACAGTAGACATTTTTCTTTGATAGCCAGATAATCAAAGCATGTGGATTTGTGAATCAGCAGGCAATGATACATTGGAAAATATTTGAAAATTCAAAGCAAAATGTGTTTTATATATCTTAAACCCCAAAGTAGACCACAAATCGTATATAGAGGGGACAGTAAAAACTAATCTTTCTAAAGAATTGTTAATGTCTCCCTCTTAGACAGTATAACTGGTCCCTCTGCTTACTGTACCTGCAACTAGCACTGGTACGCTCCTGCTGAAGCATCTGTTTGCACTCTATAAAACGGCTAATATAGCAAAGCACAAAGAAGGAACCCCCTCAATTTATTGAACTTGAAATATCCGGTATAGGACCGGGGTAACCACAGGAACAAAACTTACAAAGAAGGTCCTACTACCCTGATTTACTTATATCCCTGGAAAAATAGCACCGTAAATTAGTCCAGATTAGTTTATATTTTATTGTAGACAGAATGAATACCAACATTTGTGATGATGATAAATTATGAATGCAAATTCACTTTATACTTGCATCAAACATTATTTGAGATTTAAAGCATGTAAATACATTTTGAGGAGAAGATCCCATGCTATGTAGAACTACACAACTAAGCTCATGCAGACAATTAAATACTGTCTGTATTTTAACATGTTTATTTATGGGGATAAATATTACAAAGAGTTATCTGGGACATTTTTGGGCACCGGCTTCTCCCCCAGCTATGCAACCATGTTTATGGCTGTCAGCAGAAGCAGGTTGTATGGAACATTAAAAATGAATCGCACCGTAAATTAGTCCAGATTAATTTTATCATTTCACTCCTTAGGATTCTAATTTCTTGTATTTTTTTACAAAAAGATTTATTTTCTATAACATTATTTGTATTAGAACATGACTTTACTTCTTATTACAATAGACAAAAAACATTCATTGATTTTAAACCAGAAACCATATCAGCGCTAAAAACAAACACATATCACCCCATCAGCTCTCCTGTATTACACTACCATCTCACACACCTTCCATTCTGCATTCTAAACATCCAACACACAGAAGTCCAGAGAAAACTGCGTCCACTATACGCCAGCCATATATTGATTTATTTTCTCCGTTCGGTGTATCGGCCCAGACGGAACAGACCAACAGTCAACGCACGTTGTGGTGGATATGCACTGATTTTCTACCACCTTCTTCAGGACAGTATTAGTCTGAACTGTATGTATGTATGTATCATCAGGAGGACAAACAGGGAAATATCAGTGTATGATTTGAAAACACTGGTTCGTAAATGATTCCAGAGAGGAATGGAACATCTCACACTCTTGAGTTGAAAAAACACACATTCTTTTTTTCTCCTGAGATTAATGTCCACCTCAGTTTCCAATATCAAGTCCTATGCATTAAGATCCAAGCCACTTTCACTTTAGGTCACTGGCTGCCTTCGGGTCAGTCATCAAGTATCCTACTTCTTGGATTTTGAATACAAGTCACAATATTTCTCCTCTTCCTACTCGCACACCGAAGCCGCGTGTGTCTGCAACTCAGTGCCGCTCCTGACAGATTTTTCCAGTGGTATAAGTAAATCAGGGCCGTAGGACCTTCTTTGTAAGTTTTGCACTCTCTAAGACCACACCATTGAATAAGGTGCATATTTGGTAATGTATGCTTAGAGGAGTACACACTGAGTTATTACTATTAAGAAATTATCTCATGTAAGCTAAAAAGTATGGATTGGATAATATCCTAGAACAATACTGTTTGGGTAGGTCTAGCATTAATAGATGCAGAATGCATTTTAGTACATGTATCCTTCCTTTCTCACTTTAGCGCGTGTTAGCCACTCACTGTTTTATTAATTATAGCTTGTCAACAGTTTATAACAAATCGTACAACACCTTGTGCTTTATAACATTATAATTCATAATACATGCCGCGCTCAATGCTCCATCAGTTTCATTAAGTATTTGTCTCCCAGCATCGCTACGGCATGCACATTTGATTAGACCTTGGACGCTTGGGCACAGATGATGTCTTAATATTGGACAATGCCTCTAAGACAATATGCCAAATAATGTGTATTATATCTTTGAATGGGACATGTCATAAGGATTTGGTAGCTGTCTTCATCATTGTTCAACACAACTGGCATATCTTTGACCCCAAAAGAGATCAGCGCAAGCAATAATCTCCTAAACTGGTACTGTTCCCAAATATAACATCATATACCACAGTTAGACCAGGATTACTGTTATGTTCATATTGATTTGATGATGCATAAAAATTATGTTGCATCTACCATGAGAAAACGTGGGATTGGAAAGAAAGGGTTATCTGAAATGTCATCCCATGTTTCCACCTTGTGTCTAAAGTATGTAAGCATCATACAAGGCCACCAAAGGGATCCATGGTGGCATTAGAAATTATTAGAAAATATTACTATATATTTAGACCATGTTATGCTAATGGTTGTCTTAGCTCTATTCTCATATTATTAGAATAGTGCATACTTCCAGAGAAAAATTGTGGACAGAATGAAAACCCAACATTTGTGATGATTATAAATTATGAATGCAAATTCACTTTATACTTGCATCAAACATGATTTGAGATTTAAAGCATGTAAATACATTTTCAGGAGCAGATCCCATGCTCTGCACCGCAAAAAAATGTAACAGTCGCCCTAGGTACTAATAAGTCGGTTCTTAATATTCTGTATTGTAGTGGGTCAGAAAAGGTTTCTATTCAAAGTTTGTTTACATTCACAAAGGGAAAAGGGCCCCCCCTTCCCTCTTTGGAAATGGATTACCACCTCCTTGGAGGAGTCCCTAAACAAATCCATGTTTTGCAACCAGGTTACAGTCGCAAAATATTGATGCATTAAATACCAATTCAGTATTTGGAAAGGATGCCTACAACACCCCCCTTCCAGATACCGGATCAGTATCCATTTGGAATCAGAAAAACTCCTAAAATCGGATTTATAAATAAGAAAAATAATTTTCGCAGTCAGAAATTCCAAATCACAGCATTTGCAACCATCAAAATGCTTAGTAGACCTCGCCCATGGATCTACATTTGGTATTTACTCACAACATGAGTTGGGATGAGGCAGTTTTTCATGTTTCATAGGCGCTGGAAGTAGGTATTCGGGAGGTGATACCTCATTACGCAAAACAACCATGCTGAGGTTCCGAAGGTGAATGGGCAATAAAGATGCTTTTAATACATTTTTTTTCTCTGTATATTTGCTGTGCATTCAAATATTAAACATCAGGCTGTGTCTTTTGACAAAGTGGTGCTTATTTTTTAACATAGAGATTGGTGTTTAATTTTCTTTCTCTGACTGCAAAGTGAGAGGGTTTTGTAAAATGTACCTGGTTACAGTCTTGCCAGTGTGAAAGGAGGGTTGCAGGATGTCATTTTTTTTTACACACAACAACATTTAAATAACAATAAATGAAGTGCACATATATTTCAAAATATATTTGCGGTTAGGAAATAACAAACGAAGCACTTTTGTGTAATCCTAAAGGGTTTACTAAATGTAGGAATTGTATGGAATGAAAAATCAGTACTAATAAAAAAAGACTATGTCATACCCACAGAGTGAAGAAGACCTATTTTAAAACAGATAATCTTTGCCACTGACTAATGCAGATATGTCGTAGAATGCCCATGCGGTCTAAGGTGAGTTGGGAGTGCCATCTTCCCCTTTAGAAAATAGTAAAAGCCATGAAACGCAATGATGCTACCTATCCAAAAACGAGAAGCAACACTTCTCAGTATTACACATTCAACATGCTGAGTTACTGTAATTTTTCAGTATTGACAAAATTACACCTCACTGTGGAGGAGGTGACAGAGACTAACATAGTAATATGAATAGAATATAAATATATATTAGAAATCAAACCTAAGGGGCTAATTATGATAGTGGTCGGACCACACGCCGACAGGCCATTGGTGGCGGTTTGACTGCCGACAGCCTTTCAGTCTGACCGCCGCATTTTAATGCTGATGGTCGGACCCACAGGGGGCAGAGACCAGACCATCGTCTCCAACAGGATCTAAGAGCCCTACGGAGCGTCCCAGATTTGCGGCAGAGCCAGGCCAGGCACTGTCGTTGGGATGTGGATATCCCTTTCCGACAGCCTGTTCATCCTGGGAACACCGCGATGTACAAGCTGTCAGAAAGGGATATTAGGGGCCCCAAACGGGGCCCTCAGCCCTTGTGGGCCACTGTAAAGTGGCCCTTGGGGCACATATAGTGCCTCCACTCTCCTCCAAGCACCAAATGATGTGCAGGAAGTTCTCCTTTTCATGGCGGCTTATGCTGCAGCCCTTTTCCTGGGCCGCAGCACAAGCCACTGTGAAAAGGAGCACTTTGCGATCACTAGTCTGGCGGTCGCATCCTAATGTGGCGGTTGGACAGCAGACAGCTTTTTTGAACATGCTTGAGGCCAAACCGGATGAACCCAGCCCTTGAGTCCTGAACTACGCATACTGGTTGACCTTGTCTAAAGCAGAGAGATGCAATGGCCCCTTTCCGCTTGGGAGTACGGAGTGCACATATGATGCCCTAGTATTATTTCCTTAGTGTTCTTAAACCTCCTCCTCACTCACAAGCCCCACTCCCTGTTACTGTCTGTTACCAACCATACTGAGAAACATAGAGCTACCCTCTCAGTGCACTTTTTGAATCTGAATTAAATATGTTTTATTATGAGCCAACTTGTTTGATTGCAGATTTTATTTCCATATTGTTTTTCTCTTGATCTCGTTCCAGTGTTTATATATTGGCTATTGAAGATGGCCAAGTACTGTATTATGGGCAGTGGTGGCAGCGGGATTTATTTTCTGCTTTATTTGCGATGTACGGTGACCCTACCGCCTCATTTGCCTTTACAAAACTTTAATGAAGATTAACTGTGAAAAAAAAATTGGATTACTAGACATCTTTTAATTTTATCATGAGGGTAATAAGTGTTAAGTTGTATCCAGTTTTAACAACATTTCTGATGACTGTTGAATTAGCTATCCATAATGTATGATAGTGTTTTGTCTGTCTTCATGGGTTAATCGAAGACATATCTGCATAGAAGCATATATTGCATGCTTTTTAAATAATAAACTTTGATTCATTTGAAGAATAGTTCATTAATTGAAGAAGTAATACACACATAATCTGGAAGGCACACTAAAGTATTTCTTTTATTTTTATACTTTTTAATTAATAATATACATATTTGTAATGGACTATAAATTAGATTTTTGTTCAAGCTTATTCATAGTTTGTGCTTATTCATAGTTTGTGGATTCTCTTCCTCATACAAGTCTAATATCTGTATTCTATGTTTATGTAACCTTGGTGTTTTATATTCAGGGTTCATATAAAATATATTATTTAAGTTACAGGATTTATCTGTGTGACACTTCAACCTCAGATCACTAGTTCTCCAACCCTTAGTTAGTCCATATGAATTAAATTGTATTTGATCCAAGGAAAAGACTCTCAAAAACGATTAGCCCACTTCCAACTAATGGGTATGATTTTGTTCCATTAAGGCATGTATCATTATCACAGCCACAGGCAAAACATGTTTTGCAACACTGTTGCTTCTTCTGGGCTTTTAATTAGAGGTAAAAACAACTTCAAGTGCATATCCCAAAACATATACTGAATCAATTAAAAGCCAAAGTTTTGTTATATAATTATATTGGTCAGACATAAAAGCTTACTAAATAAATCTTCACAGCAAAAAACATATTAATAGAATTGTTTGATACCATCCCCAAATTCGAACCTCTTCATGTGAGTTGTATATTTGCTGGTACTCAATTTCATATGAATATATTTAACATTTCATTAACACAGCTAAACATCTTTAACAGTAAATACCTGTTCCAAATTATGCCACCAGACATTATATATGATACAATAACCTGATATAGCTTGGTCTAATAGAAATGTTTAATGCATTTCTGTAAAAATACTATTCAATATTTAAATTATTATGTGAAAATTATAAAAGTTCAATGAAAAATTAGCACAATCTCATAACAAGAAGAAGAGTGTTAGGAACACATAACTATTACTGCCAATTTCATGCCCAAAGAAAAGGCTGTGGGCCACATTTATTAAGCCCTTGCTTTGCCCTTGCATTACGCGAGGCAAAGCAAGGGGTTAAGTGAGATTTACCCAGCCACGCAAAGCCACCTTGCGTAGCTCTGTGTGGCTTAATAAATCCAGAGTAAGGCAAAGTAGCACAAATGACTGATTTACAAAGACTTGTAAACTAAGGAATGGTACCCCTTCCAAACAAAGGCGTAATGAGCACAAATATCCAATAAGGTTTCTCTTCCTTCACAAAAACAATCCTGGCTGTAATGCAGGCATCCTTGAACTATGGTGCAAGAATGTCTGCATTGACGCTAAACAGCACTCTGTGCCCCTGTATGGGAGAGAGCAGGAATGCCTCATAACTTAGTAGATATGGCTCCTTCCTGCTTTCTCCCTGTCACGTGGCACAGCAAGTTGTCTTGCCACATTGCGTTGCGTCACATTTTGATAGATCTGTCCCTCTATGTTTTCACTAGACTGATGTTCGGGCTATTTACCTTAAAGTAGCATTCTAAAAAGTTCAGACATCACTGCAAATCTGTGGGGTTTAGCCGTAATTATTATACCAGTGTAGTATATTGAGGCCATATGTTTGCTCGGGCCAACTTCCATTGGAATCTGGAGCATCCTTCCTGGATTGCTAAATCACTTCTATGGATGTTAAAAAGAAGAGAGCACTATACTGGCCATTCACAAACCATATAAATGCAGTTTTGCAATAAAGCCCCTTGAAACATCTCCTGTCACATATCTACACCTTCAGCCTTGGACGTATGATCTATTAAATTGACTTGGCAATCCTACAACTTGGCCACTTTTGTTGGTTTAGGCCTTCCCACTAACCGTGGCTAAAACGCATGGATGATAAAAACAGACTTGCAGTTAATGTATCCACTCTCCATTTTCTACACACTGTAGCAGCTTCACAGAAAGGGTAACATAATAAGGTCTCCTGCATGACCCAGAAAGCCCTGCATAGCAACACCCCCAGCTACTTAGCACGAAAGCTTGAGCGTTCAGAAGGATGCAGACTATTGCGTAGTGCGAGTTCATTACTACTGAAACCACAATCCTTCCACAAAAAGATAACTGATTGCAGATCATTCTCAGGGATCGCTCCGAAGATTTGGAACTGCCTACATCCAGTAGTTCGTGGAATCACTTCCTTTACCTCCTTCAAAAAAGAAGTAAAACTGCTCCTAATGAACAAATTCACATCCTAAGACTTTAATTCTATGATGACGACCAGTATGCTATGCTACCCTTATACGACTGTCTACCACTTTTGTACTGAATGACGTATATCGAATGTATGTATACTACCTCAACCTCCTAATGTATTGTAAAGCGCTCTGATTCCCTCGTGGGATCATTCCTTAATAACTACTAGTCTCCTATGCCACCCATATACTCCTATCTACCTCGTTTGTACTGTATGGCGCAACAACTGTATATTGTAAAGCGCTCTGATACCTTCGTGGGTCATGTTCACGCTCTATAAAACTTTATAAATAAATAAATAAATCTGACTGGTTATGTGCCTTAATTTGGTCTTCCTTTCATGGGAATAATGAAGATCCTGCATCATTCTCAGGTGAACTTCCCATTTGTAGATGAAGATGAATCATCACTTTCAGTGGATTTTAAACTTGTCTTATACATGATTATAAGATGATTATAAGAGGTGCTTAAAATGGCAGGTTGTAGATGTAACCCTTTTATCTTAGGGAGACAAATGCACAACTGTACACAGTGATATTAGTCGTAGCATACTTTTTTGTAATTTTAATCATATTTTCAAGTGCCCCCACACCACCTTCCTGTGTGATTTGGTCCCATTTTTGGAGATGCAAATACACTGCCAAAACAAATAGAAAGGAGATTGGCAAGGGCATCTGTTATATCTTGGGTTAGTCCTCTTCAAGGTATTGTGTTTGTATTTAATTGTGGCATGTGACACCTGTGCAGTAAGTAAAGTTCTGTTCCAGAACCTTGGGACAGAGGAGTTGATGCTACCCCACTTTGAGGCAGGTATCGTGCTGTCTCCAATAAATCTACTACTTTTTAATCATCTGAACATGTATGATTTGGAATTCAAATCTGGCGACAGAGGTACTGGCTACTCTTTTTAACGGCACGGGCGCGATACCGTCTTCTTTTGGATTTCTTATCCAGCTACAACGTGTAGTGCAGTTTATTTTGCTAACATTTGGATTTTATGATGCATCGCAGTGTACGGCATATTCTGTGTTGGATTCTAAACATTTTGCCTGCTGGGTAATGCCGATTTTGCGTATTTTAGGTTTTTTGCCTTACCGCCCTTGGAGTGTTGGAGTTTACATTATTTAAACCTCCCTCGTGAAGCCATTGGTCTTTGCTGTTCAGTGACTCCAGTGAAGCGTGACACTGGACTTGCGTGGTCTCGGACCATGCGCTGCCTCTACACATGACGCAAGTGAGTTATTTAATGCAGAGATGAGATGAGGAGACTACTAGCCACCATACTCTGTCACCTGTTCACGCGTCACTTCGTCATCATACAGCGACATATTAGCAATTTGGATGATGGCAATGGTAGCTACAGCAACAGTCAGTGACATATTACATGGTTTCGGACACCATCTTGGAAATGGGCATTTTGTGTGGAAATGCTGATGTTCACAGCAGCGCATCTGCAACTTTACATTAAACATGCAGATGTGCATGGCACTTTACCAATAAGCCACATATAATTAATGCATTGTGTAGGAACGCCGATGCGCATGGCAGCGCATCTGTAATTTCATCATTCTTTAGCCGATGTACACGGTAGTGCATCTTACCATACTCAGTGTACACATTATTTATACACATTTCTGAAACTGTAGTGTAGTTCCTATATTCGTGATAGGCACTAAGGGTAAGGATGCGGCTAAGTTCGCCATTCGGTGTAGTTTGGACACTGTGGACTCACTGGGTAGGGCAATTTCTATGACTGTGGCGCTTCGTCGCCACGCCTGGTTGTGATCTACCGGGTTCTCGCCCGATGTCCAAAGCTCACTCATGGACATGCCCTTTGATGGCAATCGCCTGTTTGGTGATAAGGCTGACAGTGCACTGGAGCGTTTTAATGACTCGTGGGCCACGGCCAAGTCCTTGGATCTTTCCGCAAAAAGCCCGGCCACTCCTGGTTTTCGTTCCTTTCGTGGCCACGGCAGAGGTGCCCAGGCATGTTCCTTCAGCAACCCTGTGCAGAACCAGAACCAGCGCGGCCGCGGCTTCTGCTGGGGCGGGTCTGGGAATCAGCGTGGGGGTCAGTCCACCTCCGCCCCCGCTGCTTCTACCTCCAAACCTTCCTAATCCGAGCTTTGTGGAGCACCCCACACTGGTGGGTGGCAGTATCCGCTACCACCTCCCCCACTGGCACGATATCACATCGGACAAGTGCGTGTTGCAGATCATCCGCAAGGGTTATTCCCTTCCCTTTCTGTCCTCCCTTCCGGCCATGCCACCTCAGTGCCACTGTATGTCGAGGGAATACTTGTTACTTCTCCAGCAGGAAGTCACGGCCCTCTTGGCCAAGGGGGCCATCAAGTGCGTTCCTGGGCCGGAAGTAGGGAGTGGTTGTTATTCCCGCTACTTTCTGGTCCCCAAGAAGGACAAAGGGGGCCTGCGCCCCATCTTGGACCTCCGGAACGTCAATCGCTTTCTCCGGAAGGAGAAGTTCAAAATACTGACTCTGGCTCAGGTCTTGGCTGCCCTCGACCCTGGAGACTGGATGGTAGCGTTGGACTTGCAGGACGCATATTTTCACATCCCCTTCCTGTGGTTCGTGGTTCGCGGTAGGCCAGGAGCATTTTCAGTTTGCCGTGCTCCCCTTCGGCCTTACCAGCGCCCCTTGGGTGTTCACGAAAGTGATGGCAGTGGTCACAGCTCATCTGCGCAAGTCAGGGGTGTCAGTCTTCCCCTACCTCGAGTTGTTGAAGGCGGGCTCGCCCCAGGCAGTCGTCTCCCACCTTCAGACTACGGCCGACCTCCTGAATTTGCTGGGGTTCTCCATCAACGTGCCGAAGTCGCACCTGAGTCCCTCTCAGAAGCTACCCTTCATCGGAGCGGTTCTGGATTCGACGTGGTTTCGGGTTTATCCTCCCGAGCAGCGAGTTCGGGATATTCAGGCTATGATTCCGATCTTTTGGCCTCTATCTCGGGTTTCAATCAGGATGACCCTCCGGCTCCTGGGCCTGATGGCCTCCTGCATCCTGCTCGTGCAACATGCCAGATGGCATATGCGGGCTCTGTAGTGGGACCTGAAGTTCCAGTGGGCACAGCATCAGGGCAACCTGTCCGATCATGTCCAGATCTTGGAGGGTTCTGCACGACAATTGCAGTGGTGGCTCACGAATCGTGATTGGGTCAATTGCAGTCCCTCTCCCTTCCCCAACCGGAGCACACAGTGGTGACGGATGCGTCCCTCCTGGGCTTGGGAGGCCACTTGGGAGAGGCGGAGATCAGAGGCCTCTGGTCTCCGGTGGAGTCCCGGCTCTATATCAGCCTTTTGGAGCTTTGGGTGATCCGTCTTGCACTGAAGGGATTCCTTCCCTCTGTCCGGGGAAGTGTAGTGCAGGTGTCCATGGACAACACCACCGCTATGTGGTAGTGCAACAAACAGGACGGGGTGGGGTCGTGGACCCTATGTCAGGAGGCTCTGCGCCTCTGGACATGGCTGGAACATCAAGGTATTACCTTGGTGGTTCAACACCTGGCAGGTTCTCTGAACGCCAGGGCGGACAAACTCAGCTGCCGGTGCTTGATGGATCATGAATGGCGTCTGCACTCAGACGTGGTGCAAGGCCTCTTTCTGCAGTGGCGAGAGCCTTGGTTAGATCTATTTGCCACTGAAGAGAACACGCAATGTCATCAATTCTGCGCGTTGGAATTTCCAAGGTGGTACTCGCTCTGCGACGCTTTTCGTAGCGAGTGGAGTTGCGGTCTGTTGTACGCCTTTCCGCCTATACCACTTCTGCCCAGAATGCTGAAGAAGATTTGGCACGACCGGGCCCAAGTCATCCTTGTAACTCCGGATTGGGCACGAAGATACTGGTATGGCGATCGATCCCCCGATCCGACTGCCTCTTCTGGAGGATCTTCTGTCGCAGCAGCAGGGGACGATTCTCCACCCGAACCTGTCCAGCCTCCACCTCCATGCGTGGAGATTGAGGGGCGACAGTTGACAGCTTTCGATCTTCCTCCCGAAGTCTGTGATGTCATTTTGCCTGCCACTAAAACGGTGTGCGCCTGCAGGTGGAACACGTTTGCGGCATGGTGCACAACTAAGGCTGTAGATCCCCTTTCTGCCCCTCTTTCCGAACTCCTTCTGTTCCTACTTTTGTTGGCCCAGCAGGGCTCTGCTCTGTGCACTATAAAAGGTTACCTTTCAGCCATCTCCGCCTTTCTAAGTCTTCCAGATCAGCCTTCTCTCTTTAAGTCCCCGGTTGTTAACTGTTTCCTGAAAGGCATTACGCACACGTTTCCTCCAGTGCCGTTCATTATGCCTCAATAGGACTTGAATCTTGTCTTGTCCTATCTGATGTACGCTCCTTTTGAGCCCCTTCATAACTGTCCTTTACGTCTTCTCACTCTGAAGATGGCTTTCCTGCTAGCTATCACCTCTGCCAGAAGAGTGAGTGAGCTCCAGGCTCTTTCTTCCAAACCTCCTTTCCTTTCTGTTCATCCGGACAAGGTGGTTTTAAGGACCGGTCCTTCTTTTTTGCCAAAGGTAGTCAAGCCCTTCCACATCGGGTAGACCATCACCTTGCCCACCTTCTTTCCGCCTCCGCATCCTTCAAAAGAGGAAGAGAGGCTCCACCGTCTAGACCCAAAACGTGCGCTCTCGTTCTATCTGAAGTGCACACAGCAGTTCCGGGTGGATGACCAGCTCTTTGTTGGCTACGTGGGTGCCAAACAAGGTCGGGCCGTGCACAAACGAACCATCTCTTGGTGGGTCGTTCTGTGCATCAAGGCCTGTTACTCGTTGGCTAAGAAGGAGTCTCCTTTGGGGCTGCGTGCCCATTCTACTAGGGCGACCGCGGCCACTACTGCCTTGGGACTCGGCGTCCCCTTGCAGGACATTTGTCAAGGAGCTACATGGGCCTCGCTGCACACGTTTACCAAGCATTACTGCCTTGACAGTCAGGTCCGGAGAGATGGCTTCTTTGGCCGTTCTGTTCTCCGTGACTTTCTGGTGTAATCGATTCGCAGACCCACCACCGGGGTTCGTATTGCTGGAGTATCTATTCTAAGGTAAGGAATCTATCACTAACGTGTCTCTTTCAGATGCACAAGTTACTACTTGTGTAACGATATATCTGTAAGAGACATTAGTTAGTGATAGATTCCTTACCGCCCCACCCATCCTCCAAGTTTTGCAAACTGATTTCTAGGGTTAAGGTCATCCCTTTCAGGGCCCTAGTTTATTGGCACCAGTGGTCAGTTTCTTGCATGGCTCTGCGTTCCTGGCGCGGAAAGTCGTGTACAGAACTGACGTCAGCTCGCATGGGTGGCGCCTAAGTAGTCTCCGTGATGTCATCTCGGCGCTTACAATGCCAGCGATGGACGCGGAGCCGCACGACGCCACCTACTGACGCACCGGGGTACTGCTAGCAAAACTTTCCGGATCCAGTCTGACACCTGGGGATATTCTAAGGTAAGGAATCTATCACTAACTCATGTCTCTTAGAGATATATCGTTACACAAGTCGTAACTTGTGCATTAAACTATATGTGGCTAAGAATGATGTAAATGTACTGGGGTGGAGTGAACAGTTGAAACTGGGCATCATACTCAATGCTCTTAGAAAGGAGCCAGTTTTGGAAATTGGTGAGCAGGATGAGGCTGCTTGGGTTGTGTCTCAGTTATCGGATGTTTTCACTGAAAGATTGGGTAAGCTAAATGGTTATACCCACTATATCAAACTTAAGCAAGAGCACAAGTGAGGCAAAGGCTGAGGAATGTGCCGAATAATGTGAGGGATGAGGTTAAGAGTATTTTGGATGAAATGCTGAAAGGGGAGATTATTGAAGAGGTGGAATCTTGGGTGTCTCCCATTGTTTTGGCATGCAAGGTAGAAAAATCATTGAGGTTGTACATTGATCTTAAAGCATTTAATGGCAATATTGTTGTGGCTGTCAGCCGCTACCCAACATTAATGGGGTTGTGATATTTTGGGGGGTACTAGTGTATTTTCCACACATGATCTTAGGTTGGCATTTCACCAAATTGAACTAAGTGAGGACACAAACAGTTTAACTGTGTTTTTCACCCTGCACGGTTTATTCCAGTTCTTGGCCTTGTGTCAGTGCCATCCATATTCCAAAGATCAATGTTCCACATTTTAAGGGTATGGAAGTGTTTGTTAAATGTTTACAGGATGACATTTTCATTTTCTCCAGCAATGTGTATGAACATGCCGAGCACTTGAGAAAAGTGTGTGGGGTGGGTGTTAAAAGAAAATCATCTGACTCACAAAGGAAGCAAGTGTAACTTTTCAAGAATCAGTGAAGTACTTGGGGCATGCCGTGTCAAAGGAAGGAGTAATACCTAAAACTTCTTTAAATTATGCCATTATCAAGGCACGAGCACCTGAAGGTATGAAGAAGGGCTGTCATTTTCAGGGCTGCGTGGATACCACAGTAAATTCATCAACTGTTAAGGGATGAACACGGAATTTGTTTGGACAATAGGCATTTGATCAGATTAAAACTGAGATGGTGAAAGCACCTATGTTAAAACCTTTCCACATGAACAAAAATTGCATTATGACAGTGGATGCAAGCTTTTATGGAGTGTGTAGTGTTTTGTTAAGGAGCAATGGAATGTAGCTTCTGCTTCTCGCACCCTTAGCAATGCTGAGAGACGCTACTCCGTGATAGAGAAGGAATTGCTGGCATGTACGTGGGCAGTGGAACACTTCCATAATTATGTGTGGGGATCTCGGTTTAAAACAGACCAAAAGCCACTTGTAGGAAGTTTGTCCCCTGGAGGGGGGTATGATGCTACAGCCCACATCGCACGTTTCCAGGTTACAAGAGCACAATTTTAATGTGGAGTATGTACCTGGAAAGATAAATGTTACAGCGGACTGTTTGTCCAGACTGCCTAGTACTGAGAATGGTGATGATAGTGGAATGGATGAGAGTAACAGCTACTATAGCAGATGTGATGATTGTAAAATGTGATGGTCTTACTGAAGAGATGTGGAAGGATACAATGGAGCGGGATCTTAATTTAAATATCAGTGTTCCCTATTTGAAATTACGTTCTGCCAGTACACCAGTATTAGTGTTTGTGGGCACTGGCACATAGATGACTTTGAGATGAATACACTGGCTGTATAATGTATGGGCAAACTCAAAAATACTGGACCTCGTTGATTGTATATAATAATTTTTTTTTTGAGTTTTAATGTACAAAATACTGATAGCACAGTGGTTTTGTGTTAATACTCTTGACGTGTATACTCTGATAGTCATATTGAGATTAATTAGACTATAAATAAATTGATGGCATTTTAAATTGCAGGGATGAACTTAGGCCTAGGTACATGCATACTTTTTAAATATTGTATTAATTATGGAATTCAGCTCCCACTGGAATGAATTATGATACATTTTTAGACAAACAGTTTGTTTGATGGAAAATCTAGGGAGTCACCTTTTGTTTATTTTTCTTCTCTTTTCTTCTTCAAAAAAGGGCAAGCCCACAACCATGTCTCATGCTGGAAAGTCAGCTCATTGGCTCTGACAAAAAGTCTCTCAACATCAGTCTTTAGAGTGGCCCAGGTGTTTCCGCACACGTCACTGGTGGTGAGTACTAATCAACTCAGTTGTTCTTTTGCACCGGATGCTCCTGCTCACAGTTTCAAAAGCATGGAAAAATCAATGAAATCATAATTTGAGGATCAGTTTATCCTGTGTATTACACTCCCTGCAAGAGCAATACATTGGCATTGTCACAGTCCCAGTGTGGAATCCCATTGGTACATTGGGAATAATTCCTTGGCTGTGGACCAATTCTAGTAATTTCTCCCAAAAATATAAATATGATTATATTATGTTGGTCTTAAATCACAATATTACACTATCATGTTTGATTTCATCATCAAGAAAGCTTCAAATAGCATTTGCCAATTTTAAATACTGATCATAAATAGATTTTAGAATAATGAAGGCATCTTTCAATTGTGAAAAAGGACAAGTTTTATTAATCATCTGTAAACTTTTGATTCTCTTCTTAAATCAGTATAAGATGTTGTTTAGTAACTTTACTACTTTTGTCTATACACAAAATCTGAGTGAAAAGTTACTCATAAGTAAAGAATTACGTCTCCACCATCTGAAAAGAAGGGGTGGAGCAAAAATGATGAGTGTACGTTACAACTGCCTAAAAGAAACAGTACTAACTCCAGCACCACACATGGACAACCACTGATAGGGCATAGCCCTGCCATTGAACATACTGGAGGTTGGGACTTGAAATAAATCCACTTAGGAAATAATGCAAAAATAGTTTAAATTATTTACGAAAGTTAAAAATTTAAATAAATATAATTTATTTATGAATATTTTAAAAACCAGTTTTTAATTCAAATATTAATGAAACATTACAAATCAATGAAGATGATCAAATCACTTTTAATTAATTATGTACATCATATTATTAATTAATGATCCATACTAAAAGTTTTTTTTAAACTTTAGTTGGAAAAGTATTTTGAATAATATATGTTTATGTTAAATGATTTTGTAAAATTATTTCCAATGTTTATTTTGCATGTACTACAAGCAAATGATCGACCACTGTTAACTTAATGCTGGATCAAATCTTTAATTAATTTAAATATATTAAAATGAATTAAAAATATTTTTCTGCAGCTTACATTAAAAATTACATACATAACTAAAGTAATATTTTGTATTTTGTTTTGCACAAATAATTTTTAAACTTGAGGTATAGTATTAATTAAAAGTAATTTAATCATAGTTTATCAAAATATAATGTTTTTAAATATAAAAAAATGTTAAAATAAATTCTGATCAAATAATGAAAATGTTTCTTTTTAGATATTTATTTGAACGTTAAATCATATTCGTTTATATTTTAACTATTTTTAATATTTTTTATTCAATTCAACATTATTTCCTAATGGGTTTTATGTAAAGTCCATACCTCCATTAATTTCTATGAGCTGGTGTTGCAGTACCATTGGTTGTTCATATGTGGTGCAAGGCTTACTCCAGCTCTGAGTTGGAGTAATTTACTGAAGTTTTTGGTCCCTTTTGGGCTGTCATAACTTTAAAAGTTCACTTTGTGAATAGCAATGGGTTTACTCTTCTGTGGCTGTGTGCAGCTCCCTCCCTAACCCCCTTCTGACCCCCCCTTACATCGCTCCATAATGTTCCCAAAACCTTTCCTATTGAGTAGTATAGATGCCTTTTTTCCAGCCTCTTCCCCTGGTCCCTCCCTAATTTACCAATAATTAGTAAACTAAGTACTATATTTACAGGTGTGAGGATCCCCTCATAGGAATGATAGGAGAGGTGTAACTAGAGATTTACATCTAGAGGTTTGTGAAGAACATTTTACTACTGTACTCACTTTCGTATCATTTTATTTAATGAATTTATTTTTCTAAACTGGTTTGGGATTTTTCTTGTGTTGTGTTTTCACTTTATTGTTTGTTTGCTTCTTAAACATTTTACACTTTGCCTCAAAGTTCAGCCTGAATGCTTTGTGCCAAATTACCCGATGGTTAGGCATAGGTTTATTTATTGGCTTTTATGGTTCACCCTGACAAGGATTTCCACAATCAAAGGCACTAAACTTGCATTGGCATTGTGTTTTCCTGTCTCTCCCGTCCAGGCCCATCCATCAGAATTTCCACACCTAGTCTAGCTAATCTTTAATCTGCTACCTTTTCTGTTGTTGTCTGTAAACACACTAATAGCTTTTAGGCATAAGGAATGTCTCCTAAGGCTGCTGGCACTGCTTTGGCAACACAGCAGGGCAGTACCTCTTAGTCCAGCAAGAGGATGTGATTGAAAGAGATGAGAATAAGCAGACCATGAGTTTTTCCAGGCTCTGGGATTCTGAAAGGTTCTCCCTGGAATACCAATTAGACCATGTTTAGTCCCTGGTGATTTAAGAACTTTGACCTGGTGTCCTGCTGCTGCCTTGCAGTGAGACACAGTGCAAGCCGCAGCACATCATCATATTCTGAGGGCACGTGCTCCAGAAAAATTTGAGTTATGCCCACTCTTGGCACAGTCCACAGATATGATCACATGATCACATTCGGTGCCAGTTCCACCCTGGTCACCCAAGCATGAAGTGGTTCAAAAAGGTAGCCTTTCTGGACTTCACAGGGCCCAGGTCAAGCATTCTGATCTGGCACAGAAGAAGCCCTTTCCTCTGATATTTTTTTTCATACAAATAACACACCCAGGAACGACAGGTGTACAGGGGAAGGACTGGAATAGAACAATCAGGCAGAAACACATAGGGGTTGCTCGCATTATTATGCAAAGAGTATTTGGCCTGGATCTGTGTGCAAGACTGTGCTACAGGGTGAGGCCCATAAGGGCCTGGGAAAGAGAAAAAGATAGGGCCTGATTCACAAAGGTAAACGTACAATTTTGTCTAAGTTTTTTTTTCCCATTACAAATCACAAGTTAATAGTAGTTTTGCTACTACAGAAACACCACAGTGAGGGGGAGAACTCCACACATATAAAGATAGGACATTATTTTATATTTCTATTTTGTTGACCTCTGAAGATCTATGCACCCACAGGATTTTAGCCAACTTGTGCCAGACCTTTCCTTGATATCAATGCAGACTTAGTTAGTTCTAGATTTGCACTGTGTGCTGGTGCACTTCAGGCAACAGGTCTCATTAGACAATGGTGCATGGGACCTACATTACAAGGAGAATTGTTTTTGTGCAGGAAGGAATACTTTCCTGCACACAAACAATCTCTTGAGGCACTATCCCCTTTCTATGTGTTGATCAGATTGCAGTACACATAGAAAAAGGAAATAACGAAGAGAAAATAAAGACATTTCTCCTCGTAATGCCATCCTCTGGCAAGCGTCTTGATTTCATACACTCCCAGGTTTACAAAGCTTTGTAAATCTGGGATTGCGTGAAATTCATGGGTAGATGCATGGGAGCGCCCATGTTGCACCCATGGAACACCACCCAGAATGAAACTAAATGTAATGCAGTGCAAGCCGCTGCATTGCGTTACATTTTTTTTTACAGACGTTGGCGCAAATTACACCCCTTGTGTGGCTTTGTAAATATCTATTAGCATTTTGTGTCAGGCATGCGCCACAAAAATGGTGCAACCATGATGCAAAATGTTAGTAAATCTGGCCTTTACTTTCCTTAAATCTTCATCTGAATACCCAATACATGTTTGACAAATCTCTTCTTTAAGATAATACCTTTATCTCCATAATACAAAATGTAATATTTTATTTAAATCTGGTTAACTAATAGCCCTCTCATATAAGTATCAGATGGGAAGTCATTTTTATGAGCATAATATCTAACAAACTCCACTGCTCCCAGGGGCCTGGCACACGCTAAACAAACACCCTAAATAAAATAAAATAAATGTTATGGCAGTACTCATATAAAGATAAAGCAAACATCAGAGAACTGGATGGTCAAGTTTTTTCAGATGCAAGATAAGCATTTTCATACTGTTAACATCTAAATGACCGTACTGTTTCTAATGAAATACCCAAAGCAGAGACCTATGTCAGGAAAATCTACCCATGAACATGGTGAAGAACAGGCCAAACCCTTCCTTACCTAATACAAAAATGGAAGTTAAATCTTAAATTAAACAAATCAAAAAAATAGTTGAGAAATTGTCAATAGCAAAAAATGTTTCAGTATAATGAAATGTAAATAAAAAACAATATTATTATTTGCAGTACAGTTAAGACATATTTTTTTTATCAACAACACATAATCCAGTACTTTGCCCAAAAGTGGTACCATTCCAATTATCAGTAATGATGCTTTGAGTGGGATCTAGACAGTATGGAAGCTGTTGGAAGCTATTGGGCATTGACCCTTTATTGTGAGACTGAATAAAAAAAAACATAGAAATGTTTAGTAGCAAATTTCTGTATTCTAATATAGTCCTTAACTTATAGACAAAATATGGCAATCATCCTCAACTTACTAGGACTAATAAGATCTAAGAAATATTCATGGCTCACAGATGGTTTTCAAAATTTCGCCAGACTTCCTGGCCAGATCCACCAACACTTACCTTGCTGTAGAATTTTCCCGAATGACTTGTTGTGGCTGGTGCAGTTCCACCTCCTAGACCTGAACTGGTGCTGGCACTCCCGCACTCCAAGCTTTGCTCCCTTGGCAACCTCGTTAACGATCTCAGGTTCTGTCTGACAAAGTTCTGCCTGCTTCCCGGCTAGCCGCTTAGTCTTCCGACAAATGCTGTTGGGGTCCATCACCAGGGGGCTTCCAACTGCCCTGTGAAGACAAGGCAAAAAGGAAGCAAGGGAGGAAGCCAGAACAGGTGTACATTGGCATTTCTGACTACCAAGCCCCACACCTAGCCAGCCATTCATTGATGTATTTGAAATATTGGAAAACAAAAACTCAGAAGCCACATTGGAGGAAACCAAATTATGGAAAACCAATTTCAAGGAAAAATAAATTTAAAGAAATACAAATTAATCCAAAAATAAAGGAAACATTTTAAAAGGAAAAATAATTTGAAGGAAAAATCTAATATTACGATAAAGTGGGTGATTAGGAGTTTTGGGGGTCAGGAATGGGTGGGGTTCAGGCATTGGATGAGGTTTTTAGAGTTCAGGGATGGTGGAGTTTAGGGGTTTTTAAGTTTCAGTGATAGGTAGAGTTTAGGTATGAAGAAGGATTTCTAGAGGTCGGGAAAGAGTGAAGCTTTGGATTAGCGAGGGCTTTAGTGGTCAAGGAATTGGTGGAGTTTATGACTAGAAAATGTTCCATTAGTGTTCAGGAATAGGTCTGGTTTAGGATGATGAGGGGTTTTAAGGGTTCAGGGATGGGCAGTATTTAGATATAAAGAAGGTATTTCGGTTTCATGGATGAGTGGAGTTTAGAGATGGTTAGGGAGTTTTAGATGGGTAGTGTCTAGGGGTGGTGACAGTTTGCTGTAAGGTTCAGGTTTGGCTGGAGTTTAGGGGCTAGTGAGGGGTTTAAAGGTTTCATGGACAGGTGGTGTTTTTATTGTAGAGTGGAGTTTTAAGGTTCAGGAATATGTGGAGTTTAGGAGTCATGAGGGGTTTTAGGGTTCAGGAGGGGTGATATTTAGTAGGAGGAAGAGGTTTAAGGGTTTAGAGATTGGTGGAGTTTAAGAGTCAGGTATGGGTGGAGTTTAGGTATGGTGAGGGATTATTTAGGTGGAAAGGATGAATGGTATTTATGGATGTGAGGGTATATGGGATAAATGGTGGTTAGGGATGGTGAGAGGTCAGTGAATTAAACACAACCAAAGTAATTGTTTGACAGTGTAAAAGATATAAATCCAAAATAAATTCCCCTGAGGAAAGCACTGAAATAGATTCATTCATAAATACCTCTGACAAAAAAGTTTCTGAAAGTAAGACTTGTAACCCTTACATTTACAACATATAGGCATGCTAAAACCAATTTTGACAAAGGACATTCCACAAATTGTTTTCTCTGAAATAGTGAATGCCATTCATCTTGTAAAATTCTATTAAGGGGCCGATTCCAATCCGGGTTGGAAGGGCACCGAACGCGATCCGGCCGGAAAAAGTACGAGCCGTACGTGTGTTTTCCGCCTGACTCGTACAGCTGTACGAGCGAGCCAGTACGATGCGAGCTGCATGAAATTCACCGAACGAGTCGTTTCCGGGTCCGAACCGCACCGTACGTCTCGGTCGTAAGTTAACTGTGGCGTGCAATGGATGCGATTCACGACCAAGCCAGTACGATGCACGCGTCGGACAGCCTGTGCGAGCCGGAGTTCGGGGGTCCGTGTCGGACCCCGCGACACCCACAGCCATACGACTCGCACACAGGGGGAGACCCATGGGTCTCCCCCACACAGGCATGTACGGCGCGGATGGCACCGACGCGTACCCACTGTAGGGTTCAGTCATTGGGAGCGCATGTACGCGTCATACAACTGGCTCCCATTGACTTCTATGGGAGTCCGACCGAACCGAGTCCGACAGCATACATGCGCATTGTACTCGCTCGGTCGGACTGTAGGGCTCCGGCTCGGTCGGAAAACACTCCGGATACGACTCGGTCGGAGTGCTTTTCGACCCGGATCGGAATCGGCCCCTAAATAGTTTAGGTAAAATGGTTTGTTGATAATGGTATTCCATGAAATAGTTTTTCTATGAAATCTTATACAACCGAAACTCAGACGTTCAGATGCATGTTTTCCACTATCATCCACGGGGTAAGAAACGTGCCAGCAGTGATCTAGGATGAGCAAACTAATAAAAGTTACCTTCCCAGCCCTACTTGGTAAAGTACTTTATGGAAACTTGAGTGTTATGCAGCTTAAGCTGAAGGTGAAAGTCTAGGAAAAAGCAACATCTGGAAATCTAATGTAGAATATAGGGAAAATAAAAATGTGTAGTCAAATTCCTCTTAAAGAATAAAATGAGAAGACAAAACTATGGGTATTTGTCATCCTATGTGTGATACATGTGACACTTACCACAATTAAAAAGTCTCAGGGGAAGCTCTATAAAGTAATAGAACACTGTGATTTGTTACGTTCTGGTAAAGCATAAGAAATATTGCTTTATTGCTGCCTTCCGTAGAATCACCTGTATCTTGCCATGCAGCAATTCAACCATGCCTGGTGTAAATACCCCATCTGAGCCCTCAATAGCTCTAATATAAAGCATGCTTTGTGGAATTGTATCCTATGGTGCTATAAGTCTTAAGACACAGTGGCCAATGTGTGAGCTTCTATTTATGAGCATATTATATTCTATGTAAGTGTACACAATGCAGTCTACCATTAGAAAAACGTCATCATGCCGTTGGCATTGGGTCAAATAGTCTCTTCGTTCTCACAGAGAATATGCAACTTTTCAATAGACAAAAATGCAATATCCTTGTAAGCTGATATTACTGCATCACAATTAGTACCCTCCTACAAATCTCATGTACTGTATATAGCACTTCCCAGCTAGGCCACACTACAAGCACAAACGCTACTGACTAAACACCAGCATCAGGACAGATAGTTGTCCATCTACCTTTGGATGGTAAGTATAGGCAAACACAGCTATACCTCTTTCCCAGCAGCAAGCTGGCAGCAGCACATTTGGAGCACCCCTATGGACCTCATACACAAACACTTCTCACATAGGCCATATTATAAATATGTGCTCTGTGAACCATGCGCAACCAATTCAGTAGCGTATTACTCATTAAGTATACATAAACTGGTCTGCATCTCTTTATGTGCTTCCCTACATGCTTAGGCACAGCCAGGTCAGCACATCATGACTGGAGGACCCATCAGAACCTCATTTATAACACCCAAACTCTTCTCACATAGGGCACTCTGTGATCCACACTCTACCAACCACACAACAGAGAGTAGACTTCTACTTGAGTACCCGGAAGCACCTCTTGGAGCCATTATGGGTATGAGGTGCCATGACAATGTTAGACTGCAATACAGTACAATCCAATTAATTGAACAAAATTTAATTATAGCACTTAAGTATGAATGTTTGCAAAAGCATGTACTGCTCCATGGTGTTGCCAGTAACAAAAGGGGCATTGGCAACTGTGTCTTCCACCCTTTCTAGTTAAATCCTACTTGGTATCTCGGCTTTCTCGACGCAAACTGTGCCAGGGTCCCTGCTGTACCTCTTTTCAAAACAAAGCCTCTATCATCTCCACTTTCCCATCTGAGAACATACACGGTGTCCTGCCTCTCACTTCAAAGCCCTTCCCCACCAGGACTGTCAGACCCCTTCATGTAAGCGGGATACATCTTTGTCTGTTCCACTTTTTCTTTCAATGAATCAGTGTATTCTGCTTTAATTTTTTTGTTTTTTCATTTTAGGAGAACTATGTGAACAAACATGTGTGCAAACCATAGTTTGCAAAACAGAACATGCACATTTTGAGAGCATGCATTCACTGACTCACTGAATATTAAAGGCTGAATATATTCGATCCTGTGATGATGGGATCCAACGTAGAGACCTGCATTGGCTATATTAGCCCACCAAGTCACCAGACCCAGCTCTGCAATATTTGAACAAGCAAAGTGTAGTGATCAAATCCAAGCAGGTAGAGGTGGTTCAGGATAGTTACAAGATCACAATTAGGACCAGATCAAGACCCCACCAGGAGCAGCCAGCATGCTGCTCAGCCCAGCCAACTGAGTGTATTTGACTCCCAACATTCTATGTTTTGTCATTACTGCAAGATTCCATTGGCAGTGCAAGATTAACATTAGAGTCAAGATACAACATATCCCCCTTTCTTCTATATATAAAGAAAAACACTGAGAAAACAAGATAGAAGAACGAGGATGAGAGAAGCAAAGAAGAGAGGCAAACCAAGACATAAGAACGAGGATGAGAGAAGCAAAGAAGAGAGGGAAACCAAGACATAAGAACCATTCTCACGGACAACTGTCCCAAAACATACCCACAGACCAGAACAGGAATGTAAGAAGGCAGGAAAGGAAAGAACAAATAAAACTCCGGACTACAGAATGTGGAAAATCCAGAGAGAAAAAAACACGGCAGAAAAGCAGAGGAAAGCTCAAAATCCACCTGAGGCACTAGGAGAAAACATCACAAAAGGAACAGAAAACAAGAACGAAAACAGGGAAGATGAGGAAAAGTAAAAGGATAATCCTCAACCAAGTCAAACACCATCATCAATACATAATAGCAAAATATAATATAAAGACAACAGTGTATATTAATAATAGAAAGTTCAATAAAATAAAAACATACCTATATGTGAGGTTCGGGAGGACTGTAACCCGAAAGCAAACCCTTAAAAGATAAGGTATTACAGCAGTAATAGATGCGACTAAGACCCATAGAACCATAGTCCTTGTAATATTGACATCGTGAAAACAAAGAGAGGTTGAGTGATGTCAAAAAACAGATACGTGTAGGAACCCATATAAAAATGCGAAAAGGACTAAAACCCTCGCATAGTTCCCTTGAGGATGACTGACTATAGTTGTGCACAAGTGAGAAATGTACAAAAGTACCATGAGCAGATGGGAGTAAAACCCACTACAATTCCTGTGTAAGGAAACTTAAAGCATGCATGAGACTGTAATGAAACAATGGACTCTTAACTGCGTGTACCATAATAGTGTGTACCTACATGGTGTATACCTAGGGCCCATGAACACATAAAATACGATGTTGAGACAGCGGTATCCATTCGAAAATCCTATGAAGGATAACACAGGAGAAAAATAGACACCTGCAGGTGTGAACACAGGGTCCATAAACATATAATGTAAAGTAACGAGGAGTTATCGTACAGTGTAGCGAAAGACAAACTGGGCAGCATAGTACACAACACCGGTGAGTGACTACTCACCCGAGTATTAGAAAGAAACAAACACACTTGTGAAGGAAATGTAACAATGCCTGGCAGTGAAACACATGCTGAAAGTAGTAAACCAGACATGCATGTGATGGAGCAGGTAAAACAAAATGTTGTATACCTTCTCTATTTTGCATGAAAATACTAATGATGTAATCAATTTACATATTAACCTATATTAACTGTGTGCCGTGGTATACTAATCAATAAACTGCACTTTGATAAACATGAATTACATGCGGGACTAATTGCTATTTGCATGGCAGAATAACTTTAATGACTAATTGTGGTACGCATATTAACAATAGAAGGTGTGGTGATAGAAATTGCATAATTTGTGTTGCTTTTGTGACGTTTTGCGTTCCTGCTGGGACCAAATGATGAGTATTATTGCTTTAAATGTTGCTATAAGCTAGGAAAATACTAACATATAATGGGATTAGTGTGCGTTTAAACATTAGAATCTTCAATTCCGTATATTCATTATGTTTTATGTTTGTTTTGCTTAAGTTGACATTCGGGCCTACCAGGCCATGTTATTCAAAATGGAGTTCGGAAGTGACCACCGTCCTGTGAGCACGATGTCTACTGCACAGACTCGGATGGCTCCAAAGATCTCCAGGCATCCTCAATTCAGAGCGCAGTGTTCCTTGTCAAGGATAGGAACATGGAGGACTGCCAGATTTCAGTCAGTGTAAATGACTCGAAGGAACAATGGCCACCTATAACGGAAAGTTAATATGTTGATACATCGGATCCTTTCACATGAGAACTGCATGACCTAAGGGAATGACATAGCAAATCTTATGAGAACCCCGGACTAAGAGAAATAGAAAATTAGATTGTAACTTTAAGGGGTTCAACCAATCCCAAAACGTTCCCTATTCAGTAAATGTTACATGTTCCCCAGAATTTGTTATAAAAGGATAGTTGAATAGAGAGGGAAGTAGTACGTTCCGGAGGGAGAGTGTGCGTTCCGGAGGGGTGTCCCGAATTTGCGTGATCGACTTGCTTGCACGATTGCTTGGTCCTTTGGATATCTTTGGGACTGTGCCGTGCTGAGCAAAGGAACTTTTTGGACTTTTTTTAATCTTGGTCTGCATTCGATTGGGACGATTTATCAAAAGAGATTTGAATTGTGCAGAGCTAACAGAATTAGAGAAAAGACCCCGATAGCAAGAATAGGTAAATATAAATGTCATGCTAAATTGTGTTGATTAATTAAATTGGAACTTTGTTGACCGAAATGCTAAATTATTATCAACGAAACAGAATAATTTTGTGGAAGGGCAGAGGTAAGCGCTGCTCTCGAGAAATACAGAATTCTTGTGCGAATGGACTACATTTTCCGTATTTATGAGCATAAGTGAAATAGCACTCGGTTTTATCATGAAACTCTGGCTTTAATTCTCAGGAGCAGTGTAGTCTCCACATGTGTTTTATCTCCAGAGAAACGGTTAGCCATTGCTTGTTAGAAGGGTAAGGTAGAGGGAAGTGCTACTTATCGGCGAATTGAATAACTCCGTCGTAGGGCAGAGGTTAGCGCTGTTCTCGAGAATTACGGAATTCTTGAGTAAAAGGTCAAAACTATTTCTTTGGTTTAGCGAAGCGGACAATGGTGGTGTTTTTATGTTGTTACTAACAAAGATTTGAGTGAAAGAGAACGTAGAGAAAGTTTGCCGATGAAAATTGTAAAGGAGATGTCAGCAGAAGCAGGAGTAGCGAGAAAAGCTGACGTCAGAAAGACCGCGCTGGGATTGGCCAGCCATAAAAAGACGTAAACGCTCTGGATTGGTGCGTTAGTGTGAATCGCGCTGGGATTGGAGAATTACAGGGTGACGTAAACGCTCTGGATTGGTGCGTTAGTGTAAGTCGCGTTACGATTGGATAAGACCACAGAATAGTCGTAGAAGAAATCTAGCGATACAGAAAGAGGGAAATGATGTATTACGATCCACCAGAGAAAGAGAAAAAATCATGGTTTGGAAAAATTAAGAATTTATTTAAAAAGGATAAGCCAATTGTGACTAGGGAAGGACAGATACTTCCCCCACCGTAATCGCCTGCATCCTTTATGGTGGCAAAATATGGGTACCATACATGTATTTGGTTAGATAATTGGGCAAAGGATTCCAAAGAAGATGGAAGATTAGCATTCACAGATTTGGTTTCCCAGTCACGATCGAATCAGATAGAGGAAAGCATTTTCATAATGAAATCATGAAACTGATTTGTGAAGCATTGAATGTACAGCAAAAACTGCATTGTGCTTATCGCCCAGAGGCTTCTGGAGTGGTAGAACAAGTGAATGGCACCATTAAAAATAGATTGGGGAAAATGTGTTTGGCCACAGGTTTGAAATGGCCTGATGTCTTGCGTCTAGTGCTCATGACTATTAGATCTATCCCTGATAGGAATACTGGATTGAGACCCCACGAAATTGTAATGGGGAGGGCAATGAGACATGTTTTCATTCCTGTCAACAAACTATTGCCTATATCTGATGACTAGGTGTTGGATTATTGCAAGGGGTTGGCTGATTCCGTTCATTCTGTGTTTCATCAGGTTGGACCGGATGCAACCACTCTTGAAAAGAAGCCAGCTCATGATTTAAGTGCAGGAGACTGGGTAAGAGCTAAAGTGCACAGAAGAAGAAATTGTCTGGTCCCACGGTGGGGAAAAGCATGTCAAGTAATCTTGACCACAACGACAGCTGTGAAATGTGCCAGAGTGATGAATTGGATTCATGCGAGTCATACCTTGCGAATTCCTAATCCAGTGAATAATCCTGAAGAGGACTACTTGGAAGAATCTGATACCAGTTCCGAGTCAGATTCAGAAGAAGCAAGAACAAGACCAACTCCTGCCAGGGGGGAGTTAGAATCAAGTCCAGTTATAGCACCAGAGAATCTACCATTAAGAAGGAGATTGGAGATTTCTGACACTAGCTCATAGTCAGATACTGAACAGGTACAAGTAATGAAAGTGTAAAAGAAAACAGTGAGGAAACTGTCAAGGAAATTCTCGCTAAAGAAGCTCCACATGTAAAAACGAGAGAAATTCCACCTGAGGTCACAGAAGTAGAAGGTGAGGTACTAGATACAGAGAGTAAGGGTAGGATTGTTGCGGAAGACCCCCGAGGAGGTGTAGGGAAACCACACATCCAGGTAGAAAAAGGGACAGTTAGTCAGCAGGAAGATTGCGTGGAAGAAACACAAGGAGGGACAAAATTAGATAGAAAACAGGAAGTTGTGGAGAGAAAATCTACCGAAGGTAAGAGCCAAGGTGGAACTGAATCTGAGGACAGTGAAGAAGAAGTACAAGAAGGTCGGGTTTTTAGGAAAAGAGCATGGAGAACTGAAAGGAGTGAAAAGGGAAGTAAGTTGAAAAGGCCAGCAAAGGAGGAAATTTGGCCAAACAAGGTAAAAAGATTAATATATCGATTGACACGAGTAAAGTCCTCTAGAGCAGAACAAGTGAATGAGGTGTCTAGCCAAGAAAAATCAAAGGACTTTGATCAAACACCCATGGAGAAGGGAAAACGGACTAAGAAACCCAACCAGAAGTATAAGTCACCAGAAAGGACATACGTGGCACTTCCTGAAGTACAAGAGGAAGCAGACAGCCAAGGAAGTCTAGATGTGACTATACCGGAAGTGGTTGAGGAAATCAAAGATTCGGAAATCCTGAGAGTTCTCTTGTCCGACAACGGAGAAGAGACGGATGTTCAGGAAATTCTGAACCAGGACTGTGAGAACGAAGAAAAGAGTGATGAAATGGCAGATTGAAGGGATGAAGGTTCCACAGAGAGATTGAATTACTGAGTAAGAGACATACCAGAAAGGAACCAAGTAGGCGCTTAGAGCCTTGGGTTTAGACAAAACTAGTTGTGAGTAGACGAGGCTAAGTCAAAAGACACTGATCATTTCCGAATGGCAAACACAGAAGGTAGAATATGTGCATGTGTGTTCCTTTGAAGATGGTGCAAGGTGTGTTGTTGCTGTACAGGATTACTAATGCTTCTGTGGAGTGTATTAGCTTTAATAGTCTCATTTAAAGTAACGTTCGAAACAATAGAAGTTCATAGTGAGAATAAGACTAATATAGAAATGATTCATGTTACTCATTCAACTAGAGTAATAGATAGAACTGATTTACATAAGGATAGGTCCATAACTGATTTTTCTAACAATGTTTTCTCAAAGTTATTATATGAATACGTAAAGACTATGGATGTGAGAGATTGTTACGTCTGCATGCAGTTACCTGCATCAGTGTTTGAAGGCGTTACGTACCACCACCTTCCCGTGACATATGGAATAACATGTAGTGTATTAGCAAGTTTGTTTTATAAAACAGGGAAACTAGAATATTATTTTTCTGATGTGGTTAACATATTTTCACAAGTACCCGTAGTTCCTGAATTGAATAAGGTAAAACCTGGTAAAGTTTTAGGTGAATTTTTCTTAGAAACTAGAGAATTAACTTTAGAAGCAGTATTTAAAAATAATCTCACTTGTAGTCTGAAGAGGGAAGAAAATACTTTTTTAGATATGGTAGAAGAAAGGAGAATCAAGATGCAAAGGAAGATACCTGAGGGAAAGGGAGAAAAGACGGTCTGGGACGTTGAGAGAGAAAAACATTTGAAAGGAGAAACCAGTCTGGCTATGGCTTTAGATTGGCTTCAGAGATGGAAATTGTGTATTAGAAGAAATGAAACTGTATATGATAACTATTTCATAGGTGCGAGTGAATGCCATGATACGTATAGGATCATGGGGGGATGGGGCTTTAAAGGAGGAAAAGATCCGGTATTCCCTGGATTGTATTTTATCTGTGGAAACAAAGCTTATTATCGATTACCGGACCATTGGTATGGCACATGTTACCTAGGCCTGGTCTTCCCAAAGATATTTCATGTGGGAAGGGGAAAAGATGGTGCTCATGAGATAGGTAGACAACTAACACGTAGAAGGAGGGAAAGTTGGTCAGAAATTGTAGGGTATATTTTTGGAGCACTGATACCAGCTGTTGGAATATCTCTGAATGCACACAAAATTAGAAAATTGTCTACAGCAGTGGATCGATTATCGACAAGCACTGCTGGAGGGTTTTTATTAGTAAATACAGAAATGGTTGCCATGCGAGCCATGGTGATGCAGAATCGACTTGCCCTTGATATTATTTTGGCCAAAGAGGGAGGAGTTTGTGGAATGTTGAAGGTGCAACAATGTTGTACTTATATTCCTGACGAGAGTCATGATTTAAAGAAATATATTTGAAATATTACGGACTTGCATGAGGAGATTGTTCCATTGGAGGTAGAAGGTGTATGGGAGAAAATTGGGAAAGGTTTTTCTACTATTAAAAGCTTTTTAATAAAGCTAGGTAGTTCATTTATTGGTAAGATTCTAATTCCAGTAACCTGTGTGATATTATTAGTATTTATTCTGAGGTTAGGATGTTTATTTACCAAAAGAAGAAAATTACAAAATAACATAAAAAGAGAAGTTGCTAAGAAAAGAGAGAAAGAAAGAAAGGAAAGAGAAATGGGACACATAGAACTAGAAGAATGGAAAGAGAATATGTATAAGAACACAAGAGAGGAGGAGACAGGGGGAAAACATTGATGTGACATAAGACTTAAGAGAACTGAATTCATTTCTATAAAAAAAATATATCAAAATTTAGGGGAATTTGTGGTGATATAAAAAAATCACCAAAGGGGGATTGATGGAACAGGTAAAACAAAATGTTGTATACCTTCTCTATTTTTCATGAAAATACTAATGACGTAATCAATTTACATATTAACCTATATTTACTGTGTGCTGTGGTATACTAATCAATAAAGCGCACTTTGATAAACATGAATTTCACGCGGGACTAATTGCTATTTGCATGGCAGAATAACTTTATTGACTAATTGTGGTACGCATATTAACAATAGAAGGTGTGGTGATAGAAATTGCATGATTTGTGTTGCTTTTGTGACGTTTTGCGTTCCTGCTGGGACCAAATGGTGAGTATTATTGCTTTTTAAATGTCGCTATAAGCTAGGAAAATACTAATATATAATGGGATTAGTGTGGGTTTAAACATTAGAATCGTCAATTCCGTATATTAATTATGTTTTATGTTTGTTTTGCTTAAGTTGGCATTCGGGCCTACCAGGCCATGTTATTCAAAATGGAGTTCGGAAGTGGCCACCGTCCTGTGAGCACGATGTCTACTGCGCAGACTCGAATGGCTCCAAAGATCTCCAGGCATCCTCAATTCAGAGCGCAGTGTTCCTTGTCAAGGATAGGAACATGGAGGACTCTCAGATTTCAGTCAGTGTAAATGACTCGAAGGAACAATGGCCACCTATAACGGAAAGCCAATGTGTTGATACATTGGATCCTTTCACATGAGAACTGCATGACCTAAGGGAATGACATAGCAAATCTTATGAGAACACCGGACTAAGAGAAATAGAAAATTAGATTGTAACTTTAAGGGGTTCAACCAATCCCAAAATGTTCCCTATTCAGTAAATGTTACATGTTTCCCAGAATTTGTTATAAAAGGATAGTAGAATAGAGAGAGAAGTAGTACGTTCCGGAGGGAGAGTGTGCGTTCCGGAGGGGTATCCCGAATTTGCGTGATCAACTTGCTTGCACGATTGCTTGGTCCTTTGGATATCTTTGGGACTGTGCAGTGCTGAGCAAAGGAACTTTTCGGACTTTTTTAAATCTTGGCCTGCATTCGATTGGGACGATTTATCAAAAGAAATTTGAATTGTGCAGACCTAACAGAATTAGATAAAAGACCCAGATAGCAAGAATAGGTAAATATAAATGTCATGCTAAATTGTGTTGGTTAATTAAATTGGAACTTTGTTGACCGAAATGCTAAATTATGCAACTAAAAGCAATTAAGTAGATAAACTGAACATTGATTAACAGAGAATGAGTTTGTGGTTCTTTAAATAGGGCACTGAATACGAATTCCGAAGCTTTAATGTGTTTTAGCTGGTTCTAAATCACCATCAACCAATCCAACTAATTGGTCCATCGACCAAGTGGTGGAGTGCCTTGATGTTAAGGTTAGGATTCTATGGTTATTGATGTATATATGTAGATATTATAACAAATGTCCTTCCTTATAGGTAATAAGGTACCCCCCCACATGTCCAGTGGATTCATAATCCTCCTGTGTGCAGATTTGGAGTGAGACGTATGAGTGTTGGTGTTATGGGCCCCACCAATGAATGTGTATGTGAATGAGTAAGTACGGTGACGGATCTGTGACGCAGGGAGGATATGTAAATTTGCCCCTTCCCGCTGGATCACATATACAAAGTAGAAAAAAAAAATCCCCTGACATATGCACTAGAAAAGCGCACAAACACTGTAATAGCAAACCCTGCAGAAGAGGAAATTTGAGATTTGTACGGTAAAGTAATACACTGTATGCACAAACACACGGCGAACAAATATTACAGGGGCACAATCCCAGGTAGAATGCAAAAGGAACAATAAGTTGAAGTCCCCAACTGCACTCAGCCTCCCGCTTCCGAAAGTACTTCAAGTGTGCTCCAACGCTTCCAACGACAACATGGAGGTAGTAATAAAAGTACGGGAATTTCAATGTGAAGACACATGTGCTTTTATCAAATTGGACATATTTCTTGAGCGGAGAAGACGAGTACCAAGAACAACCGACGTGCCCAGTCTTTGTGTACCAGTACCTTAATAGAAATAATCCAAAAGTTGGTCGCACTCTGCTCGTCACACCAGCAAGTAGCCCCAAGGAACTGTGGTAGATGTAGTGGTGACGGCGAGTACGCCTATGCCACGATGTATGTAGAAAAGTATGTGTATGCACTAGCCATCCCTGGACACGTGTTTCGAGGTAGTTGCCTCTCGTCAGCAGGGAGCAGGTCAGTGTAAAGGGGTGCCGTGTGGACTGCCAAAATGTAATTAAAACAGGTGAAGTACCTCTCATGGCGCGCAGGTGCAGGTCCAAGGCTCGTCGGCCCGTTGGCTCAAGGGAGCCGTAATAAATGATCCAAAAGTTGGTCGCACTCTGCTCGTCACACCAGCAAGTAGCCCCAAGGAACTGTGGTAGATGAAGTGGCGACGGCGAGTACGCCTATGCCACGATGTATGTAGAAAAGTATGTGTATGCATTAGCCATCCCTGGACACGTGTTTCGAGGTAGTTGCCTCTCGTCAGCAGGGAGCAGGTCAGTGTAAAGGAGTGCCACGTGGACTGCCAAAATGTAATTAAAACAGGTGAAGTACCTCTCATGGCGCGCAGGTGCAGGTCCAAGGCTCGTCAGCCAGTTGGCTCAAGGGAGCCGTAATAAATGATCCAAAAGTTGGTCGCACTCTGCTCGTCACACCAGCAAGTAGCCCCAACGAACTGTGGTAGATGTAGTGGCGACGGCGAGTACGCCTATGCCACGATGTATGTAGAAAAGTATGTGTATGCATTAGCCATCCCTGGACACGTGTTTCGAGGTAGTTGCCTCTCGTCAGCAGGGAGCAGGTCAGTGTAAAGGGGTGCCGCGTGGACTGCCAAAATGTAATTAAAACAGGTGAAGTACCTCTCATGGCGCGCAGGTGCAGGTCCAAGGCTCGTCAGCCCGTTGGCTCAAGGGAGCCGTAATAAATGATCCAAAAGTTGGTCGCACTCTGCTCTTCACACCAGCAAGTAGCCCCAAGGAACTGTGGTAGATGTAGTGGCGACGGCGAGTACGCCTATGCCACGATGTATGTAGAAAAGTATGTGTATGCATTAGCCATCCCTGGACACGTGTTTCGAGGTAGTTGCCTCTCGTCAGCAGGGAGCAGGTCAGTGTAAAGGGGTGCCGCGTGGACTGCCAAAATGTAATTAAAACAGGTGAAGTACCTCTCATGGCGCGCAGGTGCAGGTCCAAGGCTCGTCAGCCCGTTGGCTCAAGGGAGCCGTAATAAATGATCCAAAAGTTGGTCGCACTCTGCTCGTCACACCAGCAACTAGCCCCAAGGAACTGTGGTAGATGTAGTGGCGACGGCGAGTACGCCTATGCCACGATGTATGTAGAAAAGTATGTGTATGCATTAGCCATCCCTGGACACGTGTTTCGAGGTAGTTGCCTCTCGTCAGCAGGGAGCAGGTCAGTGTAAAGGGGTGCCGCGTGGACTGCCAAAATGTAACTAAAACAGGTGAAGTACCTCTCATGGCGCGCAGGTGCAGGTCCAAGGCTCGTCAGCCCGTTGGCTCAAGGGAGCCGTAATAAATGATCCAAAATTTGGTCGCACTCTGCTCGTCACACCAGCAAGTAGCCCCAAGGAACTGTGGTAGATGTAGTGGCGACGGCGAGTACGCCTATGCCACGATGTATGTAGAAAAGTATGTGTATGCATTAGCCATCCCTGGACACGTGTTTCGAGGTAGTTGCCTCTCGTCAGCAGGGAGCAGGTCAGTGTAAAGGGGTGCCGCGTGGACTGCCAAAATGTAATTAAAACAGGTGAAGTACCTCTCATGGCGCGCAGGTGCAGGTCCAAGGCTCGTCGGCCCGTTGGCTCAAGGGAGCCGTAATAAATGATCCAAAAGTTGGTCGCACTCTGCTCGTCACACCAGCAAGTAGCCCCAAGGAACTGTGGTAGATGTAGTGGCGACGGCGAGTACGCCTATGCCACGATGTATGTAGAAAAGTATGTGTTTGCATTAGCCATCCCTGGACACGTGTTTTGAGGTAGTTGCCTCTCGTCAGCAGGGAGCAGGTCAGTGTAAAGGGGTGCCGCGTGGACTGCCAAAATGTAATTAAAACAGGTGAAGTACCTCTCATGGCGCGCAGGTGCAGGTCCAAGGCTCGTCAGCCCGTTGGCTCAAGGGAGCCGTAATAAATGATCCAAAAGTTGGTCGCACTCTGCTCGTCACGCCAGCAAGTAGCCCCAAGGAACTGTGGTAGATGTAGTGGCGACGGCGAGTACGCCTATGCCACGATCTATGTAGAAAAGTATGTGTATGCATTAGCCATCCCTGGACACGTGTTTCGAGGTAGTTGCCTCTCGTCAGCAGGGAGCAGGTCAGTGTAAAGGGGTGCCGCGTGGACTGCCAAAATGTAATTAAAACAGGTGAAGTACCTCTCATGGCGCGCAGGTGCAGGTCCAAGGCTCGTCAGCCTGTTGGCTCAAGGGAGCCGTAATAAATGATCCAAAAGTTGGTCGCGCTCTGCTCGTCACACCAGCAAGTAGCCCCAAGGAACTGTGGTAGATGTAGTGGCAACGGCGAGTACGCCTATGCCACGATGTATGTAGAAAAGTATGTGTATGCATTAGCCATCCCTGGACACGTGTTTCAAGGTTGGTTCCGCACCTGCGCGCCGTGAGAGGTATTTTACCTTTAATATTTGGCAGTTCACTTGGCACCCCACATACCTACCTGCTCCCTGCTGACGAGAGGCAATTACCTCAAAACACGTGTCCAGGGATGGCATTATAGTGACATACTCGTGGCATAGGCGTACTCACCGTTGCTACTACATTATCCAGAGTTCTATGGGGCTATTTGCTGGTATGACGAGCAGTGTGCGACCTACTTTGTTTATGTATTTAAGCTCCCTCGAGCGATTTGGGCTGACGAGCCTTGGTTCCGCACCTGCGCGCCGTGAGAGGTATTTTACCTTTAATATTTGGCAGTCTACTTGGCACCCCACATACCTACCTGCTCCCTGCTGACGAGAGGCAATTACCTCGAAACACGTGTCCAGGGATGGCATTATAGTGACATACTCGTGGCATAGGCGTACTCACCGTTGCTACTACATTATCCAGAGTTCTATGGGGCTATTTGCTGGTATGACGAGCAGTGTGTGACCTACTTTGTTTATGTTTTTAAGCTCCCTTGAGCGATTTGGGCTGACGAGCCTTGGTTCCGCACCTGCGCGCCGTGAGAGGTATTTTACCTTTAATATTTGGCAGTCTACTTGGCACCCCACATACCTACCTGCTCCCTGCTGACGAGAGGCAATTACCTCGAAACACGTGTCCAGGGATGGCATTATAGTGACATACTCGTGGCATAGGCGTACTCACCGTTGCTACTACATTATCCAGAGTTCAATGGGGCTATTTGCTGGTATGACGAGCAGTGTGCGACCTACTTTGTTTATGTATTTAAGCTCCCTCGAGCGATTTGGGCTGACGAGCCTTGGTTCCGCACCTGCGCGCCGTGACAGGTATTTTACCTTTAATATTTGGCAGTCTACTTGGCACCCCACATACCTACCTGCTCCCTGCTGACGAGAGGCAATTACCTCGATACACGTGTCCAGGGATGGCATTATAGTGACATACTCGTGGCATAGGTGTACTCACCGTTGCTACTACATTATCCAGAGTTCGATGTGGCTATTTGCTGGTATGACGAGCAGTGTGCGACCTACTTTGTTTATGTATTTAAGCTCCCTCGAGCGATTTGGGCTGACGAGCCTTGTTTCCGCACCTGCGCGCCGTGAGAGGTATTTTACCTTTAATATTTGGCAGTCTACTTGGCACCCCACATACCTACCTGCTCCCTGCTGACGAGAGGCAATTACCTCGAAACACGTGTCCAGGGATGGCATTTTAGTGACATACTCGTGGCATAGGCGTACTCACCGTTGTTACTACATTATCCAGAGTTCTATGGGGCTATTTGCTGGTATGACGAGCAGTGTGCGACCTACTTTGTTTATGTATTTAAGCTCCCTCGAGCGATTTGGGCTGACGAGCCTTGGTTCCGCACCTGCGCGCCGTGAGAGGTATTTTACCTTTAATATTTGGCAGTCTACTTGGCACCCCACATACCTACCTGCTCCCTGCTGACGAGAGGCAATTACCTCGAAACACGTGTCCAGGGTAGGCCTGGGCGGTAAATTCCGTTCCGCTCGCGGAATTTGCGGAATTTGCGTAATTTCGCGTTCCGCGGAGAACGCGAAATTGCTAAAAAGTCTGCTTTCCGCGATTTCGCGAAATTTTTGCTTGTTCGCGATCTCAAAATGCGTGTTCGCGAGATATTTCTCCCCGAGCACGCAAACAGCAATTGTGAACAGGAAAAAAGCATCGCGAACAAGCAATTCCGCGTGTTCGCGGAATTTCTGCGTGTTCGCGGAGATTTTTTACCGTTTCGCGGAGATTTGCGTAACGCGATTCCGCAAATTCCGCCCACCCCTAGTCCAGGGATGGCATTATAGTGACATACTTGTGGCATAGGCGTACTCACCGTTGCTACTACATTTTCCAGAGTTCTATGGGGCTATTTGCTGGTATGACGAGCAGTGTGCGACCTACTTTCTTTATGTATTTAAGCTCCCTCGAGCGATTTGGGCTGACGAGCCTTGTTTCCGCACCTGCGCGCCATGAGAGGTATTTTACCTTTAATATTTGGCAGTCTACTTGGCACCCCACATACCTACCTGCTCCCTGCTGACCAGAGGCAATTACCTCGAAACACGTGTCCAGGGATGGCATTATAGTGACATACTCGTGGCATAGGCGTACTCACCGTTGCTACTACATTATCCAGAGTTCTATGGGGCTAGTTGCTGGTATGACGAGCAGTGTGCGACCTACTTTGTTTAAGTATTTAAGCTCCCTCGAGCGATTTGGGCTGACGAGCCTTGGTTCCGCACCTGCGCGACGTGAGAGGTATTTTACCTTTAATATTTGGCAGTCTACTTGGCACCCCACATACCTACCTGCTCCCTGCTGACGAGAAGCAATTACCTCGAAACACGTGTCCAGGGATGGCATTATAGTGACATACTCGTGGCATAGGCGTACTCACCGTTGTTACTACATTATCCAGAGTTCTATGGGGCTATTTGCTGGTATGACGAGCAGTGTGCGACCTACTTTGTTTATGTATTTAAGCTCACTCGAGCGATTTGGGCTGACGAGCCTTGGTTCCGCACCTGCGTGCCGTGAGAGGTATTTTACCTTTAATATTTGGCAGTCTACTTGGCACCCCACATACCTACCTGCTCCCTGCTGACGAGAGGCAATTACCTCGAAACACGTGTCCAGGGATGGCATTATAGTGACATACTCGTGGCATAGGCGTACTCACCGTTGCTACTACATTATCCTGAGTTCTATGGGGCTATTTGCTGGTATGACGAGCAGTGTGCGACCTACTTTGTTTATGTATTTAAGCTCCCT
This sequence comes from Triturus cristatus, assembly GCF_964204655.1. Lineage (NCBI taxonomy): Eukaryota > Metazoa > Chordata > Amphibia > Caudata > Salamandridae > Triturus > Triturus cristatus. Next base: position 1,171,392,730 of record NC_140584.1, on the reverse strand, counting down.
CGAGCGATTTGGGCTGACGAGCCTTGGTTCCGCACCTGCGCGCCGTGAGAGGTATTTTACCTTTAATATTTGGCAGTCTACTTGGCACCCCACATACCTACCTGCTCCCTGCTGACCAGAGGCAATTACCTCGAAACACGTGTCCAGGGATGGCATTATAGTGACATACTCGTGGCATAGGCGTACTCACCGTTGCTACTACATTATCCAGAGTTCTATGGGGCTAGTTGCTGGTATGACGAGCAGTGTGCGACCTACTTTGTTTAAGTATTTAAGCTCCCTCGAGCGATTTGGGCTGACGAGCCTTGGTTCCGCACCTGCGCGCCGTGAGAGGTATTTTACCTTTAATATTTGGCAGTCTACTTGGCACCCCACATACCTACCTGCTCCCTGCTGACGAGAGGCAATTACCTCGAAACACATGTCCAGGGATGGCATTATAGTGACATACTCGTGGCATAGGCGTACTCACCGTTGCTACTACATTATCCAGAGTTCTATGGGGCTATTTGCTGGTATGACGAGCAGTGTGCGACCTACTTTGTTTATTTCCTTAATAGAAATACATACGTGGACATCCAGTCGTGAGAAGATAGCTTGAAATTGCAGAACAATCCATGGTGACTTGTACACTGTATTGCACCACACTAAGGCGGCACGCTGACATGGCAGAATGAACTTTACGTGCTTCCTTGACGCTGTGCTGGCTGTCCAAGACGGGGCCGACCAACCTCTGATGAATGCGCGCAAAGACCAATCACAACATGGCGGCACACTGTTACGACTGTGCCGGATGGCTTGCGGTTGCGGCGTGCTGCTAAACATTGGATTGCAGCTCTGTGTGTAAAGTAGACGGAGAGACGTCATAGTATTGACCAGGAGATCACCGCATAACTCAAAGAAGAATATAATGGCGCGGGCCGTACCTGATACGTGCCTAGTTTAAACTGCCCCGCAACGGTTGAACTGTAAGTGAAGGCACTTGTAGTTCATAATAAAAAAGTAAAATCACAAACTGTACAACCGCTTCCTGGTAAACTCTGCACGACTGCCGCACACATAGCTTGTTAAGCACAGCTAGGCTCAGAAATCAATGGTGGTAATAAAACTACTAGTCGATGTTTTGACAGTGGATTTCATATCTATATTATATATCATATATTAATTACTGCATGCTCTGTTGTGCCAAAGGAAAACTCGATGCAGGAGAGTGATAAACTGCAGAAACCCTTCAGTAGTGGGGTGAAGAAACAACGAGTCGAGATTCAGCAGCACCAAGATAGTTAAACCAGACACTGTAGCTAATGTACAGCTGAAGAGTAGACCTGTGGGCAGGTACCCTCGAAAGTCCAAGTAATTGGAAAAAGTCAATAAACTTGAAGGTGCAGCAAATATAGAAAGTGCAGAATTGTAGAACAGTGCAGAACACTTTAAACGGGACTGGCATTTAGATAATCTCCTTCAAAGCTTGGCTAGCGCACACATGAAACAGCACACTTCTTTACCAGACAGTGTATACGACGCTGTGTGGCACTGAAGACAGAAATACAGGCTTACTCTCACTGAAGGCACAGACAGGACACAGATGTTGTTGAACGGCAGGCTTACCCTCACAAAAGCCACAGCAGAGAAATGCAGAAAAGATGGGGAGTAAACACCCAAAACTGAAAGTTCGTGAAGTAGCACTTCTCAAGACGCACAGGAACAATTGGCAGACTGCTGTGGGCGACCGATGTAGAGGTCACTGGTGGGGTCAGGGATGCCAGTTGCCTTAGCTTAACTTGAAAGGTTTGAGGTTTGATGAGGTGACAGACGCAGGTTCGCTTTAAGATCGTTGCCAAAAATTGTAGTGATCAAGTCCACGCAGGTAGAGGTGGTTCAGATAGGTTTATTCAGGATAGTTACAAGATCACCATCAGGACCAGATCAAGACCCCACCAGGGGCAGCCAGCATGCTGCTCAGCCCAGCCAACTGTGTGTATTTGACTCCCAACATTTCATTACAGCAAGATTCCATTGGCAGTGCAAGATTAACATTAGAGTCAAGATACAGCACAAAGTAAAAGCGAGAGCTGAAATAATCATGCTCTGATTATATGACTCTCTATGGTAACTCCATCCTCATCCATAACTAAGGTGGCATCACCTATCTATAGTACACATTGGTTCCTGCTACCCCTATCTGAACCATACCCACTGTTGTGAGCAGGGGCGTAGCTTCTGGGGGATTTTAGGGGTGTTACACCCCCTAATAAATGTATTTTTTGCTAAATAGTTGGGTATGGTGAAGTGTCTGTGGGATGTTAACAGTAATTTGTACCTACATAGACAAAAACCACACACACTTTTCCCTCTCTGTTTTGAAAGTCTTCCACAATGTAGGTTATTTTTCAAAATAATGGGGCATATTTGCCAGCCCCTAATGCCACCGGATCGTCACTTTTTTTGATGCTCCGGTAGCATTACGCCATTCCCCATATTTACAAAGTGGCGCTGTGCCACTTTAAAAAAAAATAATAATCTTTATTCGTTTTCAGAAATTATACAAGGAAACCATAGCAGTAATTATGCATGTGGTTACATAAACAGATATACTAGCAGTGTTGTTGAGGTGCTAAACAATGATGCAGATCATATTTCACTGTTCGACAATAACAATTTTACTCCGCAGTTCCATATTTTAGTCATTACAATAATAACAGTAACAAAAATATCTGTTCTAGGGATTCCGTCTGTGTCTATCGTCTATTCCGACATTTATATTAGCCGCGGGTGTGCAAGTATATTCGATTGAGTATGTATTTAAGGTGGCTCCGAGGGGGAGACCCTGCCCTTCATGACAGTATACATATAATTACCTCCAATTGCTTATCTGGTGTCATGTGCACAGTGAGCGGGTGATTGCTCCATATGCTTGTAGGTGTAATACGGTGTCCAGGGAGTAGGAAACCTTGGAATATGCTAAGTTGTAGCTGGGGTACTAGTGCTCAATTTTGCTTCAGTGGTGGTTAGGTAAACTCGCCATCGCACTGGATTATTTGATGGTGGTTGCCCTGAGGCGCAGGCCTGTTGGGACTCTGCCATAAGTGCCCTACAAAGGTCTAGAAGCCATGTATGGGCTCTGGGGCCCACTGCCAACTTCCAAGGCATAGCAACTCTGTGTTTTGCCTATCCCAGCCCTAAGTCCACAAACATATTATGGTTTCTGAATGGGCATTGCGTTTTGTTATTCCTAACAGGAAATGTTGACCCTGGGCTTCTATCGGGGTGTCCACTGCGTCTGTTAGCGTCCCGGCCACCTCGTTCCAGAATGTCCATATACGGGGGCAAGTCAACACTATGTGAGGGAAGGTGGCATCAGTGGCTAGACATCTAGGGCATGTGTCAGAGGATGTGGGATACATGCGTGCCAATCTGTGTGGAGTGAGGTACGTGTGATGGTGATAGTTAAATTGTGTGTACTTCAGCCTGGCATTCATAGATATAGAATCGATATGTCCCACGCATTGTGTCCACTGCTTATCCGTAATACTGATAGACAGCGCTGTGTCCCAGTATTCACATAATGGCACTAGCAAAGGCGCTGGATCAGCCCTAAGGGAATTGTAAATCGTTTGTGTGTGTATTGCCTCATGTCTGGAAAAATTGCTCTGACCCTGGTAATATACCAAAGTCATCTATTAACTTCGTAAAGTTGCATCGTTTTGAGTCTGTAAATAGGTCCCCTCATATTTCAAGCCCAGCCGCACCCCAGGTTTCAAGTTCAGGGCGCTTATGACAAGTATAAGGAGGCAGGGAGTAATTCTGGAAGGAATATTGGGAGCATATGGTGCGGACTGATCGTGCAGTAGGACATACTTCCACCAGCAGCGTCTAGCTGCCAACTTTAAAATGTTGCCCTGTGTTTTTTGGCAGTGAGGTTTCGAAGCCTGACAGCCATTCCAGCAGGTGTGGCTGCCGTAAGGTCACCACCCAAGAGTCTAACTCAGCTCGGTTGCAGCTTGCAAGCCACATTTTGGGCCATTGTAATTGTGCGGCTGCATAATAGTGTTCGTAATCCGTTGCCCCCAATCCTCCCTCAGATATAGCCAGGTATAATATCTGAAGTGCCACCCTGGGTCTGGAGCCTCCCCAAATCAGAGAAACCAAGAGTGATTGTAGGTCTTTAAAGAACCTGTGTGGTAGCGTTTATGGAAGCACAGAGAAAAAATACAAAAGTCTAGGGAGTAAGAGCATCTTAGAGATAGCAATCCGCCCCATAGGAGAAATCTCGTCCAGAATTGGAGAGCAGCTCGGGCTCTGGTGACCGCCTTTCCCATATTACCTACTATCATATCTGTCTGAGAGTGGTAGATTTGTACCCCCAGATCTCTAAAGGTTTTGTAAGCCCAAGTGAGTTGAGTGTTAGGTAAATTAAGTCTTGGTTCCAAGGCCAGGGGTCTCATAGGGAATACCACTGATTTAGACAAGTTAACTTTGAGGCCACATATTTGGGCCTTGTCGTCTAGTATTGTCATTAGTTCTTGCAGAACTATAAAGCTACCTTGGAGATAGATTAATGCGTTGTCTGCGTAAAGATAGACTATGTGCCACTGCTCATATGCGCAAATACTCCAGTCTATAACACAACAGCGTAGTCTACCCACCAAAGGCTCCCATTACCAGCGTGAAAAGGATGGGCGATAAGGGGCTTCCCTGTCTAGAACCGTGCCCTAAGCCTAGAAAAAGAAGAGACAATGCGGCCCATCTTGACACTGGCCTGTGGTTTTGCATACAGTACCCTCACCCATTTTAGAAAGTTAGGGCCCATTCCAAAGCCTGCTAACACAGTTAGCAGGTACTGCCTACTCAGGGTGTGAAATGCTTTCTCAATATCTAGTACCGCTATCCACGGCAGATCTGTTTCTGTCCTGGCCCACTCTAGTAATTTAAAAAGCCGGCGTAAATTCATCCCCGGTGTTTCTCCCTGGGATGAACCCACTCTGGTAGTCATGCACCAATGTTTGCACTATGTCTACTAACCTGTTGGCAAATATCTTGCGCAGGATTTTGTAATCCGAGTTCAGTCATGATAGAGGGAGGTAAGAGCCCATTTAGAGTGGGTCTCTGCCTGGTTTTGGTAAAACGACCAGCACCGCTTCCCTTAGTGAAGGCAGTAGCTCCCCAGCTCAAATGCCTCCCCATATACTGCACATAGCCTCAGGCTAAGTTATTCAGAGTAGGTTGAATAGAATTGCGAAGGCCATCCATCTGCCCCTGGGGCCTTGCCCGTGGCCAAATATTACATGGTGTCAGAGACCTCGTCTACCGATATAGGGGCCTCTAGCAATTCATATTGGTCTTGCGTAATCTGTGGGAGATTAATTTGCGACAAGAACTGTTGAATGGTCAAGGGATCATCAAGGTCAGGAGCTTTGTAGAGTTGTGTAGTATTTGAGAAAAGAATCATTGATCCTCTCTTGTGTATTCACCAAATTGCCATCAGAGGTGTGTATTGCCGTGATGGGGGGCTGCGAGGCGCGGGTTTTTAACTACCAAGCCAGCATCTTGCCCGCCTTGTCTCCCTCCCTATGTTGTCAGGCTAGGTATTGCCTGTAGTCTAAGGTGCAGAGGCTGTCCAGAGTCTCCTTGTAAGCTAGATGAAACTTAGCCAATACAGGGGTCTGTGGGAGAGAGTTGTTCGCACCGCTGTATTTCCAACTCGTGGCATTGGAGCTCTTTCGTGAGTGCCATACGAGAGCCGTAAACTGCTTTAATCACCTGTCCACGGAGAACAGTCTTGAATGCGTCCTATTCAATGCCTGTATGGAAGGCAGAGCCCACGTTTGTTTGAAAGTATGCATCAATAGATTGTGTTATGAGTGCGCTTAATGTTGCATCTTTGAGTGTCATGTCGAGATGCTAGTTTTATGTGTTCCCCATGACAATTGTAGCTGTAGCGGGCTGTGATCTGATATCGTGCGAGCTAAATACCCTGCCTGTGATACCCTCATTATGGCATTCTCAGAGCAGTATATGGCTTCTATCCTAGTGTGCAGCTAGTGTATTTTGGAATAGCGTGATGTAGGATGAGTGCTGCGCCAAGCTTCAGTAACTAGCATGTTGTTGATTCAGTCCTCATGTTGTGTCAGGGCAATGGATTGCACTCCTGGGAGTTGCGGGCATGAGTGATCTAATACCAGATCAGATACGCAGTTATAGTCTCCCTCCGCAGTATGTTGGTGCTTTTGGATCTCTGAGTAGTGATTTGTTGCAAAGACTGTAGAAATAACGCCTTTCTTGAGTTTGGTGCATACAGCAAGAGTAAGGCCAGTGGGGAGCTGTCTAAAAGTCCCTTCAAAATCGTATAGCAGCCATCTGGGTCTACCCCGGCATGCGATATCTGTAGGGGGTGTATAAGGCGCTATTCAGATTAGGGTGCCCCTGGCATAGCCGGAGTATGTGATGCCTATCACCGTGCCTCTCTAGAGCTTGCGTAAGGATGTGAGGGTTTGTGCGGTGAGGTGAGTTTCCTGGATGAATGCTATTGTGAGCTTGTGGCTTCGCAAGTATTGGTACACCTTATGGCGTCAAACACAGCCAGCTAGGCCTCGAACATTCCAGGTTGTCAGAAGATAATTAGTACCTATTGTCATTTGTGTCAGTACCCGAGAGTGAAAAACACACATGGCCCCCGATTGCTCTCAAAGACGAACAGCGTGTCTCCTCTGTGACCACCCCCTTGATGCTGGTGTGGCTAACCTAGGCTTGGTTTGCATGTTGTGTAGTATAACGGAACAGACAGACCTCGATAAATATGTGTAATACCTAACTCCCCACCCCAGGCCGACTTGCCAACGGGCAATAGGCCATCTGCACTGAGATGCAATTGAACAAAAAAACTATAATTAATGTAAAGTAAGGACAAAAGAGTAAGTATTCAGCTAAGAATAGTTCGTAAAGAGAAAATATCAATTGAGCAGAGAAAAGAAAAGACAAAAACATATGGATGCTATATCATACACTTATCGTGCGTGAGGGTGCAGCTATTCTTCATTGCCAGCTGCATAAGGGCCGCCTTAACAGTTCGTGCCTGCCACAGTTGTGGTGTAATCCGACAATTGTTGCACACAGTCCATTATCTTGATTCCCATGGTTATAGTGTATTCGTGCCCTTCTGTTGGGAAGTTTTGAGTTGCTCGACAGGAGGACACCGAAGCTCGTCGGCTGTTTGCTGGATAACTATCGGAGCCCCCTCTATCAGCGCTGCTTGTTGTGTGTCTGTCAGCTGAAGTGTTTGGTCTATGATTGCATCCTAGTCAGGCTCAGATCTTGAGCGGGGTGTGGAATGGCCAGGATGTTCCGCCTGTTTAATAGCTTGTTCCTGTTCCATTGCTGCCTGGACTTAGGACTGGCGCGGTGCTCGCCCTCTGCAACGGAATCTGTGTGTGCCTGCGGTTCGCCATGGTTGACGAGAATCTGACGAGGGTGTACCCGGGGCTTGTGCAAACCCACTCTGGTCAATCCAGGACTAGGCCTCTACGGGAGTGGAGCAAAGGACACTGCTGTCATTATGCTGGATGCGCAACTTCGCAGGATATTGCAGCAAGTATTGAATATCATGCTCGCTGAGCAATTCTTTACTCGACTCACCACGGGCCGCGGGCCCTTGTCACTTGGAGGATATGGTCCCTATCCCAGTAATTGAATAATCTGGCGGTCACTGGTCTAGGTGGATTGCCTGGACGGGGGGAGCAGGGGGGGCACCCGGTACTCTGTGTGCCCGTTCAACTGAGAAGAATTTGCCACCGAGGACTTCCGTGGCGAACCATTTCTCTAGGTACAGCTGCATGCTTTGGCCTTCTATCCGTTCCGGTAGGCCCACTACGCCAACGTTGTTTCTCCAAGATCTACCTTCCTGATCCTCTGCCCGGCTCTTCAGATACCTCTTTTTGGAGGGACCTGATTTAGTCTGTGGCTGTTGACACAGTGGGTCATACGGTTGCCAATGACGACTCTTTTTCCTTTACTCTGTCCTTAAGTTTCTTGTGATCCTCGCGTAGGAATCCCATTTCGGTACAAAGCAAGTCTATTGTGGGATCCAGTGTGGACTTAATATCTAGTATCGCCGCAATTAACTCGTCAAATTGATGAGGCTGGTCAACGTGTCCTACGGGTATCATGGCCGTTGTTTGCACACGGTTCTCTGTGCTAGGCACCACTGGTGTCTGTGAGTGCGATATATCTGTTTTTAGCAATCCCATTTTGTGGCTGTATATTGAGACGTGGAATACACTGGAAATATCACTGCTGTCAATGGTCACCCAGGAGCACTGTGGATGTCTCGCCTTTATGCAGGTATGCGTAGGGCTGGCATTTCCCTGAAAGCCTCTGCATGGGAGGCAGAGATCCTCCTATCGTGGTGATAGTAATCTGGACACTCTAGGGTGCACTGGGCTTGTTAGGAGATTGCTGAGGGGAACATCACCGTCAGCAGTTTATATGTATCTCATCCGGTTACGACGTGGTGGGTCCCAATGGCCAGTGACTGAGGGTGTAGTGTTAGCAAGGGGACCAGGTAGACAAACCGGCAAGAGTACCGAAATGTGCCATGCACCTAACAGTGAGCATGCAACCTTGGGCGCTGAGTGACGCTTGGACTCAAGATAGCAATTGTACAATGTCTCTGTGACGAGGGGCTCTTATCCTCGCCCAGTAATTGGTGGATTTTGGTGTTCCGGGTTGCTCCCCTGCTTGCACGCAACACTAACCTCCGGGACTTCCCACCCAGGAGGTTCTGGGGATAACTATATGCATTCGTGGCCATGCCGGAGATATTAATTGATAGACCCATTGCACGTATATGCCCATATATTCCAAGTCACATTGTGGCTTTCATAGGCATATTAATTGCACCCGAAGTCTGGAGGCAACGGGGGACGGAGGGGTTTGTGTGTGTGCTTGGCTCCAGTCTTCGCACCCTCGGCACAGGCAGCAGTCAAGTGTCCAGACAATGGAGCTCTGCACAGGCTTCTACCTGGGATTCTGCACAGCCCGTCTCCAGGTATCTGGCAGCAGAGGGAAAACTGTCCACTTGCCCTTTCAATAATAGTGAACTGTTCACATACTTCATCTGCTGCACCACCTTCGCATTTGGCACAGCGCAGGGCAATGGGCGCTCAATGCACTCACCTCCTCTGAGTACCCTAGTAAGGAGGCACAGAGGTACCATCGAAGTTGCGGGTTACCGTGCAGCAGGCGTCCAGGCCCTCTTTCACTGGCCTCTGGGGGGTCCGTGTGTATCCTCTGTATCCCCAGGGGCGAACATCCCCCGCTTCCGAGGAGGCACCTCTGTTGTGCCCCATAGTGGAAGGGCGACCCCCTCCCCCCGAAGCACGGGCGTGATTGAGCCGAGTGCGCCGCCTCGAGTGAACGGTCAATGATGCAGCCGAGCGCAGCATCACACTTCAGTCGTAGGCCACGCTGACCTAGGCCCCGTTGTAGTAATCACGCTACATATAGTCGATGTAATGTACAGCGTTTATTAACTGTCTGTCTCCACAGCTTCCAGGAACCAACTGGTCCACCTGGTGATTCAAAGCACAACACTCCATCACCATGACACTGACATCACAGTGATCATGGAGAAGGGAATGTACATAGAATATACAACAAGATAGAGAAGAGACTACTACAACATCTCCCATCTCTCTACAACATCCAAAACACATGAAGAATAAATATGAAACATGTGAGACAAACTTACAACAAAAATAACAATAAAATAATACTTCCTAAATGTAGAGAAAAAGTAAATATAAGAAATCCATAGCAAATAAAAATCACTTAAACACAGATAACTTAAACTAAAGATCTAAACGATTAGGTGGAACACTAGTTCTATTGCTTCTCCGAGGAGGAACATATTTCAGCACATAAGACTCTTTCCTCTGTTCCACCCTTTCCTTCGGAGAAACACTAACCTTGGATTGAACTTGGCTCAAGTTACCTGACTCTAAACCCAACTGTGTCACCACCTTCACCGGTACCTTATATACTCTAGAGAGGTTCCACCAATTTTTCCCATTAACTCTTATGGCAAAACGTGAAATGGCATCTACTCTAAGTGGTGGACCAAACTTAGATAATCCCTTAGGAACATTGTACTGCTCGATTTTCCCGGCCCTATTGTGTTGATGGGTGATTAGGGTGACTTCAGTCTCTCTAACATTCAAGCCTAAGGGTTAGAGTAGTGAATGAAGTCTATTTTCTAGGCACTTCGACATGATCCTGTGTTCTTCCCCATAGATCAGGGCCTGCACATATATCCTAGGGGATAGATTCGTTAGTCTTAGGGATAGCCTGCCCTGTAGTGAGGGTATTTCATGGAGCCGTGCTGAATTCAGGCCTGGTAGGCCTCAAACGGGGGAGACTCCATCTTTCTTTCTGTTCCAGCAGCTTGAGATGCTTCTAGGTTAAAGGGGATGTTTTAGTTATGAGGTGTTATTCGCTTGGAGAGAACCGGTTCAGACCAGCCCTTATCGAAGGATTGTATTTTTCTTCATGCCGAAGACGCTACATCAGGCCGGCCGGCTGGGAAAGTGTCCTTGGCACGGGGAGGTACAAGAATTTGGTGGGCGGCAGGTTACGGGCTGGAATTTTCCATGAGAAAATGCACCTCTATATTAGTGAAAGTCTGAGGCAGATACTGGCACTTGCTTTTTAGTCCGTAGGCGGCACCTGGCCGTTAAGCAGTAAAGCTACTACTTATTCCAGGGAAGACAGATGACAAACTCGAAGGTGGAGAAAAACCGAGAGATAGATATTCTTCTAACAGAATAGCCAAAGAAAAGAGAGTAGCCGATGAGGAAGAGGTCCCAGTGACTCGGAGAAGGAAAAGGGAGTAGATCCGTGACTGCGGAGGTGTGACTTCCAGGCGAAGCCGAGGCACAGACGAGAAGGGAACCTAGATGACCATTGAGTGCAGGCTACATACGACCAAGGTGATGTCAACCCCTTTATTATTAGAGTGTACAACTTAATCTATCGCTTTTCTTTGCAGGTCATATGTAATATGTATTATGTTCTGTGAGCGTGTATGTAGTGACTAAATAAAGTATCCAGTTTGTAGTGAATCAACATGTACTGCGTGTTCTTGTATAAGAGGGTAGCCTATTCTTCTAGTCAGTTGTGACTTGATATGAACAGATGTTAATCCTGATCAGGTAAGTGGTAACTGAATAAGGGAGAAAGGAGCCCCTCGAACTGGGGAACAGGTTGTGCTCAACTAGCAGTCTTTGTGTGATCTGATACATAGTAACACTGGTTCCCTTGTTGTATGTCATGGTAATTATAGGATGAACTTGTGAAGGCTGCCGTCTGGGCAGGAAGTCCTGGGTCCATTTGGGACCGCGAGGCTAAGGCTGCCGTCTGGGCAGGAAGTCCTGGGTCCGTTTGGGACCGCGAGGCTGAGGCTGCCGTCTGGGTAGGAAGTCCTGGGTCCGTTTGGGACCGCGAGGCTAAGGCTGCCGTCTGGGCAGGAAGTCCTGGGTCCGTTTGGGACCGCGAGGCTGAGGCTGCCGTCTGGGCAGGAAGTCCTGGGTCCGTTTGGGACCGCGAGGCTGAGGCTGCCGTCTGGGTAGGAAGTCCTGGGTCCGTTTGGGGCCGCGAGGCTAAGGCTGCCGTCTGGGCAGGAAGTCCTGGGTCCGTTTGGGACCGCGAGGCTGAGGCTGAGGCTGCCGTCTGGGCAGGAAGTCCTGGGTCCGTTTGGGACCGCGAGGCCGCCACTTGTATTATAAGAGGTCTTGATATATATATATATATATATATATAGGAATTCCCTGTCCTTAGGTGGTATATATATATGTGGTTTCTTAGGTGAGGATAGGCCCTAGGGAGGGGGTAACGTTCTGGCTGGGTTAGAGAGGCTCTGTTGAGCGGGTTCTATCTGATCCGAAAACCCAAGCAGAACATTTGGCGTCACGAACCGTTTACGAAACCTGTGTGCGTTGTGATTGTCTTGTGTTTGCTTTCGGCGCGTGCGTGGTTTTGTTTGCATTTTATTTTTGTATACTTCTGTGTATAGTTTTTATTTTTCTTCTTTCTTCTTTTTCTTCTTTTTTCTTTTCCGCGATGTTTTCTAGACGATGTAAATCTACTTTTAAGTTGCCCGTTGATATTCCCGGATGGGATTCAACGCCTTATGAAGCCCTGGCCCGTGAGTGGGCTGATTCTACTGGTTTGAGTGAGAATTGGAATTCTTCTTTGGAGCTGGCGGAGCCGGCTAATGTGATTACTTGTTTGCAGAAGGCACCCATATCGAAGGGTGAAGAGATTCCTATTTTGGGGCGCAGAGGTTGGATTGTTCTGTCTGCGTATCGGATTCTCCATGAGAGATTGTTGAAATTACAGATATCTCTTAAAGATGTGGAAGCGCACTTTGTTGAGATTCAGAATTCTCATACTTTGTTGCGGTGTCAAAATAAGTTGATTGCTGATAAGCTGGAGACTTACCAAACTATTGCCGAAAGGGCGGCTGTGCGAATTGCTCATTATAAATACAAGAACAGGCGCGGTCGGGTTTCGACGCGAAAGGTGCGTCTGGTCGTGGCGAAAGCCGGACTGGATTGGAATCCTGATGAATGGGATGGTAATATCTGGAATTCGAGTGATTCTTGTTCCTCGGGTGAGGAGTCTGCCAAGCGCGAGTCTTCTCGTTCCCGTCATGATTGTAAGTCTGCTTCTCGCACCTCTGCTGGTGCACCCCGTGATTGCGCTCGTTCTTCGGGTGGGATCGATACCTCTTACACTGATTATAATAATACTGGATTTTATACAGCGCGAACAGCTACCTCGCGAGGAGGTGTCCCGGCGCTAGTAGATCACTGATAACCTTAGGCATAAAAATAGGAGAGCTAGCGTGGCTGGGAGAAAAGCCAAGTCTTTAGCAATTTCCTAAAGCAGGGTTCGGAGGGGGCCTGTTGGATAACTTGTGGCAGGGAGTTCCATAAAGCGGAGACGTTGGCTGAAAAGGTCCGACCGCCTAGCCGGGCCTTTTTTGCCCGCGGGATGACCAGTTGGACACGGTCCTTGGATCGTAGTGCACGGCTTTGAAAGTATCTAGGAAGGCGGTTTTTCAGGTATTGTGGGCAGGAGCCATACAGAGATCTGAACGCAAGCGTCAAAGCTTTGAATTTTATCCTGTTGGCTACTGGTAGCCAATGCAGGGTTCGAAGATGCGGAGAGACTGACTGCTTGAAAGGAATTCGCAGTAACAGTCTCGCAGCCGCATTTTGAACTACCTGAAGCCTGTGAGTCAAGTATTTTGGGAGGCCCAGGTATAAACCATTGGCATAGTCCAGCCGTGAGGTGACAGTAGCGTGGACAACCGTTTTTCTACAACTCTCCGGTAAGAGCCTTAGGATTTTTCGGAGGTTTCTCAGCTTGCTAAGACAGCACCCGGCCACTTGTTGGACATGGGATGAAAAGGACATGATATCATCCCATCTCACTCCAAGATTTTTTGCCGAGTGACTTGGTGAAGGGGGCGGGCCCATCTCCGTGGGCCACCAGAGTTCAGGGGCGGGGGGGGGACCCTTGCTGAAGAAGATGACTTCAGTTTTATTGGCATTCAGTTTTAATTTATTAGTGTTCATCCAGTGTGCTATATCCTGGAGACAGCCTTTAAAATTTGAGAAAGAATCATGCGTCATCTCCGAGTATGGAAATACCAACTGGGTGTCGTCGGCATATGAAATTGCCTTGACACCCCAGTTGGCAATTAACGTGAAAAGAGGAGCCAGGTAGATGTTGAACAGAAGGGGGCTGAGGGCCGATCCCTGCGGGACTCCACATCCCAGAATTTTGGGTGTGGAAGAGAACGTCCCAAGTGCTACCTTCTGCGTTCTAAGTGATAGGTAGGAGTTTATCTTCCCTAGTGCTCTGTCCTGAATGCCTATCTCTGCGAGCCGGCTGAGTAAGCTGGCGTGGTCCACCGTGTCGAAGGCGGCCGACAGATCCAGGAGTACCAGCATTGCTGAGTCTCCTGCATCCATCGACCACCTCACTGACTCGGCTACCTCTATGAGCGCTGTTTCTGTGCTGAAACCGGGACGGAAACCCGATTGAGTTTCATGTAGGATGTTATTGGTTTCCACAAATTTACTCAATTGTCGCTGTATAATTTTTTCCAGCATTTTTCCCGGGGCAGCAAGTAGGGATATTGGGCGGAGATTCGTGAGGTCGTCTGGGTCCCCATTGGGTTTCTTCTTTAGGGGTAGAAGAGTAGCATGCTTCCAGACGTCCGGGAAAATGCCCGAAGCAATGGAAGAATTCCAAATACATTGAAGTATCGGGGCTACCGAGTCTGCAATGGCACTCCATAGTTTAGCTGGGCAAGGGTCGTCAGGGGAGCCGGATTTGCATCGGCTAAGTTCTTGCCTTACCTCATTCAGTGGAATATGCATGAACTGGGTAAAAGTCTCTACTAGCTCGCCTTTATTCGTTATGTCCTGCTTCACTGTTTTTGTTATTGGACCAAAAGAGTCGTAGACTTTTTTAATTTTATGATCAAAATACTCAGAAATTTGCTCACATAGCGTAGCTGTGGGTACAACCTCTCTTTCAATGCATTTTGGCTTAAAAAACGACTGTACCACTTTAAAAACTTGTTTGCTGGACTGATCTGCCTGAGAAATTGAGTCCGCATAAAAGCGCTTTTTGCTTTTCCTAATAGCTTTCCGGAATTGTTTAGAAGCTTCCTTATACCTATCTTTTTCTTCCGGACCGTAGTTTACTCTCCAGAGTCTCTCCAGTTTTTTACAGACCGCTTTCTCATTCCTAAGTTCCTGCGAGAACCAGGGAGCTGAGGGAGAGTCTCTTTTAGATAGGGCCCGGGAGGCTGGAGCAATGGAGGAAACCATCTTTCCAATCCATTCATTGAGAAGTGTAGCATCCGTATTGGTATTATTTGTCAGGGAAGGGACGGTTTGCGCAAGGACCGGGCACATAGTATCAGGGGTCAGTTTTTTCCATTGCCTCTTCAGGAAGTACCGTTTACTCGAGACAGGGGTATCATTCGCAATATTCAGTGTGAATGGGACGAGTGCGTGATCTGACCATGTCAGAGGCAGAGGTGTCTCAGACTGCACATTCTTGATGTTAGAAAAAATGAGATCAATAGTGTGGCCCCCTGTGTGAGTAGGGCCCTCATTGATCAGTCTGAGACTGGCCGTATTTAACGTGGATCTGAGCAGCTCTGCCATGGCACAGTCGGGTTTATCCATGTGGATATTGAAGTCGCCTGCCACAATAAAAAAAGGGTGGAGGAGCGAACTCTGGACAATCGTGTCCAGTAGAGTAGTAAGGTAGGGGTCTCTACCAACCAGGGGGCGATAGAACACTAGTCCTGCTAGTGACAACTGAGGGCTCACTTGGAAGCAAAAGTGGAGGCCATCAATACCTTGAATAGCAGTGGGGGCAGAGGATGTCAAAATTAAATGCTCTTTAAAAATAATGCCTACACCACCGCCTCTTTTTGTCCCAGGGCGGTTGGCGAGGCATATTTTAAATCCCAAAGGGACTGCAAGTACAATGGAGGTCAAGTTGTCCTCCTTGATCCAAGTTTCAGTTAAAAACAATATATCCCATTCCTCTACGAGTACTGATCGGGCTCCTTGTGATGCTCGTCCCGCGGTCTCTGCGCATCCAGTTTTTCGTCGGAAGTTGCAGCAGTCTCCCGCTGCTCCGCAGGGTATTTCTTTGGACTCTTTAGAGGACTTTACGCAACAGGAAATTAGTGATATTTTGCAGCGATTTCGGCAGCGAGCTGGTGAGACCTTGCTCACATGGATGGTGCGCCTTTATGAACTGGGCGCTGCTGGTATTATGTTAGATATTGGCGATTGTTTGAAGTTTTGTTCCTTGAGTTCGGATTCTACTGTACAGGATCATTTTCGTAACTATAATGGTGGTGGTCAAATTTCTTTGCTTCAATTGGCGACTGAGGGTTGTAATCAAAAGTATCCTACTGAGTCTGATTGGCCTCTGAATGACAAACCGTGGTATACTTTGCGCGACGCTGCACAACGTCTCAAAGAGGAGGTGATGAAAACGGCAATTTTTTTTGGGTACTGCTGACAGGTTGCTTGATGGTTTGTTGACATCTTCTGTGCGGAATCGCATTATTCGGTCTTCCCCTGTTGCCTATAAGCAGGTCATGATGACTTTATTGATTAATCAGACTGGTAATGTGTTATCTACGGTACTGGAGTCGGTACGCCAACTCGGTGAGTTAGGTGAGTGGTTTAAACCTGAACGTCAGTCCCGGCCTGACACCCGTACTCCGGGTGAAAATAAACTTACTAGGCGTGATATCTTTTCTGGTCTTCTAGCTGATGGTGTACGTAGGGAGGACATTGACGGTGAGACTACCGCTCGTTTGTGGGAGTTGTTTCGTAAACGTGGTTTGGATCGGAAGGAGGGTGCCCGGCGTGTTCGGACCACTGAGTGTGATCGTGGTGGTTCTGACGGTAGCGGTGATGACGACCACCGTGGGCGCTCTGTTCGTCGTGATGATCGACGTTATGTACGTGATGTGTCCCCCCGTCGAGAGAGAGACAGGGAGAGAGAGGGGGAAAGAGAAAGGGGGAGAAATGATTATGTTTACAGCAGACGTAGAGATGATAGGGATCAATCCCCTGAGTTGAGGAGGAGAGAGGATCGTCACAGTTTGGTCGATCGTAACCTGCAGTACAATGCTGAAGACTCAAATCCGTTCCGTACGGGGAATGGATATGAACAGGAGGTACCGATACCTAAGAAACGTGAGAGTCTTTATCCTGATTTGTCCTGGTACACAGAATGCAGCAAGAATGACTAGGAAATAGGTCAAGCTCCGGTACACAGATGGGCTCACCGAGATAATAGACCCTATGTAGATATTGATATTTATTGGAGACATCGTAATATCCAAAGGGCCCGAGCATTGGTAGATACAGGAGCGGAGGCCACTCTTATTCATGGAAAATCAAAGAAGTTTACAGGTCAGCCTTTTACTATTACCGGATTAGGTGGAAAAGAAACCCCTGCAGTTCAAACTTTGCTTGAAATGAGAATAGGTAGAATCCCTAGAAAAGAATATTCTGTACTAGTGGTGCCACTCTTAGAATTCATAATTGGAATTGATATCTTGAAAGGAATGACGTTGCATCTAGACGATGGGTGTTACCAATTTGGAACCACGCATTATATATCGTCCAGACCTATACGGGTTGGTCGTTTAAGAATGCCTCCCATACAAGTTCCCCAGGCGACAAAAGTGGTTTGTCAAAAGCAGTATCGTATTCCAGGTGGCCATGAGGAGATTAGTACCACTATTCAGGAGTTGGTGGATGCAGGTGTTATAACCCCGGTTACTTCTGCTTGGAATAATCCTGTTTGGCCTGTACGTAAGAGTGATAATTCTTGGCGCATGACTGTTGATTATCGAGAATTGAACAAACACACGCCCTCTTTGACTGTTGCAGTGCCGGATGTTATTACCCTAATTGAAAGAATCCAAAAGCATCCAGGTACATGGTATGCGTCCATTGATATTGCTAATGCTTTCTTTTCTATTCCAATTGCCCCTGAGTGTCAGGAACAGTTCAGTTTTACGTGGAACGGGCGTCAGATGACGTTTAGGAGTCTTCCTCAGGGCTATGTGCATAGTCCCACAATATGTCACCGGCTGGTGGCAGAGCATTTGGCTGAGGTACCGGTTCATTCCCAAATTCAGATATGTCATTATATTGACGATGTTTTGATCCAAGGCGATACACAGGAGGAAGTTCAGACCCAATTGGACAGGATTATTGAGTGCCTGCGTGGGAAAGGTTGGGAAATCAACCCAGATAAATTGCAAGGTCTGTCCCAGTCTGTAAAATTTTTGGGTATTAATTGGCATGAAGGGCACCGTGAAGTGATCCCTCAGGTTAAACAGAAGATTCTTGATTTTGCAGTTCCGAGGAATAGGAAAGAAGCCCAGAGCTTCATTGGCCTGTTTGGTTTTTGGCGCCACCATATTCCTCATTTGAGTCAAATATTGGCCCCCTTGTACCGGGTCACGCGTAAAAAGAATGCATTTGAATGGGGTAAACGACAGCAAGATGCGTTTAGTCTGGCAAAAGAAGCAATTCAACATGCTCTGGATTTATGGCCTGTACGTGATGGTGATGTGGATTTGAATGTGTCTGTACAGGGCCCTTATGCAAATTGGAGTTTGTGGCAGAAACAAGGCAGGAGTAGAGTACCGTTAGGTTTTTGGACCAAAAAGTTACCTGATGCTGGTGAGCGTTATACACCCTTTGAGAAACAGTTACTTGCATGTTATTGGGCTCTGGTGGATACCGAGCAATTGACTTTGGGACATGGTATAGTTTTGCGCCCTGAAATTCCTATCATGCAGTGGGTTCTGAGTTCGCCGAAAACTCACCGAATTGGACATGCTCAAGAGGCGAGTGTGATTAAATGGAAATGGTATATACAAGATAGGGCACGTGTGGGCCCGAAAGGAGTTGCTTCTTTACATGAGCAGGTGGCGCGAGCGCCGTCGACTGAGACTGAGAGTGAATGTTCCGTACCTTTAGCACAGGAGTCTCCTGTCAAGTGGGGTAAGCCTTTTGATGATTTGTCCGCAGCGGACAGAAACCATGTTTGGTTTACGGATGGTTCAGCGAGGTTTATAGGAACGACACGGCACTGGAAGGCGGTGTCCTATAATCCGGTTACACAGAAATTGCTGAGCACAACTGGTGAAGGTAAAAGCAGCCAATTTGCCGAGCTGTATGCTGTTTATCAAGTTTTGAAACAAGAGTTACCTGGTACATGTCATATTTTCACTGATTCTTGGTCTACTGCCAATGGACTGGCTGTTTGGTTGCCGACTTGGCATTCCCATAATTGGAAGTTACATTCCAAGGAATTGTGGGGAAAAGAGTTATGGCAAGAGATTTGGGGGATGCTCCCACAGAGTACTGTTACAATCTTCCATGTGGATGCTCACACCCCGATAGATTCTCTTGACAAATTTTTTCATAACATTGCAGATGAGAAATCTAAAATTGCTGAGGCAGTGGTGGACAGGCAAGATTCTGACATTGCGGGATTGGCGAAATGGGCACACCAGAAGGCAGGACATTTTGGAGAGAAGGCCACTAGCAGGTGGGCTGCTGATCGAGGAATTTATATTCCCCTAGATTTAATTAAAAATGTTATCTTACACTGTCCCGTTTGTCAACATATCAGACAGCGTAAAGTGCCCCAAATTGTTAAAGGTCATTTACATCGCGGAAAACTGCCCGCTCAAATCTGGCAGATTGATTACATTGGTCCACTTCCTATGAGTAGGAATTGTCAATATGTTTGCACTATTGTTGATACATACAGTGGCCTGCTGGTAGCCCTTCCCAGTAAGCAAGCTACCCAATTGAATACCATTAAAACATTAGAATTGATTATGATGTATTATGGTGTGCCATTCCAAATTCAATCTGATAATGCATCCCATTTACGTGGAAGATTGGTACAGGAATTCTGTGCGGAAAACAATATTGAATGGATATTCCACATACCCTACTATCCACAGGCCTCGGGCCTGGTGGAGAGATTGAATGGCCTGCTAAAGGACCAGCTGCGTAAGTTAACAAATGACAAGTATAAGAATTGGCGAGACTTTTTGCCTCAAGCGTTATTGATTTTGAATAACCGTCCTTTCCTAAATGCTGAATCCCCACTTATGCGTTTGTTTCCTCCGAATGTTGATGCTAAGCCCAATGAAATAAGAGAGACTGTGATGTACTGGGAAATTACTCCTGGAGCTTTGGCTCCATGTAGAGCAACCCCAGGGTCGGCAGGTTTAGACTTGCATGCCATGGATGACACCGTTTTAAAAAGTAAGGATCGGGTCATCATTGCTACTGGTGTTGGTATTCATATACCACCTGGGAATTTCGGATTAATCGCCCCTAGATCGGGGCTGGCTGTAAAAGGCATTCAGGTGCTTGGAGGAATTATTGACAGTGATTATCAGGGAGAGATTAAGGTGCTCCTGCTGAATAGCAGTGAGGTTGACTTACTGATACACCGCACTGACCGAGTGGCTCAATTACTCATTATGCCTGTTTTCAGTGGTACATTAATGAAAGGCACTGCCCCAATTTTGCTAACTGTACGAGGCCAGAAAGGTTTTGGCTCTACGGATAACCCTGGGGCTAGGGTTTGGGTGCAGTCGCCTAAAAATCCCCCTGAACAAGCAGAGGTTATTGCCACTGGTCAGGACAATACCATTTTGGTTATGAGACCAGGGAAAGATAGCTGGGAGGCGGTCCCGGCTGACAAATGTTATTTACGAGAATGATTAATGCCTGTATTTGATTCTCTTTCAGATCATTCTTTGGACTGTTGCTGCAGGATGTGTCGGTACTGGACTCCTTTTGGGATGGTACGACGAGAAAGGAGGGATCCCGTCAACCCGGGATGAACTGAGAACCCGAGTGTTGCGTTCCTTCGCTGCGTGGGATTCATCATCGAACTTTTGGACAGCATTGGCCAAGAGGGTGACTGATGCCCCTCACTTCTGTTTGACACCGATGAGATCTGTACACGATATTCTGGCGACCTGTCTGGTTGCTGTCCCTGCCTCGTTGGAAACCCTAATTCACATTTTTAATGTTTCAAAGGCTCGTCCCAATGTTCTCCTGGGTGATTTTGCTACCCATGTATATTGCCCTTTATGTACTGAACTGCCGAAGGAGCCACCCCCCATCCAGTCCCAAATAGTTACCTATAATATCACACAAGGTGATTTATGCTTCTTTCTTACGTGTAATCCTAGTGCGATCTCTGAATGTCTACGCCTCAAACTAAAAGGCGCCACTTCATTTACCACTCATGAACAGACTTTGTGCTTTCAAAGGACACCGACCACATGTGTTTCAGTTCAGAACAATATGACTTGCAATAGTTTGGTAGTAACCCCCAGTCATTATCGCACGATGTTACTACCTGCCGGATGGCTTTTCTCATGTGGTAATACTTCCTGGCCATATGTCCCTGCAAACATTTCCGGAGGCCCTTGTGCTATTACGAGACTCAGTTTGTTAATGTTTTCATCACATCCGAATGCCAACTCTCGTGTGATTCGAGATACTGTGATGTTACAGGAGGATTGTGACTCATCTTTGCATTTATATTCCAAGTCTGAATACCTTAGCCTAGCTATTTCAATTATTGGTGTTCCTGCTCTGGCAGTTTATAATGCCAAATCCATTGGGAAAATGGCCTGCTGGATGGTGAAATCCATTAATCATACTTCTACAGTCCTGTCCGACATGTTACTAGATGCCCAGGGTGAACGTAGGGCCATTTTGCAAAACAGAGCGGCCATTGATTATCTTTTGCTTAAACACGGACATGACTGCTCCGATTTCGAAGGTCTCTGTTGTTTTAACTTGTCCGATCATACACAATCCATTCGTGCACACATTGACAAGTTGCGTGATTTAACGGAAGAAGTTAGAAAACACGTTGACCAGGGCTGGTTTGACTGGCTCTTTAATTGGTTGCCTGACGTACACATGCTACGTCAAACATTAGGTGGTATTCTGATTGCTGTTGCTGTTTTGATTTCTATCTGTTGCTTTATTCAGTGTATTCCTTCACTGCTTCAATTCTGTACACTCGGTACTAGACATAGATCAGTTCGTTTTGTTTCATATTATTCTTCCACCGATGTTAGTTCTGTTTAATGAATGTATAATAGACTGAAGTCAAGGGTGAAATGTACTGCTCGATTTTCCCGGCCCTATTGTGTTGATGGGTGATTAGGGTGACTTCAGTCTCTCTAACATTCAAGCCTAAGGGTTAGAGTAGTGAATGAAGTCTATTTTCTAGGCACTTCGACATGATCCTGTGTTCTTCCCCATAGATCAGGGCCTGCACATATATCCTAGGGGATAGATTCGTTAGTCTTAGGGATAGCCTGCCCTGTAGTGAGGGTATTTCATGGAGCCGTGCTGAATTCAGGCCTGGTAGGCCTCAAACGGGGGAGACTCCATCTTTCTTTCTGTTCCAGCAGCTTGAGATGCTTCTAGGTTAAAGGGGATGTTTTAGTTATGAGGTGTTATTCGCTTGGAGAGAACCGGTTCAGACCAGCCCTTATCGAAGGATTGTATTTTTCTTCATGCCGAAGACGCTACATCAGGCCGGCCGGCTGGGAAAGTGTCCTTGGCACGGGGAGGTACAAGAATTTGGTGGGCGGCAGGTTACGGGCTGGAATTTTCCATGAGAAAATGCACCTCTATATTAGTGAAAGTCTGAGGCAGATACTGGCACTTGCTTTTTAGTCCGTAGGCGGCACCTGGCCGTTAAGCAGTAAAGCTACTACTTATTCCAGGGAAGACAGATGACAAACTCGAAGGTGGAGAAAAACCGAGAGATAGATATTCTTCTAACAGAATAGCCAAAGAAAAGAGAGTAGCCGATGAGGAAGAGGTCCCAGTGACTCGGAGAAGGAGAAGGGAGTAGATCCGTGACTGCGGAGGTGTGACTTCCAGGCGAAGCCGAGGCACAGACGAGAAGGGAACCTAGATGACCATTGAGTGCAGGCTACATACGACCAAGGTGATGTCAACCCCTTTATTATTAGAGTGTACAACTTAATCTATCGCTTTTCTTTGCAGGTCATATGTAATATGTATTATGTTCTGTGAGCGTGTATGTAGTGACTAAATAAAGTATCCAGTTTGTAGTGAATCAACATGTACTGCGTGTTCTTGTATAAGAGGGTAGCCTATTCTTCTAGTCAGTTGTGACTTGATATGAACAGATGTTAATCCTGATCAGGTAAGTGGTAACTGAATAAGGGAGAAAGGAGCCCCTCGAACTGGGGAACAGGTTGTGCTCAACTAGCAGTCTTTGTGTGATCTGATACATAGTAACACTGGTTCCCTTGTTGTATGTCATGGTAATTATAGGATGAACTTGTGAAGGCTGCCGTCTGGGCAGGAAGTCCTGGGTCCATTTGGGACCGCGAGGCTAAGGCTGCCGTCTGGGCAGGAAGTCCTGAGTCCGTTTGGGACCGCGAGGCTGAGGCTGCCGTCTGGGTAGGAAGTCCTGGGTCCGTTTGGGACCGCGAGGCTGAGGCTGCCGTCTGGGCAGGAAGTCCTGGGTCCGTTTGGGACCGCGAGGCTGAGGCTGCCGTCTGGGTAGGAAGTCCTGGGTCCGTTTGGGACCGCGAGGCTAAGGCTGCCGTCTGGGCAGGAAGTCCTGAGTCCGTTTGGGACCGCGAGGCTGAGGCTGCCGTCTGGGCAGGAAGTCCTGGGTCCGTTTGGGACCGCGAGGCTGAGGCTGCTGTCTGGGTAGGAAGTCCTGGGTCCATTTGGGACCGCGAGGCTAAGGCTGCCGTCTGGGCAGGAAGTCCTGGGTCCGTTTGGGACCGCGAGGCTGAGGCTGCCGTCTGGGTAGGAAGTCCTGGGTCCGTTTGGGACCGCGAGGCTAAGGCTGCCGTCTGGGCAGGAAGTCCTGAGTCCGTTTGGGACCGCGAGGCTGAGGCTGCCGTCTGGGCAGGAAGTCCTGGGTCCGTTTGGGACCGCGAGGCTGAGGCTGCTGTCTGGGTAGGAAGTCCTGGGTCCGTTTGGGACCGCGAGGCTAAGGCTGCCGTCTGGGCAGGAAGTCCTGAGTCCGTTTGGGACCGCGAGGCTGAGGCTGCCGTCTGGGCAGGAAGTCCTGGGTCCGTTTGGGACCGCGAGGCTGAGGCTGCTGTCTGGGTAGGAAGTCCTGGGTCCGTTTGGGACCGCGAGGCTAAGGCTGCCGTCTGGGCAGGAAGTCCTGGGTCCGTTTGGGACCGCGAGGCTGAGGCTGCCGTCTGGGCAGGAAGTCCTGGGTCCGTTTGGGACCGCGAGGCTGAGGCTTCCGTCTGGGTAGGAAGTCCTGGGTCCGTTTGGGGCCGCAAGGCTAAGGCTGCCGTCTGGGCAGGAAGTCCTGGGTCCGTTTGGGACCGCGAGGCTGAGGCTGCCGTCTGGGCAGGAAGTCCTGGGTCCGTTTGGGACCGCGAGGCCGCCACTTGTATTATAAGAGGTCTTGATATATATATATATATATATATATATATAGGAATTCCCTGTCCTTAGGTGGTATATATATATGTGGTTTCTTAGGTGAGGATAGGCCCTAGGGAGGGGGTAACGTTCTGGCTGGGTTAGAAAGGCTCTGTTGAGCGGGTTCTATCTGATCCGAAAACCCAAGCAGAACAAACATGCAAAGGAGATTTTATCCTGACCCAGTCTCCCACCTTAACTCTGGGCTTAGAAAGATCTCCAACATCCACCAAAGATTCAGAGACTGTACTGCGCTCACCTTCCTTGTTGTCTCTATTTCCGACATCCTTTGTCGACACCTCCCATTTTTTCATCCAAGCTGGGCACATATGAAAAGAAGCCTCCCTCCCTCTCAACAAAGCAAAAGAACTCGAACCAGTTACAGTACTTGGAGTCGTCCGATGAGCCCACAGCATACTCTGCACCGCCTCCCTGATGTCCACCTTACCCGAAACAGCCCACTGAATACATTCCACCAACACCCTGTTATTGCGCTCAATGAAACCATTGGCTTGTGGATGATATAACGCCACACGTCGATGCACAATGCCTGACTGAGTCAAAAAATCAGACATTTCCTTCGAAGTAAACTGCACTCCATTGTCTGAAACAATTTCTCTGGGAAATCCCTTTCTACCAAAAAGAGCCTGAAGAAACCTAATAACCTCTCTCGAATTGGGATCAGACATAAAATGTACTTCCCACCACTTACTGAAATAGTCAGCAACCACCAAAGCGAACTTATATTTGTTAGGCAAAATGGTGAATGGACCCACAAAATCTATGGCCAATTTTAACCACGGACCATCGGGCCTTTCAATATGCTGTAACGGCGGCGATGTAACTTTGATCACCTTATCACTCGTACAGCACATCATACACATTTCAACAACGTCATTTATTTGGCGATCCATAGAAGGCCACCAGTAAACCGCCCTAATCCTTTTTTTTTGTGTTAGTCTGACCTAAATGTCCTTCATGACCATACTCAACAATGCGACTCCTGAGAGACACTGGGGGAACGAACTTATCTCCCTGCATAATCATTCCACCATCCTCCACCGAAAGTTCATCGGCAACCTTTGCAAAAGGATGAAGGTCAGGATCTAGATGCTTTTCTTTAGGCCAGCCCAAAACTATGAGCTCTCTCACTTTTTTAAGTAAATCATCAGACTCCATCCCATGAAACCAATCATGTTCTGAAAAGGATCCCGTACAACAAGCATCCTCAACCGCAATAATGCACTCATCCGTTATGTCAAGATCACACCCATCCGTCTTCAGAGGTAGAGGTGACCTCGAAAGATAGTCAGCCCTTGTGTTTCTCCCACCAGGTATATGTGCAACCAGAAAATTGTACTGCAACAATTTAGCATTCAACCTAGCAATCCTAGGCGTGTGATCCCTTACAACTTTGCCTTCTAAAATAGGAATTAAAGGTTTATGGTCCGTCAAAAGTCTAAAAGTCTTTCCCCAGAGAAAACATTTAAACCGCTCAACCGCCCAGCAACACGCTAAGAGTTCTCTCTCAATGACAGAGTTTTTTTTTTCACTTGGTCTTAGAGCTCTGGACGCAAACCCCACTGTGTACTCCTTCCCTTCTTTGATCTGAGAAATCATACTACCCAGACCCTCAAGGCTGGCATCCACCGATACTGTGCACTGATGTACAGGATCAAAAGGAGTAAGAATTTGACATGAAGCCAACTCTTTTTTGATCTGCGTGAATTCATTTTGACACAAGTCACTCCAAACAAAAACTGTCCTTTTCCTAAGTAACTCCCTCATGTGAGCCCTTTTCCCAGCAAAATTAGGAATGAACTTCGCATAGAATTCGCACAGTCCCAAAAACGAAGACAAGTGATCTCTAGACCCAGGGCAAGGAGCATCAGATATAGCATCAATCAAACCTTCTCTAGGCACAATACCCTCACCGGAAATACGATGACCCAAATATTCTATTGACTCCACCCCAAAAGTGCATTTAAGCTTATTAGCCACGATCCCTTTAATTTCAAGGCGTTCTAAAACCTTAGAAACATTTTCATCATGTTCAACTTTGTCTTTTCCAGCCACTAAGATATCGTCTTGAAACACCACTGTGTTTGGAACCCCATCCAACACCTTTTCCATAATCCGCTGAAAAACTGCAGCGGTCGAGGCCAACCCAAAAGGCATTCTCCGAAACTGAAATGTCCCAACAGGAGACACAAAAGCCGTTAAATGTTTGGAGTTATGGTCCAGTTCAATTTGATGATAGGCTGATGCTAAGTCTATCTTGGAAAACCACTTAGCTCCAGCAAACTTAGAAAGGATATCATCTATCCGGGGAAGTGGATGAGAATCCACCCAAATCTCTATATTGAGACTGCGCAAGTCAATGTATACCCTAAGACTGCCATTCTTCTTCCTGGCGACGACCAAAGGACTCAACCAAAGAGACGACTCAATTGGTTCGATTACTCCATTCTCACACATTCTCTTAAGCTCAGCAGAGAGGTTATCCCTGATGCTAAAGGGTACATTCCTCAATTTATGCTTCACTGGTGAAGCTCCCTCTTTCACTTTAATAATATGTTTGAACCCTGTGATGCGCCCTAAACTGTCGCCAAAAACTCTAGGAAACCTTTTAGACCAAAAAACCAAACTCTCATCAGTAGGCTCATCATGCACAATGGAAACTTGCTCCAAGGTACCGGGTCTAAGAGTCATACCGAACAGTCCTTGATGGTACCATCCCAAAATGTTCAGTCCTTTTTTTGCCACATAGACTTTCCCTTGAATACACTTATCCTTGAATATCAAAGAAGTTTCAAAGAATCCTCTCAAATCAATACGTCTCCCTTCGTTTGAAACCGGATTTCTGTCAGGAGGATTGAGAGGCTTGTCCCCCCAAGTTTCTTCAAAGAGTTCTTCTGTTATCATGGTCATTCTGGCGCCCGAATCAACTAACAGTTTCAAACACTTTCCGTCTACAAGGATGTCAATAACGGGGTCAACAAAATCTTCCAATTCATCCTTCACAACCACAACAAAATCAGTTAGAGAACTAACAACATCATCATAGACATCTTGTCTGGTTCCTTCTGCATATACCACATTCACACCCCCACGAGAGATACACATTTTGGCAAAATGACCTGATTTTCCACACTTTCGACAAGCAGCATTTTTAGCTGGACACACTCGTGCATCAGGGAAATGAGAAGGAAACCCACACTTATTGCAGAGGTTCCTTGCATAACCACTTTTCTTCCCTGATTTGTTTGGAACAAACTTACTCGGAGGAAGTCTAGTACTCCTCTGTTCATTATTAACTTTGTATTTATCATTACTTTTATCATTAGAATCTTTTGAGTCTCTGTCCACGCTGTGTTCTTTTATAATACTTATAGTATTTTTCTCTGGTTTGAGTTCTTTTGAGGATTTCTCCGACAACTCTATTCTTTTTACGATCCCAATTGTTTCTTCTAGAGAGGGTTTTTTTAAGGTAAGCAGTTTTTGCTGAACCTTCCTATCATGGCAAGGAACTACAATCTGATCACGAATTAACTGGGAACAAAAGTGTTCGAATTCACACTCAGACGCTAAGATGCGTAATGCCGCTACATAGGATACAATACTTTCCCCACTTTCTTGTTCCCTAGTAAAAAACTTATGTCTAGATACCACTAGACTACTCTCTACATCAAACTGAATTTCTAACATTTTCACGGCTTGGTCGTATTCATTCAGAACTTCTTCTCCTACTACTACAGGTATAGGAGGTAAGTGTTCTAATACAGCTTGACCTTCAAAGCCTAAATTATGTTCTAAAATGAACCTTTTCCTTTCAGCACTGAATCTTGAACCCCCTATTGCTCCAAGATATTTCTCAAACGCCCTGTGCCATATTTTCCATTTAACTGGGGGATCCCCTGGAAGCTGTAAAAAAGGAGGAGGGGCTTGTACATTTTGCATGTTGAAATATGGTAGAACTCTGCACAACAAAATGAATTAAAACAATACTGCGGTCCTTAAATAGAACTATCCCCCTGTCCTCTTGTGAGAGATGATCAAAACACTGAAGATAAATATTTCACAATAACAAAAAAAATGGAAAATGAAGTTGTCCTGTCCAATGCCGAACACACTTAAAACTTCAATTTTCCTCTTTACTCCAGCCGCTAAGCGTCAGGTTAAACTGTCGCCAAGGATGGTTTAGAAGAACAGTTATTATACTCAAAATTCAACTATTTCTTTTACTTGTAGGAAACACTCAGACAACAGTATGTTAGTCACTTCGCTTCACTTCCATGTATCTTAGCTTGTATTGCAGTCATTCACCCAGCAATCCGAGTTTTGATGCAGTCACAGAATGTTTACCCTCATTCCTTGAAAATTAAAGTAATATTCCGAAAAGGAAAAAAATATTACCACTGTAATTTTCCAATTGTCAGCCTCAAATACACAGCTGATTAGAAAATGCGCCCTCTTCCCATGTACACTGAGGATCGCTAGATTGCTTCCTGTGTTACACTCTACAAGCGTAACGTGCGTGCATGCGTGCTTCCACGCTTCCACTTCCTGGTTCGAGGTACGTGATTGTCATTCCTTTCACGTAGCTTCCTTACGTAGCGTGTGCCTGGCTATACCTCCAGAATGCTCCTTTAGCTCGCCTGTGACGTCGCTGCCCTCGCTGAATCTTGCTGCACGTTCGAGTGCGTCATCGCTTCCCCATCGGCAGCGGCAAGAGCAGATCGCCCATCGCGCACAGATTGAATCCATACAACTCCACAACAGATGTAAGAAGGCACTTACGTAGGTCTGGACGGTGTGCCTTAACAGTTCATCACAGTTCTGGTAGGTCGCTTGGTCGGTGAAAGTGACAATATCACTTTTTCTTGTCGATTTCTCTCGTGAGCTTGTATATCACTTTCCAGACCAGAATTGCCACACGTCAAATGATGTAGTTGTGCGTGTGTTGCATCTTCTTATCTCTAAGGTTGCGCTGTCATCTTCTTCTTTTTTTTAAGATGATCTTTGCCGATATTACTCGTTGGAGGTAGATTCGAGGTTGTAGTTTCAGTAACAAACCACCAGGGATTCACCCCTGCACGCATGGGTGGAGATCCAGACAGTTCCCATCGCCAAATTTGTAGTAATCACGCTACATATAGTCGATGTAATGTACAGCGTTTATTAACTGTCTGTCTCCACAGCTTCCAGGAACCAACTGGTCCACCTGGTGATTCAAAGCACAACACTCCATCACCATGACACTGACATCACAGTGATCATGGAGAAGGGAATGTACATAGAATATACAACAAGATAGAGAAGAGACTACTACACCTGTCCAATCGACCTTAGTGTCTGTGAGACGCCGCCTCAGCAGCCGTGCCCGCCCTGCCCAGATATCTGGTCTTTCAGATCTTCGAGGCCTCTGCCGATAGCGGACCCCCACTGGCGCAGGCATTCGCGACTCCACCCTCTGGAATTGGATTACGCGAGGGCGGACCATGCATAGCCAATCTTCGAGTCACTGAGCTGTCGCCTCGTTTTTCTCACCCACACAGCTCCAGATCCATTAATACAGCTTACCAGGGATTGCCACTACCGTTGTCGGCTAGATACTATGGTGGATGGCTTGTAATGTAGGCTTTAAGGCATATATTTTCAGGATTATTTGGCACATCTAATGCAGAGAGATTTACAACACGTCCGCACTCTTCGCTATCTTGGCCACTCCATGCGCTAAGCCACTTAACTTGGGCTAACGGCACCTTGTAAATTTTTCCCTTTCCATAGCAGTCCGCTGCGGCAAAGGGGCAGGCAATGAGTGTTCCTGTGGGTGTTCCACTCCAACACCCATTACTTTTTGAATCTGCGCCAGATTTAAAACGATGGGGCAGCGCCAAAAACGAAGGGCATGTAATACCTTGACTTGGGATGGCGATATGAAGAGAAATATTATTTTCTCCTTGGTTGTGCTCTTTCTACGTGTGCTGCATTCTGCAGCATACATAGAAAGAGAAAATCGCCATCATTTGGCACATCAACAATCACCTCTGCAGCGCAGATACCCTTGCTGCATGGCGGCAGTGTGCCTGCGCTGGCGCTAGGCAGATTTATCTGAAAGAAACACGTCAGTTAGATTCCTCACATTAGAATATCCCCAGGCGTCAGGCTGGATCCGGAAAGATTTTTCGTCAGCAATACCCTTGCACGTCGCTAGGCGTCGTCTGCGGCTCCGCGTCCGTCGTCGGCATCGGCATCGTGATCGCCGGGATGACATCGTCGGAGTACTTAGACGCCGCCCTCGTGCACTGACGTCAGTAAGCGCCGGTCCGGGAAGAGCATACCCTTTTAGTCACTTTGTGACTAAACTGTTTTGAACTCTTTTGGTTCCATTTCCAGTCGACTCTGGTGCCGAAAGGGATGCTTGGCTTCAAACCTTGTGACTCCTGTCACCGACTGATGTCGGTCACGGATCACCACCGCCAGTGCCTCTATTGCCTTGGGGCCGACCACGACGCAGAGTTGTGCCTCGACTGCCGGGCCTTGACCTCGAAGGCTAGGCGGGAGCGGTCCCGCAAGCTGCTCGAGATCCGGCAGTCGGATCTGAGCCGCTCAAGGTCGAGAAGGAGGTCGAGGGTCCGGTCGTGGAGCCGTCTTCGACTCCGGTCCCGACGCCCCAGGTCCCCGCAGGATCCAGGCCTGGATCCCGGTCGACGGCGTTCGACCTTATGACCCTTCCGCCTGCGCCGACCCCTCCGGTGCCACCCATGGCGCCGCCTTCGGACAACGCCGTTCCCAGGTTTAGTCCTGGTCCGGGCCCGATTCCGACTCCGATGGGTGACAGATTAATCTTCCGCCCGGCTCCGATCATTCCACCTGTATACCAGGAATCGGATGGCGGCGATGACTGGGAGGGGTCTGAGGACCCTCTGGCACGGCAGTGCCAGTTATCTCAGGACTGGGCAGAGGAACTGGGGGACGCCAGTGGTCTTGATACCTCCCCTGACACTGGCTTCATCTCTCCTCCGTCCGTGGCTTCGGAGGAAGGTGCTACGTTTTCTGTGGTGCTGCGCAAGGTGGCCGAAGCCCTCGGACTGAGGCTGCCTGCTGTGGCCGTGAGGACTAATCTCCTCACTGAAGGGCTTCAACCATCAGCAAGCTCCTCTGAGCCTCTGCTGCAGTTCAATGAAGCACTGACTGACGTTCTGAGGGGCACCTGGTCCAAGCCCTCCACAGTTCCTCCTGTGGACCGGAACGTGGCCCTGCGCCACCGCCCTGCACCGGGCGACCCCAATTTTCTGTTGTTGCATCCCACGCCCGAGAGCCTGGTTATCCAGGCCTCTACCTCCCAGACCTCCTTCCCGTCCGCTCCCCCGGATCGGGAATCAAAAAGGTTGGAACAGTTTGGGAAGAAACTGTTCTCCTCCCTTAGTTTGGGGTTGCGGTCTGTCAACACCGCGTTCCTTTTGGACCGTTACTCCCACTCCCTGTGGGATACGGTGGAGAACGTGCTGCCCCAGTGTCCAGAGGAGGCCCGGACACGGCTTACCCAGGCTCTTGCAGAGGGGCAGGATGCGGCACGGCATGCAATCCGATGTGGATTGGACACAACGGACTCTCTAGGCAGGGCAATGGCGACCACAGTGGCGATTCATCGCCACGCCTGGCTGAGGTCCCTCATGGACATGCCCTTCGATGGCAGTTGCCTTTTTGGCGACAGAGCGAACAGTGCGCTGGAGCACTTTAAGGACTCCAGGGCTACGGCTAAGTCCTTGGGCCTCTCGGCCCCGTGCCCACAAACTTCCGCTTTTCGTCCCTTTCGTGGCCAAGGAAGGGGCGCCCCCTCACGTCCGTCTAGCCACAGGCTGCAGAACCAGTCTCAACGCAGTTGCGAACGTGGATTCCGCCGAGGCGGAGCAGGGGGACAACGAGCCGGTCCATCCACATCTACCCGGCAGCATCTGCCTCAAAGCCCTCCTAGTCCGTGCTTTCAGGCCCATTCCACGCCAGTGGGAGGCAGAGTTCACCATCACCTGCTCCACATTGGACAGGTGGGTGCTGCAAATCGTCCGAAGGGGCTACTCCCTTCCCTTCGAGGCGACCGCTCCAGCCATGCCGCTGCAGTACCACCGCATGTCGGGGGATCACTTGCAACTTCTGCAGGAGGAAGTTACAGCCCTCTTGGCCAAGGGGGCCATCGAGCGCATTCCTGGCCCAGAAGTAGGTCGAGGTTGTTACTCCCACTACTTTCTGGTTCCTAAGAAGGGCAAAGGGAGCCTACGGCCTATCTTAGACCTCAGGAGCATCAACGCCTTCCTCCGGAAGGAGAAGTTCAAGATGCTCACCTTAGCTCAGGTTCTGGCTGCCCTAGACCCTGGAGACTGGATGGTAGCGTTGGACTTGCAGGACGCTTATTTCCACATCCCCGTCCTGCCTGCCCACCGGCATTACCTGCGGTTCACGGTAGGCCACGAGCACTTTCAGTTTACCGTGCTCCCCTTCGGCCTCACCAGTGCCCCTCGGGTGTTCACGAAAGTGATGGCGGTGGTCGCAGCTCACCTGTGCAGATTGGGGGTTCCAGTCTTCCCCTATCTCGACGACTGGTTGTTGAAGGCGGGCTCGCCCCCGGCAGTCGTCTCCCACCTCCAGACTACGGCCGGCCTTTGCATTTGCTGGGGTTCTCCATCAATGTGCAGTTCCGGGTCTATCTTCCGGAACAGCGGGTCCAGGATATTCAGGCGCTCATTCCAATCTTTCGGCCTCTATCCCGGGTTTCGGTCAGGTTGGTGCTGCGGCTTCTGGGTCCGATGGCCTCCTGCATCCTGTTGGTGCATCACGCCAGATGGCGCATGCGTGCTCTGCAGTGGGACCTGAAGTTTCAGTGGGCCCAGCATCGGGACAACCTGTCTGACCATGTCTTGATCTCGGAGGGCACTGCCAGACAGTTGCAGTGGTGGCTCGCGGACCGCAATTGCGTCAGTGGCAGATCCCTCTCCCTACCCCAACTGGAGCACGTAGTAGTGACGGATGCGTCCCTCGTGGGATGGGGGGGCCACATGAGAGAGGCGGAGATCAGAGGCCTCTGGTCTCCGGCGGAGTCCCGGCTCCATATCAACCTTCTGGAGCTGCGGGCGATCCGACTTGCACTGAAGGCATTCCTTCCCTCTGTCCGGGAAAGCGTAGTGCAGGTGTTCACGGACAACACCACCGCCATGTGGTATTGCAACAAATAGGCCGGGTGGGGTCGTGGACCCTTTGTCAGTAGGCTCTGCGCCTCTTGACATGGCTGGAACATCAGGGCATCACCCTGGTGGTTCAACATCTGGTGGGCTCTCTGAACGCCAGAGCAGACGAGCCCCCGGTGCATGATGGATCACGAATGGCGTCTGAACTCGGACGTGGCGCAAGGCCTTTTTCTGCAGTGGGGAGAGCCTTGGTTAGATCTATTCGCCACCTAAGAGAACGCGCAATGTCAGCAGTTCTGCGCGTTGGAATTTCCAAGGCGGCACTCGCTCGGAGACGCTTTTCGTCACGAGTGGAGTTGCGGTCTGTTGTACGCCTTTCCGCCTATACCACTTCTGCCCAGAGTGATGAAGAAGCTCAGGCGCGACCGGGCCCAAGTCATCCTTGTGGCTTCGGATTGGGCACGAAGATACTGGTATCCCGAGCTACTCAGTCTATCGATCGATCCCCCGATCCGACTGCCTCTTTAGGAGGACCTTCTGTCGCAGCAGCAGGGGACGGTCCTCCACCCGAACCTGTCCAGCCTCCACCTCCATGCGTGGAGATTGAGCGGCGGCAGTTGATGCCATTTGACTTGCCTCCTGAAGTCTGTTATGTTATTCTGGCAGCCAGGCGTCTCTCCACAAAATCGGTATACGCCTGCAGGTGGAACAAATTTGTGGCATGGTGCACAGCAAAGGCTGTGGATCTCCTCTCCGCCCCTCTTTCTGAGGTTCTCCTCTTTCTTCTTTCCTTGGCCCAGCAAGGCTCTGCTCTGGGCACCCTGAAGGGATACCTTTCGGCTATTTCTGCTTTCTTACGGCTTCCTGATCAACCTTCTCTTTTAAAATCCCCTGTTGTTTCTCGATTCTTTAAGGTCATTCCCTCCTGTCCCTTTCGTAATGCCTCAGTGGGATTTGAATCTAGTATTGACCTATCTGATGTGCGCTCCCTTTGAGCCACTTCATAATTGTCCCCTTCGTCTGCTGACTCTTACAACTGCTTTCCTGGTTGCCATCACCTCTGATAGAAGGGTGAGTGAGCTCCAGGCCCTCTCTTCTAAGCCTCCTTTCCTTTCTGTCCATCCGGACAAAGTTGTTCTAAGGACTCGTCCTTCCTTTCTCCCTAAGGTGGTAACTGCCTTTCACATCGGCCAGTCTGTTACACTGCCCACCTTCTTTCCGCCTCCGCATCCCTCGAAAGAGGAAGAGAGGCTCCACCGTCTGGACCCAAAACGGGCGCTGTCCTTCTATGTGGACCGCACCAAACAGTTCCGGGTGGACGACCAACTCTTTGTTGGCTACGTGGGCGCTAAGAAAGTCAGGGCGGTACACAAGCGAACCATCTCTCGATGGGTCGTTTTGTGTATCAAGTCCTGTTATTCCTTAGCTTAAAAGGAACCTCCTGTAGGGCTGAGGGCCCATTCCACTCGGGCCACAGCGGCGACCACGGCCCTGAACCGGGGAGTCCCCTTGCAGGACATTTGTCAGGCTTAATTATGAAAAATAATGGGGTGACGCTGTGTCCCTCAGAACCTGGGTATTTGTATTATATGGCTACAATGGTTCTGTCGGGGAAATACAATTGCTTTGGGATGTTCACAATATAAATACATTACATGTAACATGTATCCATGATTCAGGAAGAGAAAAGAACAACACCCAAGCGAAAGTTTCAAACAATATTTTAAGAAGTAACAAATAAATTGGGCTACAATGGTACAATTGAAAGAATTGTGAAAGAGGGGTGACATGTAGAAGTAAATACAGACAATACACTTAGTACACTTAGTATAACAAATAAAGGAATAGTTGGGGAAGTGCGATTTTTGGTAAAGTCCATATGATTGATCGCATACGCCTCCTGTTCATATGTGAATAGGCTTTTGAACTGAGACGTTGCGTAGACTCTTAGTATGCGTCGACGTTTCGACCCTATGTAAGGCGCAAAAAATTTTAATAAGCGTCACGGCGGGTCTTCTTCGGGACGGAGGAGTGTATGTAGCCCTGCGCAAGAGTCATTAATCACTGCGCGTGTATTATGCTTCTTTTTCCAAAAAACGGGGTCGATTTATGTTTGACCTCACAAGAGACACGAGTCAAAGAGGTTTGGCAAAAGTCCAAGTAGTTAATTCTTTCAGTCAGTCGGGTGATTTACACGATCTGCTTAAAATGACATCTCTCCAGCTCTCCAGCTCTCTTCGCACTGAGAGCTGGAGAGATGTCATTTTCAGCAGATCATGTAAATCACCCGACTGACTGAAAGAATTAACTACTTGGACTTTTGCCAAACCTCTTTGACTCTTGTCTCTTGTGAGGTCAAACATAAATCGACCCCGTTTTTTGGAAAAAGAAGCATAATACACGCGCAGTGATTAATGACTCTTGCGCAGGGCTACATACACTCCTCCGTCCCGAAGAAGACCCGCCGTAACGCTTATTAAAAATGTTTGCGCCTTACATAGGGTCAAAACGTCGACGCATACTAAGAGTCTACGCAACGTCTCAGTTCAAAAGCCTATTCACATATGAACAGGAGGCGTATGCGATCAATCATATGGACTTTACCAAAAATCGCACTTCCCCAACTATTCCTTTATTTGTTATACTAAGTGTACTAAGTGTATTGTCTGTATTTACTTCTACATGTCACCCCTCTTTCACAATTCTTTCAATTGTACCATTGTAACCCAATTTATTTGTTACTTCTTAAAATATTGATTGAAACTTTCGCTTGGGTGTTGTTCTTTTCTCTTCCTGAATCATTGATACATGTTACATTTGTCAGGCAGCAACATGGGCCTCGCTGCACACGTTTGCCAAACACTGTTGCCTGGACAGCCAAGTCTGGAGAGACAGCTTCTTTGGCCGTTCTGTTCTCCAGGACTTTCTGGTGTGATCTTGGTTCGCAGACCCTCCACCGGGGTTGGTATTGCTGGGGTATCTATTCTAAGGTGAGGAATCTAGCTAACGTGTTTCTTTCAGATGAACAAGTTACTTACCTTCGGTAACGATATATCTGTAAGAAACATTAGTTAGTTAGATTCCTCACCGCCCCATCCATTCTCCCCGCTCTGCGAACCGATATCTAGGGTTGAGGTTATCCCTTTCAGGGCTCTAGAATTTTTGGCACCAGTGTCGGTCTCTTGCATGGCTCTGCGTTCCTGGCGCAGAAAGCTATGTACAAGAACTGACGTCAGCGCACGAGGGTGGCGTCTAAGTACTCCGACGACGTCATCCCGGAGATCACGACGCTGACGACGGACGCGAAGCTGCAGACGATGCCTAGCGACGCACAAGGGTATTGCTGACGAAAAATCTTTCCGGATCCAGCCTGACGCATGGGGATATTCTAAGGTGAGGAATCTAACTAACTAATGTTTCTTACAGATATATCGTTACCGAAGGTAAGTAACTTGTTCTTTAGCACCAGAGCTAGGAGAAACGCCAGAGTGCGCTGTATTTTTGTAAATACTGTGCATCACTGTGTTTTAAAAATGTCAGAGCGTGGTGTTGCCAAATTTGGCGCATTACCGTGCTGCGGCATTTTCTTTTAAATATCCCCCAGTGTGTTTTCTCTTACTTATGACCACAACCAATCCACATTTGTATCCCTTTCCATTGCCCCTTTAGCACCTCTCATGCACCCTGCTTGTTGTATAATATATTTTAACATTATATGCCACCGTAATTATTGGAAAATCTGAAGCTCACCTCCCCCCTTCCAATCTTACTGATCAAGCTCTGCCCCTGGTTGTGAGCCCCATCCATCCGAAAGAAGCCAGCAGAACTGTGCCAGTCTGTGGGCAAGTTACAGTGGTCAGAAGGTAGAGCTGACTGCTCAAGCATCTGGATGCCAATCAGTTGGTATTCTTGCCCAGAGCTGTGATGGATGTAAAAATCCTTTCCAGTGCAAAAAAATACCAGTTGTCAAGGATTCACAAGTATCCTGTATGGTGTATACTAGTGAGGAAGGAATAATTATGTAAATCTATGCAAATTGCAGAGAACGCAGGAATGAAGGCCTGTGAAGGCCAGCAGGAATACATTTCCAAAGAGCTGTGATTGCTGCCCTTGTGCCTTGGGGACAGGAGCTGCAGTCAAAATAAAAATGTGACAGGATACGAAGGGGCAATGCTGTCTGCTCCCCCAGTGCTTAAGGCCTAAAGTCCCAAAATGGGAGCTGTCCCTCACAGAAAGCGTTACTCTTGAGGCGGGACGCTACCCCTTGTCCGTGTTGATACTACATTAATGTTAGGTATGGGGAAGTGTGAAATTGCAATTTTTTCACAAACCTTCATAATATTCAATGAAATGTTCACAATATTGCGCTCTTTTTGTAAAATGCTGTTTGTTAATATCGCATGTGACTTGACTAAAGCAAGTGCTCACCTTGCAAAAAAAATCATAAGAAATTGCAATTAGACTTGTATGAGTAGAAAATATCTCTCAGCAAGGTATTTTGTGTGCAGATAAGTTTCTCACATATA
Organism: Triturus cristatus; assembly: GCF_964204655.1. NCBI lineage: Eukaryota > Metazoa > Chordata > Amphibia > Caudata > Salamandridae > Triturus > Triturus cristatus. The sequence continues at coordinate 1,171,354,906 of NC_140584.1, read as the reverse complement.
TCTGGTCAACCTTTTTTACGTGAGTTGAGTTGCCACAAAAATGTTATTCAAAATGTAGAAAAATGTGATGAGTTTCGTGAATTTCTCCTTTGCAATTTAAATCTCACCCAGTTCATTTTGAGTCTGGTGTACCAAAAAGTGTTGCGTTACCTGAAAATATGCTGCAGCAACAAATGCTGGACGGAATGCCGAATGAATCAAACAGTCACCCACAGTCATGCGATCTGGATTAATTAAATCTTTCGTTATTTTACTCACTACGCCACCCCAGTTTGGACCCAGACATATGCAAATCAGTCTTGACCCTGTTCATGGGAACAATGCAGCCCAAACTACCAAGCAGGGTCCTTCCTGAACAGGCAACAAGCATACTGGGACCGGTTTCGGAGTAACAATCCTCATCAACCAGGCTAGCTTGAATCCAGTGGCACCGCGAGCAAGGGACCCACGTCTGGGCATACCCATCCCACTTAGGACAAAAAGTGCTGCAGCAACACATGATGGATGGAATTCTGAATGAATCAAACATTCACCCCTAGTCAAGAGATCTGCGTTAAATTCATCGTTCTTTTGCTCACTACGCCACACCAGTTTGGACCCTGCCATATGCAAATCAGTCTTGACCCTGTTCCTCATGGGAACAGTCCAGCCCGAACTGCCAAGCAGGGTCCTTTCTGGACCGGAAACAAGCATCCTGGGACTGGTTTCAGGGTAACTCCCCACATCAGCCAGGCTTGCTTGAATCCAGTGACACAGCTAGCAAGGGACCCACGTCTGGGCATATCCTGCCAAATTAGGGCGAATAATGCAAACACAATAAGATGATAGACTGAGAACTGAAAGATTTCAGACACTCACACCCAGTCAATATTAGATGTGGGTTAAACCCATCATCCTTTTTTAGCTCACGGTGCCACCCCAGCTCAGACCCAGCCATATGCATATCAGTCTTGACTCTGTTCCTCATGGGAACAGTCCAGCCCAAACTGCCAAGCCAGATCTTCCCTGGACCGGACAAAAGCACCCTCAGACCAGTTTTGAGGTAATACCCTTCATCAGCAAGGCTAGTTTGAATCCAGTGGCACAGCAAGCAAGGGACCCACGTCTGTGCATATCCATCTGACTTAGGACAAAAAGTGCTGCAGAAACAAATAATGGATTGAACGTTACATGAATCAAACATTCACTCCCAGTCAAGACAGCTTTGTTAAATCGATCATTCTTATGCTCACTGCGCCAACCCAGTGCAAATCAGTCTTGACCCTGTTCCTCATGGGAACAGTACAGCCCGAACTGCCAAGCAGGGTCCTACCTGGACCGTAAAAAGGCATCCTGTGACCGGTGTCAGGGTAGGGTCCGTGCCTGAGTCTAGAATAGGTTTTGTACAAGAAGGGTACCCTTTCTAGACATAATACTATGCCTAGACAAGTTCAAACACTTCCCACTTTGTATGTGTGCTGCACAGTGCAGCAGGCATGCAAAGTAGTTAAAGGAGAAATGAAAGCATTTCTCCTTTTAATGCCTCCTTTCAGATGGCGTTAATGTTTGGCACTAAACCCTGTCAACAATTGTTTGTGGATAGGGTTTTGCATCAAAAGGCATGGGTGGTTGCATGGGAATGCCCATATAACACCCAAACAACGCTCCTTTGGCGCTAAGTAACACAAAACAATACTTTGCGTAACTTATAGGGTACTTTCCAACGCAAAACAAGTTTTGTGCTGGAAAGCAAATTGGTTAAAAAAAACATTTATGACGCTAACCCGCCGCAAAATGTTTGGAATTTTGGGTTGGGTCGACTGAAGGTTTCTTGAGGAGGACGTTGACTGCCACATGCTTTTGATGCTTTTGGAAAGGTGGTGGATGTGATGGAGCAGTTCAGGATGTGAGTTAGGGCTCTGCTGATTGGTGATGCACCACGATTATAAATGTGTTGGGGGCATGGGTGCGTTGAGGCCCCAGAGTGGACGATCTGCATGATGGTGGCTGTTTCTTCACTGGTGAGAGTCTTCCATTTGTTTAGGTGGTTGTCTTGATTAGTGATGGGGAAGTTGGCGATGCGTTTGCTGGGGTCTGGTTGGTGTGCGAAGTTGCTGTTTGTGATTTTATTGTAGAAGAGGTTGGATTGGTCATTGCACGGTGCTTCAGAAGGGTGATGTTGTTGACTAATGCCATCGGGGTGGTGAAATCTTTGATGATCAAGAAGATTTCTTTACTGCCGTGGGAGCTCTCTTCGATGAGTTCCAGTAGTGCTCATTTCTTGATATATCTTAATTGCTGATGGTACCATCTGAGTGCAGCTTTGAAGGATGGCTTTCACAGCTAGCTCTCCACTTTCTCTCTAGCTGTTTGCATTATCTCTTGGTGTTGTGAGGGTCCTCTGTGTACCAGCTGGCTTGCTTGTTGGTTCTTCTCTGTTTGTTGAGTTTGATAAGTCAAGGAAATCTGCACAGTATTTAATCCAGTAGTTGAATTTATCGATGTCCTCCTTCATATTGGGTTGGTCCACGTGTTGAGTCACTCTTATTCTGAGATTTTGAAGCTGCGGCTGGGTAGACTGATATTGGTCCGCGTTCCCTGATGGTTGCGTGGCGGTGTGTAGTCGCAATATGCTTTGTGGGCCGCTGCCGCCCCAGCAAGCAAATTACGAGTTTCCTTACTTCCAGCAGTCTCATGGCGGTTTTCACGCCATGAAACTGCTGGTGGTGAGGAGACTAAGGGTGACTCAGGCCATGGGGATGCATGCTGTGCCCCCCTGTCTGCATGCACATCCAGTTCCTGCATGGCATGGACTTAACAGTCCATGCTGTGCAGGAGCTTGCTGTGGTATTCCCATTGTGTTGCCTTTTTCAAAGGCACAGCTGTGGGAATGGAAAGGACCACCCACCAGACAACAAGAAATTACGCAATCTGGTAGGCGGCTGGCAGTCGTTTGGCAGTACAGGAGTGGGACCGTGGTGTGCCACCCCGCTCCCGCACTGCTAAACAAGCAATCAGGTCATAAATGTCTTCTTATAGTTTGATTGCACAGACCTAATTCCATTCAAATCTGAGATGGAGGTAGATTTGGGGTGAGGCGGAATATATTCTTGTAAACTTTACAAACACTTGTGTCCAAAAAAGGTGCAAAGGATCCTGTGAGTTACTCTAGGCCATAGGTTAAAGATGATAGCATTTTACTTTTAATAAGGTGGCAACCTCTGTTTAGCCTGTAATGTTTTAAATGCATGGCCCGAAGAGTTAGAAGTTTTTTTTGGCTAACTCATGTTCATAAAAAGTACCACAATTATTCAATATAAGGCATTGATAGGTCTTAACATTGCTTACCATATCTTGTGATGTTCTACAGCATGCTATAACCATGCAGGACATAAAAGGTGTTGCGCTTATGCTTTGTTCTATGTGCTACTTTATTCTATGCTATATTACATAATTTAATATCAGTTGCATCGTGTGACACTAATGTCACGCTGCGCTATTCTACACTACGTTACTTTATGGTATACTGTTCTAGGGTCCATAAGCATCTTTGTGTTTGCGGGAGGCTGCAGCCTTGCGCATGCCCAGTTCTTTGCTTTCAAAAACTTTGCAGGTCAACTCTGACACACCCAGATAGCTTGTCTTGACGGAGTTGTACGGAAAGCTCGGTGGCCCATTTCAAATCCACGGGCTAATTATCTTTATATTAGAAGGATGAAGGGAGAGGATAGGGGCCTGGCTTAGGCTGTCACAATGATTGGCCCGCTCAGAGTTGGGCTGTCAGGAGAGTAACACACTTTGCCTAAAATCTCTTAGCATATTTTTCCTCCACAGGAAAGCTCTCGTCTTTCAGACTATCTGCGGATTCCAGGCTGCGCCCAGAGGCGCCTTCAGGCCGCCCAATGTTTAGTAAGCACCCACCCCAGACAAGGAGACCACCTTTAAGATATGCCTACCCTGAGCCAGCGAAGATTAGAGACGTGCCGGGAGAGGCAAGCGATGGGAAGAAGAGATAAAGGGCAAGAGAGTGGGACAGACAGATTGACAGGCGGAAGGACATAGAGGAAAGCTGGAGGCAACAGGAAGAAAGCGGGAGTCTGCGATAAGGTCGAAGAAAGGGAAGGAACGAGATAGGGAGAAGTGAGCAGAGAGAAAAGGAAGAGCGGGAAAGGGAAGCAGAAAGATGGAGGATACAGAAAGGACATTTTGGAGATTAATAAAAAGCGACGGGGAAGCAGTGGTAAAAAAAGATGAGAGGGAAGAGAGAGGAATTAAGAAGTCTAGAAAAATGGAGGAGAGATGGGAGTAGGAAAGCGGAGAGGGAAACGGAAAGAGAGAACTGGGAGTTAGTGATGGAGAGATATTAAGATAAATAAGAGAAAGCGAGATAAGGAGCAAGGGAGGGGTGTGGTGTTTGGGCCCTAGGCCCTCATGCTAGTAATGACGGACACAGGACACCTGGTTAGATGGTGGGTTAACTGGCCCCGAGCACGTGCGCTCGGCCTCTTTTATTAGCCTAGTCACCTGACCCAGTGACGTAGGTGGTGGGTGGGTGTAAAGTGTATTACACACAACGTGAACACTAGAACGTGTCCAATGCTAGGACACTACATTCCTCCCAATCTTTAATAACAAAAACCCGGAGTCAAATGTCCAACCTAGGGGAGAAAGAAATATATATACAAATGTACTACAGTGACTAACTTCTGCAGAGTCGCTCACGCTTCAGCGGCCTGGAGTCACCGACGATGTTCTTCCTGTCGCGGACGATGTTCTTCTTGTCGCGGACGATCACCAGTTCACTGTGGCACCAGTCATGGGTGCTCGATGGAGTTAGTCTGTTTGACGGCTCTGCCTTGAAGTTGCTCTCACAGTCTTTCTTCGCTTTACATTCTTGGCGACAAACGCAGTTGTTGAGTTCTTTTGGTTCAGCGCTAGATGTTGCCATTTATCTTTTTAGTCCAGTCCTTTTCTTTATCTGTGGCGTGTGTTCTGTTTTGCAGAAAGACGGGTCATTCGCAAGACACCCCTCTCACCAGGATGCCCCTCTCACAGGTGTTCCCCTGCCACGGGATATCCTTGAGGCCCTCTTCCTCAGATCTGGCCTGGGTTCAGTGTCCTGTATCGTGTTACTCCCATGCCGATAAGTACGGGTGTGGAGGAGACGGCAGGTCTCACCTCAGATGCCGCAGTCAGACCTGGAGGGTAGCTGTTGGCTCCTGTCTTTAGCACGCGAAGTCTTCATCCTCCTGAGACCTTTGCTGAAGGGCGGCTGATGACCATCTCTCGTCGCGGGGATACTCTCTCTCACCGGCATCCCTGAGGCCTTTGCCCCTGAGTCACCACGGCTGGCATTGACCAGTGTCCGTGTAACCCCAAAGGTGGGTGTTTCGAATGGTCCGGCCTGCTCACCTCTGCAGATCCCAGGTGTGCTGAAAGCATCATCAAACAGATGGTCTTTTCTCCGTGCCCCGGATGTTCGTTAGGACTTGCGCACTGTGTTCTGACGCTTGTCACCTTCCTTGTCTTTGAGGTGTGAGTAGTCTTGCCACACTCTTCTCTCTGTCCTTGTCTTTGAGGTGTGAGTAGTCTTGCCACACTCTTCTCCTTGTCCTCTATTTCTTTCTCCGTGAGGATGTCATGTCACTCTGACTTCTTCTCCTTCTTACAGTGGCAACCGTGCCACTCAGGTCTTTCTTTCCCCTTTTTCTTTAAGTGGCAGACGTGCCACTCTGATGTCATCTTCCTTCTTGTAGTGGCAAACGTGCCACTCAGATATCTTCTTTTCTTGTGGTGGCAAACGTGCCACTGCGATATCTTCTTTCTTCTTAGTGGCGGACGTGCCACTCTGGTCTCTTCGCTTCACGACCTACTTCGGACCGTTCCTGGTCTCCTCTTATCTGGCCAGGCTTCTCCATGCAGCGCGCGCACTCTGCACGTGTTCCCCCTGGTCTTGTCCTCGTCCGAGAACACTCTCTTCATCTTCCTCAGCATTCCGAGTTAGGGTCGTGACCTTCTCTTCATCTTCTCCTTTTCACCAGTTACTTCGGTTGAAGTTCGTGGGGCCATGCTCATGGTCCGCTTCGTTCTTCTCCCTTTCACCAGTTACTTCGGTTCTTCTTGAGCTTCTTGGACCACTTGTCGGTCCGCGCTGCCGATCGCTGGCAGGATATCTTCGGTCTTGCGTCAGACCTCTTTGTGCAACTCCTGGCGAGTCGGCTTCTTTGGGTGCGACCATGTGGCAGGTCGGCTGGGCCTTTGTGGTGCGACCATTTGGCTGGTCGGCTTGACTTTTGTGGGGCGACCGTTTGGCAGGTCGGCTTGGCCTTTGTGGTGCGACCATTTGGCTGGTCGGCTTGACCTTTGCGTTGCGACCGTTTGGCAGGTCGGCTGGGCCTTTGTGGTGCGACCATTTGGCTGGTCGGCTTCACGAGGTGTGTCGCGTCGTGTGACTACCTTTGTCCGCTGCCTTGTCAGGCGCTGGTGCGTGCTACTCTTCGTACCGTCGTGGTACATCTTCAGTGTAGCGTTGCTCCTAGTATCATGATTACTTGATGTGGTGGCTTCTTGGCGCCACTGGGTGTTGCTCTGCATCCATGGCCGCCAGTGTCGGATACTTGCTGCGCCCATCCTCTTCAGTGGGTTCCTCTCCTGTAGGCGCTGCAGTGTACCTTCCGCGTCCGGCGTACATCTGCACTGAGTCCGTTTGTTCTCTCTCGAGGGTTCTCTCCACTTGATGCGGCGACAGCGCAGTCCTCGCTGGGGTGGATGTGGCTCGACACCGTTCTTCTTTCTTCCTCCTTGTTGCTGCGGGATGGCGCTGCATCCCTGTGGCACACTGTCTCTTCACCCTTGCAGTTCTGTGCTTCTGTCGCGTTCCTGCGCTTCTGGCACATTCCTGTGCGCCTCCGTCGCATTCCCGTGCGCTCACCATCGCGCCTCCGTCAGACCTTGCGGTACGTGCCTTGCTGCCTCTTCTCCCTTGCCGTCGGTGTCGCTGCTGGACTTCCTTGGCTTGCTGTAGGCTTGTTGGTTTCTTAGTGCTGCAGTACCACCAGTGGCCACTGGGTGGCAGTGTTGCTTTTCTTTTGGCTTCAGCAGCAACCTTCTGTACTGCCAGAACTCTATGCCTTGTTTTCCTTTCCTCCATTTCCCCAGGCTCCGGTAGAGTGCAGAGGGCTGGAGGGGAGCTGGAGCCAGGCAGACCAGTGAAGGGCAGGACAGGAGCTGAGCAGCAGGTAAGTCTCTTCATTTATTTGTGTACTTAAGTTTGTTGAGAGGCATAGGGGGGCACAGGCACTGATGTGAAGCTGCAGGGGTTGGGGCACTACTCTGTGTGTGCGCGCGTTGGAGGGGGGGGGAGAAGTGCTCCTTCTCGCTGCGGGTATGCTCCGCTTTATGTCATCAGCTACATGGAGGGTACAGGCGCCTGGGCTGGTTAGAGGGTGAGGCAACACTCCTTTTGGGCATCGTGCCATCGCGCACATGGTGTGAGTTTATTTTCGGCAGCGCTGGCCACTTGCTGCTCTGAAGGCGCTGCTGGGGGACCCACGAGGTGGGGGCATGATCCGGATGGCCGGCGGCGGCCATTCTTTACTTTTGACATCGCCCTCCCTGCCCGCGGCAGCTTCCTGCAGTCCTCGCGAGGCAGGGGGGTGTGTCGGCAAGCTTGTTCCTATGCGGGGTAGGCACCCGCCGGTTCCGTTAGTCGGGCTCTGCTTCCGGGTGAGCTCCGCTTTATTTATTCACCTTCTCCCCCTTCGCCGCTCTCTGTGCATGCCACGCTGGGTGTGCCTTTATTTTATTTCCTCTGCACTGTCCGCGTCGCGGGCCAGGCAGGCCTCGCGCTCGTCCCCTTGATTTAGTTAGCGCTCCGATCCGCGCCTTCGCCCAACACGTTGCTCTCCCCTCATTGGCGGCGCTGGCCGCCTGCGGTCGCATTCCGCTGCGGGTGGGCTCCGCTCTCCATTGTCTCTTCGTCCCGCCCCCGCAGCCGGTCACCTAGCATCACGGACCGCGCGGGGGGGGGGTGCTGCTGGTGGCGCTTTGCTATCGCGGCGGGGTAGGCTCCCGTCCGCTTCATTTGGTCCGGCGCTCCATCCAGGGCTCACCTTATGCCCGGCTGGGCTTTTCACGCGGGTGGGCTCCGCTTTTACTTGCCGTTGGCGGGCCTCCTTCGTTCCGCGGGTGGGCACCGCGTGTCACACGCCTCTTGCGGGGGTCGCAGCCGATGCGGGTGGGCACCGCTCGGCTTGCCTTATCACCGGGCACTTCCGGGCACAGCGGCAGGTCGGGGTGGGCACCCGACTTCCACGCTTCGACTCCGGGGCACTGTGCTTGCCCGCGGCGGTGCTGTGGGCTCCGACTCGCCCGGCTGTCTTCTCGGCGCGTCGCGCCTTCCTGTAGAGGGGGGGTGGCCTTAGTGGGATCACTCCTCTCCCCTTCACGAACAGAAGGGCTGCTGCGGCACGCTGGGGCTCACAACCCTCGTCGCCATTGTGGTGTTTGGGCCCTAGGCCCTCATGCTAGTAATGACGGACACAGGACACCTGGTTAGATGGTGGGTTAACTGGCCCCGAGCACGTGCGCTCGGCCTCTTTTATTAGCCTAGTCACCTGACCCAGTGACGTAGGTGGTGGGTGGGTGTAAAGTGTATTACACACAACGTGAACACTAGAACGTGTCCAATGCTAGGACACTACAGAGGGGGGAGGAAGTAAGTAGGGGGAGTGAGAGTAAGAAAAGGAGAGCAGAGTTTGGGATATATAAAAGCAAGTGCAACATTAAGAGATAGACAAATAGGGAGAGATGAGGGTAGTTGGAGAAAATAAGATGAGGAAGAATAAAGAAGGGGAAGTAGAAGTTGGCAGATAGAGTGTTAGAGCACAGACACAATAGAAAAATACAGAGGAAGGGAAGAGGAGGGTTAAATAGATAATATGGAAAAGATGAACTGGAAAAAGAGTATGAAAGATTACGTAAGTAGAAAGAGAGAACTAAAGATGAGAAATGGCGGACGGATTGATGGAAAGACAGGGAGGGAAAACAGGGCGAAAGTGGGGAACAAGAATGAGGAAGAACGACCAGAAAAAGAGTATGAAAGATTACGTAAGTGCCACATTTGTGATGGAGTATTACATCGGTCAAACTCAAAGGCACTGATTCACAAAGGTAAACTTACACTGTCAAGTAAGTTTACAATTATTTGCTATTCACAAAGGGATTTATGAGTAGTATCTTTATGAGTGTGGAGTCTCCACACATAAACAGACCTATCTCATAAATTCCTTCGTGAATAGCAAAAATTCATTAACTTACCAAAAAGTGTAAGTTTACCTTTACAAATCAGGACTTAAATGTCTTTTGGTGCTGACCTGACTGCCCTAAATGTAGTACCCTACCAGGATTCGCCACCCTCTTGTGTGCATGGTTGGCCGTTTGATGAGCATCTTCAGATTGTCTTCTCTGTCGAAAAAGCATTTCTCGGCTCACTAAATGTAGATGAACCTCAGCAAAAACTAATGGCACCTTCCAGACCTTGCAGATTTGTCTCAGGTCTTCCTCCATCATGATATTTACCTCACATCCCATGACCTGTTAATGGCACGAACACATTTTCTGTGAAATTTAGGATATCCAAATGGATAACCCCACTCTACCCCTTCATCTTATTTTAAGGTTTTGCCCAGACATTCTATATTTATATATTTATAGTTAAATGTATTGTTATATTTATATTTGCCCTGCCCACAGGTATGAAGCCACATTTTTTCTCGCGCCCTAAGTCCATTCCAAGTGCTCTTCCATGACAATCTTAGGCGGAAGGATAGTCGCCTGTATCTGAGCCCTCCCCGGCTGACCTGAGTAATCCTTCACTCACCCTGCCTTCATACAATCCACTCTTAGTAGTCCATAGAAGCCCTACCTTGAATCATTGATCCTCAGCAGCATGACCACAGCCCTGGTCTCCCATATTGCTCCAAAGGCTTTCAGAAGATGAATGTATCACATCTCCAATAAACCATTGAGGCACGCAATAACCTATGGGTCTGCCAGTCGGACTTTCAATACACTTATAGCACCATCCTCAATGTACTTGCCCAACTCATGCAACCTCCTTACCAGTACTTTGCCTCCTTGAGTAGCTCGCATCATTAAAGTCAACCCATAATAAAATACTGAATGGAGCATTTCAGGCTGACACTAGTACCTCTCGCCATATGCTCCATCTGCTGTGACTAAACAATTCAAAACATGGTCCTTCTTTTTAAAGCCAAGTCACATCCCTTGTAGTGGGCCTAAGGTTCTTCCATCTGAACATCATCGTCAATCCCCTTTCATGTCTCTACCTTCATTTCTATGTAGCTGACATTCAGATCTTCCTTAAAGGAACACGCAATCAAAGAAAACTTCAAAATCATCAAACAATGGATGACTGTGGGCTACATTTAAATCATCCTTAAAGTCAGCGACCTTCAAGACATCTTCTCCCATATCACCGAGAGCTGTTTCAAGGAATAAATAAGCAGGGGTATCATTCAAATCTTCACAATAGCCTGAAAATGTAAAACAACGTCTTTCCTGTCACCAAAACGATTTGATCTTCAAGGAATGGATTAGCATTCAAGAGTTCTTCAAGATCCAAAATCGCACAGGTGTCTCCTCTTTTATCACATGTCACTTTCTCAGTAACAAACGGCTGAGAATGAGCAATGTTCACAATTTCCTAAAAGTCTTCTCTAAAGGATGAGACATCGAAGTTGACTGCTCCCATACCAGAAGAGCCATTTAATCATCAAAGAATGAATGACCATAAGCAACATCCACATTTTTTTTATAACCCGAAACCTTGAAGACAACTTCTTCCATATCACCAAAACCTCCTTCATTGTCAAGGAATGGATTAGCACAAGCAAGCAACGTGTAAATGATCCTAAAAGTCTGCTACTTCAAATAAAACTGCTGCCATATCACTAGAGCCTATGTCACAAGAGCCCATATCACGAGAGGTCATATCACAAGAGCCCATATCACAAGAGCCCATAACACTGGAGCCCATATCACAAGAGCTGTTTCATCATCAAGAGATGGATGACCGTGAAAACATTCAAATCTGCCTTTAAAGTCAGAGACCCCAAACATTAGTTCTCAAATAGATCTAAGAGGTTGATAATGAACAAGGAGACAAAAACTCGATGAACCTAAAACATAAACTCTCTTGATTGCATCTCAACTGACTTCTCCTCTCTCAGTTTAAATATTTTAGTGTTTACCTGAGCGGAACTTTTTTTTCTCCAAACAGGTTAAAGTGACAAAGAGGAGTTTATTCCAATGTTATCTACTCAGAAAAATCCCTAAGTTTACGGTGCTCTGGACTTTCATACATGAGTCACATAATACATCATAAACTCTAAACTGGTTTAGTATTTTGAATTTAAATATGGCTTTGATACTTCCTGCATAAGCAAACAGTGCTTAGAAAATCCTAGTAAATAAATACTACTATAGTAGGGACAAGACAAATGGCACGTTGTGCCAAAATGCCATGGCAAGACTTGGAATGGGTCTAAACAAAAAGGCCCAATCTTTGCCATCCTATAAAAACTTTGCTCCCAAATCGAGCAAGGATAAAATTCAAGATTGTTTGTCACATACATTTGTGCCTCATATGAACTGCGCCCCTATAACTTTGTAACATTATTGCCTCCAATACTGATAACAGAAGACTCTGATCTACCAGGGTCTTCCATCTCACTTTACCATCCCTATCTCCAAACATACTGGAAGGGGTGGGAGTCTCTTACCACATGAGAGCAAGACCATGACCCTTTAACTTCAAGGTACGTCATCAAAACACTGCTCTTCCCCAAAAGGGACACAACATCACCATGGAATATTTTACAGTGACATGCTCTATTATATCCAGATAGATAAGTTCTGTAACATGCTCATAAAAAGGAAAGTGATGGATGGAATGTTTAAAATAATCTTAGCCGCGGATGCATATTTGGGCTGCATAACAGTCCATTGTTACTTTGCTCACTGTGCCACTAAAGAGAGTGACCAACTTTAGAAAAATCACCCTTGAGCCAGGGTCTTACAGGAACAACCAAACTTACAGGCCACCTGTCCTCTGAATGGGAATTACAACCAGTTCCAGCCTTGCTGGGCCTCGTCAGTGAAAATGTACCTTATTCTGTGGTACAGCGCCAACAGGACCCACGTCTAAGTGTACCCATTCCACCTAGGACATGTCCCTGAGAAAAACAAAACAGTAATGGGTGCTGTGCTTCAATTCATCTCAGCAATTGAACTTCTCTGGGCACCAATCCATCCACTATCTTTTGCTCAATAGGGGTCAACCTCTTGCAAGTTACAGTGCATGGTTTTTCTCTGTAAACCCCGCAATCATGTAATGGTATTCGCTACGTTGCCATTTCTAGCCTCTCTGCTGTGCTAGGATGTCCTAGTAGTGAAAACCTCCCCACAAGCCTACCTGTTGTGTAAATTGCTGTGCTTACTGTTGGGAACTGCTTTCTTGACATTTATTGATGTTTATGCCTGTTCCATTTTGAGAGGACTATGTTTAGAGAGAGTGAATTATCCATAGTATCAATTAATATATATCTCTCCCCATGAGCTGCTTCTAAGTAACACCAGCATTATACATTTATTGTGAGCTTCTGGTGGCAGACATTCATTCAGCATATACAAAATCCTATTCCTGCTAAGGGATACAACAACACCCCACACGTGAGCCTACTCATTGTGATAGCCCATACTGGGCGTTTGCACCCATCACATCCTAAATACATTTATTTCAAAAGAAAAAATGTAAAACGCACTGAAACTGTAAGGATCTCCAATAAATTACTGTATTACAATGTCAGCATGACCTCCTTTAACCAATCCCTATCTTCCTGGCTCCCCACTGCCCTCCATCAGAAAACATCATGCCAGGCCACAAATGGAACAAGAGTAATGAGTGTATCAGTTTGGTCTGCAACTTTGAAAAGAAGGCAAATCCCCTGAGAGAAAATCTCCATGTCCTACCTCAATCCTTTTCAGGTTAGCAGAATCTTTGATTTTGAAATCTATAAAACTTAGCTCTTCAATGATCTTGCAGAAATATCCTAAACTTTCAACTTAGCTTATCTTTTCACCAAAATCAAAAGCTCTGTGGAACTCTGGCTATCTTCTCCCCAAACTGATATCTTGTAACCAAAATATCATCTCACAGAAGTATTGTGCCCTACATATTATTTGGAAAAATAATGCCCCATTGGAGTTAATTATAGAAAATGTACCTCCAGTGGTGATGTTATTTTTATAAATATTCAGGACACAATATCTTGACAGATGATATTCCTGCTAACAATGTCCTGATATACAACCCCCCAAATATGTTACAGACCTCAAGCCGTTCTGAAGTAAGCCCTCTCTCAACATCGAGCTTCTCTCCACAATCCCTTACTAATCTGAGACTCTATCCACCAAATGCAAAATCTCAGGCTGTCTCTTTGCATCCTGTTTTATTAAACTCATTAATGCATTCCAAATGCTATCAACAATAGCTTTTACCCTGAGTTATACCAAATTTGCTTAAAGAAATGATCATTAAAACCTTTTTTTGAAAATCCAACTTCCACTCCTCAGACTTAGTCAGACCCATGTTATATCTGCCCATGCTTAATAAACTAATTCAGTGAGCAGCAACTCAAACCTCACATTGTGACAACTCCCTTCACCATTATTTTCCTCTGCTCTCTGGCCAGGTCAAGACACATCATGGTTCCTAGTTTTTCTTCTGGGCGACTTCAGGATGGCAATCCATGTCTAGAAAGACAGTGTCCTCCTCTTCCTGTCGATGCTGCTTCTATAATGTATACATAATCTAAGTGATGACATTGCCTCCTAAGTCCGCCACTCCTGTAAAGTATGTAAATACTCACGTCTTCTGTCTCTGCCTAAAGCTGTACCTATAAAATTTGCTTTGGGAATTTTTGTCACCACAAGCAGTGTTTTGTTAAGTTGGGAGACTTTGCAAACTTAACAATGAGCAGCATTTCTCAACTCTACAAAACTCCACTGACGAAATCTGCATTTGGCATATCCATATTAAAATGTTACTTCTTTACATAAAAAACCCATTCCTTCTTCAGGGAACCTTAGTGCTGATAGAGAGCAGTGCTGGAAAAGAGTGAGAAACAGTTGGATTCTGGCAGCCATTCTTACACCAGAACTCGGTTCTGGGCCGACCTTAGTGAATCATCCCACCTGCGCCTCGGAGTAGTGTGCAGAAAATAAGATACCAGTGCACATTCAATGCACTTTGAGAAGCAGAGGGCTCTTTTTCAGTGCGAGGACCCTCCTCTCAAAGACAATCTAACTTCTTTTGTATGCAATGTATACCCTGGATGGATGAAGGTGGGGGTCAAACACAGCACTCATGCAACAACAAGCCTGGCCACCAAACCCATAAGTCAACCAAAAGAAACAAAGAACTTCATGCAGTGTAACTTCACATGTTGCCAAGCAATAAATTATGATTTGAAAATCTTTTGACTTTCTCTGGGGCAACATACAATATGTAGATCTGTGCATACTCTGTAGAAAGATCTGTTTTGAGGAATAAGCTGTACATTATTTAATGTTTATGTATCGCTTTTGGCCGTGTTCAATTGATCTTTTGAGGTTGAACTGGTATCATAAGTAGATACTATAACTATTATTTCTTTCCATGAGGACAGTTACTCTGTCACCAATAGCTTTAAGCGATGAATGTATGAGGTTGCCTTATAGATGTCAGCTATCCCATTAAGCGAAATGGAAACAAAACTTTGATATTGATTTTTCCTGGCTTGGTCTTCTATGTGATGGCCTGGTGAGTTAGGACACCTTCCTACTCCTGTGGATTTGGCTAGAAGTCTTGGAATTATCTTTGGCAGCAAGATCTATTTTTGTTCCCAAATCAATAAAGTTAGTTCAATTTGTTTCTACTATTTATGCCAGCTGCGTAAGGTCCTAATTTGCCTGCTTTTGGATCAACGCGGGGTTGTTGTCCAGCCAATGATCATCTCTAAATTGGACTATTACAACTTTCTCTATGTTGCTTCTTTCCTACTCTTACAAATATACTGCAACTGGTCCAAACAATACCCACAGACTCCTTTTAGGTTTATTGGCCGGAAAATCTATCTCATTCCATCTTCACAGTCTACATTGGCTCTCTGTGGACAGAAGAAATTACTTTAAGGCACTCTGCATTTCCAAAAGGTTTACTCTGGAAAGTACCCATTGGATATTAGAGCTCATATTATACCCTGCAGTCTGTTATGAACTCTTCATTTAACCTTTAGATCACTACTATATGTTTCTAAACTTAGGGAAGCTTAGATTGGAGGGAGATCGTTTCACTTCCATTCCAGTAAACTCTGGGACGAGGTCCCTCTTTATGTAGGAGCAGGAGGCAACTACGTGGCTTTCAGGAAGAAAATCAAAATGTAGATGCTCAACTAAACTTTTCATTCAGTCTTTCTTTTCGGTTAACATCAAGGCACCCTACAGGGCAATCACCAAAATGTGTAAATTTTAATTGAATTCAAATGTAAATGTTGTTCAATATACCCTGATATTAAACATGTATACAGCCCCGTGTACAACCTGGACATTTTTTAAACAATAATAGGCTTTCATTACTACCAATTCAAATCAATCTTATCAATCATAAAAATCTGAACGAGTGGGTAAAAAAATGTAAGTTTTCATATCGTTGCCTTGCAGGTTATAGGGAGCTGTTTGAAGCATGGGTATACATAGCAGAGCTATTTTACAGGATTGTAATATGCACGTAACACAAGCATCTCTGCAACAAAAGTATTAGCCCCAGCACTACATAGATAAAATATAAATCTGTGACCTACACGTATGTGCTATGCTCTGTAGCATATACATTATTCTTCTGAGCTATTTTCTGATGAGTCAAACCTGGAACCAGTGAGTACACACATATATTACACCTACGTCTTGCTGAATACACATGCATATTTGAAGCAGGTGTATTAACCTCAATGATAGCTTATCATGTGATTGTCAGAGTAAGCCAGAGCAGAATTACCATCTCATTTGTTTTTATTTGTTGGTAAACATTTATGTAAATTAGTAACTCGTAGCCCTACAGTCCTTTGCCCCTCATGAAGCTGTACCTCATCGCTCTGCCTCTGATGATTTAATTCCTTCAATACCTAGGTTCTTAGAATACATGATTTTCTATTTACATCACTGTTTGGGGGTGTTTTAATGTATGTTCTTTTTTGTGTTTTTTTAACAATGGGATGTCTGTGTACTGTAAATTGACAGTGATAGGTTTTACGCTATACTATGTATTTGACATTTTACATTGTGTTGTATTCCTTGAAGCACACATTGTATAACATTGTGATGTTTGTACATAATAAACTAAACTGAATTCTTAGTCCTCCTGCATTTTGCCTGAATTTGTGAGATTTGTGTATCTGAGGGACAGCTCAGCAGCTGGCCGTATCAGAAGTTGTGCTGAGTTCTGAGACATATTTTGGTGTTTCCTCTCAAAATCAGAGAAGCATAGAAATACAACCCAATATTCCAGGCAGGGATAATTTACCAATGTAATTCCAGTCTTCAATACCTGAGGAAGGATGTTTTCAGTATTTTTAACTCCTCCATTGCTTAACAAGGTGCAAATGTGAAGCCATGTTTGTGCTTTAATCTGGTGAAAGAACGTTAGCTGTAAAAAACCGTTTTAGCAGCAAATGGTTAACTCTTTCAAGAAGCATTGGCAAAACTGCTATGACTGGCTTTTTGTTAGGGAAAGTGTTTGGTAATAGTTTTATGACTTTTTGGGTGCTTTGCCCCTTGGAAGGAAATTCCCATAATGAAACAACTTCCATTCAGAACAATATTCTGAAAAATAGAAGATGAAACCTGTGTTGTAAGTAGTGAAGTTTAAAGACTGGCATACCCAAACATTACACAATAGATACTTAGGAGAATGGGACAATATTTTCACCTTATCCTAAAGAAAACATATGACTAAGGATGACTTTTCAAGCAAAATGATTGTAAATCGTAAAAAAACATTGTTGTATGGCGTATCTTGGGGTTTTCTCTTTAAGAATTGGAATGTTGGTAATTGACTGGACTTGCTTTGGAGTGTTTTGGGGTATGGAGTCTCTGAGCCTGGCAGTTATATGCTGGCTGGCTTGGAATACCTACGCTCCTGTTGCAGTGTTTGATAAATAGTTACTTAACTATTATATTTTGGTGGCTTGTGACTTTGCAACAATTGTTGGCTACGAGGAGCCAGTCAGTGCGGATCTACAACGAGCATTGTAAGGTAGTCGAGGACCCTGACCATATCTGGTGCTTCTTGAAGCCAACTATTTTTCATTTGGTTGGGCACATTTTGAAAAATATTGTGAGGAGTAAGTCTCTGTTTCCTGACTTGTGAATGATGGTGAGGTTGTACCACTATTTTGGATGTTTTCACAGTGAATTAGGCTGTGTTGTGCCTGATTTTGAAGCGGCACATGTGTTCTTAACTCATACTCAGCACGTGATCTCATTATCGTTGGGAAGGATTTAAGCATGATGTATTGCTGGACACTCTGTAAGTTGAAGCAACGTAAGCTCCACTTTAGTTTGCGACTCAGGATCATTCACGTGACTTTGCAAGATGATGCTGAACTCTATGTGACAACGATGTACGCATCTCACATTTTTAAACAAGGGTGACCCCATTACTTTTGAGAATTTGGAGTAGTACAATGTTTTAAAGGAACAATGGTTATTTACATTTTTTATACAAGCCAATTGTGCTTTGGGCATATTTTATATAGACAATTTTTCTTCAAATTTCCAGATACAGGGTGCTCTCGCTCCCATCCTTATGATGACCTCACATTTATAGAGGTCGAAACGCCGTAGACACCAGAGTAATATATGCTCCAATAACAGTAAAATAGTTGTATAGATAGGAGTCATATGTATTTTTAGTAGTGATGCACACTGTTTTGTTTCGTCTAGCACCTTGCATTGCACCTCCTTTCTCACATACAGCATGAGCTCCAGATCTCTTTTTTTGATGATAAATATACTGTTTTTATGATACAATAAATAATTTAATTGCAAGATAATTATACTCTGTTCAGCCTGGTCATTGTGTGCCTTGGTAGAAGTTAGTTGTTTCTGTTTGCTGTCTTCATATTACAAAGGACTATTTCACTTTGTCATAAAGATTTATATCCCAGTGAACCATTGTTCCTTTAAAACAATGTACGCAACTAGGGCGTGATTTTGCATTGTGCTTCACGCTGATGGTCACACCTCAATGCAAAGAGTGTCCTCCTGATTTTTTCAGTGTATGCCTGTAATATAGGTGACATGCACATCGTGCGCCATTTTGTCTTGGGCTTCACGGTGATGCGTACAACTAAATGTAATGCACATTTTTAGTGTTTTGGTGCCATGGACTTCTTTTCTCATTGATGTGCAGTTATTATATGGTGAACTCTAGTGTACGTGATCATTGATGCATGTTACTTTTACATCATAATCATTCTGCATGTTACTATTACATTTCTTTTGTGTGAATTTGTTTTTCTACACTATTGAAGCATTTATTAATTTTTGGGGTTATTGAAATGGAATCTCAAGCTTCTATATTACTCCACCTTCATTTCTACTGCAATCTGGATCGCCATCCAATAAAATGGCAAGATTGGATAGGGATGTTTGAAAACTATGTTGAGGCACTGGATGGGCAGAATTTACGTCCTTCTCGTAAGAAGAGCTTAATTGTTAAATATGTTGCGGAAAGAAGGTAATTAAGCACTTGCCTGGGGATTCTGATGGTCAACTCATTTTGGATGAATTTCTTGAGGCAAAGAAAAGAATCAAGACTAAGTTTGCCAAGGAGATCAATTTAGTAATGCTAGACATAAATTCTATACACAACAGCAGAATGAAAATGAATGTGATGATTCGTTTTTTTCAAGCCTTAAGAGCATTCCATCAAATGTCAGCTTGGTGTCATGATTGATGGTTTGAAATCAGTTGATAGTTCAATGTGGAATCAAAGAAATGCAGGTAGGTCTCTGGCCAAAGTTGTTGATCATTCAGAATTGTGTATGGAGGAGATGGGGAAAAAAGACAAAAATAGTTGTGATGTTTCAATTGTAGCCAAGAGCATGAGTATCATTGTGGATGTGGGGCAGTGGTGACTTCAGGAACAGACAGAAAGCCAAAGATTGTAATTGATGTGGTAGTGGATTTCACAATTATGACTCTAAAACGTGTGCAGCAATAAATGGAGTTTGCAGGAAGTGTGGCAGTAGAAGCCATTTTCTAATGTGTGCAAAGAATGGGGCAATGCGAGGCTGGCAGCTGTTGGTGAGGAAATTATGGGGGGTCTACATACTGATAGTATTTTAAGTGTGGGTTGTGATCAACATGAATTGGAGAAGAAATGTGGGCCTAAAGCACAGTTTGTGGGGAATGGTGAAGTTGTAGAATTTATGGTAGATTTGGGTTCCATGTATATCATTATCCCAGAAACTATGTTTTTGGATCATTAGCCGACTACTAACCAAAGACATCAATCTGGATGGGCATCGGGGAAGGCCATTGATCTGAATGGCTTCATGCTCTCTACTAGGAAATTTGAGCATAGGGAAATTAAGGACAAGGTATTTGTGGTAAAAGATGGCCCACCCATTTTCGGTTGGATGCATCAGTATGACCTAAATTCATCCAGGGCGCCTAATCAGGTGATGGTAGTAGAAGAGATTTTGTTATCTGATTTCGTTAAAGAGGATCGTGAAGTTTTCAGAGATGGTTTGGGACAATTAAAAGGATATGACCATAAAATGTTGTTACAACCCAATAACATTCCTATTCAGCATAAAGTGATGAGTATTCCTTTAGTTGCTTGTCAACGAAATGATTGACAATATGATCTCAAATAGAGTCATGCAGCCTATTGAGACTTCAAGTTGGATAGCACCAGTGCTCATTACTGAAAAAGCTGATGGCCGTTTTAGGTTTTGTGTAGACCATAGATCTTTGAATTAAAATGTTATAGTGGGTACATATTCGCTAGCAAACATAAATTACTTAATACTGTTGTTAGCAGGTGGTTTGTTTTTTTTTAAACTTTTTTTGAAAAATGCTTATCAAATTACACGTTGAATCTAAACCTTTAACGGCTTTCATTATGATTACATTGCAGTTCACACACATGCCGTTTGGCTGTCCTTTGCGGTAAGTGTTTTTTCTGGGAATGATTTCAGACATTTTAAGAAGACAATCTGTATTTTCAGGATGATATTTTGGGGTTTGGTGAGACAGAAGAACAACATAACTTGGTACTTAGGCAAGCTTTTAATGGATTAAAAGAGGCAGGATTCACTCTAAGGTAAGAAAAGTGCAAGTTCATTGCTGAACCGGTTAAGCACTTGAATTACACCATAGTAGGGGGAAGATGTCAAACCAAAACAAAATCTGTGGGCTTTAATAAAATTGGCAGCGGCTTTCACTGATAAAGATCAGTTGCGGTCCTTTATGGGCTTCATTTAATATTACTTTTAATTTGTGGACAAATTTGTTGATAAGACAAAATGTTTGAAAACCTTATTGAGGAAAGGGTGAAATGATGTGTGGGAGATATACAACAAAAATGTTTTGTGGCATATTAGCACCAATTGATACTCATTTAAAGTCTGTGCTTACTGTTGATGCCAGTGCCACAAGTATTGATGCAGTTCTCTCACAGTTGCATGGATGCAATGAAAGAACTGTGCCTCAAGAATGCTAACCAACACAGAACAGAACTATTCAGTCATCGAACTGAAGGCATTAGCAGATGCTTGGGTTGCAGAGTATTTTAAGACCTACTTGTGGGAGACAAAATGTGTGCTTCAAACAGACCAATAATCCTTAATAAAGATTTTACTCACTGGTGGTGCTGGTAAAAAGTCAGCTAAACTAGCATGGTTGACGGCTAGATTACAAAAATATTGTTAATCTTGTGACCATATTCAAGGATAGAGGAATTGTCAAGCATATAGTTTATTTCGCCTTTCAGTTGTTTGGCATCTGGTGGATGGTCCTGCTGTACTTGCAAAGGAAAGTGAGGGTGCTGTGGCATTGGTAAATTATGCTGTGTTCTAGTATTAGCATCCAGGCCTCTGCCCAACTCCTACGTCGAAACCCCCTGTCACCCTCCCATTGCAACGCTTCACCCCCATAGCCTGCCCATTTCGACGATCATTTAGCCATCTTGTATTATTGGGTCCCACTGGGATTTTCCAGCTCATTGTCAGCTGTCATCTAGCAAGGATTAATGCCAAATCTATGAATCTCAGGCGTCATGGGTACCTGTAGCTCCATCCTTATCGCTATCACCTCTAGTACCCAATCCCAAGAAGGGTATAGAGTTGGGCACGCCCACACTATGTGGAGAAAAGTGATGTCAACCTCTCCGCATCTGGGGCAACCTGCGTTTACAGCAGCCTTGAGAGGACAAATATTTTTGTTAAGGCTTATCTTCCTATGACTGAGAGAGAGAGTGTTAACCATAATTATATCGCTGGGTGCAAGGAGGCTGTCGCTGTTTGGATATTTCCATCTAGTAATTGGTTAACATGAGCCTCAAGATATTTATTCTTTGTGGCCATCTTAGAGCATCCCCCAGAGCTTCCGGAGCAGCCCGCCTCCCAGTCGCTATCAAAGGGTATGCGCAGGACTTATTCCAGTTGACTTTCAGTCCAGAAAGTGCCCCAAATTGTTCCAACACTCCGACGACTCATTGTATGTTCTCTATAATGCCTCGCATGTATAGCAGCATGTCACCCGCATACATGGAAAGGTAAAGTGGGATTCCAATAACCTTAAGCTCGTTACACTGAGTCCCCTGTAAGAGCATATTTGCTAACGGTTTGAGGGCCAGTGCGATAATGGGCATCCCTGGCATGTGCTGCTGCTCTCCCTATGACTATCCAAGATGATTTCTCCAATTTCATGTGAGGTTTCAGATTTGTATAAAGCATGATGAATCCGCTGCCCAGACTCATGCCTGTCATTGCTACTTAGAGGAGGTCTCAGGACAAGGAATCAAAACATTTTTTAATATCAATAGCCAAGGGCATGGCTGTCGCAGGGAGGTCCGCAGGCTCTGTGTGTAGGAAATGTCTTTCAGAGTTAACGATGCGCATCAGTGTCCTGTTGTTCTTGAGAATAGTGAGAAGTGGAGGAATAGAAGGGTTGCACTTTACCACAGTGGTGGTGAGTGTTGGCTTGGAAAATAGAAGGAATGCAGTGGTTTCGTGTTAATGTCAGATAATGAAGTGAGCTCATCGTCAAATAGGGTTGAAGATGCAGTCTCCCTGGGTGGTGGAGATTCGAGATCCATGCTAAACACAAACCCGAGTAGCATGAGGACAAGAAGTGATAGGAATCGAAGACCGCCAGTGTTTCTGCGTTATCATGTTACCTATGTTTGCAGTGTGTGTATAATCATGCATGTATTAACAATACATTTTTCTTCTTCTTTGTGATGTCTTTCTATATTTGTATATTGTTTTGTATGTATTGTATAGTTTAGGGAAGAGACTATGTTGTATGTTGTGTACTGGGGGTTTGTCTTTAAGAGCTGGAGTTGGTAATGTCTGTACTTGCTTTGGAGTGTGGGAGCTCTGAGCTTGGCAGACATACCCAGGCTGGCTTGGGATGACTTCGCTCCAGTTGTAGTACTTAATAAATAGTTACTTAACTATTATATTTTTGTGGCGCATGACTTCGTGATAGTTATCATGCCAGCAAAGGAAAGCCAATAAATGTGCCAGGGTGATTTAGTAATACTGCTTTCTGTCTCTTAATAACAAGCCAGGGCACCCAAACAGCAAGTATTTCTCTAACAAAACAGCCATAAACCAGAAATTAAAAAAATATTGTTTTTGTTAAATAAATACATCACAGAACACCCACTGATTCAATTAGAAGCTGTAGGTCGAGTTGGACCTGCAGTTTAACAGCAGGATTATTTGATGTCCAATCGCCAAGATGGAAAAATGTAACCATCCATTAAATGCAATGACGTGGATGGGTAGCCCATCCAGACAATGGTTAATCCTGAAAACAACACCCGACAGCCAATGGCTGAAGAGGGTTGGCCCAAACACCACTCTCTGCCTGTACCCCTGATTATAGGATTTCGAAGAACTGATGACATGAGGTCTTAATGACCAACAAACATGTCTATAGGTAGATCTAAAAATGCATCCTACACATCTTACTTAATTTATAAAAACAATTTAAAACGTAGCTACCAAGCTTTACATGTCTGTTTGAATAGTAGCGTTAGAATGAGTCATTTATAAGCTCGTTTACACATTGATGGGTAAACAATGTACATGTGATGTATAAAACATTAGCCTGACAATAAAACTGTTCTTTTCACAATTTGTGTGATTACATTAATGTGATGATTAAGCTTGCAATCAGGAGGCAACTTCAAATGATCACATCATTATGCGCCATCTCCCATTTTATCTATCACAAATAACTTAGTATGTTATCCTGGATATCAACCTGGAATGTAAATGACAATTTTAGGAGCACAAATCTACTTAATCAATATTTGCATTCATCAATGTACATCCATTTGCTCATCAAGTATGTACACTTTTCCACTATTTTATACTATGCATAGAATTCAATGTTTTTAAACTCAAGGATAATGCTTTAAACACAGACTCACTCACTGGTTTACAAACAACAAGTAGATATGCATGCATGACTAGTTTAGATATATGAAAATATTTATTGTGTACGATTATTTACAGTCGTATTTTCGGATAGACTGTTTTTCAGCTTCGATTGTAAAATAGGCCAGTTTTATTTTAAATGAGGGAAATTATTGCGGTTGAGACATCACTTCCTGTGATCTCACTGCATGTGATGTCAATGTGAATTGCATGAACTAATGAGTTCCTTCCCTTTTTTAAGTCTGGTTCGACAGTGCAGCTGTCACCCTCCTTATTCTACCAACCGAAGAAGGGTTTGATGACATAACACTTAGAAAGTCTGAGTTGGTTATGGTGACAAACCAGTGATAAAGGCGTTAACCCTTATTGGCAAACGTTATGTCGAATGCAGTAGGTCTGATCCATTTTACAAGGGCAGTAATCCAAACTTATTGATTATGAGAAACTTATGCAAAAGCCAATAGGTCTTTACGGTGGAGCGATAATATTATTCCGCTGTGTTAAAGCCTGTAGACAGGCGTTTGTTATATGGAATCTCACGGATTACGATAGGAAGAAAGGGTTTTGGTATCGGTTGCCCCCTGAAAAGTCCCGGAGGTTAAGAATTTGCCCTGTGATCGTCCACGTTGGGCCCTCAATACAGTAGTCGTGAGATGGTTGTGGTGACAAGCCAATGATAAGGGCCCCAGACCTGATTGGTTCTGTGGGAAATGTTATGTTAGAGGCCGTAGGTCTGATCTGCTTATTATGTAAATGTATGACAAAGGCATGAGGTCTGGCTTATGTAGTATAAAAAGCTTATGTTACAGCCAGGCGTGGATTGTTGTTACACTGGTTAAAGCCTGTAGAGAGGTATTTTGTTGCAGGAAGCTCACCGTTTACTGCATTGAAGCAGAGTTTGGTGCTGTTCACCACCTCTGACAAACCCTGAGGTTAGAAGATCTACACTGTGAAAATCTTTGTAAGGCCCTCTTAGGAGGATGAATGGTAATGCTGTCTGCACTCACTAAAAGACGTAGAGAAGAAAAAAGTAGCATGGAAAAAGGACTGATTAAAAAAATTTGCTTTGTAAAGAGGGAAAGAGGAGTTAGCTAGTGGGAGAAAGGGGGCAGACAAAGGAATATATGAGGTTACACCGCGGACAAATACCACGCGGTAGGTTACAACGCAGACGTTACATCGTCCGCGTTGTTACCACGCATGGCATTACATCGCAAGTCTTTTCTACGACTTGTACTAGATGGCGCGCTGGATTTAGGAATAGTATAAATCACTATTCCTACTCCAGTTAGCGCAACAGACTTAAAATCCAACACATTCCCTGGTGTTGCACGCCATCTAGCGCAAGTAGTTGAAACGACTTGCGATGTAATGCCATGCGTGGTAACAACGCGGACGATGTAACGTCCGCGTTGTTATCAATGCGCATGGTACTGACAGCGGTGTAAATGCTGTCTCCCCAGACAAAGATAACAAAGAACTTGTTTGATATATGCCACTGCAGTCAATCAGATAATCATCAAAGTTTGCAGGACCCTCAATAATGAAACATGCATAAACCTAGGCAGACAGCGCTTGCAACATTCTCAAAAGCCCATTATTTCAACAAATAAAGTATGCCTATCCTCTGTGGAAAATAGAGTTCTAGGGGCATATTTACGAGGTCCTTGCGTCATGCTTGCAGCACGCAATGTGGTACATGCATGACTCAAAGCCCCATGTCATATTTATGAAGCCACGTAAAGCAACTTTGCATGGCATTGAATGGCTTCACAAATATGGAGTAATGCAACGCAGCACAAATCAAGGTGTTGCATCAGTGGCGGCTGGTGCCATTTGAAAATAGTGAGGCAAGGTATTCCAATCCCTACCCATCTTCAAAGAAAATGTGAAAACAGGCACTCCAGTAGTGGAAGGAAGACTAACAGGGCATCAAAGCGCTTTACATTAACACCAGTTACAATTACACAGTGAGGTTCATCTTTGTAGGCATGGGGAGAAGTCTTGCAGAAGTATGCCACGAGGAGTCACTTTCCTGCTGAGAGCAATGAGCACGAGTCTTGCTCCCGTCCTCCAGGTTTCCCAAGGTTCTTCATTCTTTTGTTTCATGACGAAAAGCGTGAAGCATCAGGGGCGACGTCGCCTTCTTTTGTGTTTGTGGCCCATGTCACCGCAACATGATAAATTCACGCGGAAAAGTAAACCAACTGCAGGGCCGGAATGGCCGTAGCGGGCACCCGGCAATACCCCGGTGCGCCGCATGGGTGGGGGCCGGTTTTGGACCCCTAAGGGCCGTTTTTGTTACAGGACGGCACCCCCAAACCCAGGGGGGGGGGAAGGGGCGGCCGAGCACTTTGCCAGGGCCTGTTTTAGTTCCCAGTCCGGCCCTGACCAACTGCTGCGCACACCCGCGACGGTGAAGGTGAGGCTGCACAGTCCCCCTATCCTCCGACCCTCCATTTGTTTCTCTTTATATGACAAGCTCTGGCGGTCGCCTATTACGAATACAGCCCTGTCAAGTATCACGCATCAGACCTGACACTAACTATTTCAGTGTGGTGATCCGCATCATCGCACTGAAATGGAAAGTCACGCATAAATGGCATAGCGCCTCCTCGGCTGTCAGGCCGTAGTGCTGCTAATCATGCACCAATATTCAATGCAGACTGAACGTAAGCTAAATTTAGCAGTGAGCTGTGCGCCCTGCTTCTGGAAGGCTTCGGAAGTGGCTGAGCTGCAGTCCTACAATGTAACACTAGTATTAACCACGTGGCGCCGCAATCCTGATAGATGACGTCAGTAAGAGCGCACCGTCGCGAGTAGGTGGTTGTGGGATGGAGGCTTCACTTGTAATAATATTGAGATAAAACAAATGAAAATGCAGATCCCCGCGACCGGCCGGAGCCGCCCCAACCCCACCGACCGTGGCGGCTGCTGGAACTCTCATCTTTCGCTGAGAGTCACTGAAGGATGCCTGAGGCTGAGCAGATGACATTTGCGGCGGAAGTCGCTGCGGCCGCGAGGCGCCCCATACTGAATTGCCGCTCCTCTCCTCTCACAAAGTGAGTAAGTGCCTGCGGTTAAAGTAATTCAAGAATAAGTGTGTAATTCCTTGAAATAGCGAAGCGACGCCCTTCAGATGTACACCAAAGAGCTGGGATGGCAGAGAGGGGCACTTGACCCGCTGTATGTACATGGGCTCATGGGGCACCGGTTCACGACCGCAGCAGCACATGTAGTCACTGCGGCGCACAGGGTCGTTTCATTTAAACAACTCTAACAAGGGGCGTAGCTTTAGGGGGATGTTTAAGGTGTTGCGCCCCTCTAATAAATGTATTCTGTAGTACACACACTCTCTCCCTCTCTCCTCTCTGTTTTTAATTTGTTAAAAAACATTAGTTATTTTTCAATATATTTTGGTTTAAGTACTGCTAACAATCCACACTGCTCTCCCTTTCCATTGCCCCTTAAGCCCCCTTCACGTCCTGCTTCTCAGACAATTCATTTTACCATGAAATGCCCGCGTGATTATAGGGAAATCTGAAGCTTACACCCCCCCTCCCAATCTTACTGACCAAGCTATGCCCCTGTATAGCCCACTCCAAGGTACAGCACAAGCTGTTTAATCTTGTGACAGCATCTGTAGAATGCAACCAACTTCTGTAGTTCACGAGTGTTCCTCAATGTTCGTGCACTAATGAGGTCTTTTGTATAGCGCTTGTTGCCAGTGCATTGTGACTTCGGAGCACAGTTAGGAGGATAAGAGGACTCCTTGATGTTTCTCCTGTGAAGATGCTAACCTACTGCAATCTACTACAACCCCACTGCACAGGGCAACTTCACTGCAGCTGCGTTCTTGCCCCAACATGTGACCCAGCATATGCAGCTTTCCAAAGGTACCGAGCTAGTAATGCTTGATGCAAGCCCAAAGGTGGCTCAAACAGGAGGCTTGTTGGAACTTGGACCCCAGATATGACTTCAGCCCATTGGCCTGAGATGTTCTACTGTCTGTGGTCATCTGCAGACCGATATAATTGATAACACTCACGGGAGGCGCCCCATACTGTATGCCTTCGTCCCAATGACACCCTGGAATAGGACTTACTCCTACCCTTGCACGGAGTAAATGCAGTGCCTACTTTGTACAGGAATGAATGCTGGCATCTAAAACTCTGTTCAGAAGTCTGTGGCCAATGCTATTCAATGTTGCCGTGCCGAATACCATGGCTGAGTAGTCTTACATCCCTTTTAATCCACTCTTCCTTTGTGGCGGTTTTTCCTCTGTCTGCATTGTGTGTCTTTCCCGCTATTGCTCCTGGTAAACGTCTGATGCAGAGAAATAAGTTCCACTGCAGGTGCTCCCCACTGGCAACCACCAGCTCAAATTAAGCACTGGGTAAATGTAGGGATTTAAGCATTCTAGGTGGGAAATTACCTGAAAATAATTGGTAAATCCCCACAAATCTACGAGTTTGTGAGTGTTGATAAACGTAGGCAAATTCAGTCACCTGGAAGCACACAATCCCATTGCTAACACTGGAAATGTAATGTGAGAAGCCATCCAAATGGGCTAAATATCTCTGTTAACAAATCCAGTCTGCGATGGTAAATATCCAGGGTTACTGATTCGGTGAATTTATAAATTCAGATTTATGACAGTACCCTGGCATATTCTTTTCATTTGAGTTTAGGATGGACCCCAGGCCACATAGGCCTCAATTACGATGTCGGTCGGACAAGCGCCCAGCCGACAATATAGCAGGAACAGACTGCCCGAAAAGGAGTCAGTGGTCCCGCTTCCACAAATAGGATGCGACCGCCTTCATGGCGGTCAGAAAGTGTATATTTTCTATTGAGCCTCAATTGAAAATATACACTTTTAAGACATCCCTGCACTGTGTGGCAGGCACCATGCGGTTCCTGTCACATGGTGCAGGGATGTTTAAGGGGACACCATAGGTACCCCCGAGTCCCCAGAGTGGAGGGCCAAGGGGGAAACGAGCCCTGCTAGGGGACCCCAAAGTCACTCCCTGACAGCCTTTCCATGCAGGAAAGGCCGACATGGAAATGCTGTGGGAAACAGACATCATAATCTATACAGCGGTGCCTGACCCAACATGGCCTCCATTTAGGGATTATCTGTCCTTCCGAACCTCTGATGGGCTCCTGCAGCCCTTCGGAAGCAGAGCGGAATTCGCCCGCGGGTTTCCCTCCGACCGCCAGTATCATATTACGGCAGCCGGATGGAAACCTCCAATGAGCAGTTGGATGGCTTTCCATCTGACATCATAATCCGGCCCATAGTTGTTAAGTATAAAGCGTGTAGATGTTTCTGCCTCTGTGAATCGCAGCTAAGTCTCACAAATGAAACCTACGACTTTTTGCTTGAGGGAGTCTCACAAAATCCTGCCACTGTCCGTGGATGGGACATGAGCTGTGATAAAAATTAAAGTTCATATTTTTGCCATTTCTACACAGTGTAAATAACATGTTACAGGCGCCCAATCTCTTAGCCTCAGAAGAATTAAAGAAATGAATTCGTCCTATTGCGGCTTGAACTCTTTACTCGCAGGTTACAACACAAGTCAGCAATGAGTGATTAAGTCAGTCAGCCATCTTCAAGGATAGTGCCTACCTGCAGTGAGAAAAATATATGTTGTAGGTTTGGCTATAGGCTGATCTATCCTGTGGAAATCCTGTAAAGATGATAATAAACTACACACCAATATTATATGCATTTTATTCTGGTTATAGCTGTGCAACAATATCAATGCATTTAGGTGTATATTTTTATTTCCCCTTACCTATTTATTGTAGCCCCTCTTTTTATAAATTAATATAATATAATAAATATTTGAAATGATTTAAAAAGAAACACACATTTTGAGAGAATGCTTGAAGTTTCAAAGTTGATGTAGCTATGACGTTACAACCCAATTTTCGATTATTTTTTTATATAGAGAAAGAAGGAGCTGTTCACTTCCTAGGTCGAAGCTTGCCAGACAGTGCTACTGTCTGGTTGCAAAAGACTTAGGGCCCGATTATGACTTAGGCGTTGCAGTGCTGGGTCCGCCTGGCCGTCACACCACCAAAGCCGTGGTCGGTCCGCCCACCTCCTGTCTGGCGGGCTTTTTTTGGGTGTTCCCATGGCGGTGCCTCTAAAATCAGGCACCTCAATGGGAACGCCAAAAACAGTTCCTGCCCAACATGGACTGAAAAGTCGATGCAGTTCAGAAACTGGTGTGCATGCACATAGGGGTCAGGCACATGTTGTCTCCTCCTGTGTGCATCCACAGGGCGCAGAAGCACCAGGCGGCCCTGCAGGGCCCCCTTTGATTCCTCTCTGCCAGGGTTTACATGGAGGAGGAACTGCCATGAAAACCCTGGATTGAGAGCAAACTCCTAATATGCTTGGCGGGACTGCGGCGGTCCCGCCAAGCATATGGATGCCTCTACACCGCCACTGGATGGCTGTTACCTTGTGGCTGCGGCAGGTCTGTGGTGGACCCACAGCCCATCTTATAATAGGGCGGTGGAGAGACCGCCACCACCGCTCCTCACAAGTCTGGCTGTCCATGGACTGCCAGACTCGTAATCGGGCCCTTACTCGGAATATGTTGATAGCAGACCTGGAAAGCCGCTCCACTCATTGCTTTTCATTGACTTTTTGTTTGTCACGCTTATTTTCTTCCTTTCTATTAGTAGGCTTTCCCTTCGCCCTTCCAGCTGCCCTGCCACTTGCTTTTCCTCTACGTTGTGGGTTCTCCTGTTCCTTCTCTTCCATCTCCCTGCATTTTGCTCCCTTTCCACTTGCTTCCCTCCCAGGACCCTCCATAGTGCTTGTCCCCACTCGTACCCTCTGTGTTGCTTCCACTGCACCCCATGTTGCGTCTGCCCGCCCTCCCTTCTCTGTGATTCCACCCTCCATGTTGCTTCCCCCACCTTTGTTCCTCCCAAACCTGCGTTCTTTCCCACACCCGCCTGCATCATTTTTTGTTATTTTTTTGTATACCTTCCAGTTCAGATAGGTAAACAAAAAGAAAAAGGTTGCTTCATTTTGGAGGCGTGTGCATGCTTAAGGGCTTATTTACATGTCCCTCGTGCCGCCGGTGCATCTGTTTTAAAATGGGAAAAAGTGACGTACCGGCAGCACAAGGGCTTGTAAATAAGCCCCTTAGTGTGCTCGTCTGTGAAATTACGCAGCTGGCTGCGTAACTTTTATTTCCTCTTTATTAGCCACGCAGCACAGCTTTAGGGATGCTGTGCAGCATGGCTAAAACCATCAGCAAAACCAACTGACCCAAAGGTGAGAACTATTGGCTTTGCTAATGCTTGTTTCATGTGCTTTCTACTTTCAAAGCAAGAAACAGTTGAAACGAAACCCTGCTGCACCTTACATGCGAGGCAAGTGGGACTACTCCTGTTGTGAAATCACTTTTCTCCCTTTGTTTTGCCGGTACCGAATGTTGTGGGTAGGGGTGGTTAGGACTTAGTTCGCCCTGATGTGGGGATATTTCAGCTTCACAAAACACGCACATTCACGGAAAGATGAGGTCTAGAGCGCTTGGCCACCTTGAGAAGGAGTGGTGAGAGACAGGTGGGGGCGAGGATCTCAGGAAAGTAGCCAGAGGGCTATGCACTTATCTCGCCACAGCAAGGTCACTCATTCCTGTTCACACACACAGCGCCTCCCCTTCCTGGAGAGAGAAATACCTTCTCAGGAATGTGCCCCGGGGAGGTATGCGGCCAGCCCTGCGTCCGTGCCCCAGCTCCGGGGTGCCCTCTACACGTGCCTGGGCCCTTATCCTCACCAGGGATGGAGGTGGGGACACCTGCCTCATGGTCCTTCGACTTCTAGGCCTTGGCCCTGTGCGTGAGGATACTCACGTGTTCAATAAGGTGATATAAAATGCACGTTTAAAGATAACTACATCTCTCTCCATCCTTCTCCGGAAGCCCAGCCCCGTTTGAGTGTTTGCAAAAATGAAAATGTTTATTACATACGTGTTCCGGTTTTTTTGTTCACTTTTCACATTTATGATTATGATGATCACGACCTACTAACAGAATGCCTACATAGGGGGGTAATTAGAGAAAAGGTGGACCTTCTCGAAAACCAGAGCAGCTACTGCATCCCAGAGGCCAGTCGGGCAGGTCAGAGTCAGTCACGTCACTGATTCAGTGCTACCAGCCTCTTGGAGCCAATGGTTTGCCTGTAGGCCAGTCTGTTTTTGGCCCCACATGCCTTCCTCGTAGCTCGGACTTCAATGCTGGGGGCAACCTCGAAGGGGAGATATGTCTGGACAAAGGGAAAATATCGAAGCAGGCTGTTAAGCAAAAGAAGAAAGGGGAAAGTAAACAGAATACAGTGTGTGTGTGATGATTTCCAACCTCTTTGCACCCTTAAACAACTGTATCACTGGGTTGCGTACAAGTTATTCATGTGTAGATCAGCTTTTTAGGCAAGCCAGTGCTGTGTGCTATGTGCACTGCGAGCCCTGGGATGCCTGCAAAGCATTCATTGGTGACGCCAGAAGCAATTGCGATGGAGAGGGTTTGCTTCATTTACACTTCACCTTATGCTGGGGTTCCCCACGTTCTAAATGCTCCCTCCTTTTCCAGACATGGGTCGAAAGCCCAGCAACATGAAATGCCTCATTCTAAGTGGATTAATACTCTCTCCTGTAGCCAAATTAGGATTAGAAGCTGTGCGTCAGTTTTACCTGTCGTTTATTTCCTCCAACAGACATTGTCAGGTGAAACCTAGTAAAGTTTTGGAAGGGGAAAAGTCACAGAGGACAGTGTTGTGGTTCTGTGTCTTAAGAGTTCATGGCAGTATCTTTGAGAGTTATTGAATTGATCTGCCCTTCGGAAGGTCATGAGGGATGATCTATCATTAATTCAGCACTTAATTTCATAGGTTCCTGATTAGGCCTTAAAGAAGCAGAAACATTAAAATCGCCCACATTACAGAGTGATGCAATTTCATTTTCCAAACCACGGGGCTCAAGGAACACAGTGGACATTGTAAAAAGGCCACTGTCTAGCATACATATACCAGATGGTCGTTTTTCGAATATGTCACGATATTAATTGGTTTAGGAATGTTTTAAACACTTTGAGTAATGAAAGTGTTATTCTGTTAGTTTTTCTCGTTGGTGGAAATCTTCGATGCCTTTATGAAAAATACTTTTGGGTAGTGTTGCTGCTTTAAATAAATCTGCAGATTGAAACTCCAGTCCACAAGTCGCAGGATGAGTTGTGCTCAATCGTTTCTGATCAGCTCTTTCAGGGGATTTCACTTGAGACACCATGTGATCAATGCCTGCCCTCCCCACGCCCCCACCTTTACTTTCCTCAATACAAACATTGTCGAGAGTGTGGGTTCATAGGCGGCTTGGGTTACAGGTGCTAATTCTTGCCACTGGACATACCAGCTGCAGTTATGAAGTTATTAGATACTCCAATAACATAGTAACCTGATCTAGCGAGTTTCATCTGTGGAACACGCCCATGGACCCAGGCGCTGGTGATGCTGACTGAGTCTCATCAGAGATGCGTGTGCAGCGGGTGAGTGCCCTAGAGGCGGTGTCTCCACGTTGTTTACATTGTGCACGCAGCAGTGATGAGAATTACCCTCACTCCTCTGTCAGACCATGCCAGGTTAACACTCTGCCCTGAGAGAAGCAGCTCATCAGGCTCTTTAACCCTTTGTTGTGCAGTGTCATGGTCCCTGCACTGCTGCGGGTGTGTCTTAGGACAGGTTCTTCCTGCTGGGCTTTAAATGCACTAACACCACAGCAGGGATGCTCATAGGGCTTCACTAACACCACAGCAGGGATGCTCATAGGGCTTCACTAACCCCACAGCAGGGATGCTATAGGGCTTCACTAACCCCACAGCAGGGATGCTCATAGGGCTTCACTAACCCCACAGCAGGGATGCTATAGGGCTTCACTAACCCCACAGCAGGGATGCTCATAGGGCTTCACTATCCCCACAGCAGGGATGCTCATAGGGCTTCACTAACACCACAGCAGGGATGTTCATAGGGCTTCACTAACCCCACAGCAGGGATGCTCATAGGGCTTCACTAACCCCACAGCAGGGATGCTCATAGGGCTTCACTAACACCACAGCAGGGATGCTCATAGGGCTTCACTAACCCCACAGCAGGGATGCTCATAGGGCTTCACTAACCCCACAGCAGGGATGCTCATAGGGCTTCACTAACACCACAGCACGGATGCTCATAGGGCTTCACTAACACCACAGCAGGGATGCTCATAGGGCTTCACTAACCCCACAGCAGGGATGCTCATAGGACTTCACTAACACCACAGCAGGGATGCTCATAGGGCTTCACTAACACCACAGCAGTGATGCTCATAGGGCTTCACTAACACCACAGCAGGGATGCTCATAGGGCTTCACTAACCCCACAGCAGGGATGCTCATAGGACTTCACTAACACCACAGCAGGGATGCTCATAGGGCTTCACTAACACCACAGCAGGGATGCTCATAGTGCTTCGAAGTTGAGCAGCACTTCATTGGCTTGATGACAGCCCTTGATCAGGGCTAGCAGTGGCCCTTTTTCATACTGATATGACGTCTGTGATTGGAGTGTGATGTGAGCTTCCTCAGTACATCCCAGATGTTCCCAGAGACCCTCCTGTCACACCTTCGCCGCCCTGAAGGGTGCAGGTAATGGTTAGAATTAGGTTTAGTGTTTTGGTTAGGCTTCAGGTTAGTTTTAGGGTGAAAGTTAAGGAAAGGTTAGAGCTCCCAAAAGGATTATTGTTGGAAGTAGGGTTAGAGTTAGGGTTATGTATAGGATTAGGGTTGGGGTTAGCATTAGTGATATAGTTAAGCTTCAGGTTAGTTTTAGGATGAAAGTTAAGGAAAGGTTAGGGCTCCCAATAAAGCTATTGTTGGAGGTAGGGTTAGAGTTAGGGTTATGGATAGGATTAGGGTTGCAGTTAGCGTCAGTGTTATGGTTAGGAGTCAGGTTAGTTCTAGGGTGATAGTTAAGAAAAGGTTATAGCTACCAATAGGATTATTGTTGGAGGTACGGTTAGAGTTAGGGATAGGATTAGGGTTGGGGTTAACATCAGTGTTATGGTTAGGCTAGGGTTAGTTTAAGGGTTAGAGTTAGGCTTTTGCTTATGGTTTAGATAGGACTAGTATTGATTTAGAGTGATAAGATTAAGGTTGAAGTTAGGGTTGGACTTAGGGCTATAGTTTGGTGGAGGGTTCAGGTTAGGGTTAGTCTTTTGGTTAGGGGCTGGAATAGGGCTAGTAGTTAGGTTAGGTTTAGAGTTAGCAATAGGATTAGGTTCTAGGTTAAGATACGGTTATGGTTAGTATTAGAGTGAGTGTCAGGATTTGTATCATGGTTAGGAGTAGGGACGGCTTAGGGCCATTAGTGGGATAAAACATTGATTAATTTGACCCATTCTTTGCCAGAAATGAACCCCAAACTAGCCTTAAAACACAATGAGTTCAGGGATATGCTGCATTCAAGCTTGCACTGAAATTGTCCAACACCATTGCTCATTGGGAAAGAAACACACATATTTATTTTCAATAATGGCACTGCCATCACAACAGGGGCAGTGAACTCAGACAGCTACAAAATATATGTATATATTTCACTGTACAATAGAATACCTTAATGGTAGGCAACAATCGAGTTCATCATCGTTTCCACCCCTTAAAACGATTCCCATGGAGTCTTCATCAGGACAAGCGACAATGTAAGCAACCTTAAACATATGTTCCACCAATCCTGCGACCATCAGGATACTATAAACCGATTTGGAAAAATCGAAACCCCTAAACCACTTGCACTATTACCAAGAACTGGAAAAGAATTCAGCTCACAAACACTATGTGGATTCTCCTCTGCTTGCTGATGCTATAGAATGTAATTCTGACATTTGTATTTTTTTGTCATTCTAAAAGCTGTAGTGCAAATACCAGAATGCAAAGAAAATACAGCACTGGGCTAGAGACTAAACATGCCGCAACTAAGAATCAGTCTATTTCTTCATTGATGTAGGATACAGCTCTCTTTAAACACCTTGCTAGATGCAGGTTATGTTGTGGTGTTTCAAACATGCTAATTCACGTGGTGCCACAGAGTGTCACACATATCAGAGCTCTTCACACAGGGACCCAGTGAAGAGCCGATATCACACAGTGAACACTGGGTGACCTGTAGAAACCCCGGCCCAGAGTGGGTTTCCAGCCAATGTATGAAGGCTTGCTGTGCACATACATGACCCATCAGGGCTTCGAAAGCAGCCTCTAGCGTTCTTTGAACCTGCAAGGTTTCTTCAGATTCCTATATGTTTTGGGCACTGTTTAGAAGTAGGTGAGAAGATTTTGCGTTGCACAAAGTCCCCCCTTTTTCCTAAACCCCTCAAAAATCCTCCATCGATGTTTAGAATGTGATTGAAGAAGGGCCCGCCCGCTTTTACTCACTACAGCCCCCTCCATAGATCCTCATCCTCTTTCACATGGTGACATTTTATTACAGGCTGGCTGGCGGGTTTGCTTTTATAGAGAGCTGCACAAATCTTACTGCGGATCTTTGGAGCTCTGTCCACACCATCCAGTTCTGAAGAGCTAGTGCTGCTTCAGTCAAATTAACCCGGACACTGACTCCAGTCTTGACCTTTTCACCTACAAATACTGATTTCAGGTGTGATAGTCTAATTAGTTTCACGAAACAAAACCAGTGCTTAATTTTAGCCGGTGGTTTCCGGTGCTCGGCACTGGCACTTAATTGTCATCACCAAACCTATGACACTTTGCCACATGGTGGTGCTGCTCATCTAATTTCGTGATGCGCAGAGCAGCGGTTGTTTATGCATAGAATATACATTAAAATATACTAATACCTGCCTCCCTAGCCGTTCCTTTAGCTTTGGGGTCCTGGAGTAATCCCAACTGTTGTCGCACTTGCAGGCAATAAAGATAGTTAGTAGTTGTTTTGGTACTGTCATTGGCAGCGATGATGGGGCTATGGGTGGTGCAAGCTGCAGTGGCCTCCTGGTCAGGGCCCTAGCACTTATTATTTTACAAATTAAGCACTGGGGACTACAATGACCAGAATGCATTAGGCTACCAAACAAAGGTACTGGAACGGAGTGAGTGTCCTTCGTGCCCGAGAGGGAGGTGGTTACTCTATGTACAGCTTAGTCCAAGCCACCTTTATGTCTTCAAGGAGTATAGACAAAGTATTTACAAGAACAAATTCTGTATCTTGCCACTCGCACAAACATTAATGAAACAGCTTTGATGGTGTAAGGGTGCATTGATGCTGCAGTATGTACTGCAATGTTAAGATCACTTAAACTACACCTGATTGTTTTTGTCACATAATCTTTATTATACAGGTTGAGGTTGCTGTATTATTGTATAAAATTGAGGATTTAACTTGTAACTCCACTCTAATAGTTCAATGTTCTCACAAATCTTCACCATTCTCTATTTCGTCTACTTTCTTTCAGAGATTTTTTTTTCACATTCATCCAAACATGTGTTCTGTGTTAATAACCTTGTTTTCCCTGAAATGTCTGCTTCTCACTGAACTCCTTCATTGCTTGCCTAGTCCTGATGTTTCATGAACTGCACCTCCGAGGATCTCCAGGCAGTAGTGATATCCAGAAGTGTGAATGGCTGAATCCAACAACCATCAGTCATGGACTGGTCCTCACCTTCTCTAGTTCTCTTTTAGCCACAGATGTAGAAGAATATGGCAGCGAGGACTCAGCCCAGCGTGTGGTCGTTGCTATGATACGGATCCGACCATCAGATATCGAAGAATATGGCAGCGAGGACTCAGCCCAGTGTGTGGTCGCTGCTATGATACGTATCCGACCATCAGATGTCGAAGAATATGGCTGAGAGGACTCAGCCCAGCATGTGGTCGCTGCTATGATACGGATCCTACCATGAACCCCATGGATATCCTGCCCCGCCTCAGGACCGGACACCACTGATAAATGCTCCGCATCATTTACACTCCCAAGTGACCCATCCTGGGTCTTCCTGTGGTCTGCCTTCCTCCTCCCTCCTTGTGTGCGCGTGGTCAGTGAAGCCTCAAAGCATGACAAGAACTGTGATGCCTTATGAAATGCGACGCACGTATAACATCCGCAGATTTCCCTACAATAAAGGATCTCACATGCGAGGATACACTTGTGACCTCTCCACCAGTGGCTACTGG
Organism: Triturus cristatus; assembly: GCF_964204655.1. Classification (NCBI taxonomy): domain Eukaryota; kingdom Metazoa; phylum Chordata; class Amphibia; order Caudata; family Salamandridae; genus Triturus; species Triturus cristatus. Next base: position 1,171,316,887 of record NC_140584.1, on the reverse strand, counting down.
CTGCAGTGAGAAGAGGAAAATGCACATGGCTAACCGCCGACCAACCTCAGCGCTACCACACACTCAGAGCACCACAAAAACTCACACCACTCCACCCTCAAAGACTATAGAAGCCAAACATTTAGGCACAGACAGCTGGAAAAAAATCATGAGAGAAATAAATATTTCACAAAAGGATGATAATTCATTATTGCGAAAACACATGAGGCGAGTTGCTAAAGAACACAAAGGTTCAGACACAAGTTGACAACAGAACTCTGGTGCACGACAATACATGGAGATAAAACATTCTCCTCAATTCTGAAGCATTGCACTTTGATTTGGCAAGGCTGTGTTCTCCCTCTGTTCTGTACAAATGCCATGACATCAGATGTATAACAGCTATACATTCTGCCATTTTGTGTGTGATTGATAATTGTGTTCGCTTTAGTAAAGATAGTTCTGTTCCTGGAACATGTATAACTTTGCTGTGACCTAAAAACTAGCGAACCGATTGTCTGGCAATGCAGGCTTAGGAGTCAATAATCAGCTAATTGTAATTCAGGGTTTGTTATCAGGGTGAGATGTGAGGGAGGCGAAGAAAAGGAGTGAGAGAACAAGAGAGATAGGGGGTGGGAAAGGAAAGGGCGGGAAGATGAAAGGGGGAGAGAAGGCATGTTAGATGTATTTCTAGCTGCTTTTCAGTTTTTCTTTGTTTATTTATGGTTTGCACGTTAAGCAGTACAACGATGAGTAATGATATAGCAAAACAGAAAAGCCTCTCTTCGTGGAAGACATAACAATAAAAAGGCAGGAGTAAGTCATAGCCAGATTCAATAACAACCATGTTACTATAGAGTAAACATTCAAAGAACAGGTGGCAATGAAACTAGGCAGACAAAAGTGCCCATCGGACAGCAGTCATCTTAAAATATAAATCTGAACTCCCAAGACCCTTAACTTATAATTTACATTCCAGCAGTAGTAGGAGATAGTTGGCCTATCTTCCTTAGTCCTCTCAATTAGGCAAGTATGTACTTAGAGGAGCCTCACATGCCTCTGATAGGCCAAGAAGGGCTTGGTATGTACTTAGGGGAGCCTCACATGCCTCTGATAGGCCAAGAAGGGCTTGGTATGTACTTAGAGGAGCCTCACATGCCTCTGATAGGCCAAGAAGGGCTTGGTATGTACTTAGGGGAGCCTCACATGCCTCTAATAGGCCAAGAAGGGCTTGGTATGTACTTAGGGGAGCCTCACATGCCTCTGATAGGCCAAGAAGGGCTTAGTATGTACTTAGGGGAGCCTCACATGCCTCTGATAGGCCAAGAAGGGCTTGGTATGTACTTAGAGGAGCCTCACATGCCTCTAATAGGCCAAGAAGGGCTTGGTATGTACTTAGGGGAGCCTCACATGCCTCTAATAGGCCAAGAAGGGCTTGGTATGTACTTAGGGGAGCCTCACATGCCTCTAATAGGCCAAGAAGGGCTTGCATCAGTGAGAGAGGGAGGTCAAAAACCAGCAGCTGAGTAAAGATTGTTGTAAGTTCATAATGGCCTTTACTCTCGTGAAGTATCTCTTGCACTAGTCTGATTGCCTATATGTAGAGCACTCGCATAGCTCCCTGATCTGGATGCACTATAATTGATTTGTTTACATAAGTAAAATAAAATTAATCACAGCTTGCCTCTGATACACCTGTAAGGCTGGTTGTTTCTAGGCACAATGAATAAAAGCTGGCACTGGCCGGTTAAATCTACGACAGACGGGCCTGGTGGCACGATGCAGTTCATGACGACACGCTGGACTATGGCAAAGTCAATGTAAAAAAACAAAATGCAGAAAGGATTGTCTGCTATTTATAGAGCAGTTTGCCAACAGTTGTCATTCCAGCAGGTGCCGGTAATATTCTCGCTCATGTCAGTTTCCCAGTGCTTCCTAGTATAGTGATGTCACATGGAGTTTAGAATGTGGCAGGCAGTCATGCCACATGTAGAATTTTAGGACTGAAATACATTGACAGTTGGTGACACAAGTGGTGACTTCTGCATTTGATCATATTCAGTTACACACATGATGTTGCATGTTGCTCCACAGTTAAGTACAAAAGGAACTTTCTGCGATCCCACTAGTATGTCAATGGACGTTGTGTTTTTTAATGAATTAAATGTCTTCATCCTTGCCTACCGCAGTCATCAAGTACAGTTGTTCCTGTTCAAATTCATCTGTAGAGGAATCATCAAAACTTTCCATTTCTCTAATGTGTTTGACATTTCCTATGGCCTGTCGTTTCCACGTTTTTTCATTTTCTCTTCATTATAGTCTGCACACACTTGAAAAATGATTAATTTTTCCACATTCTTTACCTTATTGCCCTAATGCTGGACATATATTTGTATGTGGAAACTGTTGTTCACATCTATAGCATGTAATATAATGTTGGAAGAAGGTGAAAGTTCGACAGGTACCACAGCAAACACACATATGAACAACAATGTATATGTTCAAGAGAAAGAACTTTTGTCCCCCTTTGTAACCTGTCGTACCTATTTTTCTCCCCACTGATTGATTGTCCGAACATTGATTGTTTTTGACGAATAGTGCTTTTTGAGATATTCTCTGTTTGCAAATAACGTAGAATAGAAATATTCTGTCTAGTCTTTGCAGACAGTGAAGGGTAGGTAACGCGGACTTTTGTCCCCCTTTGTAACCTGTCGTGCCTATCTCTTTCTCACCATTTGATTGTTTGATTGTCCGAACACTGGTTGTTCGATATTGGTTCTTTGGAGGTATTCTCTGCTTACAAATAACGTGGAATAGAGATATTCTGTCTAGTCTTTGCAAGCAGTGAAAAGATAGGTAGTGCAGACTTTTGTCCCCGTTGTAACCCGTCATGCCTATCTTCTCCCCACTGATTGGTAGTTGGTTCTGCCCGGACCGCTTATTAGAGATGAACCATCCGGCTCCACTGGAAGGCACCCCTAATAAGGACATGTTTACTAAATATGGACTAGTCGCTGTAGCTTATATCAAACTATGGCATAAATATACAAAGAAGGACTCCGAAAGTTAGTGGCCACTGATGGGATCCTTTGATGACCATAAAATAGAAACGCTAGAAATAGCTCTACGTAGCAATAAAACGATGCCCACTATGCTCGACAGTATCGGCATGTGGCGCAAAGAAACAACGCAACGGAAAAAGGGAGAAGACGTAAAGGCAGAAAAAGAACTACGAAAGGCAGCTCACCTTGTCGCTAGAAAGTTAGAGGAAGAAATAAAGGAGAGAAAGGAAGCTAAACAAAAACAAGAATCTGAAACATCAGGCCAGTGCCCTGTTAGGACCCCCTCTATGCTCTACCCTGAGTTGCCTTCCAAGCAACGGGCGAACGATGAATTGCTATTAGGTCCTCCGATCATCTACATGCCCCCTCCATACGCTCCCTCCCAACCTATAGTGCAGCACCCACAACCCCCGAACGCAAGCAAAAGCAGTACCAGGGCCTCGGTCCTCACGGCCTCCGCGCCGGCCGAGCCTCTTGTACTGAACACAACGTTAGCAATAACGTTAGATGACCCCGAGACGAGAAAGAAAGATTCCGACAGAATGAATCGGCTAACAAAGGGTGAACGAGCCGGAATCAATAAGGTAGTGAGAACACTAATAGAACGGAAGGAAAGTGAGGAATATGTGACAGATATGTATAACTCGTATGCCGACAACCACAGACGACACTTTGTCGTACGACTTTGTTATCACACTCTGAATGCCTATGAGGATAGGTACCAGGATAGAGGTCCCGAAGGCTTAGCAACCTTGTATAGAAAGGTTGACATTGGGGAAGAGGGAGAGGGCGATGTGACGGACCTCTTCACACGTACACTCGAAGTCTTCCGACATCTTAAAGAACACAGGCAGACGACCAAGACAGAAACCCCCATAGCGACTGAACCCCAGGCAGGAAAAGCTGATACCATGATGCCCATCAAGGAATCCGCTCCTTACTGGGTCCCCCCACGAGGTCAGGGAACACACGATGATATCAACCACCAAGATGCGAAGGGAAGGGTTGTATATAACTGGGTCTATCAGCCATGGGACCGACAAGACATCCTGACCTTTAGAAAAACCCTACCCGACTTAAGAAAGAACCCGACTGCCTTTTACACAGAACTAGGTACGGCCTTAGGTTCAACTATAATGACCTTGGCGGATATCGATTTGTTCTTCGGGTTATGTCTGCCGGCTGATGTGTGGAAGCAAATCCGGAAAGTCGACCACGCTGAGCCGTTCGGATATACCTGGGTACAACTCGATACCATAGACAAGCAGCGAGAACCTGGACAGAAACCTCTAAAGGCCATATTGGAACTCCCAGACAAGATTGTTCAGAAATTAAAGACCCTAATCCCAGAAAGGAAGGTAGACTGGTCGATAGTGACGGCTTGCTGCCAGAAACCCCAGGAGGATGTATCCGAATACTTCTCTCGATTCGAGACAGTGTTTTCCGATTATAGTGGCCAGGACATGACCACTGCAACCGGACATCACCTCTTTGTCCAGTATTATGTGAAGGGTCTGTCACAGGAAGTCTCCCAGAAGTTACAGACCAGCGAGAGTAGTTGGGCAGCCTCCAAACCCGCTGCTATCCTCCAGATGGCCCAATACTACGAACACCAAAAGAATGAGAACGATAGGGCGTCCGAGAGAAAGAAAAAGGAGCTGAAGGAAAGGGTAATGATCGCACAGTTGCAAGGGGTGACCATAGGAAGGGAACCTCCCAAGGGAAACTACCAACCGACTGCTCCTAGAAAACTACCCCCTAGAGACCATGCACCCACACCCTACGCTGGACGCAGGGACTTAGACGAGAATCAGTGTGCGTTCTGTAAAGGGTTCGGACACTGGAAATCCCAGTGCCCGGTCCTTCTGGATATGAACAAGAATAGGGACACAAGAGACATAGCAAACAGCCCCAGAAATAGAGGACAGGGACGAGGGTACACGAACGACACCACCAACGACAGGCCAGACAGACCAAACACCTGCGACCGCCCCCGACAGAACCAGTGCCAGCAGTCCGACTACGAAAACACCCATGACTTTGCATAGGACCGCCAGGGGCAAGGGAGGGATCCAGTCGAACTCCGTGTTGACCAGCAAGGTCCTTACGTCACTGCTAAGGTCCTGGGCACAAAGTCTCCATTTTTGGTAGATACTGGGGCGACACGTAGTGCGCTATCTAAACGGCTGATCCCAAGGGCACCCTTGTCTGGCTCACATGTAACCTCAATAGGCTTTGATGGAACGCCCTCCACTAATCCCTTGTCCGCACCAATCTCCTTTGACTTGGAAAATAACACCACTGACACGACATTTCTGCTCTCCTCCAACACCCCCGACGCCATTATGGGTCTTGATTTACTAAAACATTTCCGGGCTACCATCAGATGTTCCCCAGACGGAGTTCGAGTCATACTGCACGATAACCCAGATCTGTTCAGGCCTTGTCTCGCACGACGTATGTTCTCCATAACCGATGCTGACCTGTCCCTACTTGACACGTTACCCACACATCTATGGGCTAAATCCGACTCAGACGTAGGACGCATGGTGATCGACCCTGTACACATAACTGTCCGACCAGACGCAGTGCTCCCAAAGCTTCCACAGTATCGGATATCGCCCGAAGGCGAGAAGGCGTTGGTGGAAATCATCCAGTCCCTAGTCGATGCAGGAGTGGTAGAAGAAGTAGTTAGTAATGTTTGCAACAGCCCTATCCTACCCATTGTTAAGAAGCAAGGCGAGGGAGATGAGAAAGCATACCGCTTCATTGTCGACTTACGAGAGGTTAACAAAGTAGTCATACCTCAGTGCCCCGTGGTCTCAGATATCACCACCATCCTCACCCTGATTCCGTCCACTGCCACTACCTTTACCATTCTTGATCTCAAGAACGCATTCTTTTCCATCCCCATCCACCCAGACAGCCGCTACCTTTTCGGCTTCACCTTAAAAGCCCGTTCGTACAGATTTTGTAGGGCACCACAGGGCTACACTGAGAGTCCCAGCATATATAGCCAAGCCCTCAAGAGACAACTGGATGCAGTTCAACTACCGGACGGAGTGGTGTTAATACAGTACGTCGATGATATTCTTTTGGCGGCCGACACCACTCCGCTTGCAGTCACAGCCACCATCCACCTCCTCCACTTCCTCGCGGAGAACGGTCACAAGGTCTCCAGGAAGAAGTTGCAATTCTGCCAACCCCAAGTGACATACCTAGGCCACCTCCTATCCAAAGATGGGAGGAAGCTTACACCTTACCGAATTCAGACCATCCTAGAAACCCCTGTTCCAAAAACTCAGAAGCAAGTGCGGTCTCTGGTAGGCCTCACCTCCTTCTGTCGACAGTGGTTGCCAAACTTCAGTCTTATTGTAAAACCTCTGCTTTCCCTGTTGGCTAAAGATGTCCCCTTCCCCCTCCCCTGGACACCCGAATGCCAATCCTCCTTCAAGGAATTACGAGATGCCCTTTGCTCAGCACCAGTCCTAGGAACCCCAGACTACACTAAACCTTTCTCCCTCTTCACCCACGAAAGGGAGGGATGCGCGTTGTCTGTTCTAACCCAGTCCATAGGTCCCAAGCAACGCCCTTGTGCCTACTTCTCTGCCACTCTTGACCCTGTAGCCAGAGCTTTGCCCGCCTGCCTTCGAGCGGTAGCCACCGCTGCTGTCTCTATCCGACAAAGTGAGGGGATCGTGCTTTCAAACCCCCTCACCGTGCTAGTACCCCATGCAGTTGACACCCTCCTGAACCAGACTAAGACTCAACACCTGACTAGCGCACGACCGACTGGTTATGAACTGACTCTGCTTGCACCCCACATCACGTTGAAACGATGCACCACTCTGAACCCAGCCACTCTGCTACCTCTCCCTGACAATGACCTCAATGCGTCCCCTATACATGACTGTGTGACCCTCACCGGCGAACAGACCAAGAGTAGGGTTGACCTCCGAGATACTGCCTTCCCAGATCCTGACGGAGAGCTGTGGGTAGATGGCTCATGCATCAAGCTCCCTGACGGCACCACTTCAGCCGCCTATGCAGTCACCACGGCCAGAACAGTTGTTGAGACAGCCCGCATCACACAGCGATCCGCACAGGCGGCTGAACTGATTGCTCTCACACGAGCATGCATCCTAGCAGCGGGGACAACCGCAAACATTTACACCGACAGCCAGTACGCCTTCAGGGTGGTTCATCACTTTGGGCTCCTATGGAAGGAGAGGGGATTCCTGACTTCCCATGGCACACCCATCCTACATGGAGATCTAGTCTCCGCTCTGACCGAAGCAGTCCTCCTCCCCACACGGCTAGCTGTGATCAAATGCCAGGCACACAAAAAGGTGACAGACATTATAGGACAGGGAAATGCGCTGGCTGACATCACTGCCCGAACCACAGCCGAGAATAGGTCAACAACACGCATGTACGTGACCAGGTCACAAACTGAAAAATGGAAGGATGCTAGGGAAACCATTGGAAGGATGCTAGGGAAACCATTAGAGACATACAATTGGCCAGCTCACCACACAAATTGACTGAATGGGCACGGGTGGGATTGAAAGACGATGAAGGCTGCTGGCGAACTAGAGACACGAACAAATGGTTGCTACCTGACTCATACCTGATTCCCATGCTGACCATGACACACTCCCCCGCACACATAGGGTCTGCCCCCATGATTGAACTCGTCTCCAAAGTCTGGCACAACGACAAAATCCCAGACTCAGCTAAACGCCTAGTCCAACAATGTCTGATATGCCTCCAACACAACCCTGGTAAAGGAACTGCTGTACCCCGGGGAGGGTTTGGGGTTCCTAGTCACCCCTTTGAGGTCCTACAGATGGACTACATTCAGTTAGAAAGGTGCCAAACCCTGAAGTACGTGCTTGTCGTTGTGTGCGCCTTCAGCAAATGGGTGGAAGCCTACCCAACCCGCGACAACACTGCTATGACTACCGCAAAAGTACTACTGAAAGAATTCTTCCCCCGTTACGGCCTGTGTCGAATTTTGTGGAGCGACAACGGCCCCCACTTCGTAGCTGAAGTTATCCAACTCATCTTAAAAGGGTTGGGTGTAAAACAGAAGTTTCATGCGGTCTTCCACCCCCAATCTGCAGGCTTGGTTGAGCGACATAATGCCACATTGAAACACAAACTAGCCAAAATAGTTGCCACCACAGGACTGAAATGGCCAGACGCCCTCCCACTAGCATTGCTATCAATGCGTTCCACTCCTACCAAACACCACTTAACCCCCTACGAGGTCGTCTTCGGGCGACCCATGAACCTTTGGACTGCACCAAAACCAGCATCCATTCACGACGTCCCGGACGTCCTCATGTCTGACTATCTGTACAATCTAACTAAAACGTTGTCTGTTATCCATCAGCAGGTGCTGCAAGCCATTCCCGATGCTTCCAGGGGCCCCGGACACGACATCGAACCCGGTGACTTTGTCCTAGTGCGCAACTTCCAGCGCACCAAGAGTCTGGAGCCCCGGTGGATGGGCCCCCTGCAAGTCCTGATCACCACCCGAACAGCTCTTCGAGTGGAGGGGAAACGTAATTGGCTGCATGCACACCACTGCAAGAAGGTATCATCGACCCTGACGACCACCGACAACATCACCGCCCAAGAGGAACTTCTGGACAAAGACCGACCATCCCTGAGCTGCTACCCGAATACAGAGACACTTGAATTGACTGAATATCCCGATCCCACTGTGCCATCCAAAGAAGGGTATAACCTACGACGAAAGGAGGGAACTTCGGCTAAGCAGACCACGAACTAAGTTGAAATCTCAGAGCGGTAGCCTAGTCACCTCAAAGGCCTCCAGGAGAGAAACTAAACAAAGTCTGTGGTTCTGCCCGCTACCGAGTCCCTTGAAGGTGATGGAAGCGCCCGACATGAAGATGATGGAAGCAACCGGACATCCGAAGATCCACTACAAAAACCCAAAGACTGACAAAATGCACAGCTCAAAGACTATTGCACTTTTTATTACCCTTCTCCTTTGCATCCTTCTCATGGTCACTTTCTGGATCATGGAAGAAAACGCACCCGCTCATAAGACATTGCTGACCACTGCTCAACCCACCACCATGAAAGAACACCATCTGATTTCACTTTCACCCCAACTCCGAGAAAGACGTAAGGAGTTCTGGAATAACTCTTTTGTGCAACTGCTCCACCAACACAATCTTGCCGCCAATGCCACTAACTGCTGGATCTGTGGATTGCTACCACATGCCACTGGACATTCTATCCCTTTCATCCCTTCGCCCTTCTCTGTCCATGGCTCCTGCCTCGCTTGGCTAATCCTCCTGCAAGAAAGTTACAAGGACCATGCCACTTCCGGCAAAACTGTGTCGCACTTCTATCATGGGTTCTGGCTGAACCAAACTGGAAAAACCTCTGCCCCCTTCTGTCCTCTGAGATCAAACACCTCTTTCCATATGGACATCCCTGCCAAGGAGCGAGTTGAAATGCAGGTGTTCAACAACCCAGCCAGACCCACCTTCTCTTACCTCCGGAAACGAACGGCCGCCACCCTAACAGTGGCCCTATCCGTCGTCAACATCACAGGTCTGGTGTGCCTCGAAGGCCTAGGAACACAGCCGGTAGGCCACAGTTCCTGTCTCATCACCCGAACATTGGACTCAGTTGACCTGTGGAAATATGGATTTTTCTGGTCAGTTATGTCCCCTATCTTGGACCCCAACGGTTCTATGTGCATGTTACAAGTACATGTATGTTCCCTCCAGTTCCAGTTATGAAGACGCAAATACATGTGCGTCCATCGTCAACATGTCCTCTTTCAGATCCGCCATGAATGGGCTGGATATTCGATTCCTAAGTACGAAAGGCCACCGACTTTATATGGCTTAGTTACTCCATTTTTGCAGTTCAGGCGAGTAGGCCCTGATTCTGCCATCAAGCCTTTCCCTGCTTTCTGCCTCTGACAGCTCCAGTCTGAGCTCGCATCTGTATCCATGAACTTTGTCCTACTCCCTGTGCGGCTAACGGTGCCTGCCTCGGCCGGTCTGCCTGCCTGCCAAAAACTGTATTTCACCTTCAAGTTATCTGTTTCGCTCCTCAGCCGATGCATTCCTGTCTAGTAGTTTAAGTAAACATTTCCTTCAGCTACTGAGCAAAGGGCTCGGCTTCTCTGTCCTCATGCAAGTAATTCATAGCCCCGTTACCATGGAAGGTTTCTGCCCCTTGCATCTCATGTAGACACTTAGACGCTTGTGCACGCACACACAGTCAGTATAGAATAGATTTTGTCCAAGAGTCCTTCCTTTGTGGATAACATAGTTCTTTAAACATAGGATGTTAGATATGATTTGGGATTAGGTTGACTTGACCCCCCAGACTTCTTGTCTCCACATGTAGAGCTAAATGTCAAGTCCCCTTCACCCCCTAGTTGCACGTCAATCACGCGTCATGCTGCTGCGTGCGCATCTCTGCCAAGTATTTCTGCTGACTTTGCGAAATTATTTCATAGATCCACCCTGTGTGACATCACAACCAATGACGTTCCTTTGTTACGCTCAATCACGCCCATTTTCATTACGCATGTATAATGTTATCTTCCTTATCAATTGTTACGCCTCCTGCATTTGTTTCATTGTAATGTCTGTTCTATAAAAATGATTACTTGTCAAATAAGTATTGTACTTCACTTCCTGAACCCCCGTGGTGATGGAACTTGGAGGCCACGATTCGAATCGTCCATTGGAATAATGCCCATTCTGAACCTCTTATACCACGGATTCTGCCTCTTATTTTACTGAGCTATTTTATTTAAGATTCTGTATCAAATTAAGTCCCGGTAATTAAATTATTTACCACATGAATGGCGCCCGAATAGGGACACTTTCTCATCTCACGCGCCGGTGGTGCGTTGCAGGCCCGGTCTCCTGCCACAGCTGGACGGACAACAACACGTACCAGCAGGATTTCCTGTATCTCCCTCCGGTCAAGCGGGGGCGACTGAGGCTGCGATCAACACCCAGACGAGGCGGTGAGAAGTGCGAAGTATCCCAACCAGAGCCTAGCTGAGAGAGCAAGATCCGAGGTATACAGAGGCCCACCAAGTTCCGAAGTTCCGAGGTTTCCGATGTTCCGAATTTCCGAAGTTTTCGAGTCGAGTCCAGTTCAGTTCAGTTCCGTTCCGAGGCCTTCCGTTCCGAGCTACCCGGTGAGTACCATTGCTGGGGAGGCGTTCTGACGTGCACAGAGGTTGTGCCGGTCAAGACGGATTTGGGTACACAAATCCGGTCTGCACTGTTTCAGCAGTGTATATGTACTGTTTAGCAGTATATCGAGTATGTCTAGTATATGAAGTCAGAATTATCTAGTTAGTATCGAGTATTATGCTTAGTGAACGGCCATCATTGTTGTTCATTAAATGTTAAATGTTAAATGTTTTAAATACGTTCTGCATATTGTGGTATGAATGACTGTTCATTATTGTGCTTTTGTATTAAGTGTGTTTAAGAATAAGTATCAGATCAGTTGTCAGTATGCCGCTCTTTTCGAAATTAAGACAGATCACAACTAGAAAAGGGGTACTCGAAGAAGCTGTTCCTATTCCTCCTAGGGACACTCCAGGGCACTTTATGTATCACAAACATGGCTTAGACGCCATATTATTTCTTGATTTATGGGTGGACTACACCAAGGAATTACCAGAAAGTCAGAGGTGGCCCGCAGCTGGGACCTGGGATGCAGAGTGCATCATGAAAGTAGAAGAAGAGTTATGGAAAAGGAGAGCTAGACAGTCACAGAAAGACGCCATTGAATTATGGCGTAAAGAATCGTATAGACGTACAGAAAAAGCACGTAGACAGGAAGAGAAAAGTAAGGAAAATTCAAATAAAGTTCGAGAAAATCTGTTAATTGAAGAAGGTACACGAGTAAAATCAGAACAAGTAGATAGACAAAGAAATTCCCTTATGAATGGTATGTATCCCCTTCTGGCCGAAGGATTACCTAAGGCTACTCCGGAGATACCAAAAGACTTGCCACCCCCATTGTTTCCAATAAAAGCACATCCAAAGGGGCATCCCAGAACCGCAGAAGATGTTTTTCTTTCCTCATATTTAGATGACGCAGCTCCCGAGTATGCTAACCCTGCACTACATAGACCGTCTGCTGGGGGGGTTCAACGTCAAGACCATGTGTCTGTACCTTTGCAACAACAAATTCCGACACAAGTTCCGGCAAGCGCATCTGTCTCTACATCTGTTCCCACGGCCGTTTCTACAGCTGTGTCCACACCTATAGTTGATGTATCACGATCAACGAATCCTTTCGCGCCCAGTACCCCAGATGGGGCTACCGGAGGTGCTACCAGCGTGTATTCTACGCCACCCAGAATAAATAAACTTACTTTTCAAGAATCAGCACATCCACGTACGCCCAAACTTATAAATACCCGCACACTTAAGGAACTTCTAGTAGATTGTAGATATGACCCTGTGCCCGGCAAAGAGGACGAAATGGTCCTGGCATCATTACGTATCAGACGAGCTGCGATGTTCCTAGGGAAGCTACCAGGAATGACTAAACATCTAGATAATATATATCATTTTGTCCAAACAGGGCGAGATTCTGAATGTATTAACAGAGCTATGGAATACCAGAAAGTGGAAATACAGGGGGAACTGTTACGTTTCCTCATAAATTGTGTGATCAGAAATCAAGACCGACCGGGGGTAAACCCGGAAGTAATGCAAATTCTTACGAGATGGAGCCAGAATATATCAGACGGGAAACATGATAAGCAAACATGTATAGTAGCCATGTGCCGAAAGATCCGTAAAGAAATAGAACGAATACATGAAGAGAGATTGGAAGTAGACCAGTTTGAACAAAACGAAGAGGGAGAATTAGAAATTCCCGCAAGACAGTCAGAAACTATAGCCTATGTAGGTAGAGGAAGATCTTGTAGTAATACTAGATGTTTTACTGATCCGATACGTCCGATATGTCCAGATAATAGCAGAACTTATCCAACACCTATAATAAATATAAGGTCTCCCGAACATTCGTTCCAAGCCGCTGACAAAGTACTCCAAGAACGAAGGGGTTATCACCTACTCGATTCTATGGATGAACAAGAATTAGCCAGATCAGCCGTTCACTGGATTGACAGTCCCGGAAAATATGGTGATGAAACAGTAGCACACACGTTTTTGAACCTCAGCCCAGATGAACAGCGTTTAGCTGGGATTTATATGATTCAACAACTTCTTATATTATACAAGAACGAACATTCCGATCCTGGTCCTTTACCTGATATATTGACTGAATTACTCACGAATAGATGGAGAGGTTCAGGTACTAAGTTAATTAGAGAAATACTAGAATCAAGAAAGCAGTACATTCTCTTTGTATGCCCAGAACATGTCTCACTGCCCATCAAGGAAAGAACGCCGTATTACATAGATAGACAGAATCCCTTGCGAGAAGTGCAACCAATAAAAGGCGAAGACAATCAGTTTAAACGCGTATTTGTATATACGCCCATATCTAAAATAGAATTGTTAGAAATGAAGAAAGTAGTACCCAGTCATGACAAAGACCCAGCGGGTTTTCACCGAGAAATTAAAGACATGTTACTCATGGGAGAATATACCTATCCTGACATTATGACAATATTAAAGGTATTAATGCCTGCTGGCATTTATGAAAAACTTAAGGAAAAAGAGTGGGAAGTGGGAGACCAAAAGATAGACTGGACAGCATTAGAAGCAGAAGAAAAGGCCCGAACTGCAGGTTCAGGGCTCGGGGATAAAGTTAAGGCGCTACCAGGTTTACTAGTACAGGTACTGCCACGTTTATTAACTACGAAAAAGGAAGACTGGGGTGCAATCTCAGCCTGTAAGCAAAAACAAGATGAAGACACTAGTGATTTCTATGCCCGATTCGAGAAATGTTTTGGTATAAATAGTGGCATAAAAGCAAGTAGTGAGTCATATCCACATCTGTTTGTGACAAAATTAGTTGAAAATTCCTTGCCCCAAGTGAAGAATAGAGTATTGAAATTCGAAAGTACCTGGCAAGGTAACACCCCGTCACAAATGTTACAAATGTTACAGTATCATCACAATAGAATAAGAGAAGAACAAGAACATGAACAAAGACGTATGAAAGACACAAAAATGAAAATGTTAGTCTCCCAGACAGTTCCAACTGACGGTCACAAAAAGGGTGTGACACATTCCGGAGATTCAGCAGTTCCTGTAAAAGGGACATGCAATTATTGTAAACAGGTAGGTCATTATGTACACGATTGTCCAGTCCTGAAACGTAATATCGCCATAGGTATTGCAAAGGAAAGGCCACGGCCACTCAGACAGGATCAGAATGAACAAGGAGCCCCGCAGCATGCACAGTCCATGCCAGCTCCGCAACAGTCCATGCCAGCTCCGCAACAGTCTATACAGTTTGTGCCAGCTGCACCAGCGCTGCCTGTTGCAGCCACACAAACAACGACACGACAGCTGTACCAGACCGCACAGTATGACTATCCTGATTATCAACGATACGCATGAACCAGCCTAGAGAGGGAAGTTGACTTACCCCTTATCGAGGTCCCTGTAGATCAAGAAGGACCTTATGTGCACAGTGAATTATTGGGTCAAGATAGAAAATTTTTACTTGATACAGGGGCAAGTCGAACAACAATAAAACGTAGTGAAGTTCCGGAGGCACCCCTCTCAGGCTCACAGAATATTTCCCTTGGTTTTTCAGGAAAACCTATTGTTAATGAAGTATCACAGCCTCTTCCACTTACGATCGGACCCTTGACCCGAACTACAGATTTATTGCTTACTAAATCATGTCCAGAAAACTTGTTAGGTATAAAAACATTGAAAGCTCTAGGAGCGATAATATGTTGTTCTCCGGAAGGAGTGAGATTGTTTTTGCGTGATTTTAAAGGTCACTATGTGTCCCGAGACATGGATTCCCGACTGCAGACTTTACCCACACATTTATGGGCACAAGGCCCTGCAGATGTTGGTTGCATGAACATTACACCATATCGAGTTACACTAAAGGCAGGAGTGGTACTACCACGAATGCGACAATACAAGTTACCACCAGATGCTGTAGTGGCTTTACTGCAAATCATTGACGAGCTCATTGCCCAAGGAGTGGTTGTGGAAACCGACTCCAATGTATGTAATTCCCCGATAATTCCGATTCTTAAACGAACTGATCCAAAGGCTCCGCCAGTATATCGATTGGTTATTGATCTGCGCGAATTAAATAAATGTATTGTACCACAATACCCCGTAGTTCCAGACATCTCTTCATTACTGACAGCTATTGACTCCGAAGCAACATTCTTTACTGTAATTGATCTCAAGAATGCCTTTTTCAGCGTCCCAATAGATCCAGAAAGCCAATACTTGTTCGGATTTAGTTTAAATGGACGAAGCTTTAAATTCACACGCGCACCTCAAGGATTTACAGAAAGCCCCAGCATCTATAGCCAAGCACTGAAACGAGAACTTGACAGTATCCACATGCCAGTCAACACTGCACTACTTCAATATGTCGATGATCTGCTGATCACCGCCCGAAGCGAACCTGAATGTGAAAAAGCATCACTGACGGTTTTACAATTTCTAGCCGAAAAGGGGCACAAGGTGTCCCCTTCTAAGCTGCAATTCTGTGTCCAGCGAGTTGTTTATCTTGGTCACTCGCTGTCCAAGGAGGGAAGGCAGCTTACACCCGACCGCATTCAGTTAATTGCTAACATGCCAATACCCAAGACACAAAAGGAGGTGCGGGCTTTTATAGGCCTCACTTCATATTGTAGGCAGTGGATCCCTCAATATGCATTTTTAGCAAAACCACTCATTCAGTTGACAACACAGGAGGCGGCCACATCGACTGTCCTCCCTTGGACTCAGGAACACACACTAGCTTTTGAAAGCTTAAAGAAAGCTCTATGCCAAGCACCTGTTTTAGCAACACCATGTTACAGACACTCTTTGTTACAGAACGAGAAGGTACTGCCTTGTCCGTACTCACTCAGGAACAAGCAGGATCACACAAACCATGTGCCTATTTCTCTAGTACATTAGATCCCGTAGCCCAGGCTTTGCCTGCGTGCCTGAAATCAGTGGCAGCAACAGCTTTAGCAATAAGACAAAGCGATGCCATAGTGTTAGGACATCCATTGACAGTACAAGTACCGCATGCAGTAGAGGTTCTTGTGAACCGAACGCAAACACAACACTTGACCATAGCAAGACTTACAGGGTACGAACTAACATTGTTTCAGCCACACATAGAAATCAGACGCTGTAATACATTGAATCCTGCCACACTTTTACCTGTAATCGGAACAGACCCACTAGCTCATGATTGTATTGAAGTTATTACAATAACGACGAAACCCAGACAAGACTTGACAGATGTCCCATTGTTAGATCCAGACCTGACGTTGTATGTAGATGGTTCATGTATGAGAACAGGTACAGGAGAGTTAGTGGCCGCTTATGCAGTCACAACAGACGCTGAAATCATTGAAACAAATTGTATAAATACCTTGTCTGCTCAAGCAGCAGAGCTCATCGCTCTGACACAAGCCTGTATTCAAGCCACAAATAAAAAAGTCAACATATACACTGATTCACGTTATGCATTCGGAGTTGTACATGACTTCGGCGTGCTGTGGCGAGAGAGAGGTTATTTAACTTCTCACGGTGCCCACATTCAGCACGGATCCCTCATTCATGCTCTGTTAGATGCAATACATTTACCCACTGCAATATCGATTATGAAATGCAAAGCTCATACGAAAGTTACTGATATCATTTCTCAAGGCAATGATTTAGCTGACAGAACAGCTAAACAGACTGCGCAAACTCGCACATCCGACATGACAAAGACAATAGTCCAGACACCAACACATTGTATGACGATTAAGGATCCCGCTCTGGATGTAATTGACATACAGACACATGCTACACCAGACGAAATAAAGAAATGGACGGAATTAGGAGGGATCCAAACGGACCAGGGATGGATGACGAAGGAGAAATCTGTATGGTTTCTTCCTGACTCTATGGTCCAAGCTATCATAAATACAGTACATAGTCCAGCGCATCTAGGAGAAAAAGCTATGCTAGACAGCATCCAACACATTTGGTTCAACAAACATTTACGAGCAGCAGCTAAACAAAAAGTCCGTACCTGTATGATCTGTTGTCAGTTTAACCCAGGTAAAAGCATCCCCGTAGAGCAGGGTGGATTTCAGCCTCCTGATCACCCTTTTGAAGTCCTCCAGATGGATTATATCCAGATGGAACGATGTCGAGGATTCAAATATGTTCTCGTAGTTGTCTGCGCTCTTTCCCGCTGGACCGAAGCTTACCCAGTATCAGATTACACTGCCCCGACCACTGCCAAGCAGCTAGTTCGAGAATTCTTCCCACGGTACGGTTTACCACGTGTTGTCTATTCAGATAACGGCCAGCCGTTCTCATCCGAACTGATGAAACATGTTTCACTTCTGCTAGGATATCAGTGGAAGTTTCATTGTGTCCGACACCCCGAGGCAGCAGGTCTCGTGGAACGACATAATCAAACTTTGAAAATCAGATTGTCCAAAATATGTAGAGAGAAAGGTGTTGACTGGGTAGTAGCTTTACCAGTTGCACTCTTTTACATGAGAATGGTAGCACACTCTCGAACGGGGCTATCCCCTTATGAGGTGATCTTTGGAAGACCACCGAATATGTGGGGGACGCCTATACCCCGTAAAATAACTGATGTTGACTGTAATATGCTGACAGATTACTTGGCTTCCTTGATGTCTGCACTACAATCTTGTCGTTCACAGGTAGCTGCAGCCTTTCCTGACAACACTGAGGTGAAACCCCATGACGTAGTTCCGGGGGATCTAGTTTTAGTGAGGAACTTTGATCGGAAGACTCAGCTGGATCCTAGGTGGAAGTCGCCGCAATTGGTCCTGCTCACCACAAGGACAGCCGTGAAGATCGAGGGCAGAAAAGGCTGGGTACATTCAAGTCATATCAAGAAATTTCATGGACTACCATCGGATGTAAATACCACACCTCGTGTGTCTTCGCCCATTGACTCAAAGCTCCCTTTGGTTGAACTCAGTAGCCCGGAACAATATAAATTAAAACTCAGGTCTAATAAGTCAGACAATTTGATTGTTTAAGTCCTCTCCAAGGTGAAGCGGTTGAATTTGTCTCTGACATGTATCCCTTAGACCTGAATAGAGGAAAAACCCGAAAAATGTTGAAACGACATGCGTACTGTAAATCACTGCGTAGTCATTGTATAGTGACGTTATTAATTTTGTTTTTCTTGAGTCTTATAATAATCACTGCAAGTATATTGTTGCACATATATTATCCTATTTCTAAACATGTCTATAATGTTACTGCTGAACATTCCTTTAGTGACCTACCCCCGCATGAATTGTCCTATAGATTTGCGCTGCGCAATAACACTTTCATTAGTATGTTACATCATTCCCATCAGACTAGTAATGCTACCAATTGTTGGATATGTGGTCGACTCTCTCCCTATCAGAATTATAAGGGAGTTCTGCCCCTCTTTCCATATCCGTTTACACACAATGGCTCCTGTGGAGCATGGTTTAGTTTAATTAATTCCTTAGACTCAAACACAGCAGTTTATCAAAACAATTGGGTATGGGGAAATCTGAACTTAGTTTTACTCAAAGTCTGCTACCTCGACAAGGAGGGTCGTCCCAAGAGAACAGGAACTGATCTAGAAAATGAAGTATATGGATTAGGTAATTTTACACTTAATCTCATGATCCTGAATGTCGAATCCGAAGTTGCACCAATTTTGCCTGCCATGTCAGTGTTCCCAGCTAAGGGTGAATTGTGTGTAAGAAAGAATGGTTCCATACATATGGGCCATAGTAGATGCACTACTGTAATAGAATTCAGTGATCAAGGCAAGTCTTCGTTTAGAGCTTCTCGCCATTCCTACTTTGTATGTGGTCAGACTGCATATATACGTTTGCCTCTAGATTGGGATGGTACCTGCTACATTGCATTCCTTTTGCCATCTGTTTTCCTAGCTCCTCCTGATTACCACAGAAATATTCATTTAGTACACAATAGAGAACGGAGAGATCTCCCAATTGTCGATTACACTGAGACGACATGGGAAAAATATGTAGATTTTAATAAAGGGCTCTTTCCCTATATAGGTACAGTTACCAATAGTAAGCTAATACGTAGATTAACTAGGACTCTTGAAGCCGTAGTGAATGAAACTATTTCCGCCCTAGGCAACTTGACAGAGGAGCAGTCTGCGATGAGGATTGTTGTTCTTCAAAATCGTCTTGTCCTTGACGTCATCCTGGCCGATAGGGGCGGAGCTTGTAGGGTCATCGGATCAAGCTGCTGCGTATTCATACCAGAAAATTCGCCATCTGTATATAAAGCTATAACCCGCCTTCATAAGATTGTGAGCCAGATACACCAGAATCCAGGCACTTGGACTTGGTCCGGGTGGTTTTGGAGCGTGTTATCAGCCTGGGGATGGAGAGTTCTATCGTTCCTAGGTATTGGCCTTCTTATACTATTCAGTTGCTGCTTATGCCTGCAATGTGGACCAGCGATTTGTGGTCTGTGTGCCACATCGTGTATTCCACATCAAGATTTTCATTCAAGATCCCGGAAGAAGAAAGAAGAACAAATGATGCTATATGAACAGATCGATGGATTAATGAAGATTGATATCTCTTGACGGGCAAGTAGGGGACAAGGAGGGAATGTGGAAATATGGATTTTTCTGGTCAGTTATGTCCCCTATCTTGGACCCCAACGGTTCTATGTGCATGTTACAAGTACATGTATGTTCCCTCCAGTTCCAGTTATGAAGACGCAAATACATGTGCGTCCATCGTCAACATGTCCTCTTTCAGATCCGCCATGAATGGGCTGGATATTCGATTCCTAAGTACGAAAGGCCACCGACTTTATATGGCTTAGTTACTCCATTTTTGCAGTTCAGGCGAGTAGGCCCTGATTCTGCCATCAAGCCTTTCCCTGCTTTCTGCCTCTGACAGCTCCAGTCTGAGCTCGCATCTGTATCCATGAACTTTGTCCTACTCCCTGTGCGGCTAACGGTGCCTGCCTCGGCCGGTCTGCCTGCCTGCCAAACACTGTATTTCACCTTCAAGTTATCTGTTTCGCTCCTCAGCCGATGCATTCCTGTCTAGTAGTTTAAGTAAACATTTCCTTCAGCTACTGAGCAAAGGGCTCGGCTTCTCTGTCCTCATGCAAGTAATTCATAGCCCCGTTACCATGGAAGGTTTCTGCCCCTTGCATCTCATGTAGACACTTAGACGCTTGTGCACGCACACACAGTCAGTATAGAATAGATTTTGTCCAAGAGTCCTTCCTTTGTGGATAACATAGTTCTTTAAACATAGGATGTTAGATATGATTTGGGATTAGGTTGACTTGACCCCCCAGACTTCTTGTCTCCACATGTAGAGCTAAATGTCAAGTCCCCTTCACCCCCTAGTTGCACGTCAATCACGCGTCATGCTGCTGCGTGCGCATCTCTGCCAAGTATTTCTGCTGACTTTGCGAAATTATTTCATAGATCCACCCTGTGTGACATCACAACCAATGACGTTCCTTTGTTACGCTCAATCACGCCCATTTTCATTACGCATGTATAATGTTATCTTCCTTATCAATTGTTACGCCTCCTGCATTTGTTTCATTGTAATGTCTGTTCTATAAAAATGATTACTTGTCAAATAAGTATTGTACTTCACTTCCTGAACCCCCGTGGTGATGGAACTTGGAGGCCACGATTCGAATCGTCCATTGGAATAAAGCCCATTCTGAACCTCTTATACCACGGATTCTGCCTCTTATTTTACTGAGCTATTTTATTTAAGATTCTGTATCAAATTAAGTCCCGGTAATTAAATTATTTACCACAGACCCACCCTCCTTTGTTACCTCCCCAAATATGACTTCGTCTGTGGTACTAAGGCCTACACCTGGCTTCCGAAAGGTTGGGGAGGCACCTGCTACATCGCTTTTATCCTTCCTCCAACATATGTGGCTCCAGCAAACCATCACCGGCAGAAACATGCAAAGGACATTGTACAAGCCGACTCCACTGGAGCACAGTTCATGGATGCAGTAAAGGGACTTGTTCCACTGTGGGGTCCAATGGCAAACAGCCGTGCCATCCGGCACCTAACCCAGGCAGTCGAAACCACAATGAACATTACAGCCGGCATCCTCACCAACAACACCGCTGAGCTTCAGGTCGTCCGCCTGGTAGCTCTTCAGAACCGCCTCGTTCTAGATGTGGTTCTGGCTGATCGTGGAGGAGCATGCCGCATCATTGGGTCCAGCTGTTGTACCTACGTACCGGATAACTCACCCTCAGTCTACAAGGCGATTGAACACCTCCACAGACTTTCCGCAGAGGTTCATCAGGAGCAAGAAGGATGGTCGCTTGGGAGTTGGTTTTGGGACACTATTAAAAGTTGGGGGTGGAGGTTGTTTACATTTATCATGATACCAATTGTGATACTGTGTGGGTGCTGTCTGGGGATTCAGTGCTTGCCACCTTTATGTTCACTTTTCACGAACTACATCTGCCCTAAGACTCTGAACTTTGAAGCAGAACGAATGAAAGCCCTGTACGAAGTAGAAGTACGTGGTATTATGGGGATAGATCCGAACTAAACAAGCTGGCGAGATATGTTAAAAGGGAGGACTGTGGAAATTTAGTTCGTATCTGAACATTATCTGCGCCATCTTGTCTCTCCCCAAGCGCCACACGCAGAAAACGCGCGACGGCCATTTTAGGCACCATGGTCTCATGGCCGATCGCCAGCACGTCCCTCAGGCGCTGCAAACACCCCCCCGCGCGCCGGCCACCCCCCCCCGCTCTCTCATACATGGGCCATAAACCCTCTCGTTCTGCGCGACCCTGCCATGGAACCACATCCCGCGCCTGACCAACACCTCCTTTCATCCCATACATGGTCATACATCCTTTTGATAACCCCCTTCCTCTGCGCCCGATTGTCCGAACCGATCCCAGGCCATCACCTAGCCCTGCGGATGCAGTTTATTGCCCCTACTGTAAGGGAAACACCTCACATCAAAGGGATTACAGTAGATCAAGGCCCCCACCCCCTGAGACCCGACCAGTCGCACACACCCCCGGGAATTGGCGGAATGTCCAGCTGTGTGATAGCCATCTCCTACTGTGGGTGGGGTGGGGACTTCCACTGTAGTTATGTGTGGGAGCGGATCCGAGCCGGGGATTCCGAGGATGTTCTTTCATGTATCAAAGCAATCTCACAAATGTGCCATGTACAATAAACGTGTAATAAAGCAATAAACCTGTGTATAAGAGGCCAGGCCTCAGAGATGTGGTTAGAGCACCTCGAGACGATACCTTGCTGTCCGATCTGATGTGTTCTGCTCCGACGGAATAAAACTTTGTTTCCTGCCTTCCAGTCTCCGGCGCCTGCCTCTTTTGTTGGTTAATCATCGAATGGTATAAGAGGCGATTACCGCCGGGCAATACTTGAAAGGTTATCGACTGAAACTGCCGCTACCATTTAACAAGAGGCTAACCAGTAAAGACATTAACAGAGTGTATAGATACTTGATTCTGCCAAGCATGACCAGTGGCTAGAAGTGTATTCACACTGGTGTTTGACCCTAGTGGTCTCATGGTGGGAACAGTCTGCAACATCCCTGCATCTACCAATCTCTTGCAACGACCAAGTGTGAAATCAATATGCAGCAAGTTGTCTTAGGCTGCATAAATGGAGAGCACCATCTCAGGAACCAATAAATCTACCTTGTCATAAGGTCATAAGGCAAGATGATCCAGCAGAAGGGGAACACAAAGTTGCAATGGAGGCTGGATTCAGTGGGAAGGTGATATTGACTAACAATACAATTATTAACATTGAAATCAAGGACGCTCTAACCGCTAGTTACAGTGATGCACCATATCAGATAGAGGCTTCTAAACAGTACCACACCATAATCATGTCATACTTTTTTTTTGTATATTCCCTTTATTGGATTGTAATGAGAAAACAACAAGCTTGTGCCGCACATTAACCAGATTATTGTGGTTTTATATAATAGGGCTAATTTGACATTTCTATCACTAAGAATCCATCAATTTGCAAACATGCAGGTGTAAGTAGTATCTCACAAAGGCAGTCAGAATCTGCAATCTTGGGGTCCACAGAAAGCCGGGGTATTCAATAGTAACACAAGTATCAACAAATACTGGTCAGCAGGTGGGTAACATACATGATAACATCATGTGATCTTTGACCATCACTAATATTTCAGGTCCTTTACATGGTCAACCCTCTCGATGACACTTCATGTGGCATGGTAGATCACAGTCATAGTAATAAATAAATTCAATGTACAAGCATGCACAGGCATGCTAATATGCAGAGCATATCTGATATGACTCTGGATTGGGCTATTACCCGCCAGCTCTGTCATGACCCAGACTCCCGGCATAGGCCTCGCCCCGGGCTCTGATGCAAGTGGAGCCTCTAGTGCATCTGATCAAATATCATTTTTCACTTCGAGTTTTGTAACATACATGTCCCAGACTGATCTGACAACCCCTTCCACCCAGGGCCGTCTTAACAGCATTATAGGCCCCCGAGCAAAGCAGTGCACTGGACCCTGCCTACACAACCATTCGTCATTCATGTCTTGCGCAGTCCTCGCAAGACGCACAACGTAAGGGTTTGCGACCGGCGAGGATGTGAGGACAGCGAGGAGAACATCACGGCGAGGAGGAGGCCAGGCCGGAGATGCCAGAGCAGGTAAGTGATTCTTTCCCTTTTTTAAAATTAGAGCGGAGTTCCACTGAGTTTTTTCCGATGAACTCTGCTTAGTGGCACTACGACAACTCTGCCCAGGGTTACTTTTAACCTTCCCTGTGATTTTCTTCTATTTCTCATTGGAAGTTTCTATTTCCAGATCAGTTTCCCATGTATCGCTGATGCCTCGGCTAGCAGTGTATTGTTGCGTGTTAACTAAGCTGTAGAGTTCCGTGATAGATTTCCTTCCAGTGCCATGTGACCATTGCTCCTCTAGGGGCGCTTTTATAGCCAGCTCCAATTGACCCCATCGTGTGCGCACAGCATGTTGTATTGGGTTGTCTGATGTAAAATGCCCAACATCGCGTGCCTCTCATATCTTAGAATGTGCGCAGTCTGTGTAGAGGTTGCCGACAAGCGGCACTCCGGTGTCCTTCCCAGGTTTCACGTCATGCCTCAGCATGGTGCTTTTTAGGTCTCGGCTACGCAGCGCGAATGCGCTGCATAGGAAGACCTTTTAGCAATCGATTCAGTTTGTGTCCCAAAAACGTGCATGCACTGCATTGCTTTTAATGGCAACGCGTACACGTTTGGCGATTCACTTGCGGGAGCGATCTTTAAAACCATCTGGTTTTAATTAACATATGGTTCCTGCTCGCTCCCGCAAGGGAAACAGGCCCAGGCTCCCTCCTCTATCCCCCCCCCCCCTGCTGCTTTTTATTACTTTCAGCGCGAGGCGCGGGCTGACAAAGCCACATCGCGTCTCTTCACTCCCCTACAAGCCACAGCGCGTCTCTTCACTCCCCTGCCTCCTGCGTTCTCGCTCGCCATGACACTAAGTCCATCCATGTGACGGTAAAAGATGCTTTCACTACATCCGCAATAGGAATCATTTTTCACCTTCAAAATGTAGTGATGATTTCACCCTGCACATTATTTTAACGCTTGTAAGATTATCTAAAGAAATGCAGTTGTAAGTTCATAAAGCCTATTGCAATAATAGTATATCTAAGAGGTTGTCTGGCCTGAATAGGTTTAACGCCTTGCAGTGTTGGCTTCGTGCCCTTTGCCATGTGTCAACAGCAGTTCCTGGCGGGAACACAGTGACGTGCTCACTCGTAATGACGACCCAAGTGTTTTGGGAGCCATATTAGGTAGAGTGCATGGAGTTATTTAATGCTGATGAGTATGAGTTTTCGGTGTTTTGGTGTGCCAGCCATGAGGTTTCACATGGGGAATGCCTTGCACCAGATTTTTTCAGGCTGGGGTGACCCCGCCAGACAGCGTCCAAGGAGAGTTGAGGGGAAATATTGCCCCCAAGTCCTGAGTTTTGGGGTACTTCGGTAACACTGTTAAGTAGGCATTCTCTCATGCTTTCACTTACTGTTACCATCTGCACATTAGTCCTTTTCTGACTTTGGTGAAATGCGCAGGCTTTGTCCTGAGTGACAGTGCACTTGTGTTGGCGCGCCCCTGTGTTTCTCTTCCTGTTCAGCGCCCCCATCACTGTGGAAGAGACCACAGGACGGGTTTGTGTGGACTGCGACAAGGTACATAGGCAAAGTGGTAGCAGCCTGATGACTTACCTGTAATCTTTATTCCTCTGACCCCTATGCTGCCCTTGACGGCCTTGTCCACAGTACAGCTTGGTATCGTTAGGCACAGGCCTTGAGTAAGGGAAATGCGCCTTTCGTGGTGGCCACAAATGGATACAAATTTGTTTCTAGCTCAAACAGTTCAAATGTTACCAAAAACATGGGGGCGTGTGTTCACGTGCAGGGGAAGGACCTTCGCAAAGGTCTTTCAGTTGCTTATTTCTCTATTTGGTTGTTAAACTGGGACTAATGATGTGAAATCTCTACCCAGAAATTATTAAAATGTGTAAAAATTGCAAAAGAATAGAGCAGTACTATTAAAAAATGTATCCGTCAGATGGAATTAGAGCCTGGTGACTAGGGTTGCCCCAAAGAAATTTAGTAAGTGAACGTAATAATTGGAAGAATTGTGATTGGACTGAGCTCTACGTGACACTTCCGCTCTGTCATATAGTTGGGTGGTCATAGTTAATCATCCAACTTGCAGTGTCATCTTAAGTGTATTTGTGTCATCGAGTAAGTGTATTGGGGTCCTCTGTTTTGAACAACTTTGACTTCTGTTACCCATTTTCTGATAATTCATGCTCACGTGATGCCTTACAATATTCAATTATATGTTAAACTTTCTCAAACGAGGTCACACTAAACCGGCTGAAATATGTCTTGTCCAGAACCAAAAAAAAAACTTTTGATGACACTGGGTAGGTATAGAGACAGACTCAGATTTGGAAGTAGATAAAGAGAGGGGGATAGGTTGCGCTAAAGAATTCGACAGGGGTGAAAGAGGGACACAGAAAGATCGCCTTTCGGGAGAGCGCGAGGGGGAGGGCGTTTGAGTGGCTTGGAAGTTGGGAGCCCTGGGCAATTGCCCATTTTGCCATGCCTTAAAACACTGTATCAACTTTTGTGTTCAAAATATTTTATTAAATTTTATTATAGTAATAAACAATGACTATACAAAAAAGAGCATGGTATAGAGTACCCCTAAAAAGACTTATCATTAAGTAACAACTAATTAAATACAAAGCGGTACAATGTTATATGAATGTAGTAAAACATAACATAACAAGCATTGGCATAGGCAATAGGTCTCGCCTTTGGGACCTTATAAGTATTTAGTTATGCAGCACAATATCATTGGTACAACAGCATCAACTGTTGCATGCCTAAACACTTATAAGGTCCCAAAGGCGCGACCTATTGGCTATGCCAATGCTTGTTATGTTTGTGTATGTACTTATCTGTACCAGTATTTTCTTGCTACCAGCATCAGGCCGGTCTCGATGGACAGTTTAGGTTTGCATTAAGGACCCGTGCCACATCCGATCTCTCTGCACAGAAGCCATCTCCCACCCAGTGCATCGGCCACTGTATTTGTGCTGCAGCGCAGTACATTTCATAGTTGGGAGCACCCTATCCCCCTTCCTTCTAGCAGCGGACGCTGCAGTTTATGTAGTACCTTTTCCCCATATTAGATCCTGTAGGAGACTGCGAATGCAGTCATGAGGCACTCGATGCCAGATATTTAACAGAGTGAGTATATAAATGGAGCTTCCCGCTATCCCTAGAAACCTGGATAATGAACGAGTGAAAGAACCTAAATCATGAATAGCAAATTAATTATTTTTTTCGTGTTTAATGTCTCATTGAGTGCACCTTTACACTTTAAATACACCTGAGTGCTTCACCTCACCTGATTCTTTTTATTGTAGCACTTGCCTTTATATAACTTCTATAAATTGTTACATAATTGTGATACTTGTTTTTTAATCAGTTTTTTCTTGTGTCATTTATTTATGATTAGTGCACATTTACATTTTTAAAAGTTTTTGTAGAATCTCTCTGAGTTGTAATTTGATTACATTAAAAATTACTACTTAAGTGAAATGTGGCAAATAACCCGAAAGCAACCACTGTTTCTCAGTAGCGACCACTTACATTTTAAAAGAGTGGGGTGAAATTGTTTACCCACTTACAGACACTGTAAGAATCTAGCACAGCTCTTAATTGTGGTTCTTTATAAACAGTGTTTATAATGAACCATGATTGACAGCTCTGGAGACTGAACCGAGACAGTGCGATTTCTCACACTTCCCGCAAGTGGGTCTGAAAGCAGTTTTATTAAATAGGGAAATAATGACTTACCCACTACATCCTCCTCATGTTCCTCTTTGGTCGCGCTGCAGTTCTCGGCTCCAAGGCAGCAAGGAGTCTCTGAACCTTTTCCCAAACAAATCCTGATGCTGCTCTCATGCTGCTGAAAATGTTAGGCAGCATGAGGGCAGCGCCAGGATTGGTAGGGGCAGGCTGCTTCAATGCTCCTGCAGACTCTGGGGGACCGTGCCTTGTTTAAAATGCGCATGTCAGGCTGGCAGTTGCAGGACAGCCGTCCAAAATGCAATGCGCAGTATAGACTGGAGCCGACAGCCACACTGCTCTCTGCTGACAATCAGCAGGTATAGACCCGCCCAGCGCTGCCATTAAGATCAGCTAAACTGAAAAATAAAATAGTAAGTAAATCTCTTCATTACCATTTTATTTTTCATACTTTTTCCACTGTGAGCACGGGGCGACGCTCCTCCACTCCAATGGAGCTGCTGTTTCTTTCACTCAGGTATTTACCAAAATCAGCAAACCATTAAAGGGGATCATGATAAATCTGTTTCATTGTGGGTGGCGTCAACAGAAACACTTCAGATTTTTTCCCAGAAATGCTGTAGGTTTCATAATCTCTCAGATACCAAGAGATAGGTTACACTCTAAAAGGACACAGCTGTCCAAGAAAAATGTAACTGAGATTACATGTCCACAGCAGGACGATTAAGGAACTGCAACCGCCACTGACTCAGATCCGGCTGATCCTTTAGCTAGAGGTTCTGTCCCCATGAAAACCCCAACACATCCTTCCCCTTATAACATTAAATAACAAGAAGACCCAACAGACTCAGAACACTTAACAAAAAGCAAGATACCATCTGCATACAGTGGAATCAGTATTGTCCTGGTGCTGAAAGTAATGCCTCTATGTCCATGGTTTTCTGGTAGTTTTACAGGCCAGTAGTGAAACAGAGCTCAGCCTGCGCAGCGCTGCCAGGAGGAGAAGCCAATCAAAAGCCTTTTCTGCATTGAGGAAGACAACATCCGCCAGCATTCGAGGTAAATCTGAAGCAACACTGCAAACAGAGTAACCAAATAATAAGATGTTGCTCTACCTCAAATGAAACTCGTGTGGTCTCGTAACACCATGTTGCTTGTCAGTGGCTTCAAACAATTAGCAATTACCCAGGCAAGGATTTTATCATCACAGTCTATCAATCACAAAAGTCGAACAGGATGGACAAAGAAGGTTATCTTTCCGCGTCTTCAGCAACACCATATTTTTGCTTTCCTGGTAGTGAGAGAGAGAGAGCTCCTCTGAGGGCCTCTTCTTAGACGGCCACTAAATATTGACTAATAAATCACTATAAAATCCAACCATCAAACCGTGTATGACAATCTTAATTTCTCCTAAGGAAAGGGGTACAGAGGGCACCTGCCAATATCTCCCAATCATCCAGGCCATGAAACATCTTCTATGTATTGTTTGATACTATAATATATCTGCAAGGAAAGGACTCGACTTGTTCTTACTATATTTTACTGCACAGTATGCCAAATCCCGAACAGCATCTAATTTTGGCCAATACCTCACTTAGGCAGCCAAGTCAGAATATGAGCTAATCTTTCTCCCTCTCATTAGCGACAGACCCTTTCAAAATAAATTAAAGTTCTATCTTGTGCTGAGCAGCCTCTCTATAAGAGAGATTAATCTTGAATTGAAATTTATAGTATCCCCAAGCAAGGTCCACTGTCAATTTATCTGTGACCGTAAGGACCAAAGCACCACTAACTGCTTAGGTATTCAAATTCCACATATGTATACCTTAAATGCCTCCCACATTGTGGCAATATTCCCACATTGTTGGCAAATAATTCGGCTATTGCCTCTTTTATCCATGGTCTAAAATAATTATTCGACTCGCGCCACCACCCTGGAACCCAAGTGGGCATGTAAGAGGAATTTCCAGCCAAGGATTTGATTGCGGTGATCTGATGGTGTTCTAAGTAAATACACTATTTATGGCACTCAAGAGACTAAAGGAGTAAGTAACAATCGACAATCTATTCAGGAAATACAATCATGGACAGATTTTTCTCCTCCCTTCCTTACCACTAACAATCCACCAGGTCTAATACATTCTTAGCTGTTATCACATCCTCCCCTGCATTACTTATGAGCCAGTCAGTCTTACTCAGTCTATCAAGCTTATTGCCAAACACAGAATTGATGTTCCTCTCCCATATGGCGTTTACATCCAGTTCCCTGCACTAATTCAGTACAGTGACATAGAACTTAAGGAAGTCTATATTTGGGCCATAAATATTTACCCATTGTAATTGGCAAGTCAAAAGGGACTGACAGATTACAATAAACCAACACTGTACATTACTTAACACACGTTTGCAACAGCATGGCAACTCTCTTTCCATGAAAGCGTAAAATGTATGTACCCCTCATTTAGGAGCAAAATGGAGTTGTTTACCAGTACACTAGTTTGTTTACTGAATCATTCAAATGTCTATTCCTTGCTTATCAAGACAGGCCACCCATAATCTGAAATGTTTGGGTTGCTCAGTACCATAAATCTGTGTCAGCATCTGAATGTGTCTAGTGTAGCATTCAGAACCCATATTGAACTCTAGCATACACAAGAATAACGAGTGTTAAAATTGTTTACAAAAACCTTTGCATCCTTGTAGAAGAATAATGTCTTGCTGCTGAGAAAACAACATATCCCAATATTCAAAGCCCCCTCCTGCACTGAATCCTCAAATAAATAGTGTGACCTAAACACATACCAATAAGCTCTGAATACACTGCAAATTTCATAGAAGTATGGAGGCTTGAGTATTCAACCGGTACCCACCATTTATAGTCTGAGGGCCGAAGAATGTGTTTGGATGTCCTTGGGACAGTGACACTTGCAATGGAGGTGTGGTGGCATTCAGGTACCACCGCAGCAGTGCTCTGACCGCCGTATTACAAGGACAGGTGTCGGACCTTAATGGGGGCACCACAACCGCCAGGAATCCGCAATCCCTGGTGATGCTACGTGGTTTTGAGGCTGCAATGTGCTTGGTGGTGCCGCTCCGGTACCGATAAGCCTTTCATAAGTTTCCTCATCGCAATGATCTCATGGCAGTTCCTACTCAATGAAACTGCTGGTGGTGAGGAAACAAAGTGGGCCTTACAGGTCCCACTCTTGCCCCATGCATGGCGGTGCATGCACCCCTGTTGCTGCATGGCATGGACTGCAAAATCCATGCCATGTAGGAACGTACATTGGTGGTCCCGCAGCGGTGCACATG
The DNA here is from genome assembly GCF_964204655.1 of Triturus cristatus. Taxonomy (NCBI): domain Eukaryota; kingdom Metazoa; phylum Chordata; class Amphibia; order Caudata; family Salamandridae; genus Triturus; species Triturus cristatus. The sequence goes on along the minus strand of NC_140584.1, from coordinate 1,171,285,943 downwards.
AGCCTTTGTACTGCACCACCACGGGACCGCTATGCCGCCCGCCCACAAGACCATGAAAATACTTTTAATCTTGGAGGGGTGTGGCGGTCAACTTTGGCATTCCTGGAGCGCGGCACTGGCATGGCAGCCCGCTCCAGAACCAGTAAAGTCATAAGCAAGCCCTAAGTCATTACTAGTTGGATACAACCCTTGCAACCCGCAGCAATAGTGAACAAATAAGACATATTGAAACAGCCTCCACGGCAAAATATTCCTGTCTGTTCACATGCAGAAGCATTGCTATTGAAACCTTCTCACCGAGGTACGAATCATAGTAGATCTGGAAAGCAACACAAAAAGTGTCAATGTGGTATTGAAAGAGCATAAGGAACACAGTAAAAAAATCTTCCGGTTATCAGTAAAATCAAAAACTACTAGCACTGCCACATTAGCAGAGCTATCTCAGCACAACTCAGCCCAGCGGTATTTGGTGACTACCCTCTGCTAATATAGTAGTGGAGTGGTGAGCTGTGAAGTAGTCAATGTCAATGGCATCATACATTTATCTTTGTTGGTCCCACATGGCAAATCGCTCACTTCTTTACCGGGATTTGCTTTTAGAAACTTGGCAGCCTCCTTTTATCAGTGAAAAAACACAATTTGCCATCAACTGTAATTTTAAGCACACTGCATATAGCATGGCATATTCCATATCCTAGGTGCACAGCTTCTTCCTGAAATCAATAAAGGCACATCTCACATCCTGCACCAAGGCCATGAGATTTGGGCCACAGGGGATAGAAGAACCCTGATATAACAGCTCACTCTCTAAATTTACAAGATACAATGCAGTGCCATAGACATAAAGCTTGACTGATTGCCCTGAACAGTGATCCTAGACATGCCATTATTGCGGACAAGCAATGCCCTCTCTCTATGACAAACAAATCCAAACAATGTGACTGGTCGAGGAGCTCAGATAACAGTCTTTCCATAAAATATTCCGGTTGCCTCCATTCTATTGATTCAAACATGCCAACAACCATGATGTTATTCTGGCTTGAGCATGCCTCTTCATCTTCATTTTTGGCATGAATATTGTTGAGTCTTTCTATAAAGAGAAGAATTTCCCTAAAAACAGGAGCATCATTGTCAATGGCTGTTATGCACCTCTTGGCCATAGCAATCATAGTACTTTATTCAGTCATAATGGTTGAGTTGTGTAGAGGAAACATGAGCAGCGGAAGTTCTAAGAGCCTGGGGAGGAGAACAGGAATGAAGGCAAGACTGAAGGCAGGAGAGACTGGTGGCCAGATGTACAACAGAATAGAAAACCACTAGGATTGCAATTGCAAAATCCCTATTTGTTATGTATGAAACACATTTTACAAGTCAGAAATGTTTTCTTCCACATGTAAAATGGGTTATGACCCATACCGAATTGCAATTTGGAAGGGCATGAGGAGATTGCTTCCTAATTGCTTTTTGGTTATCTATGTATCAGTGGTTTGCAACTGCAAATCTGGTTACAAACCATTGACCAGGTATTGACTTCTCAAAGGAGATGGTAAATAATTTACAAAGAGTCCCACTCAGACCCCTTCCTTATTCGCAGTTGGTTTGGTAGGCTTAGGGGCAGTAGGCATGGTTCAGGGGACCAATGTCTGCTTCTTCTGACGTTTTTACAAATGAGACACATGTTTTTTAGGAAGCAGCACCTATATCTTTAAGGAACTCAGGCTGCAATAAAAAAAGTTCCCCATCAAACACAGGAGTGGTTGTCAGCTCCCTGTGTGTGCATTCAATACATGAAAATTAATTAGGGAGGTCATTCTGTGATCCCCTGCAAGTGTGGCATTGTGAACTGGACTATTAGAACTTAGGTCAGTTCACAAAATGAGATTCCAGTGCTAAAGGCATCTGTGCAATTTGCAGGGTGGTGCCCAAAATAGAGGAATTTAGATGCAGAGTGTTTTGCAGCCAGAACGCAGTAAAAACAATGTAAAGGGAGATGTGGGCATAGGTATTTGGACAAAACATTTAGGGCCCGATTCCGATCTCGCTCGGAAGGGCTCCGAACGGGATCCGTAGCGAGCAAGTCCAATTCGTAAGCCCCAGTTTCCGAACGACTCGTACCGCTGTACGTGCGAGCAAGTACGATGTGAATATCGCCTCACGCTCCGAGCGACTTGTACCCGTCAGCGAAGCCCTCCGGACGACGACAACATGGTCGACTCGTGCAGTGAAATGGGTCCGATTTCCGAGCAATCAAATACGATGCACGCTCCGATCAGCCGGATCGAGTCAGAGCCTCCGACTTGAAAAAGCTCAGGGAAGCGTACTTCGGGGGGCCTTAGCAGGCCCCCCTTCACCTGGAGTCCTCCGAATCGGTCATGGGGGTGCCCATGGGTCCACCCGATCCAATCATGCACAATGTGGCACTCCATGGGGTGCCCGCCACAGGGTGTATGCTTTGCCCCACCCATCCATTTTCTGCAATGGGAGCCTGTGTACGCGTCTGTACTCAGGCTCCCATAGGCTTCAATAGAAGTCCCAGCAAATCAAGTCCGTATGCTTAAGCTTAAGGACGCATGGTACTCGCTCACTCAGACACCCGGAGCACGTTTCGTCGCGAAAGCCCTCTGGATCCAAGCCATATGGAGGGCTTTCCGGACGGGAATCGGGTCCTGAGTCTTAAATATAATGATACAGAAATACAGTAAAATATATACTAAAATATATTGTGTTACAGAATATCGTTGTCAAGAATATTGTATTATTTTGTTAAGCAATAATATTTTAAAAAACATTGTTGTTTTTAATATTGTTTTCTTTAATATGGTTGAATAAAATCTTGTCTTTTAATTAATTTGATATGTTTTATTTAATATATTAGTTTTATGTGATAATAGTATTAGTATATTAGGTTTTTTTTGTAAATATAGTTCGTAATTGTATGGTGCCGATTACGTTCAGGTAAAAACCGGGTACGAACCGTCGGTCGGAGCGTTTTCTCCGTCCGACTCGTACCCGGTCGTAAAACTTTACAAACATGGAATTACGATTCGCACGGAAACACCATTTCCGTACGAATCGTAAAAAACACCGACCGACGAAAATATACATACGAATGTGATCCGGGAATGCTGCGACGTGACGTCGGGACGCTTTCAGGCAGCGTTTCACGACCCAGGAACCACGATTCGAATCGACAGCAGTCCGGATGGCAATATTTTCACGGCACCCAAAAAGTGCCGGAAAAGCGAAGTACGGCGCGAAACGACCAGAGTAGGTGGCCCGGTACGCGCCGTACCCCCCCCCGCCCCTGTACGTACGTGCCGACCCCCCCCGCCCCCGTATGTATGTGCCGACCCCCCCCAGCCCCCGTACGTTCGAGTCGTACCCCCCCAGCCCCCATACATTCGAGTCGTACCCCCCCCAGCCCCCGTACGTTCGAGTCGTACCCCCACCCGTGTATGTATGGTACGTACCCCCAGCGCGTACATACACGGGGGGGTTCGACACGTCCACGGGTGTACATACACGGGTGGGGGTACGACTCGAACGTACACGGGTGTACATACACGGGGGGGTTCGACACGTACACGGGTGTACATACACGCGGGGGTTCGACACGTACACGGGTGTACATACACGGGGGGTACGACTCGAACGTACACGGGTGTACATACACGGGTGGGGGTACGACTCGAACGTACGGGGGCTGGGGGGGGTCGGCGCGTATGCAGGCACATGTCTCCATGGTTGCTATGGGAGTTCGGTGCGGACGGTGTTTTTTCCATACGGTTGTAACATCGGACGCACGGGATGGATCGTAATTCCGCGGTCGGACTTCACTTTTCACATTTGTACGGTAAATCGTCCGTGGACGTGTCGGACACATTTTCCGACCCGAGGACGTGTGGGGAATGATTCCCAATGCGATTCGTATGGACTTTTTACCATGCGAATCGTAATTGGCAGTTTGTACGGCACTTGTACGATTCGTACGGTAAAAGGACCGGATACGAGTCGTACGGGGAATTTTTTTACCGGATCGTAATCAGCACCTATGTGTTTCAGTAATTTATTTTTCAAATGTATTTATAAATGTAAAGTTTAGTAGAGGGTTGTTGGCTTTGTAGGGGAATAAGTTGGGAAATTAATAAGTTTATATGTAATTTAAATTTTATGGCTATTATTGTCATTGTAAACTAATTAATTGATTATCACTTATGATAATTTTTTGATTGTTACATTGTTTATTTGACATTTTTATTTTAACATATATATTAATGTTATAAATATTAACACTGAGTTTTATTTTGGGAGTGGGTTTTTGTGTTTGTAGGGGAAAAGGGTGGGAAATTAATTAAATTATAAATAATTACAATTTTATGGTGATCATTGTTATTGCAAATTAAGGGGTCTATTATGATGTAGGGCGGATCGCCAGCGCCTGCATGGCGGTGGCGATCCGCCCTACATCATACCCCGCCCGCCACCCATTCCCCCCGCCATATTATTATGGCGGGGGGACCCTGGCGGACGGAAAGACCATCCGCGGGTTTTCCGCCGGTCGACCAGTCGACTGGTCGGAAAAGGGGCTGGATATGGTGGCGGTGTCTGCTAGACACCTCCATCCATATTAGCATGGGCAGCGGTGCACGGCTTTCCATGGCGGAGAACCCGCAATGGAAAGCCATGCGAATTTTGCTTACGGGGGCATGTTGCGGACCCCCAGGGTATTGGGGGGGTAGTGGGTGCACATGGGGGGTAGGATACATTGTCACAGACAAGGTGGCAGGCACTGCGCGGTGACGGTCACCTTGAGCATGACAATGCACCAAGTGCATTCCCAGCATTGTGGCGGGCGGTGCTGTGAGCACCACCTGCCACAAGGCTAGGAATAGAGGATGCCACGGTGGCATCCTAATTGCCGGTGCGGGACCGCCGCACCACTGGCGGCTGGACCCTGCACCGCTAGGGTGGCGGGCGGACTAAAGTCTGCCCGCCATCCTAATAGGCCCCTAAATATTTAATTATCAAGTAAGTTAATTAAGATGGATGGTAATTATTTTTATTGCAAAATTATTATGTCATTGATTAATAATTTTGCTAATTGTTTAATAGTTACATTGTATTTTTCATGTTATTTTGCTATTTTTAATGTATATTTTAATTCTAATATTTATAACAGAATTTTACATTTTAGTAGCAGTTTATTAGATTTATAAGGAAATAGGGCAGGAAGTAAATTAAATTATAATGAATATAAATGTAATGGTAAGTATTTTTATTCTAAATTAATAAGTTAATTGAATGCTATTTACTTAATTGTCACTTTATATTGTTTTATTTCATTTATTGTGTTACTTCTAATGTATATTTTAATATTATTATTATTAATACCATGTTATATTTTAGTATCGGGTTGTTGATTTTGGAAAGGGGATTGGATTGGGGGCTAATACAATTAAAATATATTTAAAATTAATATTAATTTGTTGTCTTACTGCAGTATCTACTTGATAATTAATTATTGAAATGACTTATTTTTGCATGTTGTCACTACTATTTGAAGAGTTTAATTTTTATGTGTAATTTAATTTATTATTATGTAGATTTTTCACATTTCTGTTTTAAGGAATATACGGTGAAAAATGTTAAAGCTATGATATAATGTTTAAAAATAGTTTTTTTATATGTGATTGATTAATTCATTATTCATTATGTTTTATTTTACTGATGTATTTTTGGCGAAATTATTGTGCAGTTTTTGATTTATTAATTATTTAATTTGCAAATGTTGTCTGTTGAGCTACTTTTGCTGGAATATTTTTATTTTTGTTTAAATAGCTATTTTAATATTTTTATACTTTAATTAGGTTAAATAGTTGTGTTTGTTTATATATGTTTAATAACTTTTAATTTATTTTACTTTAATATTTAAATTTTGAATATAAACAAAATGTATGTTTGACATATTATAAAAATATGAGTATATTTAGAATAAATTCTTAAAATAAATTCTTATAACTAAACAAATATACTTGGAATTAATAAATTAGCACTAAATTACGTTTAAAGAATAGAGAATGATCTGTTTTAAATGCACTAATTGAAAGTCAATATTTGTTAAAAAAAGATATTTGTCTTTTAGTCGATGTTTTGAAAACAATACTTTTGACAATATATTTTTGTCATTTTCATTATAATTATAGGACCACAATCTTTTGGCTACCAATATTTTTGAAACTATATTTCTGTCAGTCGATATTTATGATCACGATATTCTGTCAGTGATTTGTGCGCATGATGTGGAAATGCTGCGTACTGAGCTCTCTGCAGTCTAATAACCAAATTTCAGGTGATTTTCTTTTTTTCTTTACATCAGAAGTAAAAACATATGCACTTATTGCACTACTTAGTTCTGGTACTTTTAGGTATGGTTTGTACTCTACATATATGAGCGAAATGCATCTGAAAGGTTTGTGAATAAGTACTCACAGCACCCTGCACTACCCACTCTCCTACCACTCACCCTGAAGTACTTACTTCTCTAACCTAAGTGTAACTAAAGATTGTGTAAAAACCTACATATATGGTATTTGTGCTGCAGCCATATAGTACATTTCTTCATGCCCAATACTATAAGCCTTGTCTATGTAAATAAGGATCCAGAAATTTAAATTGCAGATTTGAAAACTATTTCCATATGTAAATTCCAACTGTGCAGAGAGAGATTTGATATTCAGTTATTTTATCCTTCATGCTTGTTGGACATGGCCTTCCTTAGGGGGGATTTTGCCAAAACCGTTGCCTCCTGGTTTTTGCCCTCTCTCTTTTCCTGACCTTAGACCTCTGGCCACTTCCCCACTGTTTTGCAGTGGGAAAGTGCTTGCACCCTTCCTACACATGCCAGGACAAGGTGCGTACTTGATTGGTTTAGGTTTCGACCTGTAAGTGCCTGGTGAAAGGGGTACACCACATACCCAAGTCAGATACAGACTTTTGGGACCCCAGCGCTGATTGTGCCACCCCTCAGAAGATCCTATCAGAAATCTCTCATGCTTAGGCTGGCCTGGCTCACACCATGGCCAACCTTGAGAGGGCCATTCCGTACCACCAAACCAGGATAGGTGAGGGTCCAGGAAGATACATCTGCGGGTGTACTGCCCGGGTAGGGATGAACCACTATGTGGGTATTCCCTACCTAGGTGGTCAGCTTTCCCCATTGGGGACACCTTCAGGGTGTGGCAGATGCCCTTTTAATGGCCATAGGGCCTGGCGCACCTTCCCACTGTCAAGGCAGCATGAACGTGTGCGTGCCCTTCCTACACACGTGAGAAAGGGGATGCTCATCTACAGTTTCTATACATAGGTCTGGTCTGCCAGTGCAGGCCAGTGTGTGTGCGCACTCAACCTAGGGTGGTGGTAACCCGCTGCCCAGTCTGCCAGTGCGCGCCGGTGTGCGCACTGGCAAATGTGATGTTGTAGAACCTGTGTTCCTCCTGCCATTGCAGGCTGGGGGGGCACATATGCACCAATGGTGTCCCCAATTATGTGGCCGGCCTGCCATTGCAGGCTTGGGTGCGCACTTGCACCTACGGTGTTGCTAGGTGCGTATTCAGCCTGCTGCTGCAGGCTGATGTGAACAGTGGCACCAATGGTGTTCCAAACGTATGGGCAGCTCACCATTGCGGGCTGGTGTGCACATTGCCCCTTCACAGACTGGTGCACGTGCTACCCCATTAGTGTTTCTGGACTCATGGCCAGCTTGCCATTGCAGATTGGTGTGAGTGTGCACCACTGGTTTTTCCAAATGAGTGTCCAGCCTGCCATTACAGACTGGTGTGCATGTGTACCACTGGTATTTCCAAATACGTGACCGGTCTGCCATTGCAGACTGGGGTGTGTGTTGCTGGTATTTACAAATACGTAACCAGCCTTCCTGTACAGACTGACATGCACGTTGCACAGATGGTCTGCCTAAATTTGTGTCCAGCTTGCCAGTGAGGGCGGTGGGCGCACTGGCACCAATGGTGCCTCTGAATACATGTCCAGCCTGCTTTTGCAGATTGGCCCTTTGGGCTGCAGGCATTGATTGCACTGGCACAGCCTCATCATTTGTCCTATCATTGGATTAGCGATGACAGCTCCTTTCCAATAGTAAAGGTGGCTTTGTCATATTTGTCATAGAAATACTACTACTAAAACATGGGCATTTCTCTGCTCTAAATTTCTTTTGGGTGCCTTTGCGCTTGGGGGAGCACATCTAGGCATTCCCCAGCGACAGCTATAAAACACTGGGCATGCAACCGAAACTACAGACCTCTGTCATTTGCGGGCCCAGATTGAGAGGTTTTGACATTTGGCCTGTGGAGCCAGATCATGACCCCACTAAAGATTAGGAACTGTATTCCACGGCCTCATGGCAGACAGGACTGAAATTAAGGGGAGGCATCTGTGGTTCAAAGGGAGACACTTGGACCACCCCCAGCTCCAAAGACATACTATAGCATAACTACTGGTGCCTCACTCTAGCAAAGGGTGAGATACGCTTGTGAGGACGTGAGACTGGAGAACCTGGAACATGTGATGCACATTGCCAGAGGAGGCTGTTGTGCACAATGAGCATTACTGCCATTGAAGGGGACCGCATGCCCTTCCTGAATAGTGGCTGGCCTGGGTCAACTACCTGCTGCTGTGCTGCACCCTGAAGTGTGCTCTCCAAGGGCTTGTCAAGCTTGCCCTCTGTTCTTCGGAGGTCTCAGGGACATCAAAGATCCCTATGAGGGAACCACACGTTCTACCGGTGACACCTGGAGAGAAGTGCCCTCTCAAGTACTCACATCACCGGCTGGAATCCACCTGGTAGTGTGGCGTGGGTGTCAAACTAAAAATCGTGCCTGGAGACCGGAATGTTTAGTGCTGAGCCCTGAATTCTTGCTTGCATCTAAGGTGTATGGCCCCCACATCGTGGCATGCATAAGCGTCTTCTTGGTGTCGAGCGGATTCAACAGCTGCGGGATCCAAAGTGACCTGCTTTGTTGAATGTGCTGCATCTATCTCTTGCGACACGCTGACTGCATGCTCTGCGTGCGGTGTCTAATTCACAGGTTTGTGACCCTCTGAGGTGGAGGTGTAACTGTAGTAGTGCCTCATTCCACCTCGTTGTGTATTGCTAAACTTGTCCCTGTGCGTGTGTAACCAGAACTGACTGGTGTGACCAATATCAAGGTGCACTCGCCGTTGTGCCTCATTTCCAGAGAGGTATGGAATTGCATTTTTTTGTGTGGGACCGGACGGCCTGGTGTGATTTGTATCATCGAGCACCAGACATTGTGCCCGGATTGATTGTCTGGTGCCACCAATATTACAGTACACCAGGGTGCCGATTAGGATCCTGGAAAAAATTTCCCCAACCGAATTGAATCTGGACTTTTTTCCGTACAAATGGTAAAAGCGCCGTACAAACTGCGAAGTACGATTCGTATGGGAAAAAGTCCATACAAATCGCATTGGGAAAATTCCCCCACACGTCCTCGGGTCGGGAAAAGTCTCCGACACGTCCCCGGACATTTTTACGTACAAATGGGAAAACTGAAGTCCAAATGCGCAAGTACGATCCGTCCCATCCGTCCGATTGTACAACTGTATGGAAAAAAGACCGTCCGGAGCGAACTCCCATAGCAACCATGGAGATGTCCAAACAAGTGCCCGGTACGCGCCGTACCCCCCCCCCCGTCCCCCGTATGTTCGCGCCGTACCCCCAGCCCCCCCGCGGATGGGCGTGCCGTACCCCCAGCCCCCCCGCGGATGGGCGCGCCGTACCCCCCAGCCCCCCGTATGTACGGAGCGTACCCCCCAGCCCCCCGTATTTACGGAGCGTACCCCCGTACCCCCCAGCCCCCCGTATGTACGGAGCGTACCCCCGTACCCCCCACACACTGGGGGTCCGCACCGTACATACGGGGGTGGGGGTACGCTCCGTACATACGGGGGGGCTGGGGGGTACGGGGGTACGCTCCGTACATACGGGGGCTGGGGGGTACGCTCCGTACATACGGGGGGCTGGTATTTTTCTGTCGGTTGGTCTTTTTTCCGATTCGTACGGAAATGGTGTTTCCGTACGAATCGTAATTGCATGTTTGTAAAGTTTTACAACCCGGTACGAGTCGGACGGAGAAAAAGCTCCGACCCACGGTTTGTACCGGGTTTTTCCAGGATCGTAATCGGCCCCCAGATGTTGTGCCTCCTTTTGAGAGAGGTACTGATTTTGTAACTCTCCGTTATGCGTGACCCGGAACAGTTGGGTGCGACTCGTATCATTGCACACCAGCCATTGTGCCCAGATTGCCTGGGTGCGACTCTAATCAATGTGTACCTGACAGGGTGTCTCCTCCTGCCGAGAGGTCACACTCCTCTGCTTCATTCCTCAAATGTCCCTTTCTGGCCTTCAGGGTGACAGACCAACTGTCCTCTCCTCAACCGACCTTCTCCAGCAACATCGTGGTGCCCGGTAGTATTGCCCTGATAGGCTGGTGCCGGAAGGCTATTGTGGATCCCTTTCCTGCTCTGCATCCTGTGGGTGAACTTCTTGAGTGGCTGCCAAACTCCTTTTGCCGACTGCCTCCTAATTGACCTTGCTGCATACCCCCACCTGCTTCTTTCGGACCCTGAATAAGAGTGACTTTGGGCGCGTGCAGCCTAGTGCCTGAGGGGACACCAGGGTTTCTCCAGTCAGGATGGTGTAGGATAGTCAGGGTGAGCTAGAGGGTGGAGGGAGGCTTGGGGCCACAGGGTCTGCAGCATGTTACCAACTGACCTGCTGGGTATCGGTGGCACTGCATTATGGTGCTGGGGATGTTTGTGAGAGACCATGTGCCGTATGGACCTGCCTGATAGCCGCTGAACCGCATAGCAGTGCTGAGTGAGGATGTATGTGGGAGTGACAGAAGGTGGACCACCTGTGATTCAAGACACTGGCCTACGGTTTGCCATATGCGTGATTTCTTGCTAGAAAAGCATTACGTTTTGACATTGGTTTTACACGCGTGGCACGTTCCATGGTGCTGCTAAAAAGTGCTTTCATTTGGTGAATGTTCATATTTTTGATACCGTTGTGACCCGGGGTACGTGTTTTAACTGTGTGGTGTTGACTTACAATAATTGCTTGGGTGGACCTAGGGTGGACAACATATTACATTGCATAAGGGTGTTGAGGGGGCGGGGGGTGTAGGACAGAATCTTTGCCAAGTGGGCATATTGCTGATGTCATTAGAACACGGCTGGGCCTAGTACTGCTAGATTTAATTTCCAATGTGATTTATGTACAGAAGTACACAACGTTCATGTTATGTTATTATGTATGTGTTGATGTTGACAAATGTTATTTACATGCAACATGTGTGAAGCTTCTTTTGTGATGCTCCAGTTATTTAGAGTGAGTGCTGTCTTATACATTACTCATTGCCTGTGTGGTAAGCCGGACTGCTCAGTGCCAAGCTACCCAAGGGTGAGTGCAGGTTATACAGTGTGTGTAATCACCCGCCCCTGACGGCGGTGGTAGGTCCTGCCTGGGTGGGGTATTGCCTCAGCCATGTAGAAAGTGCCAGTCCCAACAGTGCTTTAAATGCTAGCGCACATAAACAGCCTTAAGTCAGCAGACTTCAATTCTGATTTATGGACTAAATCGGTGCCGGCAAACCCCTGTGAATTATGCTGTAAAGCCAATTTTATCTTTTAATTCTCTCTCCCTTTTACTTCCTTGTAGACTAGGGAGCAAGGCATCAAAATCATGCTTTTATTCTATCTTTATTATATTAATTTAAGCACTCAGTACTGACACTTGAAATGAAGCCAAGCAACTAGTGGAGTTGCTGAACTCCAGATTGCTTTTCTTTTTACTCACTGCTTCTATTTTTTTTTAATGTGGTGAATCCTCTTCCAGTGAGGTTAGCTGGGCAATTCGGCTCACATACCCCTTCACTGGGCAGGCGACTAAACTATTCATTTAAAACCATGACATAACTACACAATGGATGGGTGCAGTGAACACACCTAGAGCAATGAAGGAGTGCCAAAGACAAAGTTCTCTGCACACATCCATGACCCGAAGTCAGCTATGGTGAGAGAAACTTCTGATTTGATAACAAAATTGTGTTACCCCGGCTTTGAACACCACAAATTATCAACAAACTGCACCAGTTAAGCCCCTCTTCTGAATGACACCTCTGACATTCCCAACATAATTTGGAGAATTCTCATTATCAACCATTCCCAGTGCTGCTGTAGCAGCCACAATAATTATGACTTCCCCATTGTACATTTTAAAAAGCCTTCACCGAGATACTCATATGAGGGTATGCTATACTCACTGCAGAGAGCACTGCATTGCGTAGAGAAGAACTCAAAGGCTTGCGAAGAATACCAATAGCACTGGAGTGGGATGTGCTGCTAGAAGCCATAAAGTCCATAGATGAAGTTTAAATCCCGGTATGAGATATATAACTGAATGTGCAGAAGAATAACCATACCCTGTTAACGACGCATGCACAGGGGGATCTCAGATACGTATACGTGACTATGTAACAAACCTAGACCGAATACTACACATACATGAGCAAAAAGAAGTATGCGTGAGACCGGGGAGGGACGGGAGGGGGGAGTTGGGGACAGTTTGCGGTAATAATATGTTGGAATATGACCATCAACAGCGATCAATATCTTGTAGTTCATTTGTGGACTGTCAAATTGCTGTATAAACGTATTATGTGCACTTGGGCCGCAGTAGGAAAATGCTGTAGACATATGTATCCTTAATAAGATATTTATGATGGTACAAGATATGTGACATGTTGTTGAAATGCAAAAATTAAAAAGCCAATAAAGTATGTTTAAAAAAAAAATGAGGGTATGCTATACTCAATGTGGAGACCACACGTCCCCTATTCAAGTTAGCGTGGCTGTTGGACAGAGCTGTATATTGGTCCCTTTTTTTTAGCTTATCTTAATGCCCTGGACACTTTTCTAACTTCCTGTACACCTAACGTCCCCAAAATTGGTTCCCTCCCAGTCCCCGTACTTTTGAAAGCGGACAACGCTGTTTTAATAGCACATACAGCAGATGGATTACAACTACATTTTGATTGTTTAACAATTTTATGCAGGGGCTGAAGCTTAGGGTGAACCACATAAAAATCTTATGTTTTGACCTGTGGCCCCAAAAATATTTTTTTTTATTGGGGAGCCCCTAATTTTAAAGTCAAAGGATCTTAGGGGGTTCTTACGATGACGGCGGACTTGAGTCCGCGCGCCATGTTGGCGGTGCTTGGGACCACCTGCCTGTATGGAGGCGGTCCCGCATGTAGAATCACAATGCGACCGCCACCGCGGCGGTCGCATCTTGCATCTTTACCATTGCGGCGGCAGCTGCTACCTGCAGCACCCGCCGCAATGTGAAAAATGCATGTAGTGCGTTTCCCTGCACTACGTGGCAGGAACCACGTGGTGCCTGCCGCATAGTGCAGGGAAATGGAGGGGTACCATGGGTACCCCCCCGGTGCACCACCACCTCCCCCCAACACAAGGGGGGCCCACAACGGGTCCCCGAAACCAATCCCCGCCAGCCTTTCAATGGCAGTTTACCCACCACGGAATGGCTGGCTGCAAACAGCATTGTAATGTGGCGGACGGTGCCTGCTAGGCACGCCACCATTTACAGATGCTGACCTCTCCGCCAGGCAATCTGAATGATTGCCTGTGGCGGATCCCACCACGGTTGCAGTCTGATTCTCTCCGCCATCCTAATTTTGCGGGGGAAAATTGCTGTCCGATGGCAGACCTCTGCCATCATAATCACCCCCTTAGTTATTTAGGTATCTTGTTCAATGAGAATATGCACTGGGAAAGATTATTAACCTAGAGGGCCCAGTTCATGGAGGCTGCGAGCGAATCAATTTTTAGATTTGTCGAAGACATTGGGAAATAAGCCTTCAAAAGAATTGATCACGTTTTATAAAAGTAAAAACCTCACAGCCGGCACTCATGGGACAGGTGTTTGGAGGTATATGACAGCAAAACCTTACAGGTGGTCAAGTACATCCTTTCACCAGTCCATCCACTTATCCATTCAGTCATCCCCCCACCCACTCATCCATCTAACCACTTACTCCTCTACTCACTCATTCACCCACTCATCCATACATCCTTTCACTCTTCCTTGCATTCCATATTCCTTCCATCCCTCCCTCTTTTATCTACCCATCTTTTGTTCTTTCTTTCTCCTGCTTACTCTTCTATTGACACGGTATTCCTTTATAGCAATTATATTGAAATCGTCACTCATTGATGGTCAAAGCTCTTGATAAATTAGTTTTTGAAAACAAAGTTATATCTCATTGAAAAAAACCTGTAGCTCCATGTTAGATGATCTCATTTGGTCCAAGAATCACTATTTATCACTTGGAAGAACTTGGGGGCGGGGTCATTACAATGGTGGTTGGATCGTTGCGTTAGTTGGACCGGCCGCCTACGAGGTGGCCTACCTACCTACTGCATTACGATGCGACCACCACCGCGGCAGTCGCAGGCCCTATCCCTAACATTGCAGTGGGGATGCAGTCAGCAGCCCCTGCCGCAATGCCCAGAAAAAGGCACTTGCATATCCCTGCACTACGCGGCGGGCACCGTGCCGGGCCTGCCACATGGTGCAGGTATGTGTAGGGGGACACCATATTGTACTAATCAAGTCCACATCCAGAATGTAGTTTAAAGTAGATTTATTCAAGTTGGTTACAAGATGTAGGTTCAGTAGTATTCAGCCCCACCAGGAGCAGCCAGCAAGGCTCTCAGCCCTTCTCCAACTGTGGATTTCGTAGATGAACATTCCATATTGCATCATCTCCACAGTGTTCCACTGGTGGAGCAGTGAATGTCAAGAACAGCACTATAACAAGATACTACACATATGTACCCCCCAGTACCCCTTCTCCAGGCCCAGAGATGAAGGGGGGCCCACTACACGTTGCAGAAATCTGTAAAATGGCATTTTATTTGATTACCAAGATTTAATAAAGACAATCTACATTTACCTTGGATTAGAACGTGGGGATCACGAATCAACTGACACATCCAGATAATCTTCGGTCAATGTTGGTTAAATTCTCTTCTCTGTCATCCAGCAAGACTAAAGCTTTAATTTTGTCTACTAAGTCAGGTACTACTTTGGATCCCTGGCCAACACAATTTTTTCTTCTGGCAGTAGAAACTTTGGCCCTAACAATACCAGATCTTATCAATTACTTGTTTGCCTTAACATGTGTCCTAGACACTTGGAAACAGACCTCTATACTTCCTCATCTCAACAAAACATCGGCTGGTCCTAGCCTTCCTAGTAATGAGTGCCGGAACTATCTGTTAACATTTATTCCCAACGTAACTGAAAATGAAGAAAACTAACAAACTAGCAACTAAATTCAAGAAAATGATCCATTAGAAACAGTTCAAGCAGGCTTCCGGGACCATCATCAAACTATTGTTAACCACCTAACTTTGGCTCTTTTCCTCAACCAGTTACTGAATATTGCAACTTAGCAGTCCATCTATTGGTTGCTTCTATCTGAGAATACTACTTCTCTCCGAAAGGAGCCAAGTTGTAGAAATTTGTAACAACACTAGATCGCAGTTAGGTTATGGAAATGCCTTATGCCTAGGACTTCCTAAATAACAGCTTTAATGTTTTCAAGTGATCCAATACTTTCCTGCTCGCCTTTTGTTACAGCCTATCCAATGTGATGATGTTCATTCATCCTTGGTGATGAAGACCTCGACAACTCATTGATTGGTTGAGTGGGCTCTATATGTCCGAAGATGACTCAGTAGCCCTTTTTGGGTATGGAACATCCTGTTACACAGCAGGCGGACATATGATGACACTGTCGGTGATGTGCGGGCAGCTCTGGGCTTGCGCAGCTCATGCTTTCTTTGAGCCTGAGTAGTATGCCTCGCCTTGGAGGTTTGGAAGCCTTTGTGAATAAGGCTGCAACATGCTGGATGGTTCAAAGCGAGGGTGTCATTGAACTGCTTCTTTTATCCTTCATGGCAGCGATTTCCCTGAGTGAGTTCTACATAGAAAAGCTGTTTGGGGATGAGCTCATCTGAAATTCATACCCATCCCATCTGGTCTGAGCTTTCATCAGCAGTGTATGAACTGACCGCAGACTGGCTCTGGAAAGAACTTCAGTATTCAGCACTTTGCCATGCCATCTGATCTGATTCTCAGAAACGTGCACAGACAGGACGTGTGGAAGAAATTGAGCCATTGTGCATAACTCCGGTAGACAGTCCACGTCTTTCAGGCATACAGCAGAGTCAGAAGCACCACTGCTTGGTAGACCTTCAGCTTCATTGGAGCTCAGGCTTTTGCAATTCTGCAGTTTACTTCAGCATCGATTGACACTGCCCGGTAAAGGACACTGCCCAGGTCGTGAAGTGGTCCACTGCCTGCAGACTCTGTTCATTTACAATGATGGACGATTCTGTGTACGAAGTGTGGGCAGCTGGGTGCAGCATGACCTCAGTCTTCTTGATGTTGATAGCGAGACCAAAGATGCTGCATGCAGATGAAAACGTATTACAGCTTTCCCAATGCATTTCTATGTCCAACCACCTTGTTAAAGTTCACTGGTTACCTATAGCTAAATGTTCCCTCTTTAAAGGGCTATATATTTGCCATAAAGCCCTCTATGGGCCCAGTTCTCAATTCATCAAAGATCTCTCCATCTGGTACCAACTAGTTCAGTCCTCAGATGATCTTTGACTCATTTACTTAAAATTCCATCCTTTCACCATGTATGTCAGAATGGTCTGTCTTTTTGTTTTCTAGTCACTAAGATCTGGAATTCTTTACCTTTACCATTACATGCAACCGCCAGGCATCTTTCCTTCAGAAAATGTCTCAACCTTGGCTATTTAAGTAGTCAATAATTTCACAACTGTAATTTCATTCTGAGTCCCTTCAGTGCCTCAGTTTTATGGCACTATAACAAGAAATAGCTTGTTTAATCAATATCAACATTTCAACATAAAATGTTGTTCATGTGTATTGGTCAACTGTTTATGAATTTATTGTGATAAAATGATCTAAAAAGATTTTTGAACACCAAGAGAATAAATGGTCGCGCAATAATTCCTTGCACAACTACAAAGTATAAAATGTAACGTGTTAAAGGATCGTCAGCATTGGCAATTGTATTTTTGTTTTGGTTTGTACTGGCCTAGCCTTGCCAACTTAGGGGCCGATTTCGATGTTAGACGGACCTGAGTCCTCCCGACATTGATTGGGTACTGGGTCCGACCGACCTCCCGTTGGCGGTCCCAAACCACCAATTAGGATGTGACCGAACACTGTTTGGTTGCAGTCCTATTCTTTACAATAGGGGCATGCATTCCGACCGGAATGCATGCTCTCATTGTAAAGAGAAGAGGTGCAGTTCAACCCTGCACCCCGTGGGAGGCCCCTCAAGGTGCTTGCTGCAGGTTGCAGGGATCAACAGGGGAGCACCATAGGTGCCCACTCGGCCGTCATCCGGAGCCCTTGCACCCAAAGTCGGCTTCCAACAGTCTTTCTGTGTCGAAAAGGCCGGCACAGAAAGGCTGTCGGAATCCCACATTGTAATCCCTCGAGTGGAAAGAGCCGCGCTTGGCAATACAGGAGGCTTTCCGAATGGCAGACGGGCTCTCTGAGCCCATCAGAAGCCATTCGGATATCCAGTTTGGATTAATTTCCAACCGACTCCATCCAAATGGGTCGGTCGGAGATGAATCCAAACTGCTGATTACTATGCCTTAGGAACGACTCCAACCGAACTTTCTAAAAGTGGCATTTTCAAAATGGTAATCTAAAATCCGACTTTGCCAATAAAGAGGATTTTATATTACAGTTATTTTAAGTCTAGACATGACATTTTGACCTGCTCCCAATCAAACTTTAGCACTTAATAAATGTAATAAGGTAACCCAATGTTATCTGTTGGAGATGTAGTCCTTACAGTAGTCAGAAACTAATTTAGGAGTTTTTCACTCCCATAACAAGAAAAACCTAAAAACACATATCCTACTTTTTACACATAATACACTTTACCCAATGGGCTGTCTAGGGCCTACCTTAGAGGTGACTAATAAGTTTTTAAAAAGGAAGATTTAAGTCTGGCAAAAGGTTTATTTTGCCAGGTGGAATTGGCAGTTTAAGACTGTACTACATGCTACAATGGCAGGCTTGAGACAGGTTTTAGAGTGCTACTTTAGTGGATGTCAATATAAGTGTTGCAGGTCGACTAGTAGTATATCATTTACAGGCCCTGGATACAGGCAGTACCACTTTATTAGGAAATTCAATTAAATGTGCCAATTGGGTGTACACCAATTTTACCATGTTTTAAGGCGAGAGCATAAGCACTTTAGTACTGGTTAGCACTGGTAAGCGGCACAGAGTCCTAAAGCCAATAAAACCAGATACAGAAATCAGTAGGAGTGAAGGCAAATTGTTTGGGGGTAGAACCCTGCAGAGATGGGCAAGATAAAAAAAGAATATTTTAATTCAATTGGGAATTGCAGTTGAAAAAATATTTTCAACAAAAACTCACCTAAAAATGATATCTTCTCACAACAGATCTTTGCGTTTCTTACTATATCACATATAAAACATGGCAAAATCAGCAAGAAGTTCCCTCATAAAATACAGAATCCTCAAACACACACTTTAACTACAAGTTTGAGCGAACCTGGCAGACAGTTTTCTGACTATTTGGCCATGGAACGCAATGCCACTTACTGAAACATAAGCACTCCTCTTAAATTGTCCCTCCAACTGATGAGTAATTTTACTCACTACCTCACACCTCAGTCAGCAGAACAAAGAAAAGACATGTCTGATGCATGAAAAGTAAGGAAAGTCCTTTTCATGCGTGTACTCTACAATCACTGAAGGAAGACTTTTCCCCCAAAACGATACAATCATAGACTGCTTTCTACCAAAGATAGAAAAAGTGCACATAAACCGAATTGAATATTTTCAAAGTACATGTGCCACACCTGTGTAACAAAAAAGGATACCTTCAGAATACCAGATTTTATCTTGATCTACTGTTTGTTATGGACTGAGCAAATCCCTTCTCCTCCAGATAATTCCCCCCCACATTACTAAGTAATATCACATTCTCATTCCAGATAATATATTTGCAATACAACACTTTGCATCTTAAGTTGATCATAACTCTTCATCGTAAATTCCCCTTACTTTGTATCAAATTTGTAATTTTAGGATCCTAGATATCACATTGGTAAGAAATCAAACATTATCACAATTTTAATATAACTCATCGTTATAGTCCCATCGTACCCTCATTATAATTCATTAACATCGTAATGTGTCATAATTTCATCATAATTCATCACAATCATTTCTCTTCATGATTATTTTCTAGTCTTGTTATATTAATATTAGGGCTCCTTTTTGGCCCCAGTCTCAGGTCCCTCCCTTGGCCATCCTTTGCATTTTGGTCCCTTTCCCTGCTACAGTCCTCTCCTACCTTTGCTCATAGCATTTCCTTTTCTTCTCTACCCTTCACCCCCACCAATGCTCTTTCCCTGCACCATGTGTAAATGCCAATGATAACATCTGATTCCCATAGTCAGTCACCTTGCATGTCCTCAAACCACGTCCTCAGACACAAAGTAGCTCAAAGATCACCTCACACATTTCACAGCCCCGGACACCAATATAGGGTTCCTTCCAACATCCCCATCTTCTCAAGCACCTAAACTGAGTATAACACTGCACACCAAACTGACTTGCATTCTTCATAAGATATTGGAAAATGAATGTCCTGCTGAGGTAGCAGACATCATCAATTATTCTCTTATGCATCACAGAAACATGGCTTAACGAGCTCTTTAATCTAGTCCTTGGCTCTCTAGTTCTACTAAACTATTAAATCATTTCTAACGCTAGACAATCCAAAGTTGGAGATGCTTCGCCGTCATCTACAGTTAATATCTTTACAGCTATAATTTCATTCCGAGTTCCTTTAGTGCCAGGGCACCATAACCAGAAATAGCTCACTTGAAATATATTAACATTTCAACATTATATGTATGTATGTAAGTGATTGGAAAATATACCATGTACCTTCCCAACAGGCAGTGGAGAGCTGTGAAATGTCAAAAGTAAAGACACAGTCATCGAGGGACTGGAGAAGTATTTGCATTCTGAGCAGCAGAAATAGACTGTTACTGCATTGTGAAACAGTGTTATCTGCAGGAAGCATCTTCAGCTCTTTCTTAATTTTGAGCAGAGCTGGGGCAGTCCTGATGGTATGAAATAGGTTGCAATGTTTTATACTCTGATTTGAAGATTGCCCTGACACTATGAAATATGCACACAATTGCGCGCAAACGTCAGCAATTGCCCCCCATCCTTCTAAACTGAAAATTGCAATACAGATTTCTCCTTTACTCTTCTATTTTTTCTACATTATTTACCACCCACCTAATCTCTAAACTGACTTTGAACAGCAAGTAACAGACTACGGACCGTATTCTGTGTCTGTGGGAAAATGTATGAGTACATATGAGCTTTTATTGGATCCAAAACAATTCTATCACCAAACAATACATTCCTGGATGACTTCAATATTGAGTGGGTAAATGAAAAATGCAAACTCTTTAACTCCTTAGACTATCTAATCCAAATCCATGATTTTAAGCAACACTCTTTCCTCCCTACTCATAATAAAGGCAGAATCTTAGAACTCTTCATTGCAGATCTCAATATGATGTAATGCCTCTATCCAATTGAGATCGACTGGTTTGACCATTTTCTCCTTCCTTTTCTACTCATTCACCCTCATTCCCACATTCCCATCAAAATTCAGTCCTCCTCCTACCTGAACTCCAAAAGACATGAAACCCATACGTTCACAAAACAGTGGAGACTCTCTAAATCTCCAAGAATTAATACAAAGTAAAAGCTCTTAGAAAGATATATAAACACATTATTAGCATCACTAAAATTCTGGATGACATCCATTGAATATTGGATGGTGGAGAATCTTACTGCATTGTTTTTATTGATGCTTACGGCAGCTTTTGATCATTCCAAATCTCTTTGAGCGTTGCTTCAGATTTAAGGACACAGGAAGCTATTCACAAAGGTAAACTTGGATCTACATGTGTACGTTTACTCTTACATTTTTTAGTAACTATACTTATTTGGGCTATTTATCATTCACATGTGTAAAGTTGCTCAAAAGTGTGGACTTGTATGTCTCCACACCCTGAAACAGGATGGGGCCAAATTTACTAGCGTAAAGTTACTATGAGAAGGAACAGTAGCAATTATAGCACCATACATGGCCAACCACTGATACTGCAACACCCTCCCACAGAAAATAATGTACATAGAGGCTTTAAATTAAACATCATAGAAAATAATGTCAAATGAAATCTCCACGTTTAAAAAAGTTACAAATTAAATAAATATAATTGAATGATAAAAATACCTCAAAATGAAAAAAAAGAATTGATTTCACATATTTTAATAGCCTTCTTTGAATTTGAAATTGATGTAACATACATTTTGATTAAAATATATTTAAATTCGTTTTATTTAAATCTATACATTACTTTTAGTATAGGATGGATATTTTTGTTAATAAATATTTTAAAAAAGAATGTTCATTTAATTTTATATATTTAAATGTATAAAATATTTAACTCAAAATTAAGTTATTATTCTGTAGCATGTTTATATTGCATTCTACTTACCATAAAATTATATTTACTCATATTTTTCAAGTAAAATACACTTTTCCTTAGACTTTACTTCACTGAGATTTCCGCCACCGTGGTACAATGATTAAACAGCTCAAAATACTTCGATAATCGTATTTATATCAAATCAATATTAAATAATTTACCTTCCTTAATCAGGGACAAACTAAATATTTTATACAGTCTGGAATACATCACAAGGGATAAAAGAGCATATTCCAGTAAGAGAAATTTCACGAGTCTGGAAACTTCTATGATCCACTGTGACTATTGCATTCTATTTAAAATTTAGAAATATGCAGGTTTGTGACCTCTCATAGTTGCAGATTTCTGACATTTTTGAAGTTTACAAATTTCAGGTATATCTAGAAACCTGGATGATTTATATAAATTCCAATTTATTTTACAAAAGTACACATACCTAGGTTTTTACATGAACAATACAACAGCGTATGTACAAATACCCTTCACCCCCACCAGACTTTGGGGAATGATAGGGAGATGTTTCCTTTAACTAACAAAGAATGAAAGGGAAGGGCCAGACTTTTGAATTCAGATGTCAAAATGGAGGCTAAAATAGAGCCATATGCCAGAATTTTTTTCATGCGGGCTTGGGGTAGTTTTTCACAAAGCAAATCACAAAGCAAATCCAGGCACAGCTTTCAAAGCAATTTTAAGGATCTTTCTCTAACAGCAACATTTTGTTTTAGCTGACATTCAATTTAAAAAATTGTTTGACATCAAGGTTTGCAGTGCAGATAGACAGTTCAATACGCTAGTGTCTGGATCATGAAATGCAGGAGGAACGTTTTGCATCACTTGCCATAAGGAAGACACTTGAATATGAAGCTGTAAATCGACTGTCCTGAGGATTAAACATAGATATCAAACAAGATGAAAAACGCACAAATACCTGAGATATCATCAAGGGAACTGATATCCCACTGACCCAAAAGAAGCAAGTGACACAGGCTGATTATGATGGCGTTCAGATGAACACTCACAGGCCGTCAGTGGTGGGCCACCCGCAACAGCCCTTCAGTCTGACTGTCATATTACAATTCCGGCGGTCAGACCCACAGAGGTCCGAGGGAAGACCGCCGCCTCCATCAGGATCTGAGATCCAGACGGGTGATGGTTGCATTTGTATCCCTGAATTACGCTGATGCAGAGGCAGGTACCGCCGTTGGGATTATGATAGCCCTTTCTGGCAACCTTTTCATGGCGGGAGCCCGTTGGAAGAGGAGCGGAATCCCCCCACTGGTTTCCCTCCCATCACCTTCATCATAATACAGCAGTGGGAGGGAAACCTTGGATGTCAGACTGTCAGATGGCTTTCCCCCCAACATCCAAATCGGGCCCTTAATATCTACCCATAAATGTCATTCTTAGCGAGGCAAACAACTATATTTTAGGATGTTGTAAATACATTAGAAAGTTTCTTCTCGTAGTTATTACTTTATTATCAAAGATTTTTTCTAGGAGGGAAATAATTCCTCTTGCCACCTACATTTAGTCTTTAATACTAGAACTCCATAATCTCCACTCTGTGGAATCCTGATTGATTGATTGATTGAGTGGGAATGTACCACCAGTATGGTGCCTGCCTAGAGCCACGCATGTAACACCCAAGAGTTCTTTATGTCAATAGCTTATGTTTGTAGTGGGCAGTAGGAGGAGCTGAAGCCATTTTATAGCTTTAAATGTAACAATGTTAATCTACTTTGATTAACTTTGCTCTGTGAAGGTAGTACACCGCCTCCAAGGTATTACACATGGCTCATTAAATGAGTTTGTTTCGGTTAACATATGTTTAGCCCTAGTTTTCCCCAAACTAATGATCAGCCTTGGGCTGATTTGTCAATATGATACTTTGTCACACATTCAACTGCAGCGGGGATTTACACATGAACACAAAATGAATCTTGTTTGAATTCAAGTCCTCTTTCTTTCCCAACCACCTCCTGCCACATCACATTTGCTTGTAAACAGCATTTACTTTTTACAACCACCTTGTATGTGTCTACCATGATGAAAATGGAACTAGAACCTTTCCTCACAGCTTTTAGTCTGCCATAATGGCTATGGATCTTGAACCTTTTGTCACAGCCTTTAGGCTGCCGTAATGACAATGGATTAAGAACCTTTCTTCACAGCCTTCAGTCTGCCATAATGGCACTGGATCTAGAACCTTTCCTCACAGCTCTTAGTCTGCCATAATTACAGTGGATCTGGAACCTTTTATCACAGCCTTTAGTCTGCCGTAATGACAATGGATCTGGAACCTTTCCTCACAGCCTTTAGCCTGTTCGCTGCAGCGCAAATTCCGCCGCAGCGCTACCGCAGTGCTGACATTCCGATCGCTGGCATGGTCATGACGTCTCCCGGCCGTCGTCCGCACACGCCCATCGTGACTCATGACGGCCGGGAGACGTCATGAGCATGGAAGAGGTTAGAATGCCATAATGACTGGATCTCGAACCTTTCTTCACAGCCTTTAGTCTGCCATAATGACAATGGATCTGGAACCTTTCCTCACAGCCTTAAGTATGCCGTAATGACAATAGATCTTGAACCTTTCCTCACAGCATTTAGTCTGCCATAATGACTATGGATCTGGAAGTTTTCCTCACAGCCATTAGTCTGCCGTAATGACAATGGATCTGGAACCTTTCCTCACAGCCTTTAGTCTGCCATAAGGTCAATGGATCTGGGACCTTTCCTCACAGCCTTTAGTCTGCCGTAATGACAATGGATCTTGAACCTTTCTTCACAGCCTTTAGTCTGCTGTAATTACTATAGATCTGGAACCTTCCTCACAGCCTTTAGTCTGCCATATTCACAGTGGATCTGGAATCTTTCCTCACAGCCGGTAGTCTGCCATGACAATAATGACAATAGATCAAGAACCTTTCCTCACAGCTTTTAGTCTTCCATAATGACTGTGGATCTGGAACCTTTCCTCACAGCCTCTAGTCTACCTTAAGGACAATGGATCTAGAACCTTTCCTCACAGCCTTTAGTCTGCCATAATGGCAATGGATCTGGACAATTTCCTCACAGCCTTTAGTTTGCCATAATGACAATGCATCTGGAACCTTCCTCACAGCCTTTATTCTGCCGTAATGACTATTGATCTGGAACCTTTCCTCACAGCCTTTAGTCTGCCATAATGACAATGGATCTGGAACCTTTCCTCACAGCTGTTAGTCTGCCATAATGACAATGGATCTAGAACCTTTCCTGACAGCTTTTAGTCTTCCAAAATGACTATGGATCTGGAACCTTTCCTCACAGCCTCTAGTCTGCCTCAATGACAATGGATGTAGAACCTTTCCTCACAGCCTTTAGTCTGCCATAATGACAATGGATCTGAAAACTTTCCTCACAGCCTTTGGTCTGCTGTAATTACACTGGATCTTGAACCTTTTCTCACAGCAGTCTGCCATAATGACAATGGATCTGGAACCTTTTATCGCAGCCTTTAGTCTGCCATAATGACAATGGATCTAGAACCTTTCCTCACAGCTTTTAGTCTTCCGTAATGACTATGGATCTTGAACCTTTCCTCACAGCCTTTAGTCTGCCTTAATGACAATGGATCTAGAACCTTTCCTCACAGCCTTTAGTCTGCCATAATGGCAATGGATCTGGAACCTTTCCTCAGAGCCTTTAGTCTGCCATAATGACAATGGATCCGGAACCTTTTATCACAGCCTTTAGTCTGCCATAATGACAATGGATCTAGAACTTTTCCACACAGCCTTTAGTCTGCCATAATGACAATGGATCTAGAGCCTTTCCTCACAGCCTTTAGTCTGCCATAATGACAATGGATCTGGAACCTTTTGTCACAGCCTTTAGTCTGCCATAATGACAATAGATCTGGAACCTTTCCTCACAGCCTTTAGTCTGCCATAATGACAATGGATCTTGAACCTTTCCTCACAGCCTTTAGTCTGCCATAATGACAATGGATCTGGAACCTTTCGTCACAGCCTTTAGTGTGCCATATTGGCAATGGATCTAGAACCTTACC
Source organism: Triturus cristatus (assembly GCF_964204655.1). Taxonomy (NCBI): domain Eukaryota; kingdom Metazoa; phylum Chordata; class Amphibia; order Caudata; family Salamandridae; genus Triturus; species Triturus cristatus. The sequence goes on along the minus strand of NC_140584.1, from coordinate 1,171,260,088 downwards.
TCACAGCCTTTAGTCTGCCATAATGACAATGGATCTAGAACCTTTTGTCACAGCCTTTAGTCTGCCATAATGACAATGGATCTGGAACCTTTCCTCACAACCTTTAGTCTGCCATAATGACAATGGATCTGGAATCTTTCCTCACAGCCTTTAGTCTGCCATAATGACAATGGATCTGGAACCTTTCCTCACAGCCTTTAGACTGCCATAATGACAATGGATCTAGAGCCTTTCCTCACAGCGTTTAGTCTGCCATAATTACAATGGATCTGGAACCTTTCCTCAAAGCTTTTAGTCTGTTTTTAAATCAATATTGCATTCTTGGATGCGGACAATTAAGGCACCTACCGTTAAGAGTAATCCCTTCAGGCTTTGGTCCACTTCTTTCTAGTTAAGTCATCAGGGCAGTGTACTCCCCCTGTGAGAGAAAACCTTCCCCTTGCCATCTCTATAGTCCCCACCCTCTGCTTGAACCCCCTCCCACCCACTCACTGGACCACACATTCACCCACCACTTGTTCAGAGCAGGTAGTAGATGTTTGTGTGAAACCTCCATGGAATTGGGAACTCTGTGGTTTTACAAACGGAAAAAATTGTCCCACATGGTAATTTCCTATTCCATGGGGTTTACTCAATTTCCTGGTACTGGTGTGGATTTATGTCATGGTAATGTTACAATGGCATGCAAGTTTACCACTACTCCAGTGCAGCCCAACTTGTAATCAGACCCCGAGTGACTGTGAGGCAAAAATGCAACAAATTCATTTTTTGCACAAAAACACTCAATAAAAACTGTTTTTTAGAAGCAAAGTTCTCTCGCATTAGTTGAACGTTGGTACAAATATGGGACAGGGGACTGAAGCGTGACGGTCTGTAAGTCGCTCATTGTGTCTTGAGATCCTGCAGATGCCAGAGAGGGCATCATTCCCGCTCCAGGTAACCCTAGCTCAGACCCAAGAATAAACACCAACCCGAATTCATCTGCCCAGACCTGAAATCTTCAAAGATGTTAGTCTTGAAGAACACAAATATAAAAGATGTGTTCTGCAAAGTGCGCGGGCCAAGAGTGGGTTCCAAGATGCAGTTTTCTTAGGGCAGGTGTGCCAGCTTGGGGAATACCAAGCGCCGCCAATGTGCTACCGACTTGGCAAGAATATGTTTCTGGCAGCTGGGCCTGCTTTTGCTTGCTTGCTTTTTTCTCGAGCTTGGTGAGCTGCTGTAAATATTTTACACTCAGTCTAAGACATTATGCAAACACACGTGCGCACACGTGAACAGGTGCCTGTTCATACACATTCACGAAAAACACACACAGACATGATCACGTAAATAGTCACGTACCCCCAAATACAGACTCACACACGCACACAGAAAACAAAAAAAAACATTTCGATACCAAAATATATTCACAGATGTAAATCGCACACAGAAACATAAACTCACATACATTTGAACAATAGCACCCAACCATATATGCCTATACATAGATACAAAAAAAAAATCACTGGCAGACACAGGTACGCAGACCCCAATGGTGTGAAAAGTTGCAATTATAAAACCTTCGCAATCTTGAGGAACTTCTAAATGTTTGGAATGTTAACAAAAATAAATAGCGAATAAAGCATCCCATAAAAGAAGCATTTAGAGAAACAAGCACTGGCAAAGCCAAAAGGGTCTCGCCGATGCGACTGCGAGATGTATTGGCTTTGCCAATGTTTTTTAGTCATGCTGCACAGCAACGCAGCATCCCTGCAATCTGGCTGAAAGTAAAAACAAGCATTTGCAAGGCAATAGGTCTCGCATTTGCAGGGGTTTCAGCTATTGCCATTGTAAATGGCAATGCCTTTTTTATGTGTTGATTTTTTTAACCAGATGAATTAAAATCCACTAACTCCCAGCGATCCTCAAACGGCTTTCCAATTTGCATAGCGGTGACGTTCTTCGCAGCAGGGACATTAACCCTTGCAGAGTGAACTGCCAGTAGACAAATCTCCAACTTTCGAACAAGAACAATTCATGATAGCAGCCTTAGTTTTTGACTTACCTATGTCTCTGAGTCACAACAATTCTATCGCTGCTGATGTGTTGTTACTGAAGTGTCTCTGTGAGTCACTGTCATCCTCACTGGCTGCAGACAGAGCTGCTGGAGGGAAGTTGAGATTTAAGTGTGTATCTCATGAGGGACGTCAGAAGAGCTGCTTATAGGGGGAGTCGAGTCAGGGAGGGCGCTGCCGTTTTGAGAGCTGTGCCGTGTGCCGCTAAAAGACACTGGCAGCGCCTGCTCGCGGACTCACCATGACAGGACAGACCCCCACCGGACCCCACGGCAGGGCAGAGGTCAGATAAGTGTTGTCCTAATTTAACTTTGGTGCGCGACGGCAGTAACAATTGCTGGGGGCCTGGGCACGCAGGAAATTGAAATCATCTTGCCACATCCTGGCCTGTACGGGCCTTGCCCGTTCTCCCTGGTATCATTGATTAATTGTTGACGCTCAGTATGTCCAGACGACCGACTTGAGAGGCACCAGCGACCCCATTCTGGCACCGGAGAATATAGAAAAAGTTGCACACAGAGCTGCCCAATAAAATTAACGTTTTTAATACATAAATCAAGAAGAACTGCATGTCAGCCATGAATAATACTCTCAGACCGGTGAGCGGTCGACGACTCTTGCAGAATGGCACAGTGAGGCACCAAACTGGCAGCACATACAGCAGCACGCAAAGGAACAACTGATGCTCGCTGCCTCACTCAAACAGTGACTACTTCTGTATGTAAATCACATGGACCCTACTATGTGATTATTGTTGGATGCCAATGAGGCGGGCCTGGGCTGAATCTTACAGCAGCAGTTGTGATTAGATCAATCAATCAATACATTTATAGAGCGCGCTACTCACCCGTGAGGGTCTCAAGGCACTGAGGGGGTGGGGGGTGCCGCTACTGCTCTAAAAGCCAGGTCTTGAGGTGTTTCCTGAAGGTGAGATGGTCTTGGGTCAGTCGTAGGTGTTTGGGGAGATAATGCAGCCACAGTCGCGACCTCAGGGCTCAAAGGGAAACATGTCATTGACTGGGGATGGCACCAGTTTAAGTTGCCACAATTCAGCAACACTCGCGTGCCAACCCCAGGTAACTGCGCTTTCTCGTCTCTGTGGACTTTTGCAGGCTGGCTAGATAAGTCAGGCTCAAAGTTCACAAAGCCAGGCCAGCGGGGTCTCAGCTGCTGCTAATGCAGTCAGTTGAGCAAAGCAACACCGCTGCAAGAAGAGCCCCAGAGCTAGCCTGGCTGCCGCCGGTCTCCTGCTGCGCCCGTGCACCGTCCCTGCCCCGCAGCTACCCCTAACAGCCCAATTTGCCGCTGCCCATGCCTGCTGCTGCCCTCCATGATTCCACCCGATGTCAGCGGCATCCCTCCCAGCAACATTGTAAATAACAATGATCACATTTTCAAAGGCACAGGTTTCACTTCCGGTGACTCAGTCACAGTCTCTGTACCTCCTAGAGACAGGGGCTGACTTTTGACTGATCTCGCTGTCTTTCAAACTCAAGCCAAACATGACTGTTTCTGCCCCAGCCCTCCTGGCGCTGAGACCGGGATCAGGAGATGTTAGTACTCCATCTATTCCCTCATTACCAGCCTCACAGACGCCCTGGACGGGGTGCGCCTGACCCCGTCCCAGCTCCACCTTCCTCGGAGAGGCACAGGCCTGACGCGACTGACTGACCCAGCATGAGCAATGCTGGGTGCACTGAGTACCACAGACTAGTAATAGCTGGGAGGCTAGCTCAGTGAGCTGACAGCTCACCACGGCGAGGTGTAGTGCTTTGGAGGCCATGATTTTGAGTTCGGGCAAGGCACGTGCTGCCGTCATCACTCCGAGGTGGGTACAGCGAGTACCATAATTTGGGTACGCTGGCCTCTATTCTGTGCAGCGCTTAGAATCAGCAGGGCTGAAGCGTTCATTCAGCATTATTTAAAAAAAAAAAAGACATCACTGGGAGAGGATGTGGCGTAATGGACAGAGCCGCCTATTTTGTTACTGGGAAACCGAGGTCAAGTCTCGGCGGTAGCTCAACATCCTGTGATTTTGGGCAAATAACAATCTCCCTGTGCCTACAAAAACATATAATGAAGTGCGATTGCGTAATGAAATGAAAATAGCCCTCATGTAAAGCGCTCTGATACTTTCAGGTCATGACACTGGGCCCGTTGTTAATGTTTTTTTTCTGGCTGAACAGGCAGCGTTCCAGGCTATGTTTTTATCTCTCGACGGCTTCACTTTCTTGATATCCCCACCTTTGTCTCAGCCGAGGACGGGGCAGAAGTGAAGGAGACGTTGTTTGGGCAGCCGAGCTGGGCAGAAGGGAAAAACCGCAGTGGGAGAAAGGTGTGCGACCACCATATATATGAAGCTTAGCGTGCCGCACTTAATAAAAAATATAAATTTTTAAAGAAAAGGATTTTGGCGGCGCGCTCTATAAGAAAGTTGCACGTCCGCCATATGCACTTTGTATAAAAATGTAATTATCAAAAAACCAAGAAAGGATTTAGTTGAACCGCGCTATGTACTAAAGTCATCGGGGAGAAATGCGGGCCACCATGAATATCAAGCTTGGCGTGCTCTGGGGAAGAGCATGTCTCTTGTCTTTATGGGACCATGTGTTTCAAATTAGAAACACATGGCCCCATAAAGATAAAAAAGTGCTTTGCGACAGACGCAAAGCAGGCCACCGAGTCCGGCTCGGAGGTGAAAGGGCATCTACAGAAAACCCTCATTTCCAATGGCAGGCCAATGTTTACCATAAACTGTGATGCCAGCCAATGGAAATGAGGAGCGGGGCTTAAAGCTCTTCTGAAAGTCCTTGTTAACAATAAATCTCGTGAGGCGAGCAGCGCATGTGCTGCCACGCCACGCGAGACCTAAAAATATAAGAGCTATGACGTTGTCAAGGTTGGCCGTGTCTTAGTGTTGTTTTCTTAAACTTTCATGCCTGTTGTACAGTAGCTGCGGTGCTGTGTGACATGGCTAAAGAAACATTACACCCAACATAAATGGAAGAGTGGGTGGAAGGGGAAAGAAGGATGTGGCACTATGGGCAAAGATGCCAATTTCACATCTGGGGAACCAGGTTGGAGTCTCGGTATCCTCTCATATCCTGTGATTATGGGCAAATATCTTAATCTCCCCTGCCTATAAAAATGTTTGTGAACTTGTGTAGTGTAACTGGTGCTCATATAGAGCACCCCAATACCTTCCGTTCAGAAAAAGTACCTCAAACATAGCGGATGAACACTAATTAAGTTAAATGAACCTGTATGTGGTCCATGCTCCACACAAACACAAGAAAGTGACACAGGAAGTGATGCTTTGCACGCACTGCTAAAGTAGAAGGCAGCAAAGACGAGTGATATTGATGCCAACAAATGCAAAGTAATGGGTGGGCTAGAAGCCTCTTTAGGAGTCGTGGTCAAGCAACAGCTCATGCGTGCTGCCTGCTGGCAAGACCTAAAAAGTATAGCACTGAAAAACATTTCTTGGTGGAGAGATCTCGCCTGAAAATGTTTTGCAACAAAAACGACTCACACAAAATATTTTTATGGGTAACATATCCCACAAGCGGTGCTGAACAAAATTAGGCACCTGTCACATTTCACAAACTGCAGGAAGTGAGTAGTTGATTTTCTTAACTCAGCTTTAAATGTGAATTATTTGTATGGTTCTCCTCTAACAGATACCTATGTCATCATAGGTCCACCCTGAGGGAAATAACTGTGGGTCATTCATGGTACTGAGTGCCTGAGTACATCAGACCTAGGCCTATATGCAGTGCAGCAGGGACTGTGGGCCCTGTCCCCCTCCGGCCCTACTCTGGCACAATGCGGGAGCTGCAGATTAACTCCCTTTCGTTTCCTGCTCTGCCACACGCCACCTCCCAAGACACTCATTCCACAGACTATATCAAAGCACATGGCCTCATTTATCACCTTCTGCAAGAAATGGTAAATTGATGGGATATGGGTCTATTATTTTCCCTAGAATAGGGAAAAATACCCATTCTATTAAAAACAATCCTGAAATCACATATTTGGTGGTGAATTACCAGGAAGAATCCAGGATTATGACCCCTGTATCTCAGTACTAAAAAAAGGGTTGCTCATAATGATGGCCTTATATGATCAAATGCGCAGACCCTCAAGCACACACGCATGCATACACTTGAAGCTGGTGTACTAGCATTCTTAGAACAACGCCGTAAGAAATTGGATTATTAATTTAGAGGGGTAGAAACCCCACTTAAATAATAAACTCAATCCATATTATGGTGAACCTCAAAAGTCACAAAATAAACTTGTGCATAACCCTTTGGCAGCTTGGTACAAAGTAGTCACGCTTAACCTAGGGGCAATGTGTAAAGTATTTATGCAGCACTCAAACAGTAATAACGTGAAAACAGAACACTACTAGAATACCAAACCAATTTAGAAAAATAAAGTACATTTTCATAAACATATTTACATCAAAGCAACAAAATTCCAATCAGTAGAACCGTAGATATGAGTATTTAACTTTTCAGATGAAAATAGCGCCAAAAAACACAAAGCGCCACTTGTGGTCATCTGGTCACGCAGAGCCTGAGTAAAGTCACAAGTTCAGGCAAACCAAGATGGAGCGTGGATCGGATACTGGGACCAGGTTCATCCCACTGAAGGGTGACCTCAGGTCCACGTGAGGAGTTGTCATTTGCGTTGGCAGGGGTCACTAAGAGGTCGTCAGCATGAAAAGAAGGTCTGGCATTGTGGATGATTGCTGTTGTAGCTCCAAGAAAGCAAACACAAGGAGATGATGGACGGAGCGCTGAAACTTTTCAGACACTCACCCCCCGTCACAGATCTGGGTTGAATCCATCATCGTTCTTTAGCTCACTTTTTCACCCCAGTTCAGATACATGAGGTTCTGTAATTCTCGAGTCTGACTCCATTTTGTTCTGTGCCACCATTTTGTGTTGCCCTCACGTAGTCCTGTGAAGGTAGCCTGGCGAATAAAGTGGCCTGGCCTTCTTAGTTCATGTATACATTAACTAGGTTTCTTTTTGACTCTGAAATGAACTGTAAGAAACTGACCTCTGCACCTGAAACTGACTCCGCAAAGCCAATTTCCCTGATCGATCTTTGTCTGAGATTGCCAATCAATGTTCAGGACATCGTTAACTTTTAGTTTCCTTGCACATGCCTTATCTTGTTCAGCATCTGTTACAGTTTCTTTTTTTATGTTTCTTCATTACATGGGTTATGCTTTCAATATAGGTTTGTCCGGCTTGTGGAGATTGAATTTGGGACATTCCTAATAATTAACTTTTGGGTTGGGATACTGTAAATTGAGTTTTTGTTATGTGACACTTTGTTTGAAAATGTACCTTATTGGCTAGAATTTTGTGCAGTGGGTGTACATTTATAATGTGAATATTGGGTATAAAAGGAGACGTCTCGCCTTAGTAAAATGAGCAGTCTCCTGAGAATTTACACCGTGATGTATTTCTAGGATCACTGTTACTAGCTGCAGCTAATAAACGTGGTCTCTGATGCCATCCAGAAGTATTCCGTGTCTCTGTATACCAAGACAGGTGAACTCGAAGATCTTAGGAGTGTCCCTGACGCCGCTGGGTTAAACCCCGGTTCTTCAACTGGCACCAAAAGTGGGGCGACTTCAGCGGTACTGGTCCAAGCCCGAAGATTGTGAGGAGCCCCGTGAGGAAATTCTGGAGGACGGCCGCCACTTCATCGACCCCTGCATGTCGACGTGGACCGAAGGTTTTTTTCTGCGAGGCTTCCCCTTTCCGACGGCTGCGAAGGACTGCTGCCCTGACTGTCGCCCTGTCTTGGACCCTCTTGTGATGATTTGTAAGGCGAGACGTTAGACGGTCTTCTGGTGGCGTGACAGACATTTTGGTTAAGTATAAGTGGGTCGCTCCCACGACTTTGTTTTGTTTATTGGTTTTGATTCGGCCATTGCAATAGTCAAAGCCTGGGGGTTCGTATATTTGCGGGTGTATCATTTTTGATAACCCCTTGAAGTTTGAAGCAAGACTAGTGAGCTAAAAGATGCCTGGTTTTAGCAAATTTAGGAAATGGTTTTGTTGTAGTTGTAATAGGGATTCCCGATTGGAGGACTCGTGTCCGATACCTCCGGTTGGAACTCCCAACTTATGAGCTCTATTCAAAGCATGGTGTAGGTCCCATTACCTTTAATGAAGTATGGTTCCGTTATACAAGGAAAGATGGTGTTTTACGATGGCCCCAACATGGTAGTTTTGAATCAGATGCTTTAGAGAACCTGGAAGTTGCGCTATTTAAGAAGAAAGTCCGGCCGGCGATGTTTGACTCTTTCCACCTTTGGCGTAAGGAAGCCAAACAGCGAGAAATTAAGCAAGCTAAGAGAGATAGGAAGGAAAGGAATATATCGGTAATGCAAGCTGCTAGGCAGTTTAAGGAAGATGAAGAAGATCGTGCGATTGAAGTGTCAGATAGACAACATTGCATGGCCATTGACAAATGTTACCCGGCTTTGCCACCTCCCCTTTCAAATGTGACTATAGACCCTGAAAAGGATCCTTTGATGTCACATTTACTGAGATTACCACCCCCTTATGTGCAGGGTGCTACTGCACCTCCGTTACCTCCAGTTGTTGCACCCCTTGTTGTCGTTCAACCCCCAGTTGTTGTTCAGCCACCCGTTGCTTCACAGGTGGTACTTCCTCCCCCGGCGCAGCCCCCTCCAGGGCCGCCAGCCTTGCCACCAGCCTTGCCTCAAACTCCTTTGCCTTACAGTCCTTTATCTTCGACTTCTCTTATTTCTGCCCCTACTTCTCTGTCACCTCAAAACACTTTGTCTCCTGTCCTCATGTCAACTTCTCCTTCTGCTCGGCAACGAATGACTGAGACTGTCACTAGTCTTTTGTCTCCTTTCTTTGGGTCACTGAATATGACCCCTATTTCTGAACGTAAGCAGAGACTTAGTCAGCTCCCTGGTCCCGAAGAGCGGGCAGTGTTAGATCTCCTTGCTCGTAGATGGGTTTCGAATACCTCCAAGTACAGTCCACAAGTGGATATGGATATCTTCCTACAGTGGGAGGCACCAAAACAAAGGTATGTTTTTGATGTCATGTGTACCATCCTTTGTCAGGAGTGGGAAGATAATGAGTTGGGTTCAATTCCACTGAAATTGCTTAATGTTCAGTCTGAATTTGCTAAAGGGACGATAGTGAGTTCCGATGTTGAGGAAGCGGTAGAGACATTACTCACTTTTAGGTCTAGACTTCCACCTCAGTCATTGTTCGAACCTGACCCTTCTCTTAGGAGAAAAGTGAAGCAGTATCCTATGAGAGAGGTTCCCCCTGTATGGAGAGAGGCAGTTGTGGCTGATGCCGCTCATGGTATTGCGGCTGCACCGGCTCATTTTCAGTGAGTGTGGGTGCATGTCCCTTGGAAGAGAGCTGAGGTCCTAGCTCTTAAGCAGACTTTGCCTGACCCCCGTAAAAATCCTGCTGGTTATTATAAGGAGTTGTCTCAGACAGTTGATGTGTGTGTTATGAATTTAGCTGACATAGATATGTTGATGGGTAATGTAGTTCCTCAACCCTTGTGGGCGAAGATCCGTCACGAGGATCACGCGCCAGAGTTAGGAGATACGTGGGTTAATATTACTGCTGCAGAGGGTCGGCAGGTAGGAGGTGCCAAACCTGAACCCTTAGTTGCAGAACTACCTGGTAGGATTATTAATTTAATGAAAACTATGATGCCTCCTCTGCGGGTGAATTGGGACAAGTTAGCAGCATGCAAACAAAAAAAAGACGAGAGTGTGTCTGATTTCTTCACTAGGTTTGAGGAAACATTCATTGATCATAGTGGTCAGGATATGAGTACAGAAGGTGGTCAGAGGTTGTTTGTAGATAAGTTTGTTTTTAATTTACTTCCTGAACTTTCTAATAAGTTAAAGGACTCTGAGAGTTCATGGGCTGTTTCTTCTTCGGCTCAGATATTGGCTACTGCACAATACTATGAGAATAGAGATAAAGATGAGAAGGATAAAGTAGAGAAGAAGACTAGAGAATTAAAAACGAAAGTTCTTCTGCAGCAGGCTTATCCGCCTCGCCCTAATCAGCGTCAGTTTCAGCAACCTTCCCAGTTTCAGCAACCCCCACAGTTTCAGAAACTGTTGCAGAAGCCTGAGTCTTTTGCTTCGCGACTCCCGCTAGGTCCTAATCAGTGTGCTTATTGTAAAGAAGAAGGTCACTTCACGAATAGTTGCCCGATCTTGCTACAGCATGCGAATGGTATGTCTGGTCTGAGAGGTCGTGGTGGTTTCCAACAAGTACCTAGGGGTAGGGGACGTGGTACGTTTCCCCAGAATGAACGTTCCTTTTCCCCTCAGAATTCTATGAATTATTTTGACCAACAGGATGTTCCGACCGTCCAGTCCGCTCAGTACTACAGTGATGATTATTATGTTGGAAGTGAGAGTGCTGGTTTTAATGATAGTTAGGACAGCCATGGACAAAGGGAGGGAGTAGTGTCAGTTCCAGTAGACCAGAGTGGACCTTATGTTGAAGTGATTACATCAGGTGTGGCAGAACCTACTTACATGATTTGACTGCTAAATTGCGTGTTCTTCACCAACAGGTCCATGACACTTTGCCTTCAGTTTCTGTAGACGCAGGCCACACGATTCAACCTGGTGACTGGGTTCTAACCAAGAATTTCCAGATGTCAAAGAACTTGGAACCAAGATGGACCGGTCCATACCAAGTCCTGTTATCAACTCGGACTGCTATTAAGGTGTTCTGCAAGAAAAACTGGGTATATGGTACCCATTGTAAGAAGATACTACCGTACGATAAGTGGGTCTGGGAAGGTGTTGCCGATTCCGAGAGAGAAAGGGTTCCGAGATTTGTACCTTTTAGCGATGCACATCTGGAATGGACTCAGTCAGAACGTGCGGAGGATAAAGTCTTGCAAGAAGCTGTGCCGCCGTGTTTGAGACTTGATACTACGCACCCAGAGACACTCTTTCAGGATCAAACTGTGCCTGGTAAAGAACGCTACAACTTAAGGTCTAAAAAGGACAAATAAAATTTGAATTTTTTTGTGAATTACACTCTTTCAGACAAGAGACTATTTTTCTTTTTCTTTTTCGAACCACCATCCGGGTTCAGCTGCAGGGTCGCGGTATAAGAACTTAAGGGGTGGCCCGCGTATTGACGAAAGGTCTGCGGTTCTAGGGACGTCTAGGACGCCTGGACGCACACTTGAGTGAAGAAGGAAAATTGCCGCGAGCAGCACGTTAGAGGATGGAGTCTGTTGTAACTGAAAGAGATGTTGAGAGAATAGATCTTAAGACAAGATTTTGTACATTGATACATAGCAAATGTTTCATAGTAGTGTGCTTTTTGATGTTTTTAAGTATCACATTAGTTTGTGTGGGTTGGACTGTCTATGCTACACAACAGACATCTGCACCCACCTCTCAACCTATGCTTTCTTTCACTACTGTTTCTTTGCACCAGTTTTATACGTTGCCTGAACATGAACAGACAAGGAGATGAGAATTTGTCAACAACTCGTTTATACAGTTGTTGCATCAGCATCAGTTAGTAGTAAATACCACTAATTGTTGGGTTTGTGGTCTTATGCCTCATACGACAGATAAAGGTATGCCGTATTTGGTTTTGCCTTTTTCTTTTAATGGGTCTCTGTGGACTTTTCAGACCATGTTTATCTATGCAAATGATGTACGCCCCTTACGTTCCCTTAAAGATAACTCGAGCAATAGTGCCTTAATAAGGGGAATAGTAGCTATGATCCGAGATATTGATGCATATAATGCTATCCCTAAGGATGAGGTGCAGGCTTACGTTGGTTGGAACGTGACTGGATATAGTACCAGTTTGACAGAGAAGGAGAGACGAAAAAGGTCTCCCCTATTTGGATTGTACCCCACCGAGGCCACTTTTGTTTTCAATGTAATGGTCGGAATCCGAAAGCTCAGCTAGGTAAGAGTGTGTGTGCTCAAACCTATGTCTATTCATTTCGGACTTCTCCACCGTTTGTGCCAGCTAAAGGCACATATTTTGTTTGTCATGACAGAGACTACACATGGTTGCCACCTGATTTTTCAGGAACGTGTTATGTGGCGTTTCTACTTCCCCCTACATACACTACTGCTTCAGACTATCATAGAACGAGATATGGTAGAGGTGTCTTCAATAAGGAAGATACCGCAGCACACGAAGTAGGAGATTTCTTCAAGGGCTTCTTGCCCTTTTGGGGTCCTATGATCAATAGTAGGCATATTCGACAGCTTGTCCGCGTTGTTGAAGCTACTATTAATGAGACAGCAGGTGCTCTTAGTAATGTTACAGCTGAGCTTCAAGCGGACCGCCTTATTACTTTGCAGAACCGTATGGTATTAGACATCATACTTGCAGATCGAGGAGGAGTATGTAAATTGATTGGATCCAGTTGCTGTGTTTACATACCAGATAATGCCCCTACAGTGTACCAAGCCATCTCTAGGTTGTATAAAATCTCTGAGTCTATCCATGTAGACGAAGGAGACTGGTCATTGACGGGATGGTTTTGGGGACTGCTGTCCAAATGGGGATGGAAGATTTTGACATTCCTTGGTATGGTTTTAACCATCCTTTTCTCTTGTTGTCTTTGCATCCAGTGTGGTCCCACCATTTGTAGTCTTTGTGCTACTATGTGTGTTCGGAGACCTGTCCCGAGAGAAGTAGAGAATAATAAGATGATGCTACAGCCACACCTTGATGACCTAATGAATATCGACATAGACCTAGATTCAGATTAACATGAGTCTTAGGTTATTGCCTACGTAATGGCAAAAGGAGGGTCTGAGGTTCTGTAATTCTCGAGTCTGACTCCATTTTGTTCTGTGCCACCATTTTGTGTTGCCCTCACGTAGGCCTGTGAAGGTAGCCTGGCGAATAACGTGGCCTGGCCTTCTTAGTTCATGTATACATTAACTAGGTTTCTTTTTGACTCTGAAATGAACTGTAAGAAACTGACCTCTGCACCTGAAACTGACCCCGCAAAGCCAATTTCCCTGATCGATCTTTGTCTGAGATTGCCAATCAATGTTCAGGACATCGTTAACTTTTAGTTTCCTTGCACATGCCTTATCTTGTTCAGCATCTGTTACCGTTTTTTTTTTATGTTTCTTCATTACATGGGTTATGCTTTCAATTATAGGTTTGTCCGGCTTGTGGAGATTGAATTTGGGACATTCCTAATAATTAACTTTTGGGTTGGGATACTGTAAATTGAGTTTTTGTTATGTGACACTTTGTTTGAAAAGTACCTTATTGGCTAGAATTTTGTGCAGTGGGTGTACATTTATAATGTGAATATTGGGTATAAAAGGAGACGTCTCGCCTTAGTAAAATGAGCAGTCTCCTGAGAATTTACATCGTGATGTATTTCTAGGATCACTGTTACTAGCTGCAGCTAATAAACTTGGTCTCTGATGACATCCAGAAGTATTCCGTGTCTCTGTATACCAAGACAGGTGAACTCGAAGATCTTAGGCGTGTCCCTGACGCCGCTGGGTTAAACCCCCGTTCTTCACACAGCTATATGCAAATCAGTCTTGACACTGTGCCTCATGGGAACAGTCCAGCTCGAACCGCCAAGCCATGACTTTCCTGGACCGGAAACAAGCATCCTGGGACCGGTTTCAGACTCACTCCGTGGTTACCCTAAAAGACTAACTGACAAGGCGAGAAAACGCGCACGCAACCAGAACCGGGAAGGCCTGCTAGAAGCGACACAACGCACAGACACGCCCATTCTCCTCACCTGCGTCGTCACCTTTAACTCTGTCTCGAACCAAGTTTTCCACATCATCAAGAAAAACTGGCAAATATTGCCCACCGGCAAACTTAAGTGGGAATAACCTTTATTTTCATACAGGAGGGCCAGATCCATTAAAGACGCTTTGGTATCCACGAACCCTGTCCAACCTCCAAAACCAACGAGCACAGTCCACAATGCCTGGGGGCTCCCCATTATCGTAGGCCATTTCCCCTATGGAAATTGCAGCGTTTGTCACATTACGGAAACCATGAAAAGCCTACAATTAGAACAAGGCAAGACGTGGCACATCAGACAGCACACAAACTGCAAAACTGCAAATGTCATTTACCGCATTGTCTGCCCATGCGGTCTCACATACATTGGCATGACTAGCCGCAAAGTGAAAACCTGCATATGTGAGCACCGCAGCACCATCTGATGCAAGAAAAACACCACACGGTTAACCGACCACTTCCTCGAGGCAGACCACTCCACCAACGACATGCGGTGGGTCGTGATAGAAACACTTGGCCCTAAGATTTCCAGCATTCAGAACCGCCTCCTGGAAAAGGAACAACGTTGGATATATCACCTGTCCAGTCACCTGACGGGCCTTAATGATAACATCCCGTGGAATTCCCTCAGTAAATCATTCTGAGACGCCCAATATCTGGAGTCACTTCCCATCTGTACTTTATCCAGTGGCTATCTCACTCGTCTAGCTTTGCCTGCCATAACACCTACTGAGCCCCTTTGCAATATCTGGCAACCTTTGTCTCTCAATTTGGATAATTGTTACATTTGGCCCTTCCCCGTCTTTGCCATCCAATGTACCCTGCAGGAGCCAATTGCCTCGGGCACACATTACAAAGTACTGTAGCACACATCATCACATTACTATGATCCTTTATTTTCATGCCCATGTTATAATGCCCCTTTTTCTTTAATAAATCATATTGAATTCTGGGACATTATACACTCTACCCAGTGCGGGCGTTTTGCCACCTTCAATAGGACAATCCATTTTGCGTATCCACATTATCACTTACAATGGCACCCGCGCATGCGCAAACGCCCTAAGTAGCCAGCGGGCCAGGTTTCTGCTTTAGACAAGGCGTTTTCATGTTCAACATGGCCGCCACGCATGCGCAGTACCATCCTCAGCCCTGGGTCTAGTTGTTTCCCCTCCGCAGGCTCTACGCAAACGCACGTGTATGCCAACATTGCGAAGACGGTGTCCATTTATACTGGCAGCTGGCAGGGACACGCCAGCAGCCAGGATCACGGGAGACCACAGTAGGTTCCAACGGGTTTCTCGTCTTGATGAAGTAAGGCCTCTCAGCTCCCCCTCATTACCGGCATTTTAACACTGCGTTCTGCTGACTTTTAATTGCTGCTAATGGTGTTTTTCCACTCTTTCTCCTTCGAGTGTGACTATAGACGGTACCCCTCCCAGACCCTGAATTTCTGCCTTACACTAAAATTGAGTGTAACTATTTTTCTTCTATCTCTTACAACTATGCTGTTTGCAATCCATTTTTAAACACATGATTCAGTGGCCATGCATGCTCCAGCAAAACGCCGGCACACACGACCTCTACCGTGCCGATCACTTGGCACCTCGGTACCTCCCGATTCCAATTAACCTAGGGATACTTAACAGCACCTAACCAGCATGCCACATGTCAGTCTATCAAGCAAAGGCGCAATAGACACACCATTAAGGATTACTAGCATGCTGCAGTATAGTCACAGCCGCATGTTTGCCGAGAGTTACATGTGTATAAATATTGGATTCCTCCCACCCGGCTTAGACTACAGATTGACTCACTGCTTGTGCCAACTCACCTGAGACCAGTACCTAGGCACTTAGAAATAATCTAAAGATTGCATTTTATGTTGCATTTTCTCTTCTCTTTATGTGTCTTGTCTTGTCTTTTTATTCCCTACAGGTTTTTACAGTGGGTTCATAAGTTTACCGACACCACTGAGCACTACAACACACCTTAGTGTGTGTGGTGAATATTAACTTCTCGCGTGGCACCATTTATGCCACTCACGCACTCTTCATCCGGTCCTGACGAAAGCCCTTACATTTACTATCCAGGGCTGAAACATGTAGAACACATTTCAGACAACGACGTGTACAATTTACTCCAGTAGTTGCACCACCACTACTCCACTCAATAACACTCTTCTCCACTTTATGCCACTATACGTCACTCCACTCTAAACCACCTCACACTAGGCCACTCTAGTCCATTCTGTTCCACTCCATCCCACTCCATTCTGTGACTCTACTCCACTCTACTGCACTCCACTTTATGACTCTATGACACTCCACTCTACATCACTGTACTCTACGCCACTCTACGACACTTCATTCTATGACACAGTACTCTACGACACACCACTGTACAATACTCCAGCTACAACACTATATTCCACTCTATGCCCCCCCACTCTATCTCCTTCTGCTCTACGCCTTTCCACTCTATACCCCTCCACTCTACACCTTCTCACTCTATGCCCCTCCACTCTACACCCCTCCATAACACTCCACACAATGACACTCCACTCCATTACAATGCACTCTATGACACTCCAGTCCAAGCACTCCACGACACTCCACTCTATGACACTCTACTCCACTCTTTGCCACTCTACTCCACTCTTCGTCACTTACCTCCACTGTTTGCCACTCTGCTCCACTGTTTGCCACTCCACTGTTTGCCACTCCACTCCACTCTTCACTACTCCACTCCACTCTTTGCTATTCCTCTCTATGACACTCCACTCTATGCCACTCTCCTCTATGCCACAAAAGTTTAGCCATGCTGAACAGCCACTCTTTTGTACAAAAATACATTGGCAAAGCCTGTAATTCTTGCATCGGCGAGACGTTTTGGCTTTGCCAATGCAATGCTTATTTTTTTAAAGGGCTCGGTAGCTGCATACTGCTACCGAGCCACTCTCCCCTGTACCTTGCGCTCCTGTGCTTAATTTTATCAAATGTAATTTATAGTGCAAAAATGGTCTTTGATTGTCTTGGAACAGTATATTAAAGTGCCAAAATGACCACGGACACATTATGACACGTATGCATGTGTCATGATATCATGATGCCTAGGAAAGCAATCGCTGCCATCTTGGAATACTTTTACTTTCCGTAAACCCATTTCAAATTCGCCACCCACCTGATGTCAGGAATCAACTCGAACTGGTGGCCATCTGGAATCTGGTTGTTTTCATAAAAACAAACATCAAAAGTGAACCTCAGTGCCTATGCATGGGACGCAATGCTGGCTATGTTGAATACACTATTGTTTAAGAACAAGCATTTGCAAAGCTAGTAGATAGGTCTAGTATTTTAAAGGCACAATATATTGTCTTTGCCACTGCTCGCTGCTTCTTTCTACTCTTGGCCGTTTGTTTCGATATCTGTATTCTCTGAATATCTTTACATGTTTCTTTTTCGTCTTTAGATTTCTGTCTGTTTCGCCCCACCACAAGTTCTTCCTTTGCTCTTCCAATGCATGTTAATCCACCACCATGCTCCCCACACCTCATGGTCACAACTTGATATTTCTGTCCAGTTTTTGAGAGTGTCTCTGTGTACGTGTACTCTTTTTGTATCTGTCTGTTTCTGTGCTCTGAATGTGTGTCTTTTTGTGAGTGGACATGATCAGTTGGATCATTCAGCCTCTGGCAGGTCAGTCGAGCAGGTCAGTAGAGGTCATCGCCTCGCTCCCCTTCCCTGCAGTGTGATCTTCGCTGCAGCAGCTCCACTTAAGGCCCTGAACTCTACAGAGGGGGCTCCATGGGTGCTTAAAAGCTCAGGAAAATATGTCTTCCTTGGAACAGAATAACAACGGCCCTGACAGGGAGGGTGGGTTCTCTCTGCGTGGTGGGGCACTGATTTCCCTTCCTGGGATTGCTATGCCTATGCCTCTCATGGTGTTCCTGGGTAGGGTGTCTGGTGACCGCCGAGCCGTACCATTAAGGGTCAGGATGACGGCCACTGTGATCCATCAACCCTAGGGGACACCTGCAGTCTGAGCAGAGGTCTCCACTGTGGAGGAAGCTGAGGATCCGCCTTTGAAAACCCTGTGGTTCCCGAACCTCTGAATGGGGCACGAGATCTGTGAGTTTGGCAGGGCTGGAGCACCGTGGATATATGGAGCCCCCTCTCCAGCAAACTCTACATGACCCTGTATATGTCTTCATTCTTGTGCCTTCTTTGTGTGTCTGTATGCTGTATGTGTGTGATTACATCTATTTCCTAGATGTGTGGTGTGTATGTATGTGTGTGTGTGTGTGTGTTTTAAATCCCTGCCTGTTTTCTGTTCTTAATGTGCATGTGTGTCTGTATGATGTGTATCCTGTGCATGTGTAACAATCCCGCTACCAGTTCACGTGCATGCCTGTATTTTGTGCAGCTTTTTTTCTTTGTATATGTATGGGTATATTTACAAATAAATGTTGGAGCGCGGTGATACACCAAATTTGGCAACGCCACGCTCCGACATAAATGCAGGGCAGTGCTGTATTTACATGAGTTAGGGGCACCCCTGTGTTCCTTCTAGCGGTGGCGCAAAAAAAAACTGCCTAGCACCAGTGCAGACACCCTTACGCCATGTTGCAACGAGCCTGTGCTGCAGGGGTGATTGTTTACGTGCAAGAAATGACGATTTGCTGTCGATTAGAAATTGATAATTTCTCCTAGTATCACCATGCTAAGACGAGGTATTCTCTGGCATTCGTTTTTGGCGCTGCACCAGCCTTTTAAATCTGGGACAGCGTAAAAAAGCAATGGATGTTGTGGTGGAACACCCACTGCAACACCCACTGCACACTGTTTTGCTGCAGAGGACCGCAGCGGGAAGGGGCATATGTACAAGGTGGCGTTAAGCTATGTTAAGTGGCTTAGCACAACCTTGTAAATATGTGAAATGGTGCTAGACCACCGGAGGGGCTTGTACATATGCCAGGTAGTGTACTTGCTTACACCTTGTAAATTTGTGAGTAATATATGGATCATGTGTGCATCTGCTTGTACTTGAACTATGCCCTTCTCTTTGGGTGTCTTCTCCTGTGTTTTTGTGTCTAGACTTCAGAGTTTCATGTTTATTTTGGCATGCACATGTCTTTGCCATGGTGTATCTGCGTGTTTGTTCCTGCTCTAGGGGATTTGGTAAAAATGCTGCAATCCTCTAACTGATAACATCTCATAAACAACATGTAGAAAGATATATGGACGCTAATGAACAGCTTATATTTTATTTGCCATTGAATGAGAGCCCAAGAGCTGTCTTAAGTTGCTGCTGGAATGTGGAACAGGACAGGAGGTGCCTTTTGTGGGTGGGGTTATTGCAAAACACTGTCAACTATCACAGTCCCTTTAAGAAAGCACAGTTTCACAAAACTAATCAGGATATACCACTTCAATGTACTGCCTGAACCTGCAGGCATTGTGGAGGATAAATCCTCATTCTTGCACCAATGGAACACCCTTTACAAGGGAGACCCTGAACCTAAAAATTGTCAACAAAGCAGATGGGTCAATTCTCGTGTGGAGCACTGAAGGCTGGACCAATGCAAGGATAGTTGATGCATCAGGCAAAACAGAACTGTGACTCCTGGAGTACACCCCAAGAAGACTATTGTGCACGCCTTGAGAAGTAATTCGGTGCCACCACTAGGTGGAAACATAAGACTCCGGCATCATCTCGCTGTGAGGAGGCGCCTGCCTGAGGAGGATGGAGCCATGAATGATGCTGTGGATCGTCACAGGATACTGCATGAGGGGCCATCGGTTCAATTCCAGAGTTTAAACTGCAAATAGCGCCACCAACAATTGGTCGACGATGGGCATTGCAGCTCATTTGGCTCAAGAGTTATTCATTGTTGACTTGGTTGCCTTGTAAATCTGGGAAGAGCGTGCATTCTGGCAAACACTTCAACAGAAGCAATGCCCTGCCCCGTGCTAACAAGGGATACATTACCAGCCTTTTCCAAATACCATGCCATGAAATGTGGCTGCCAGTGAACTGCCACATGGCAGACAGTCCTACAGATAATTTGATTCCATTGTGGGACGCTCAGTCACTATGTGCAGGTATGTAGGGCACCGGAATCCAGCAAAGGACTAGCAGTTGTTCCCCTAAAATAATAATCTCCAATCAGTGATGCTCTCACCTATAGAAACTTCTCCTTCTGTAGTTATCTTTTAGTCTGTCATGCTCACGTGATGGAAAGGAGATGAGAGGTGATATTTTGTAAAATCTATGGACAAACGGTTTGTTTATTTATTTGTATAGTGCAACTAATACCATAGAGCGTCTAGGCGCTTGGCATCAAAACCTCATGACAACAGTGAAGAAACTTAAAAAACCTAGAATTAGAGAAGATATAAGGTAAGTAACCAAGTCTTGAGACCTTTCCTATAAGAGAACAGATCTGGCGATTTTTTTAGCTTAATAGGCAAATGATTCCATAATCTGGCTCTGATATTTACAAAGCTTTTTCCTCCCCAGTCCGAGAGTCGGGGTTGGAAAACTCTACAAACTTGTGTGATGAATACCGAAGATTTCTGGAGGGAACATACCCGCAAAATCGATGAATCAGATAATCTGGGCCGTAGCTATAAAGGGCTTTGAAGGCAATGCATAGAGCCTTGAAATTGAAACGTTTTTCCACGGGTAGCCAATGCAAGGCCTTAAGAGCCTGCTTAAGCGAAGAGTATTTAGGAATGCCAAAAAGCAAAGGAGCCGCAGAATTTTGACGAACCTGCAGCTCGATAAGGAGTCCCTTTTGTGTACCGACCAGAAGGACGTTGCAATAATCCAACCTGGACAAAACAAGCACCGAAACCACAGTTTTTTGCAATTCTGGAGGTATAAAAGGAACATTTTTCTACAAAATGTCATTGTGATGATGTAAGAGCCCTCACGTGATGGGAAAAAGACGGAGTTAGATCAAAAATGACTCCTACATTGTTAGCCTTAGTGACCGGAGTGGGGAGGGGACCTAATTCCTGAAGCCATCAATCAGAGGACCAAATGGACGGATCTCTGCCATATAAGTAAAACTTCAGTTTTGAGTTTAACTTGAGGCAGTTGTCTAACATCCACCTGCTCACTTGTGGCATACAGGCTTGATAGTTATGGGTAGTGTCCTGAATATTATCTGAAATGGAGACAATGATCTGTGTATCATCGGCATATGATATCATCGCAAAGCCATATGATTGAATCAGTCTGGCCAGCAGAGTGACATACAAGTTAAAAGTTTACTACAAGAAATACATAATGAGCATCTGTATTAAAATACAAGCATACGCCACCTATGTCCCACTCCTGTGAGAGGTATTCTCAACCCAGGTTCAGTGAAGGGGCTGTCTTTGGGCCTGTGACTGAGATTGTGATGGGGACTGGGCTTTGGCTAGTACTGGACTGATTGATCTCATTGTTGTAAGAAAATGATTAGGCTGCTGAAACAGTGCTGCCCTTGCCTGGCTCGTTAAGAAGACCTTGTCTTTATCATTGCCCAAACAAGAGAAATTCCATGGAGAGTATGGGTTTTTAAAACATAAGATTGAGATTTTTGCATCATTTTTACCAATAACATGTTCCCTTTTTTACTTATGCACAGGGCCGGCTTTAGCACTGGTAGCGCCTGGTGCGACAATCTTTTTTGGCACCCCACCAATTACCTCCTTCTCCATAGGTTCCCTCACTACCACCTTCCAACAGTGCCCCTCATCTCTCCATAGCCGCTCTCTCACAAGCATGTAATTTGTTTTGTAGCGCTATCCTTACCACTGTAGGATGTCAGAGCACTTTATATCACACACACATTATACAGAGACAATGAATCATAGGCATGAAAATCAGTCCTTAGGAAATGTTACATAAAGCAACCAGGATTACAAACTGTAGCATACACTTGTGATCCATACTAGATTCCAGTATATTTTAAGAGTGTGCGATCAGGAGAAGCACAAACTCAGGATTTAAAACATACCACAGTGGTTGGGGTTGGCTTTACTAATGAGAATACATTTCTACCCAAAGAAGTCAGTTTTGGCAACATTATGATGCTCTAACCTACACCATACAGTTTGCATGCAGCTCTTTGATGACATTTTATAGGTCACGGTGCTGAATTAGGATTGTAACTTATGAAGTGCAAGTCACTAAAGGATCTGTATGGAAAATTCACGTAAAATACAGTTCTGTGATCTGCAGAGTACATGTGCTTTACATCAGGCACGTTAACCGGCTGTAACTTTATGATGAGTCAAAACGGTCACTAGACAAAACTTCAATAACTTTCCTGCAGGAACATGAATCACCAGAGTTCTCTTGACATTTTAATTGTTGCCTAAAAACTGCTGGACACACAAGAAACTCTGCAGCACGTGCTTTTAAACCCCTAGGTTACTTCTAAACACAGTGCCCCCGCAGCTCAGCGCCAGGTGCGGCTGCACAGGTCACACTGCCCTAAAGCTGGCCTTGCTTATGCATTTGTATGAGATTAACATTTTAACTGCTGTTTATTTTTAGTTTTTCCTTCCCACTTTGTGGTGCTCAAACTATGAAATTGTGCCATCATTGTAATTTATTTTATGGGTGTGCTAACAATACTTTTTCGTGATGATAATAGTTTTTTTGCACTTTACTGGGTTATCAGCGACTGGTCATTATATGGATCAAGATCACAATATTGATTATCGATTACTGAAATACTAAACTAATTGGAAACGTATAGCATTCTTACTTCTTCGTCACTTCTAGTTATTGAATTGATGATATGTGATTTTCTTACATATTATGGTGTATGTTGTGACGGCTACGGCAGCGGTAAAGCATGATGACGCTGATGACTGGTTTAAGAGGGAACATATTGAATGAGCAGTTCAGCCGCTCATTGGTTAAGATGAAACTTTTGAACCATTACAGCAGCATCATCTTACATGAAGATTTTTATAGCAGTTTTATTATTTATTGCAATGCTAGTGAGCTAAGTGCATCTTTGATAACCTGGCTGATTTTGAACATACCCTATGTAAAAGATCTAGTTTGGGCAGACAGACGTCTGCTTCGCTGACCACCCACAGGCCAAAGAGCATGCCCTTCCTTCTTAAGTTGAAGACCTAGCTGAACCATTTCAACCTCTAAAAGCTCTTTAGTACTGAATGCTTAACTAGTTTGTATTTATATTTATATTCTTTTAATTTTAATAGTGAAGAAACACCAAGGTCCTGCAGGGATGCCTTTTAAGTGTGTCTACTCTACTTAACTATGAGTGGTTAGCTGTACCAGAGAACGGTCAGTGCTGTTGCACAGACCAACCTTCGCCTAGTAAAGCTGATAGAAGATTCCAGTGGATATCTCAATTCCTGCTATCGATCAATGATTGAAGCTGTCAAGTTCACAATGGTTATTCATAGTAGAGGTGATCTACACGCTCACTCGTCCCATCAAGATCTTCTTATAAGACACACTCTTCACTCAAAATGATAATTCACAGAGAGGTCTGTATTAGAAAAGCCTTCTGTGTTTGCCTGCAGCTGCTGAGTCAAGTCACAGCAGAGAGAGCTCTACATTTCAGATCTAACTATCCTTTTCAGAGCACACCTCGCCCATTGTAAGATGCACCTCTTAGTGCCCTCTGTGCTTGGCATCCCGGGGTTAATCGAAAAACAAGGGTGATAAACTGACTCTTAAGGGCTGGACTGGGAACAGACAGTTAATATTGTATGTTCACAAGAGCTAGAACATGAACTTGAGACATTTAAACCATGAGGGGAAAGAAGATAGATTCCAAAAATAGAAATTCAGATGGCTGGTCAAAAGAGATCTCAGTCCAGCGAGATAGCCCAGAAGCATCCGAACAGTGTGACAAGTCAGTGGGATTAGCAAGGGGAGGAGAATTGTGCATCGAGTTGTTACTAGCTGCACATTAGTGTAAACCTGCTGTGCACACTTTTGATGAAAACTCACTAGAAGCACTGTGTCCATTTCTGGTGCAACAGCTCCGAAAGCTTACAGACATATTAGAGGCAGCCTGGACCCAGGCTATAAGCAAGGGGCAAGGTTTAAATCATTGGTGCAACTGGGCAAGACTTATGGAAAAGAAGGAGAGGAAAGGTATGAGAAAGGCATTGAGATTGCTTGAGAGAAGAGCATAGAGCAGGTATTCTTGGCAAAAGACTCCAGCGCTAGAGGCTTTAAAAGCTGATCTAGCCAAGAAAAGAAATAATTTGGGAATCACTCAGTGACATAAAATATTGCAAACGCAAATCCAGAACTCCCAACTCGCCCAAGGGGTTAGAGTAGGCAGGGAACTTGGCAAGACCTATGCGTGGATGTGCAATGTCTCACTGTGCATCAATTAATGAGGGTGTTTCCATAACACCTCATACCTAACGCGCTGATTCTGTGTCTGTCAGGGCCAGTGTGAAGAGTGAACTCTCTGCCTTATTGTCAAAGTTCGGGGAACATGGAGGCTGGGAAATTCTCATATGTATTAAGGACATGTCCCAGCTGTAAAAGAGGGTTCAAACAGTGTTCTACTGTTTAACAAGAAGATTTCAAGAGTGAAATCCTGCGATTTAACTCGAATCAGAAGATGGCCTGCAAAGCAGCGAGAGGAATCCTTATATGGACAACCTTTGCTTGTGTTGCTCGCCGGTGCTGAGGAACTGATTCCCAAGAGAGATTTTGGCCCAGTGGATTCTGAATCCTCTCCTGGTGATGGTTTATGGTTATAATTTCAGGCCACTGAAGAGTGTGGCCCTAGACTAGAGACCAGGACCAGCCCACTTCTTAGAGTGAACCAGTGACTTCACTTGGGCAGAAGGAGCAAGAGAGCATGTTTCTAAATGTGTTCCAGGCTATTGAAGTAAATGGGAATGCCTTCACGTGAGTTAAAATAGACCTTGTCCAAGTCCGTGCAACAACTGAGCCCTGGACATGCTGTTGGGAAAAGACAGTATTTTTCATAAATAATCTCATTTAAAAATTTGATTGGCTGCAAATGTAGCAGTTGTAACAAAAATCCAACATCGTTCCTGCTAAAGGGTGATATTTAATAGTGTCCACGAAGCAGTGTAGTCACGACGTTTTCTTGGGTGCACCTTTCATGCATTGAGTGGCTGTATGTAAGTCAAACAACATCCGTTTACCCCAGAACTGCATTTATGTTTTGTGCGTTACAGCAGCGTTATTAGGAACTCACTCATGCAGTTTGACAATGTGGCCCTTATTTAGAGTGTCCACGAAAGAAAATAAACCTCTAAATAAGGGGTAAGCAGTATTACCACATTAATAAAATGTCGTAATACCAGATTATTCATGGAAAAACCATGCTGCTGAAATGCTTTTTGATTTATGCTTTGAAAAAGCAAACCCTAACACAACATCAAACCCCATTAAACAAAGAATGTTAACAACACATAATGATATTGTAAAGTCTTATTAGCTGCTAATGGGGTTCCCCATAAAACCCAGTCCCAGTGATGGGAAATTCAGTGGCCTCCATGGTTGGTGTGTTGACTCCTCTTGTGCAGATAAGAGCTCACAAACTTGAATATGCATTGGAGTGGTCCTATGTCACTCTCATTTCCTTTTCCTAGAACTTCCTTCCAGGCATGTGGGAAGGGGGCAGAGCAAGAGGCTGGACACTGGGATTTCGTCTATATTCCGGGTAAGTAGGAAGAAGAAAAAGAGACAGGCTGGATGCTGGGATTCCTCCTACAAACTTTTCCTTCTTTATTCCAGGTAAGTAGGAAGAAGTAAAAGAGACAGGCTGAACGCTGGGATTCCTTCTCCCAACTTTCCCTTCTTTACTCCAGGTAAGTAGGAAAAAGGACGAAAGAGAGGCTGGACACTGGTATTACTTCTTCTAACTCTTCTCCCTATATTCCAGGTAAGTGGGAAGAAGACAAAGAGACAGGCTGGACACTGGGATTCCTCCTCCAAACTTTCCTTCTTAATTCCAGGTAAGTAGGAAGAAGTAAAAGAGACAGGCTGAACGCTGGGATTTCTTCTCCTAACTTTTTCTTCTTTATTCCGGGTAAGTAGGAAGAAGTAAAAGAGACAGGCTGGATACTGGGATTCCTCCTCCAAACTTTTCCTTCTTTATTCCAGGTAAGTAGGAAGCAGTAAAAGAGACAGGCTGAACGCTGGCATTTCTTCTCCTAACTTTTCTTTCTTTATTCCAGGTAAGTAGGAAAAAGGAAGAAAGAGAGGCTGGACACTGGTATTACTGCTTCTAACTCTTCTTCCTATATTCCAGCTAAGTGGGAAGAAGACAAAGAGACAGGCTGGACACTGGATTTTCTTCTCCTAACTTTTCCTTCCTTATTCCAGGTAAGCAGGAAAAAGGAAGAGTGAGAGGCTGGATAGTGGGATTTCTTCTTCTAACTCTTCATTCTATAATCCAATCTAAGTAGGATGCGGGAAGTGAGAGAGCCTGGGCGCTGGGATTCCTCTCCTAACACTTCCTCATTTCTTTCAAACCCTTTTGTCTAGCCCCATTGCTTAGGATTTTGGGAAATCTACAAACTGAGCAAGGATGGAAGAAAAACCTCCCACTCCTTCAAGGAAAGGACTAAAGGGCTGATTTAGAATTTGGCAGACAGGTTACTTTGTCCCAAATGTGATGGATATCCTTTCCACCTTATTATACGTTCCATTGCACATAATGCACTTGTGGTAGGGCAGACGGGAATAACGTCATGATTATGATGAAGTAACCCATAGGAACGGACAGGTTAATATTTTGTTGCTAGCACCCTATTGCATAGATAATGGGTTGCTCTCTATAACATGCTGGAGTTCTCTTTTTCCCTTTTATATATCCCGACTTAATATACATTGCTGTATGAATTCGTATATACTTGCCATTTACTCATTCTGAATAATTGTGCTTATTAATGATTATACTTCCTTAGGTTTTAAACTAGTTAGTAGTACGGACCTTTATTGGAAATCAGTTTTATGCTTTTTTTTAACTAATATGAATTTTAGTATCTTTTTAACAGAATAATGTATGCTTTTTTAAAATATATTTTTTATATCTAATCAAGATTGTCACCTTCAAATGGCTGGGTTGAGTGATCGAAATAAAGATTACATGATGATGATGATGAAGTAACCCATCCGCCGAACTCTAAATCAGGTCCTTAATTAGGAAAGTAGAATCGGTATCGTGGGACACAATCAAGATTCTGAGAAGAATGTTTTCTTCAGAAAATACTGACACAAATGAGACAGTGACAAACATAGTCCCTGGAGATATCCGGATATAATCAGGCCTGTCGTGACATGAACAAGCCTGGGAAACATCCTTTTGACAATGCGATGCAAACTGAAAGGAAAATAAAATTATGGGGACATTTAGTCACCCTTGTATCGCATTTGTTTATAGGTATAGTCACAGATTTATCTTCAGTCTCTAAGTCAGAGCCTTAGAAGGAATACACATTCTATCGGAACGTTTACAGTATCCTGATTGTAGAATAGTGCCCCTAGCAGCAAGGTAGGATGGATGTGATGAAATGTGTGTGCATCCTAGAGCCCATAATCCAAGTACTGGTGTCATCAGCTGAAGGATGGTGGAATCTGACTGCATGGCTACCCCCACATTTTGCCTGGTGTATTGCTGGTTTTCAACTTAGTTTGACTGGGATCCTGCTAATCAGGACCCAGTCTATCTGCTTCCTCCCTAAAACTGATTGCATGTACTTTAGGTACACCACAGATTGGATTCTGGTTTACCGTTTTAAGTACCTAGTATATGGTATCCTATATACCCAGGGTATAGGTATAGGTACCCCAGAGGCCTCTCAGGGGCTGCAGCATGTATTATGCCACCCCTGGGAGACCATTCAAAATGACACAACAGCCTGTGTAAGTTGGTGTATGCACCCCTTACTTAGATATAGGTTCCCTATATCTATCCATATCACTGCACATATAAACCTATCAGTCACCCCTATACCAGGCCTTATCAATCCTGAAGGCAGGGTGCTGGGTTTTATGTGAGAGGGTGCCCATGCATGAGCAGAGCCCCTCTGCAGGCTTCAGAACCTTTATTCCGGGGTCGTTTGTGATGGAGCCAAACCATATACTCTTAAGTGCATTATAACCTCGCGGTAAATGCTAACTTAGGTATGGCTGCATGGAAACATGTCGTGTTTGGTGTCAAACACCTTGGAATCATACATCCACACCTGTAACTGCTGTGGGAGGTATGATTTCACCCTGCTAGAGGCAGAAACATGACAGTACCGGTACACCTGGTACCAGCTTCACAGACCCTGGCAGCACAAAATGGATGCTGCCAGCCATAGACACGAGTCTGCCCTCCTGCTGCTGGACGAAGCTCCAGCAGGGGAGGCTGGACAATAGGTTTCCTGTCACAGGGAGGTGTGACCACCTCCCAGACAGGCTTTAGTGTATTGGGGCTGGGTGGGTGCACTCCAAGAGTGCTTTGATGTCTGCACTGGGGGCACATTTGGTGTCCCTGTGCATAGTCCAGCTCAAACCGGTTGCAGGGGCTACCAGCCCCTGATCTGGAGCGAAACTGGACAAAGGACATGGGTGTAGCCACCCTCTGTCCTGACCCTCCCATAGGTGGGTCCCCAGAGTTTGTCCTACCCCTTCCTTGGGTATAAATTAGGAACCCCTGACTACAGGACTTTAGATTTACCTGGACGAAACTCTGCTACAGAATCCCAGAACTTCTACTATCTACACGACGTTGGATGACCGAAGAATCTCCCTTGGAGTAAAGGAGTTACTCCCCTGCAAGGCAGGCACCAAAGACGCATCTGTCGGATTTGCAACTACGCAGCTCCTGAAGGACTCCGAAGACTTTGCAACACATGAGGTGGGTTTCCAAGCTTCCCCAAGGCCGAACAGTGCTCTCAGCAATCCTGAGATCCAAAGCCCTCGTGGGGACCATGCAACCCGTACCCCTGGACACCATGCACATTTGCAGCAGCATATGCTTCTTGGCGATCCCTGAGGCTGTGCTTTGGGCTACTTGTAGTCCAGACCCCGAGCAGTGATTCCACCGAAGATTACTGGCCTACACTCCTCAAGTGTCCCGTGGGCTGGTATTTAGTGATTCCTCTCGAGGTCCCTTCGCGATCCCTTGTCCGTCGACTTGTGAGTCCCTGAGAAGGGTACTTTGACTTTCAATGGGCTTACCTGGTTGCTCCAGACGTGCCCTGACTCTCCATTGCTTGGGGAGTCCACAGGACCTTGCTGGTCCACACCGATGCCGTTTTACTCTCACCGCTGTTGCCAAGGCTTGTTGGTCTCCAATCCGGACACCGACCCCTCAGCACTCGACATCCTTCGTGGGACAGCTCACCTGCAGACTGTGGTTGTCATGGACGCCTCCTGGTCCCTGTGGCAGTGGAGTCAAGCTTCACCTCATCACATCTGAAACACCCAACATCGATGAGCATTCGTCTATCGTGCCCCTGGTCACTGGCAAGTGACCCAGACTCTGTCTCCTCTGCTTTCAGGTTCTTCACATCTTCGATCCAGGCTTGGATCACACCGGACACTTTTCCTTTCCACGACAGCAGCACTTTGCAGCAACTCTCCATTGAAGGCAGCGAAGATTCTCAACACCATTTGACACCTATGCACCTGGCTTTCCTGGGTTAGGTAACACAAGTACTCCAGAGCTCTCGTGGGTGCTGGCCTTAGGACCTTCTAAGTCTAAAAGGGTTTGCTCCAAGTCCTCTCCTAAGTGTCCTTAATCTCTAAAATTCTAACCGCGACTTTCCCATAGGATTGTACGGAGATCGCGGCTGTGTTCTCACACTGCACACGTCCCCCGTGGGTCCCCTGTGTCACTACCTTGGGTGGCTCCTTGGGGTCCCAGCGATTCTATGTGCTCTAGGCACTGTGTCTAATCAAGTCATAGTTCTTATACCACTTTCTTAATATATGGTTTGGTCTCCCCCTGGGGCCCATTGTATATTGTGCTATTTACTGTTGTTTTAGAACTGTAATATTGTGTGCCTTGCTCTCTAATCTCATAAAGAGGTTAGTAGAGAGTGTTTTGTAATAAATACATATATTTTATATATATACCTTGTGTGGTTCTCCTTTCATTTGGTCATTCAAGAGGTTATAATCTGGTAATCCAAGCTGCTTAGCATTGCTTCAAGACTTAGCCTGGAGGCTGCTCTCCATAGCTACCACTAGGATAGCTTTCAATAAAGGTTGTCTTAAACCTAATCATCAGAAAGGGCTGTTTGGGCTGGTGCAAGGTGCCCACTTTAACTAGTGGACAGCATATACCAGGCCAACTTCTCAAATCAGCCACTTTAGGTGCTGTTTTATTGCGTTCATGCCTTAAGTAGTTCTAGGACATCACAGCGGGAAGCTTCATGTCTCAAGCTTTAGGTCTGCGAGATTCCCCTAGTGAGCGAGCCTCTTCCTTGGGTCTTCCCCTCATCACCCCAACCCACAAACATATTTTTGTTTTTACACCCCCTTGTCCTTGAACTGAGGATAGGATATGGTGGTATTGCCAGAGCTGTTGACTTTGGAACTGGGGAACCAGGTTTGTGTCTTGAGGTCAGCTGATCATCCTGTTAGTCAAGACAAATCACTTAATCTCCTATGCCTATTAAATGAATGGGACTGGTACTCATGTAAAGTGCTCCAACAACTTCAGGTTGAGTGTGCGCTATATAAAACTGCAAAAAAACACCCTGTTTTGATTTTGGTGTTTCTGGAAGTTGGTTTTTGTTCTGTGGTTCATGGGGTAGGCCATTAACTGAATTAAATCTGCTTGTAGGGCCTGACTCACTTGTCTTTTCTTTTGTTTTAAAGGGGGCTCCTCACCCACATCCCCATTGTTTGTTTTCTTTTGAGAGGGATCCACAACACCACAACACTTTTTTTGAATCCCCTTCCCATCCTCTCCCCTCCAGCAACCGTGCTGCGACATCCTATGGTGCACTGCAGGTAGAGAATTGTCCAGCAGCATGGAGAACATGCGATATGAAGGCCAACAACCATCTTCAAAGTTTCATAGGTCACAAAACTAGCAGGTTCTGTGTCATGGCTGATAACAGACAACCCCTTGTCCAGCAGAACTGCCCAATTCATGCTCCAAGATACGCATCTTCAACTCCTAGTTATCTGTAGGCAATACACTTACATTAAGTAACCAAAGCTAGCGAGGAAGTATCACTGCCCTGAGAAGGTGGTGGGCTGAAGGTCCACATTAATACTCAAGCCACAAGAAGGCCAGCGTTTAGTCTTCAGGACCTCCTAGCAGGCCAGGAAGTGGCCAGGTTGGAGGGGAAGAAAGTAATGGGTGCTGGGGGCTCAGCAAGTGATGAGTGGATGCTATACAGAGAGTCAGCAGAGCAAGTCCAACAGCATGGTGTCTTTCTTCAAACAATGGGCTCACGTTGACCCCTCTTGGAACTAGACCACAACACATTGTGCAAGGGAGCTAATCCTTTAAAGAAGTTGTGGCTATTTTGCCAAAGCCCTACCGACTGGGTGAACCATTATATAATGAAATTGTTAGAGTAAACCTTCATTCTCTAAACACATTTCCACATTACCCAGTGCCTACCCACAGAAACAAGAGGTTCACCCACTCAAAATGCTGCATGTTGAGGTTAGACAGCTCACCTGATATATCACTGGGATTGCTGAAGACACACCAGGGCACCTACAAGCATTGACATGTATTGCCAAAAGATATTCTCATGCTGAACTAAAATGGAGAGAACATCCACAAGGGCATCAAGAGTGCAAACTTTCTTCACACAAAAAAGACAGCAAAGAGGTAGACATCACCAGTTCAAGCTTCCCTTCCTCACAGGGCATTTCTAGAGTAAAATTCCCTGCTTATAGAAAACAACATGTGGCTCAGCAGTGGACTGTTCTGTCCCTGGCTGAACAGGTAAAGAGTGGGCATCAGATGTGCAAATACCCACTCCTTCAGGACAGGTAGTACGTACAGTATGGCATCTGTAGTATATACAATCAGAGCCCTGAAAAGGGTTATTATGTTCAACAAGGTCAAATAATGCTGCTCAGTCAATTGGATAATTCAAGTGTATTGACATGTGTTTTGGGGGTCTCTAGTTGGCACAGGAAGGTACTTGTGACAAATAGGGACCCTTGCCTCTAGTCAGGGTAAGGGGGTACACTACTAAAATAACCCCTGCTCACCCCCTTGGTAGCTTGGCACGAGCAGACAGGCTTATCTCAGAGGCAGTGTGTAAAGCATTTGTGAACGCATACAGTAATCAAGTGACAACACTACAGATGGACACCACACAAGTTTTATATCAAAAATAAGTATTTATCACAAGACCATAAACGACAAAAACTCACAATACTGTTACTTTAAGATGGTAGAATTTAGCTTAGTTCTCTTAAGATGTGAAATGCGACACTCAGAGTTCAATGTACCTTAGACACGCAGGGCAACAAAAGTGTTGCAAAGATGGTGATGCGTTGGAGATCCGGTGCAAATAAACAAAGATGGCACTTCCTTCTTGATGCAACACGCTTCCCGGCGATGCGGCGGTGCCTGATGCGACGTCGATCCTCTTCTCCAGTGATGCGAGATGCTTTACACGATGCGAGCCGCCTTGTGACATGCTTCCCAGTGATGCGGCGGCGTCTGCTGCGACGTTCATCCTCTCCCCTGGCGATGCGAGTTGCTTCCACAATGATGCGAGCCGCGACAGGCCCTGCAACACTCTTCCCGGTGATGCGGCGTCGCCTGATGCGACGTCGATCCTCTTCTCCGGGAATGCGAGATGCTTTACACGATGCGAGCCACGACCGGCCTTGTGACACGCTTCCCAGTGATGCGGCGGCGTCTGCTGTGACATTGATCCTCTCCCCTGGCGATGAGAGTTGCTTCCACAACGATGCGAGCCGCGACAGGCCCTGCGACACCTCCCGGTGATGCGGCGGTGTCTGCTGCGACGTCAATCCTCTTCTCCGGCGATGAGCCACAAAATGCCCTGAGACACGCTACCCAGTGATGTGGCGACGTCTGCTGCGACGTCGATTCTCTTCTCCTGGCGATGCGAGGCGCTTCGGTGGACCTGCGTTGACTCAACGATTCTTCTGCGACACGCTTCCCGGTGAAGCGTCAGCGTCTGCTGCGACGTCGATCCCCTTCTCCGGCGATGCGCTTCGTGTTTTGAAGCGGCAGCAGCAGTTCGGCGACACGCTTCTTGTTCTTGAGTCGCGCTTCCAGCTCCTTGCGATACGCAAGTCCTCAAAAAGTCCAGCACAACTGCAGGCACTTTAAAATAACTCTTGGGGAGCTGGTGGGTGAAGTCTGTTGTCCCTGAGACTTCAGCAGGAGGCAAGCTCTTTTCCAAGCCCTTGGAGATCCTTCACAAGTTGAATGAAAATGCACACAAAGTCCTTTCTCCTTACTTTGGCAGTCAGGCAACCACTGCAGGCCAATCCCCCAAGCAGCACTTCAGCTTAGGGATAGTCTCTCCTCAGTTTCTTCTGGTTACACCCCTCAGCAAAGGTTTCTTCTTGTTTCCCAGAGTGATCTAAAGTTCTTGGGTTTGGGTCCCAATATTTATATCAAGTTTCTCTTTGTTCTCTGAAGGCAGAGAGGCCTTTGCCTTGTCCAAACCAGTGCTGGAGCACTTTGTTTACATGACTCCTTCTTTCCTTTCAGAGTGCAGGGCAGAGATATCAGACGCACCACATGAGGTGGAGCCAGCATTGTGGAGGGAAGGCACAGTCCTATTCAGGTCCCAGGTGCAACTCCTCCCACCCATCTAGGTGCAGATCTCTCTATTCAGCCCTGTGCTGACTCACCCTGTCTCCTGGAATCCCCCAGCCCCTGTCACTCAAACTCCAGACAAGGAATACACAGCCTAGCAGAGGCAGGTTTGGATAGTTAGACAAGAAAATACCTACTTTCTAAAAGTGGTATTTTCAAACATAGTATATTAAAACCAACTTCACTCTTAATCCTCATTTTCACTATGATTAATGCTTTCCTTTGATATTCCTCTCACCTTATTCATTTTCTCTCTCACCTGTTTCTTGTTTATTGTACATTTATTGTTTTCCCCAATGGCCGCTATCACCTTTTCTTCTGGTTGTGTTTAACCTCCATATTTGAGCTCATTTACCCTTTACACTTTCACTTTCTTTCGCCTGTATGAGTCCTTCGTTTACCTCTGTTCCACTCGGAAGTCACATGGGTTATATTTTTTTGCATCACTGCCTTAGCATTTGTCATGTTTATCGGATATACCCGACACCGTCGTCAAGCACTCTTTGCTAACACACATCCGTAAGTACCATAAGATTCACTCTATTAAACCGTTTCTGAATCTTGTCACCGCCCCATAATATCCTGGCACTTTATTAGGTCCTTGAGCAAATTTTAGTCAATTTTAGAACTGGAGTAATGCGCCTCAGCACCTGTTCGCGTGGTATTTTACCGTGCATGTTTCACCATAGTTTTGACTTGTGCGTTAGTTAACCGTGAAATGCACCGAGCATGTATCACAAGCATTCACATTATTATGTTTTCGCCCATTCACGCTCCACTGTCTTTGTGCCTAGGAGCGTGATTTTGTGCTCACAGAGTTCTGTTCACTTTTTTTACTTTAGAAAATGTTGTGATCACCACGCCTTTACCTTGCCTCCACTGTTTTTTGTTTACATCGCGTTTATTTTACGCAGACCACGCAACTGGAATCCTCTGCTCCTATGAATTATGCTATGTGTTTTTTCACCATCGCGTCTGTTTACTTACGCATGCAATTGTTCTAATATTGAATTTCAGTATGCCACAAATATTGGTTTCCTCATTGTATCTTTAAGTTTTTTCAAATCACAGCAGCATTGTTCACTGATGAAGAGCGACCCGCCCGAAATGCATTGGAACATTTAATCAAGTGGGACTATTTGCCATGTACTGATAAACAGAGAACCTTTTGTCAACATTTGTTTCATTTAAATGACCATGGATTTAAACATTTTAATTCATGTCAATACACTTGAATTATCCAATTGACTGAGCAGCTTATTTGATTTCCAAACTTACGCTTCGGACCGGAGAGTGTCACCCCGGGAGCACATCTATACTACTGACTATTTCTAAACTTTGTTACGTTACACAAGGTTGTGCGTGTACATTTCTCTTTGATATCGGTGGTATATACGTCAGTTACGTATAACTGTTAAATTTCATTCGTTTTTTTGTTCCTAATTGATAGTGCTTTTTCAGTGAATTTCTAAGGTTTTTTTAACGTCAGTTAAAATCTTACTACCATCCTCATGTATAACTCAACTTTATCCTTTGGATTCTCCAGGAAATTTTTATGTTAGTTTTTACCGTAAAGTAATATTGTATTAAGATAGGTTTGGCCCATCCCATCAACACTTGCTGCCTTTAGTCATGCGCAGCCAGGGAGGGTTGACCACAGTGCTAGGCCTGAAGCCAGACCCTGCGCCCAACCCCCCGCTAACAGCCAATCCCCCTCTACACACATCCTTCAGCCATCCGACAGCAGACCCCCACCTCTCATTGGTTTAATGTTTTTTTGGGTGCCACAAGAGCACACAGGGCACTGCGCTGGATCCATGGGACGTCCCTCTTGGATTCCCACCCCTCAACATTGAGGCCAGGTGGTTCACTGTATCCATACCCTGCCCACCACTATCTTATTTATTTTACATTTTCAGGACGCAGCGAATGGGTACTTGTGTTCTGTAATGGGGGCTGCAACATTTTCTTTCATGTTGTGGCCAGCCAATCTGATCCCCGGTCCCACAGGACAAAGAGTCTCCTGCGGGATCGAGCCAGCCATCGGGGGAAAAAAGCAATTGTGACAGGCACAGGATGTACAAACTAACGGAAAATGTGAGTTTTAATTGGGTTGCCGAAAGCTCTATGGTCAGTCAGAGTGGCCAGGTGCACAGGAAGAGCGGTCCAAAGTTAGGGGTCCATTACTCTGGAGTGCCTGCCACCACATTAACCCTTGTAAAAATGAGGTTATTTCACCAAGGAGGGAGCTGGCATGCAGCTAGAGGAGGCACCATTAGGTTATCAATGATTTTAGGGCCAGTCTGATGGACGTCCCGGTGCAAAACGCATAACACCTTATGCTGGATTCTTTCCTTGATGGGAAGCCAGCGTTGGGCTTGACGCACCTCTGAGATGTGGTCAAATTTGCAGCTACTCGTAATCTGACAGAATGACTCATTTTCAATACCTTGGAGTAGCTTGGAGTTTTATAAACTGTTTTCTGGTGGACCATAGTAAACCCCGTTTGCATGATTCAGTCGAGAAAGAAAGAGTGGTCCCACAACAGGCCGATTTCTCTTTGGAAACAAATGGAAGAATTATATTGAGTGCGCGCATCACCTGGATGAACCGTAATCTGATGTTCTTCTGGATTTGAATATTGAAACTAACCTCATTGTCAAATTTCTCATTCCTGTTATCCAAAACGGACCCAGCCAATGCAAGGTTCATACCCTGCCCAACCTTCTGGGTCCCCTCTGTGGTTTTACTCCAGTTTATCACTGGACAATATGAAGTTACACTGCATCGCGCCATCTTGGTCACTCCAGGAAGTCCGACTCTGGCGTCAATGCAAAAGGCACATACAGTGGCGTAGAGTGCTCTGGCAATGTGGAATCTACAGCATTGTAACTTTAGAGTTGTTGACAGAAATCAGGGCATTTCAGTGGCTCACACAAGCAAAGTTATAGGTCTGGGGCAAATTCAAACATTTAGCAGGTGCTTTCTGACCCCGGAAGCACATGTAAACCGACACCAGTTCGAGCAGAAGTAAATGCCTTTTCGGTGTGTCACAGGGAAGGGACCATTCTCGTAGGTCGTGCGGGGTCGAGGGGGTCACAGCGTAATGTAGCTCCTTGCAGAAAGAAAACAAAGGGAAATCTACAAATGTACATTTCCAAATAATTCACTCTTCCAGATTCTTTCTTACTGTGGAAACTCTTCCTTTGGGCATTTGGAAAGTTGACGTGTAGGACGGTTTTAGTTTCAGATTATTTTTTTTGTTTGTTCAAATTGTGAGGCATTTCACGTCGTACTTCAGTCCTTTCTATCTCGGTTCTGACTAACACTTCCACATTCCTTCTCAAATTGCACTTCACTATCTCTTAGCAGCCTTTCTGTTTACACTCTTTGTAATTTTTTATTGAGCGTTTTATATGGTACGTTTTGGTTTGTTTTGCAGTCTTTTATGATAGTTTGATGTGTTTCAGTTTCTTTGGTCCTCGTGTGCAACTGTGCTCTTTTGTTTTCATACCAAATTTCACCGTGCTCTGATAACATGGAGTTCTGTTGATGTGCAATAAAAATATTCCAATAAAAATGCACATTGTCCAATGTCTGCTTTGTGACATCAGCATGACTCATCTGGAACTAAAGGACCCTGCTTTGGCATGCCCCGGCCATCTGATCTGTGTCTGCTGAAGCTTTCATCAGTTTCTTGCCTGGGGACTGTTTGTTTTTGATCAATTGTGCACTGGACGAGCCAGACCGCAGGGCACTTGCGCTTCTGAGACCTGCAGGTCCCACCTCTTTGACCTTCTCTCAGACCTGCCCAAGGGCCTTCTGTCGGGTTAAATTAATTCAGCTCTTCGGTGAGGTGATATTTGCTCAGGCATTCGAAGTAAGGTGTGTAAATACATTTCCCGTTGGTGAAGTTTTGTGAAAGTTCACCCTTTTCACCCTTTGCGAAGTTGGCAGTGTTTCTTGGTTTATCTTGTCCATCATCAACACAATTTTTTTTGTATACCTCAAGACAGTATTTACCTCTGAGCAAGATTATTTCCTCAAATGAGAGCCAGCAATTCTCGAATTTTGGTAGTATTTCCCTCCGCAAGTTTACCTTTTGCAGAGATATTCTATGCCAAAAACGCACAGCGCAGCTGAAGAGCACTTGCTTGTTTCCATTAATTTTATTGTATGCAGGAACCTTTTGTTAGCCTTTAAAAAAATAAAAAAATATAATATATATATATATGTGTGTGTGTGTGTATGTATGTGTATATATATATATATATATTCACTGAAAAAACCATAGGTTTCACACATGTTATAGTTAGCTGGACATTTCACCATTGAAATTCCCCCGTTATAGTTAGTTCAGCTAACTATAACTCGCGCGCCCGCAATCCACTGCTGATGACGTCACATATTACATCACTCATGACATGGTCAGTGACATCACTCATGACATCACTGATGACATCTCAAATGACATCACTGATGACATCACTGATGACGTCATCCATGTGATAAATTACCACATCTTCTCACACCCTAATATAACCTTTGATACACCGACTCAAAATTTCAGAGTTCCATTCTCAAAACCATACATACTCCAATACCAATAAATACATACCCACTTATTAACTCTTAGGTCTACATACACCTCCACTCATTCACATGTACAGTAACTCATACTTACAGTCACTCCATACAAGACTATCATATGCATTTATACACATATATAGACACTCACACACCACCAATCATCCATAGAGGTACTCTCACACCTAGTCAGTCATGCAAATAATCACACTCCCATTTACTCACCTATGCGGTTATACACACTCAAGTTCACTTACTCATAAAAATAGTACCACATTCTTACACTCTTATAGAATCATTGATACAAGCACACACTCATCAATACAGTCACTCTCTCAATCACACACTCTCACATCTACCCACTTATATACTCTTACATGCATATATACTGCCTTTCACATATGTAGTTAGTCACAAATGTACCACTGAGATATACATTCAATCCCTAACACACCCATACATACACTCACTCAACCATACAGTCCATCACAGATGCACTTAAAACCATGCACCCATAGAATCACCCACTCACACATCTATGCATAGAGTCACACACACCCTACCCACACAAACACTCAGGAACCCATACAGATACTCAGACAAGCAATCAATAACTCATATAGACACTCATATAGCTATTCACAAAACCATGCAGCCACTTATACACCAACATACAGACACATACAGACATTCACACAGTTTCGTCACTAGTCCACAGTAAGATAAATTTAATGACTCACTTATAGTCAGTTACGCACCACGGAAAATCATCCATTTACACACTTGTACACCCACTTATTCTTCAACAGGCCTTTCCCTATATATATTAAACATATTAAAATTGTTCAGAAACACATACTCAATGGATGATGTCATCAGTGATGTCATCAGTGATATCATTTGAGATGTCATCAGTGATGTCATGAGTGATGTCACTGACCATGTCATGAGTGATGTAATATGTGACGTCATCAGCAGTGGATTGCGGGCGCGCGAGTTATAGTTAGCTGAACTAACTATAACGGGGGAATTTCAATGGTTTTTTACGAGTGAAATGTCCAGCTAACTATAACATGTGTGAAACCTATGGTTTTTTCAGTGAATTTGCAAGGTTTTTTAAATGCTAATTCCTAACTATAACGTGTGTGAAACCTATGGTTTTTTCAGTGAATTTGCAAGGTTTTTTAAATGCTAATTCCTAACTATAACTTGTGTGAAACCTATGGTTTTTTAAGTGATTTTGCAAGGTTTTTTAAATGCTAATTTATGAATGTATTATTATATTTTTTAAATATTTATTTTACAATAAGCTACCTATGTATATAGTTATAGCTTGACTGTATCCTGTAATATGGAATGGCTCAGCTCTTTTTTTTTTTTATTTGGATAAAGTTGAACAGCATAGTTAATATCTTCTATAAACTTATACACACTTTAAATAGTTTTTTATTTTTATAAGGGTTTTTGGCTCCGTGTGCGCATGCGTACGTGCTCCACGTGCGCATGCGTACGTCGTGCGTGCTCCGTACGCGCATGGGCGCGTGCTCCGTACGCGCATGCGCGCGTGCTCGCACTGTGCGCGCAGGGCAAGTCATGTGATTAAGAAACAACACTTTTCATTGGTTTATAGTAGTTTCAGGTCATGTGATTAAGAAACAACACTTTTCATTGGTTTATAGTAGTTTCAGTTCCAGAAACTTCCAACACCACACCCACTCCCCTCATCATTTCTTCTGATTCCCTAGGAGAAGGAGCTGAGCAGCTTTTCCAGTACTCCAGTACTTGAGAATGGCAGAGCAGCAGTCATCTTCTGGGAGTGAGCAGGAGACCTTTGTGCTACAGAGACAGAGGAAACAGAAAGACTCTTTTATATGGCAATTTTTTACATTTCCAGAGGGGCAGAAGAAGGTGAATGCTCCAAAAGTCACCTGCACTATTTGTGGTGTTGTCTTATCAAGAGGAGATCCTAAAAAGAAATACTCCTTTAGTATTTTCACTATGATCAGGCATGTTAAAGGAGTACATCCTGTGGCTTTTGCTAGAGCTACTAGAGACAACCCACCAGCAGCTCAGCCGAGCACATCCGCAGCAGCTCAGCCAAGCTCATCATCGGCAGCTCAGCCGAGCACTTCATCTGCGGCGGCAGCTTCACCTGCTTCTGTTCCTCTGGATATGCACCCTCTGTTCAAGAGGGTGCATATACGGTGCAATGCGTGCAATGCTCTTCTCTCTTATGGTGACACCAGCATTCCCCTAATAGAGAGCAAGATACAGCAGCACACATGCGGCACCCCATAATTTTTTTCATTTTTTTGTTCCTCTGTTCCTCAATTAACACAACGGCTCTTTTTAGAGCCACCTAACATCTAAACACTTAAATTTGATTTTTAATTCTATTTTTTTAATGATTGTTTTCCGCCGTGCGCTCACCTCGCTTTTAAAAAAAAAAAAGAAAATGTTTTTTTCACCCTTCGGGGTCCTTCAGGGACCCCCTGACAAAAGCTAGGGGGTCAGGAACTTTGTACCCTGCCCCCTTTTCACGTTCTCCACCTTTCTTTTTCACTGTCAGACACAAAATGGCGGACAAAACTTCCTGATTTCGACCGACTTGAATGATGACTGACATGTAACCACCAATCAGAATTACGCTTGCGTACGTTATGGTGCGTGCACCGTGCGCGCACGGTGCGCGCACGGTGCGCACTTATAGATATTTATGTACTTTTAACTGCAATTTTCTCAGGAACTACTGAACAGATTGACACCATATATGCAAAAGGCACACTGACCTAAAGACTACCTCTTTGCCAAATTTCAAGTAATTCTGTTCAGCCGTTCGGGCTGTACCTTCGACTAAAGGTCCTATGGGAAAATGCATGGGGAAAACGCATTTTGGGACCCCCCTTTTTTCTCAGCCCCCACTTGACGAATCACCCCTAGACTTTCAGGGTAGGAGCTGAGCGGAGCGCCCCATTAGTTTTGAAAATTTCGCGAGGATCCGTCAACCGGCGCCAAAGTTATTCAAAATAGAATTTTCAGATTTCTTATGGAAACACGGTCCTAACTATAATTATCTACTGGCGACCGCCAGTAGATAATATATATATACATATATATACGACGATCACAACCCCCAAATGAAGAACCAGAAGAGGGGGCAAAACCCAAGAAAGGAAGAGGAAGGACAAAGCAAAATTGAAAAAAGATTTACAAAAAACTAATCTGATTGTCAATATCTCAAACAAAATCTTAAGTAAAGCTCAAACCTCACTGCTGAACAAAGGCTTATCTTTTTGTCCTAATAAAGACATGGATCTGGCCAACATACGTATTGATCTTTACAAATTCTGCCGTAAAGTTAAGCTTAAAAAATACTTCGAAGAAAAAAAGTTTCAACCATCGCCTATACCTACAAGCCAAACTATTCCATTTTTGAGCATAAAGGATATCCCAGCCCTCAGAGTAGCAACTTCACTACAAACTGAGTCAAGTTCACAAGTAGAGATGAGTGAATCTTCTCAAGTATCTGACTTACAATATTGCCTGACAATGGGTTATGAAACTAACAGAGGTGGAAATAGTGGTCTCAAAACACGATCAACCTTCTGCCCACAACTCCCTTCGGGAAACAAAATAGATCTTTTCCTAGAAATTATGGTGGAGGAAATTAATAAAATGTCAACTAATCATCCCATGTCATTTCCAAAAAAGAAAACAAAAAACAAAAAGACATGGAATCTCACACCTGATGAACATAAGGCACTACAAGAATTACGAGAAGACCAAAGTATAATCATAAAAGCCTCAGACAAAGGTGGTAATATAGTCATCCAATCCTGTGATGACTATATCAAAGAAGCCTACAGACAACTGAGTATTGGGGAACACTATGAGAAGCTTACAATAAATCCGATCAAGAACTGGACTGAGGAATATCATAAAAAACTTTTGGCCTGGAAAGAAAGAGATCTTATTGATTCAGAAGAATATCTATATCTGAAAACGAACCACCCTATTACGGCAACCATTTATTTTCTTCCAAAGATCCACAAGTCTACCATCAATCCACCAGGCAGGCCCATTGTTAGTTCCATCAGTTCCCTGCTGGAATCTACATCCCGATTCATTGACATCTTCCTGATGATAATGTCACAGCTTTACCATCTTATCTGAGGGACACAATGGATTTTTTACAAAAAATTGACAAATTGGATTGGAAAGAAAATTACATCATGGCCTCCATTGATGTCTCATCCTTGTACACCTCCATTCATCATTCAGACGGAATAGCAGCAGTGAAACAATTCCTTGACACCAGACCAATTTGTTTTTTGGAACATTCTGATATGCTAGTACAAATGCTCACATTTTGCTTAACACACAATATTTTCCTTTTCAGAGGAGATCTGTTCTTGCAAAGACAAGGGACCGCGATGGGGACTTCTTTTGCCCCAACGTACGCTAATCTTCTCATGGCCGTATGGGAAACGGAGGTCTTGAAAGAAGAGAAAGCAAGGAACATAAGGTCTTGGTCTAGATACATCGATGACCTTTTTATCGTTTGGGAAGGCGACAATGATAGCCTCACGACCTTCCTTGATTCTCTCAACATCAATAAATACAAACTAACTTTCACCTCCACCACAAGTGCCACCAACATTATATTTTTGGACGTCGAAGTCTATATAGCAAATGGCAAGATCTGCACTAAAATGCATAGAAAGCCAACTGCCAGCAACAGCATTCTTCATGCCAATAGCGGACATCCAAAAAATTTCAAATGGAGCATCCCCTATGGGGAAATGCTAAGAGCAAAAAGAAACTGTTCTGAACTCTCTGACCTCAATCTACAACTACAAGAAATGAGTCAACGTTTCCTACAACGAGTCAGCTCCAAAAACAGATCTGATCTTCTACAAACCAAGTTGGTAAATCACAGACCAAACAATGGAGAAGTTGAAATAACATCTAGGCTAATTGTCGATTTCAACAACCAGAGCAATGACCTACGTAAGATTGTACGGAAACACTGGGAAATATTGTTACTTGATGAAACTGTCAATAAAATCTTATCCCCGAGACCCAAGATCACCTACAGAAAAACTGCGTCTCTGGGTTACCTATTGACACATAGTCACTTTGAGATCAAACCAGCAACAACGACATCCTGGCTGAACACTCCGGGTTTTTGTAAGTGCTCAATGTGCA
The DNA here is from genome assembly GCF_964204655.1 of Triturus cristatus. Lineage (NCBI taxonomy): Eukaryota > Metazoa > Chordata > Amphibia > Caudata > Salamandridae > Triturus > Triturus cristatus. The sequence continues at coordinate 1,171,216,595 of NC_140584.1, read as the reverse complement.
AAGCATGTGAACATGGAAAAAACACTACCACATATCAACTACAAAACGGTCCCGATGAAAGAATCAAAGATCATATAACCTGTAAATCTAAATTTGCAATTTACATTTTGGAATGTCCATGCAAAAAATTATACGTAGGGAGCACCATTAATAAACTCAAACTCCGCATTCTGCAACATCTCCGCGCCATCAAAAACAGAGATTTCTCATACCCTATGGCCAAACATTTCTCTGAATTCCACTCTTGTGATTGTAATCAACTAAAATATTTTGGCATTAAAATCATCAAACAGAAAGAGAGGGGTGGAAATAGAATTCTAGAGCTAAGAAGGGCGGAGTCAAGAACAATCTTATCAATAGGCACCGAGAAACCATGGGGCCACAATTTGGACGCTGAACTACATGTACATCTATAAATCATGGGAACTCCCACTGAAAAGAAGGACATGGACACCCCTAAGAATGATATCCTTGCCTAGTTCCAATCAATCTCATTCTCATATCTTTGATTCTTGCTACATGTAACTGGGAACTGTACATTGCTTCTACTCTCATCACCCTTCTCTGTGACAGACAAGATTGATAATAATTTTTTACAAATTGGTTTACATTAGGAGGGAACTCATTGGATGAAGTAACCCCTGTTATCAACATTCCAACGTGCCAACTTGACCCTTTATAGAGATATACATCATGTACTTCACTAGTACACTAATTAAAAGTATATATCTCTCTAGAAAAAGAATTATTGTCTAAAAGCAAATAATCATGAAAAAAATGTTTTAATCTTCACTTGATAAGAACTTCATTTCTTGATTAATTTGTGTGAATAAGACATTATATGTAGATATATTTAGAGAAAGATTGTACATATTCTTTACTAATAGGGTCATAACCAGTACTAATTGGAGACACTTCTTATGTGATTATGTTCCTCATTCCCTCCAAAATTATTGTTGGTACTTTACCCTGATTTTGAATCACTTCGTAAACCAATTGCAACTTATAATTATTTGTTTTCCTTGTAAATTACCTGAAACAATGGATTAATTGTAGTAGCAATTAGAACAAATCAACTCTTTACTTTAAAAATGTTTTGTCGATGCAACTATGTCCAGTATGTCTTCACTGTCTATTCAAAAACCTGCACTAACACTTTAAATAGACAGTCTGGGCTCTGAGACTCTATGGTCCAGTCGAAGGCCGAGTGCCGAAACGCGTAGACCGTCTCTTGGGTGGATTATGCCCCGTTTCCATCTGAAATAAACATTATTGGAGTGTCCTTTGTGGTGCTGTGATTCTTACCGACGATGTACCTTTGAACAATCGAAGGAGAAGCGAGAGAATTTTTTCGATACATATATATATGTATATATTATATATCTACAAAATTATTTGTTAAAAAAGTTAATTTTTTCACCAAATCTGGTAAAGTGCATAACAGAGAAACCTTTGCGAAAAATTCCAGACCTTTGAGTAAATTCATTGAAAAAGTTGCAGCTTTCCATACCCCTAATTAAAAGGATCACACGTTGCTGAATTCGACAGATTCCCTCTGCTGTTCCATCAGTTTCCCTAAAACGCTGATATTGTTTTACATCTTCCTAAGGGATGTGTCTGCCCCAAACTTAATTGTAATGTAGGCGGCGATGCTTTTTCGGAATATTAAAATAAAAACACAGATGACTGTATGTGGGCTTTTGAAACCACACAGGCCCCATACTCAGAGGTGGAGTTAGTTAATGAGAAAAAAGGGAGTAAAACTAACACTGCATAATGAGATCAGAAACATGGCATTGCTCTTAAAAGCACTGACGTTTTTGCCACAATTCGTAGTAACAGTAATAAATATGTTGTAAATGTAAGATGACTTTCTGAGATTACTTTCGGCTTTAAGCGTGAGATTACTTTGGGCTTTAAACGTCTCCTTTTCCTGAAATGTGAGTATCAAGGCGTAGGTGTGAAGTTCTGAATAAGTGCATTCTCTGTTTTATTTGTAATGTATTGAAGAAGAAGATCTATTCTACAGGGACATGAGACAATCACTGTAATTAAGATAATACATTTGAAAGAAAATAGAGACGTGATTGCAGCAGAACCATCTGCAGGAAAAAAATACTTTGCTGCATTGATCTTTTTATCACCGTTTACAAAGGCTTTTAATCAGTATAGCTACTGATTATTTATTAGGTCTCACTTGAAACAGCGCATGCGCTAACGCATTAAAGATCTCTTGTAAATATAAAAAACTTAAGAAGGACTTAGAGCCCGCCCATTCCTAACCATAGATTGACTTTGAGGGCACTCAGTTCCTTGCTCCTCATTGGTCAGTGCCTCCTGCTTTCACTTTCTCTTTCTGTGTTTGTCCATTCTATGGAGCATGGACTGGATATCTTCCAGTCTACATTCAGTCCCAATCCCCTGGCAATGCCTTTTTGAAGGTCCTTTTTAGGTCACGCTGAGTTTGCGCATGCGCTGCTCTGCGAGACATTTTGTAGTGTGCTTTTAAAAGTGCTAACCCAGGTTTCTGCTGGCCTAGCGCTTGCGTTCACGCGCGCAGCCGCCAGCTTGCTCCATGTTACTCTCCCTGTTAGTTTGCTTTCCTTCCCTCCACCCACCGTGTTGCTCCCCTTCCCCCCACGCATTCACGCGCATTCCTCACATTGCTCGATCTGGCTTTCCTGTCGCTGAGCGCGCGCTTCAACGCTCCTCCCCCTCCCCAGGGCCGGACTGCCTACCGGGCATTTTGGCATTCTGCCGAGCTGGGGGCTTATGTCACTGCGGTGGGGGCTAATTTCGTTTATGGAGACCTGCGTGTGCTTCGAAATCAACAAAGCAAAACGAATTTCGTTAATCACACGCAGGTCCCCATCAACGTAATCAGCCCCCGGCTCGGCAGCATGCCAAAACGCCCGGTAGGCAGTCCGGCCCTGCCCCTCCCCCAACACAGAGTGCGTCTCATGGCCGGACCCTTTCACCTTGCCGAGCTGTCTCCCATGTGTTCTCTGGGGCAGGTCTTTATTGCAAGGGGCTCGGGTCGCGTCGCTATGCCCAGTTGTCCCCATCCATCTCCTCTGCTTCCTTTGATGCCCCTGTTTGACTTGCACTTTACATGTGGATTAAACAACCGCCGCCGGCCTGGGAGACGCAAGAGCACTTTAATTGCCTTCACCGGGCACCACCAAGCCGCGCTGGGATTGGCGTCAGCTCTGAGGCTTACCCCGGCAACGAGGGGGCTTGTTTTTCATGACCACAGATCCAGGAAGAGACACGCGCCCTGTGAGCAGCTGAACAAAGCAGAAATGAAACCGAAACCACCAGCCGAGGCTGTAAAATCACACAGGTTTTTTTTTTGCTGCTGTGGCCCTCCCCCCCCCCCCCCCCGGCCCCGTCCCATGTTGATAAAAATATAGACAGCTATTATAAATACGAAAAATAAACTTTAATTGTGAATCCTGTATTATTATTTTTATGAACATAACATTTCTTCCGTGGAAACCCTATGTTCTGTCAGAGGCATTTGTATGGTGCGCATTCTGCCACTGGGATGGAGATCAGGGTGCGTTAGCGGGACCGGTGCTGGGGACTTGGGTGACTGGTTGTAAACTCACACACACACCACTCTACGCTCCTTTCCCGTTCACTCACTTCTCCGGATGAGCTGCGCCATTCATATCTTCTGCGGCTGTCACTGTCCCGAACTTTGCTCCACTGTTGCCATCTACTTGCATGTCACTGCGCTTGAACTTTAGAAAGGTTAAATCGACCGCCATCTTGGGATGGGCGTATTGCCGCATACATACCTTCGGAACCCTCGCTTTTTGTTGAACAACAGTACTATCATCGTTTAAACAGGGGCAGATTTAGTCTATGTATTATTTTGAGCATAACTGGGGTCGTTTGTGCGATATTACACAGCCAATGTTTAACTATGTTCAGGGCTTTAAGTGGGATGAAAAAACGGGGGGGAGGGTCCCTCAAAGGGGCGATGGCCAATGTATTTAAGGGTGTGGCTTAGAAACACCTAAACTAAAAATCTGTGCTTAGCTCAGTGTGCTGCCCGACTTTTGCTGTTTCTGTCATTGCATCCAGATATATGAAACAACAAGTAATATCATACCTTCAAGAAGTCAGGACTTTTGGCTTTGCCAATGATTGTTAGTTGCATACGATAAATAAATAGGTATCTTTTTATATTTGTAAAGCAGGGATAGTTAGCCGCTGTTATAAGATTTTTTTTTAATTAACAGGTTTGCAAATGGCTTTAAAAATGTCATTTTATTTATGTTCTTACTGCCTCCTCTGTGATTCTCTGCTAAGGAGCACTGTCATTCTGTGCCCTGAATTGAATTAAATTTGTAGTTCTTCTATTTTTGGGAAATGTCTCGGTTTTTAAGTCTCGCATACGCAGCGCGCATGCGCTGCATAGGAGGACCTTTAGCCGTCACTCTGGTCATTTTCAAGCACACACTCGTGCTTGTGGTGGCATCCACCTTGCGGGAGCGCGCAGTGGCACGCCACAAGCACGAGTGCAGTGCTTGAAAATGAGCAGCACTCCCGGGCTCTCTCTCCTCTCGCTTTCTCTCTCTCTTTTTCTCTGTCTCTTCCGCTCTCTCGCTCTCTCCCCCCATTTAATAATTCTAATATGTTTTTACAAGATGGTCACTTCATCCGGGGTCACCAGCTCGGTCTAAGGCGTCACAGCGCATCAGAAAAAAAAGGGCAACAAGTGAACTTTGGTCCTCATCTGCTTTCAATAAATGCTTAGCTTTGCATCACAATATCTGCCACTGCTCCTGGATAACTTTGCAGTAAACGGGCTCCAGAGTACTGTTTACAAACTATAAATAAACACCTCGAGCTGCCCGTGCAGCTGCTGTCTGCATCCTTTATTACCTTCCGTTTCCGTGCCTACGCAGTGCACTCTTTTGTGACTTATCCGACAGAAAACACAAATGGAATGTTCCATTCACCCAGGAAAATACAAGTCTGTAGCTACGGTCTTAGATGTCTTACATTAACAAAAGGTCTACATTATCTGTGAACTGAATATATTTGCAGACAGAACTAAAATCATTGCTTGAGATTTCTACAAAACTCTTAATGTATGTATGCATGCATCTTCTTATTGTATGTATAATAAACAAAATCTTGCTTGGATTATGGTTCATTGTATTGTCTTTATTTAGGTCAGTGCCCGTCGCTGCTAACAATTTACTTAATCTCCCCATGCAGTGCCACCACCCCCACCCCATCCAGCCCGTCGCTGCTTCTTTCAATAATGGTGACTATTTCGTTTGCGAAAGGGGGCATATGCTGTCTCCTCCCCTTCTGTGTTCTCCACTCTATGCTGGTAACGCTAGCCTAGTTCGTGATTGGACTACAGGAAATAATCACTAGATAAAAGGTACTGTACTGTACTCAGCTTTACCATTTATCGGCACGGCCGGCGAGTTTTCGTCTGGTATATGTGGGGCTGGAGATAATTACTTCATAGTTCGCCGACTGCCTTTTCTGTCGCTCTCCTTCCAACAATTGGCTTCCTATATAGCCACATGCCCCCTGACAGTAGATTTATATTCTTCAAGTGGGGGTGTTTGGCAGCGGAATTGTGTGGCTGGAGCAATTCCCTGGCATTGCTGTCTGGCACTATTCAGCTGGATATGAAGAGGCGGCTACCTGGAAATTAATCCTTTGATTTCGGTGACAAGCTCAGCTGTTGCCGTTAGCCTGCCCTAGCTGCACTACTGCCGGTTGTTTATTGAGTTTTTTCACACCAGGCAGGCAGCAGATGTAGAGGTTGCCACCTCTTTTGAAACGTGACACTGGCAGGCACAGCTTGTGGTATTCTGCCTGTCTTCTGATAGGTCCCCGTGACAAGGAAGTTATTTCAACAAGTTTCCTGTCAATAAGCTAGAATGTGCAAGCCTCGCTTGTTTCGGTGATGCACACACGTTTTGGGATTTCTACAGATTCCCACTTTAATTGTGAGATGGATACAGCCATCTGTTCATGGTGAAGATTAATTGCACGTCAGAAGGAACATTCCTCTTTCCCCGTGGGTTATTTTAATTGTTTAGGTAAAAGCATTTTCTCTCTGAAGTCCAGCCTGTCATATGCAATCGCAGCTACTGCTATCCAGAGACCAGCATAAAAGGAGCTTCAGAGAGCGAGAGCACCACGTCTGTCCCCAAAGTACTTCTGTCTCCACACCATACCCTTATATTTCCTGTCTCCAAACCCAGCATCACCCCGTGCGCCCCAGACCCCCACTCACTGTACTACAAAATCGTCTCCTTCTCTCCAGCCCAGGGCTTTTCTGATGCGAATCATTAGATCGCTCACACTGGTACTACGCAGTCAGCAATGGCAGCCGCTATGATTACAATTCCCAGAACACACTGGGTTGGCTGATGACATCCCAAGGGTGAAGCGCCTCACTCCACGTGACTCTGTGAGAATCTCCTTTCTCTACATCTCTCCCGTTGCCCCTCTTTCTGTGTGGCTGACTGTCACACTTGCTCTCTCACTGTCCCGTACCTGCCTTTCTGTGTCCCCCTTTACGTCTCTTCTCTGTCCTGCTCTCCTTTCTCCGTCGGTTGATCTTTTTTGCTCCTCTAGGAATGTGGCAATTTTGTTTATTATAACTTTTCAACATGCTGCACAGCAGCCACACTGCTCTACTACATAGCTTAAAAACAAAGGCCAAGTCAAAACCTCTCGCTAAGCACTTATAAGGTCCCAAAGGCGAGACCTATTGGCTATGCCAATGCTTGTTTAAATTGCCTTTGTGTCCGCATAGGAGTGCATTGTGTTTGCAGTTCTTGTCCCCGCTTTGCGTCTGTGCTTGCCCTATCAAACTTCGACTCCCCCGCTAACTTTGATGTGGCTTGCTCCCTCTCATCCCCATCGGTGCTTGCCCCATCCCTTTCCCACTGTTCATGCTATTACTTGCTCCATCCATCCCTCCTCCCACTATCTTTGGTGTAGCTTGCTGTCTCCCTCTGCCCGCTGACCCAGGTCTTGCTTGCCCCTCCTTCCTTCCTCATGTTGGTTGCCTGTCCTGCCCTCCTCTTTCTGTCCATTGTTTTGTGCCCCCATGCTGCCCCTTTCCGCACTGTCCTGAATTCCTTGCCTCTCCTTCTCCGAATGTACCCTCAGGTACCTAGACCCCCAATGAGGATGGCCAGATGAAAGCCCAGTAGTAAAGATTTAAAATCCTTAAGAACTCGAGCCTGTCTTGATACTTATGAAACTTAACTGATTGCATATTTTTCCTAACCAGTGTGTGACTACAAGGGGTCGCCCTATTCTCTTGTGCCAGTTTTAGGGAAAGTAAACTCCGTAAGATACACCGAGTGTTTAGCTATGTATGTGACCTTAAGCACATGGATTCATAGAATTATCGGTAAGAGTACTGTTGGGGGCATGATTACCATCATAGTGCTTTTAAGTAGGTGTGTTCATTTATGTTAGGACGTAGACACATAATGCTTGCAAGGTTAAAACTTGCCTTTTAGTGTGCACAATTAATATAAGGGCAATGTTCCCTCACTTGCAGTGGCTTATATTGATAAGACACCAAAATGGTTTAGTAACAAAAAAGGAAGCATATATAGCACTTTAGTCAGTCAGCCAGTCAATACTTTATTTCGGCTATATAGCCATAAAAGCCAATATACAATAACAAAACATTTACATACAAAGCCATAATATACAATTGCATACAATAGACAAAAGGTGATTTTATCTCCATGATTTAGCAATACCAATTAAGATATAAATAAGGGTATTAAATTAATTAAAAACCAGATTTTTTAAAATGAACATTACTATAAACCTGAGGAAGACTAGATAGAATAATACTGTGAAGCAGGGGTAGTCCATAATTTCCTCCCTCTGCTATTACAGTTTATAACCAAAGCGTTTCCTAATAATGTATACATTAAATAGAAATCTACTTACACCAAACACCATCAATTGAGAGGTGTTAGATTTTAGTATGCGCTCCGCTACTTTGTATGACTCGACCCCCATGTTTTTACAAAGGGGTTTGATCCAGCAGAGCCTCGGTTTCATATAAGCCGGACAAAAGAAGAGTATGTGGGCAACGTCTTCCCTTGCCCCTAGAGAGCACATAGTGCACACATCCGAACCATTTTCCCCAACTCACCTACATGTGTAAGTGCTGATCAATAATACCCCATACCTGAATTGTAGATAAAGTGATTTTGCTAAAGGAGGAGCAATCTCATCCATAAATTCTTCAAAGTTAGGTGAATCTTTTATATCTAGGAATTTCTGAGTCAGTGTGCCAATCATAGATCCAAGGATTAGTTCACCTTTAACGTAAGACCAGAAAGTATCCTTAAGAATTTTTTTGGAAAACTGGGTCATATTGTGGGGCTCCTCCCAAAAATGTGAAAGCCCCAGTCTCTTAAACCATGTACAAATATACTTCAGCCATGGGGTTTTCTGATACTCGTCCATCTTAATTAGTTCAATCAGACCAGACTTATAATCCCTCAGCTCAGGGGTTGACCATACCCTGACCCAATACAACAGTGGTCTTAATGATGCTAAGTGCTCTGTTCTTTTAAGATTGATATCCAAAAATAGGGGGACAACGGGGGTTCGAGACGGTATTTTAAGTAACCTACGCACAAAATTGTTTTAAATCTTCCCAAATTTGTTGGTACTACGATATCCCCATATCTCGGCACCATAGAGAGCTGCTGATTGGGCCTTGGCTTTGAAAACCTCCAGTGCTGGAGAAATAGCTTTGGAATAACTTGCTCCATGCAGCTTTAGGATAGGGAGTGAGTTTTGTTTGAGGGATAATATACTTTTATTCTGCTGACATCCCCAGGTCAATTTATTGTCCAACATCAAACCCAAATAATTAAAACTTTCTACCTGTTCCAGTATACGATTCTCTAAGAACAAGTTTTTCCTAGAGTTTTTTGGGGGGTTTATGGCCATATATTTGGTTTTCGTTGGGTTTATTTCTAACCCCTTTTCTACACAATAATTTTGAAAGGAATTAACCAAATTTTGCAAACCTCTCGGAGTCTGGGAGATAAGGATAGTATCGTCAGCAAATAGTAGGGATGTGAATATTTCACCGTCTAATTTCGGGGAGTCATGGACGCAATTCCTTAAGTATGTTGGAATATCATTAACATACAATGAGGACAATGTGGGTGCTAATACGCAACCTTGGCGCACACCTCGATCTACAGGGATCGCTTTTGATAATTCACCAGCCTTTCCCCATCTAATTTTGGCATAGTTCCCTGTATGTAGTCTAATAAGTTCATTAAGTAGCTCTCCTGGGACAGTTATCTTCTTTAATGTGGACCACAGTAACTTGCGGGGAACAAGGTCGAAGGCGGCCCTTAAATCCATAAACGCCACATAGAGACTACCCTTCCTGATATTTATATATTTCCAGCAAATGCACATAAATCTAAACACCTGGTCAACTGTGCTGATTTTTGATCTAAAACCTGCTTGGTATTTGGTCAGTATCTTCGTCTCCTCAATCCAATCTAAAATCCTGTTTAAAATATGTCTGGCAAAGATTTTTTGTAAAATATCTATTAAACTAATAGGGCGGTAATTGCTAGGATCATGGCGGTCACCTTTTTTGAAGATTGTTATAATTTCTGCCCCTTTCCACGATTCTGGGATTGGTGTACCAGCCGCAATTGAATTACTTAAAAAATTAATGTATGGTCCCCACACTCCCACATCGTGTTTCAATAAATCACCAGGGATTTTATCAGGACCGGGGGCTTTACCTATTTTGACAGCTAATAATGCCTGGTTTGTTTCTTCTAGGCTAAAATGTAATGGTGTAGTACTATTTTCGAAATTAATGTCTACATTGTCAGGGGACAAATCATCCTTACTATTAGAATAGAGTTTGGAGAAGTGGTCACACCAAGTCGATTCGTCCAGAAAAATATCCTTGGGTGATCTACCTTTCTTATTTCCCTTGGCAATTAGGTTCCAAAACGTACTTTGATCATGTAACTTAGCTGCACTCAGTAAGTCCTCCCATAGGTCAGCATCCCATGCTTTTTTAGCTTGGTTCATAGTATTTTTGTAGGCCAATCTTGCATTTTTTATATCACTTTGGCTCCTACATTTTACAGCAAGGATCAGCCTTGATTTTGCTTCCCTACAGTCTTGGTTATACCACTGGTTTTCTAGCTCTAAATGTTCCTTTTTTTTATTCCCTTCTTTTTTATAAACTTTACTCAGAAGGGGGGATAAGGCATCGACCAACTTATAATGTAGTTCAAGGACACCCTGTGTGCCTAATAGAGGCAACTGGGGTGTCCCAATGATTTCATTGAATTTATTATAAATGTTGGTCAATGCTTCTTTTTTACCCAAAATGTATGACCATTTTATAGCACGCCTATTATTAGATATCTGTAGCTCTCCAACAGGGGAGTTTAATGGGCCTTCTACAGGTAGTCTAAGAAAAAAGGGTGCAGAGTCTAACCATAATTGGAGAGGAAAGTGATCACTCTCCGTTCTGGAGTCAATCTTAAAGTCGATTATTAATCTCCATAGATTCCGAGAGGCCATTACAAAATCTATGTGTGACCTAAGATTTCCCTTAAAATAAGTGGGAGCTGATGGTCTATCTGAAGGGAAATGATCATTACATGCTTTTAAGTCATGTGACACAGTCATCTGTAGAATCTGTGTGGCAGCTATTGAGCTTTTAACAAAACTTAAAGTCTCTAGGGGCATGATGTCATTAGCAGCATCTTGTTCATCAAACAATCTTTCTAAACCCTGAATGGGTTCATATTTGCAATTGAAATCTCCACAGATTAAAAACTGAGCATTATCTCCTAGATCTTCTAAAGTGGAATCTAAAATTTCTATCACCTTTGATTCCCTGTTAGATGGGTATGGTCTATTATAGATGTTTATTAAGTAGATGACTCCTTTCTTACTAGTCACAATTTTTAGACCTAACAGGTCAGGACAGGAGATAGATAACTGGCTGACCTCTAACCCAGATGACCAACCCCCCGGATGCCCTTCCTCTATTTGATGGTATCGCTTTAGAGCTGATGGTTTTATATCCTACTCTATGGGGGGGTTTCTACCATCCAGGTTTCTTGAAAGATGATAATATCATGTTTTTCAATATATGAACACAATACCACGTTCTTCAAGTTCCTGGAAAGGCCAGCAATATTCCAGGATAACAATCTAATATTAGAATTATCAATTACACGTAGGGGAGATTTCCTTAATATATTGTCATCACTAACAGTATCATCCACAAATGTGACTAGAGAATTTACTACTTCTACTTTATAATCGTCAATATTATTACCTAGTGTCTCTAGCCGTGCTGCATGGGACTTCAGAGCCGTATCTACTCCAGTTTCATCTTGCTCACCCCGCCGATCTTGGGAAATCCCAGCTGTATATGACTGCTCATCTGTTAATGTGATTAGAGACCTCGGTAATACCATGATTTTCGAACCAAAAGTTTCACTACTTTTAGGAGTCCCCTTCGATTGGTTAACCAATACTGGAACTGGAGTTATATTTTTATCAACTTTTGGGAGTCAATCATTTACATCTAGTGTACTCAATATTGTGTATCTATTCTCCGTAGGGATTTCAAAAATTGATGGACTATTAGTACGTATAAATCTTTCCCTGTTCATAGTTTGTACTGATCTATCTAAATGTCTATAGAAGTAACCCAAAGAGTGTACACCCACAGTGTTCTCTCCTAATGCAAAAGACGCTGCTCTTAGTGGGGTTGTTGCAACATGTTGGGGGTGTCTGAAATTTATAATAACACAGTCCCCCTTACATGTTTTCCTTGTATTACCTAACCAGCAGACTCGTCTAGTGGACAGTATTTGGTCTGAGAAATTAGTAGGAAAGCCACCGTTTTTGTTTAACCAAGCAACTGATTTCCGTTTAAGTGAATCGTGTGTTTCATCTCGGAAATTAGATGTTGCTGGGTCAAGTGGAGGAACATTAGATAAAACAACAACGTAAGGTTCGCAAGCTGGTGGAAGATTGACACAGTGTGAGTTTTGTGCTAAAGCTCTGGACCCCTCACTACTGGATGGAGCTATATTGGTTCGACTACCATTGCCAACTGGTGGCGGTAATCTCGTAGAACTGATAAGGTTCCCACCCTCCGGTATAGGTAGCGAAACAGTGTGAGCAGGTTGTATCGGTGCCTTAGGCAAATTTTTAGACTGTTTCATTTCATCTAAAAGACCACCCAGCCTCAGTACCTCAGTTGACAATATTTCAATTTTCTCTACAAGAGGCTTAATCATAAATGCTAATTTTTCCTCAAAAATTTTGGCTATGACCCCCGAGAGAGCAGAATTCTCGACCTCGTTAAGGGTCGGAGTTTTAACATGGGCCACGCTGTTTCTCTGGGATTGGTCTGGCAGTGTCTTGTGGTGAACACTTCCCTTCTTAGGTTGGGGCTTTCTACATTTTCTAACCGCTCTTTTCGGGGGAGATGGAAATAATACAGACTCTTTTGGGGACTCCAATACATCTTGACTTAAAGTGTCATCATCATTATCCACAATAGAATGAATCGAATTTTCCATTAAGGGAGCTTCGATTAAAGGATCCACTATGGCAAGAGTGTTAACGCTAACATCTAAGGGTAACTCCATATTATCTGTGAAAGATTCCTTTCCTAACGATTTCCGTCTTTCACTGTTGATCATGTTAACCCTTTTAACCAAAAAATTATCCATTGTAATTTTAGCTTTAGCCATGACAGTACACAAGTCACGTTAATAAACAATTACAATTATAGTCAACAAAACAGGAGAATCATTAGAGTGGCAAATTTAGAAACCAGCACAATAAGAATGACTACCACTAATCGTTTTTATGTCACATAAATAGCAGTAACTACAACGCTGCAAAATATGGCCTATATATTAACAGTCTCGTAGTACACTCAGCAATAACTCGTGACTGACAGAGACCCTTAAAAACGATTTATACTTGCAATTGTAGCGTCTTCCACACTACTCAAGGGGGGTGGCCCAACCCGACCTCCTCCGGCCTCCTAACGGCCACACAACGGCCCGCCCTTTGCCCGGGCTTAGCCCGGCGCCACCCGCGCGCGGTCCCGCGACGCGGGGAGTGATGCTGACTTTAATGCGCCTCCGGGCGCTAGGCAGATGACGCTGTGTCCGGTGTGGGCCCGGGGAGTCTGGGTACTGAAGTCCACACTCACCCTCCCTCCGCGCTGCGGCCACGCAGGTCTGAAACACGGCGGCGGGAGGGGGGGGAGGGACTTTGCAGTGGCTGGAGAGTGGCGAGAGTCAAGGTCAGCCAGGTATGACCAGGGGCAGCTGAGGGCGATAGCAAAAGAAACACCCGCTCCACCGGGAGTGATGCTGACTTTAATGCGCCTCCGGGCGCTAGGCAGATGACGCTGTGTCCGGTGTGGGCCCGGGGAGTCTGGGTACTGAAGTCCACACTCACCCTCCCTCCGCGCTGCGGCCACGAAGGTCTGAAACGCGGCGGCGGGAGGGGGGGAGGGACTATGCAGTGGCTGGAGAGTGGCGAGAGTCAAGGTCAGCCAGGTATGACCAGGGGCAGCCGAGGGCGATAGCAAAAGAAACATCCGCTCCACCGGGAGTGATGCTGACTTTAATGCGCCTCCGGGCGCTAGGCAGATGACGCTGTTTTCGGTGTGGGCCCGGGGAGTCTGGGTACTGAAGTCCACACTCACCCTCCCTCCGCGCTGCGGCCACGAAGGTCTGAAACGCGGCGGCGGGAGGGGGGGGAGGGACTATGCAGTGGCTGGAGAGTGGCGAGAGTCAAGGTCAGCCAGGTATGACCAGGGGCAGCCGAGGGCGACAGCAAAAGAAACACCCGCTCCACCGGGAGTGATGCCGACTCCAATGCGCCTCCGGGCGCCAGGCAGATGACGCCGTGTCCGGTGTGGGCCCGGGGAGTCTGGGCACTGAAGTCCACACTCACCCTCCCTCCGCGCTACGGCCACGAAGGTCTGAAACGCGGCGGCGGGAGGGGGGGAGGGACTATGCAGTGGCTGGAGAGTGGCGAGAGTCAAGGTCAGCCAAGTATGACCAGGGGCAGCCGAGGGCGATAGCAAAAGAAACACCACTTAGTCACTTGAATCACTATCTTTGTTCGTCTGTTAATTTTGCACGAACTTGCTTCACTTGTATTTTTTTTTTCTCCATTTACAGTTCTCAATTAAGAGTATGTGGACTGGACCACACCACATAATACAGGTGGAGTAACCTTAAGTATATTGATATACTAGGGACAGGAAGGGAACTTAGCATAGGGATCCAACAGTCCTGATGAAAGCCGGTAGAGATACGGATTCCGGCAGAAACATGTCGACCTTCATGCAGAACAGAAGGGTGTAGCGTGCATCAAAAACTCACTTCACCACCATCCTAGGGTATGAATTACATTTTTAACCCTGGCAAGAGAATCCAGGAATAAAATTGTTATTGGGATATCCCTTTGTTAGTTTTAAGATTCACCATCTGCACTTTTCAGTTGGATCCTTTTTTCTTCCTTTTTTTTACAAGTTTGTATTGTCTCCCCCACCTCATTGCTCCACCTCAAGCGTTGGCTTTGGCTGAGACATTGCAGCAGCCCTTTGATGAAGCATGCCACAATACGTTGTGAGTGAGGGCAGTTTTTACAAAGTAATTGTGCTTTTGCTACACCTTATCGTAAATTGATACTTGAAACAATCACGATCTCATGAAACCTTACTTCTTTACTGTGTGTTGATACTTATCTTGAGGAAGTTGAAGTAAGGTGTTATCGTTCTCCCCCTTCTTCTTTGTGTAGAGTTTTGTGCAAAATAATAGCGTTATGACACTGCCAGTATTGACTACATCATAGTGCTTTTTATTTTTTTACTTTCTGCCATGCTGCACAGATATGCTAGTGTACAACATAGTTAAAACAAATTGACAAACCCAATGGAGCTGATTTGGGCGAGACCTACTGGCTTTGCCAACGCTTGCTTTGAGCAATGAGGTCAGCAGGAGACGAGAGGAAATGCCACTCCTTTCTGGTCCAGCACACTTTGGGCAGTCACAACCTTTACCAGCTGATTGAGCTCCTGTGGACATTGAGGGAGCTGTGCCTCAATGGTGGGGAAGGGCATAAATACGTACACATTGTACAGAATGTGGTTGGATGTGGTTCCATGTATGTAGATATCGTTTGGTGATATTAGAAAATAGTCAACAGCTTTAAATTCCATGTTCGTCTTCTCAGGGAGCTAGCGTCTTTCCTTCTGAAGGATGGCACGAACCCATCAGTTGCTCAGTCCCTATAGTTCTGTAGCAATGATCTCTTCTTAGGTATTTCCAAACTTTGCTGGCTGCCCATCATGCAGCTGCAATGTGGGTCTCGGGCCCCAGTGCTGCCCACTCTCAAGGGATTCCTTGTGAAGTAAGGAACCTAATTAAATGAGCCTGTTTAATACAAGTACCCACTGTTTAGGTAGAGGGCGGGCCTTATAGCATGGGTGGCACATCAGGAACTTTTCTCCATGATCTCTGTCAGTGGTGATACCTGCAATCCCTGATTCTGATTAATCTGACAAAGAAGAGGCATGCATGCACTGAGTGAATGTGACCACCTGTTCTTGTTAGCAAAATATGTGTTTAAAAGTTAATATATCAATGGATTACGTAGATTATTTTACTTGCTGTTAATTTGCTTTTCAATTTCCTAGTTTCTTGTTAATTATATTAAAGCATGTGCCAGATGCTAATTCTAGAGAGTAGGAAATTGCGTTATTAGTTGAGGGGAAGCCCCACTCATGCAAAAGCCACAATCCTTGTCAGGATGAACAACTAAAGTCTCTAAATTAACCTATGCTCTCTGGTAGCTTGGCACAAAGCAGCCAGGATTAATTTAGAGGCAATTAAAGTATGTATACAGCACACAAACAGAAATAAGGTGCAAACAACTCACAAGTCAAATCCCAAACCAATTTAGAAAAATAGAGTCAATGTTAATAAATAAAAGGATACCACAACAAACAAAATCCAATCTGGAGATCCAGGAGATATGCAGATTTAAAGTTTTTAGTAATTATAGTGCCTAAAAGAACAAACTGCCTTTTGTGGTCCTCTTGTTGTGCCAGACCGGGGTAAGTCACAAGTTCACTCCCACCTCGATGGAGCTTGGGTCAGATACAGGAACCTGGTTAGCCCGGCTGAAACAGTTGCCTTCTTAAAGTCGGCGCAAAGAGTGACATTCATGGTGGAGGAGGCCTCAAGGAGCAGGGAGAGCATCGTGGATTGTTGTCACTGTAGCAAGAAGAGCGGGCCGGGTGGCCTGGCCAGTTGTCATTGTAGCACGAAGTGCTGCTCGGGCAGCACAGACAGTTATTGCTCAATCTTTGCGATCTTTAATGTCCAAAAATTATAGAATCCCTTTGGATAAATCACTTGTAACACATTCACACCTCCACATCCAATCTCAGAGCAATAATCTTCATTAACCCCAACCTGGATTGAATTTTTATGGTATCAAATGATGACATATTGTTTTTTTTAACTATTTTTTATATCAGCTTGTATTTCTTGTTCGTTAACTAATCGGTTAGAGAGATCACAATAGACACATATTTATTAATTTCTTTCAAACATCCCCATATGTCCACACGATTTAGTATATTTCAAAGCGTCGACGCGTTTCGGTGGTGTCAATCCAATATAGACCACCTTTTTCAAGGCTCAATTCGATCCTCTCTTTCTAATACATCAATTGGCGCTAAAAACCGGAAAGACGCCCTATGAGGGTCTGATGTGCAGAAAACTGCTCTAAGAGAATATTGTGGACAACACCGGATTGAATTGGCTACAATATTACATAAAAAAAGTACTTAATAAGGTGTAGTCTCGGGACTTCATATCAACACATGGAAACAACCATTATCTTTTAGAAAAACGTCCACTTCCTGTAAATAAGGTGGAATATTATCTATGCCCCTGATTTTATACATAGTGCAATGAAGGAGGGCCTAGACGACTGTATATAAATATATATATGGAGGACATAAGAGATTGTCCACATGATCGCCATTCACAGAGAAAAGGGTCCCATCTGTCATTAGAAATGGTATCGACCTCTGAGATTGGATGCGGAGGTGTGACTATGTTACAAGTGATTTATCCACAGGGAATCACATTTGTGGACATTAAAGTTCATATAGAGCCCTGTTCCTTTGGTGTGAGGGGCCTCTCTCCTTATAGTTTTGTGTGAATCTTTGCAATGGCAGTCACTGTGGGCTGTCATTGCTGTAGTGCAAAGTGCATATCTAGTGTTGCGGTCATCACTGGAGCTTCGCATCCGTGGTCATGGCAGATGGCATGAAGGGGGTCTGTTTGTGATTGTGAAGAGCCCAAACTTCAGCATTTCACCTTTTCTTATTGAGAGTAGTTCGGACCGATGCCAACCAAGAGTCAAGGGTCTGGTGGGCACCTCTTTAGGATCAGCAACTCACTCCAGCAGAGGCCAGCAGGGCTCAGGAAGCTCCAGGTGCAGATCAAGGCAGGTCTAGT
Source organism: Triturus cristatus (assembly GCF_964204655.1). Taxonomy (NCBI): domain Eukaryota; kingdom Metazoa; phylum Chordata; class Amphibia; order Caudata; family Salamandridae; genus Triturus; species Triturus cristatus. The sequence goes on along the minus strand of NC_140584.1, from coordinate 1,171,198,986 downwards.
TGCTTCATGTCAGCTGGGCTGTTGCAGGGAGGCCTCTGGCACTTGTTATGACTTTGTAGCTCAAACAGGTCAACCAACTGACACTTGGAGTCACTGAGATGCAAGTAAGCAGGCCCAGTCTTTCTTCTCAGAAAGAAAGACAGTCCTCAAATAGCAGGGTACTTCTCTGGCAGCAGGGCAGTCCTTCAACTGTAATGTCCACTTGTGCAGGTGTGCTCTGATCAGTGGCTTTATTGGTCTAATATTTATACCTTGTGCAAGCTTGTGTGTGTGAGGGGACAGCCTGTCTTACCCCCACATCTGGTTCTGGAAAGTTCTTCCCTTCCCCTGTCAATGCTCCAAGAATTCTGGGTTGACAAAAGACAGGGAGAGCTGGTGTTAGATTTCTGTGTGTGTGCATAAGGCAAAACCCTTTGAAATATAAGTGAAGCTGGGTATAGCTTCTCTCAGTTATCCAGTATAGATGGCCCCTTTGTGTTACTGTCTAGAAACAATACACACACCCCAACAATAGAGTCATTTATAGTCCTGTAACCCAGGACACTAGCAGAAGGCACAAATGGTTAGGACAAGAAAATGCCAAATTTCGAGAAGTAGCATTAGCAGAATTGTAATTTAAAATCCAACTTCGCCATTAAAGAGGGTTTCAAATTACTACTCATTTGGGTGTGAACAGCATATCGCTGTCTGCTCCCAATCCAAAGTTATCACTTATTAAATATAATAAGGTACCCCAGTGTTAGTCAATGGGAGACAGTACAGCATCAGTAAAAAATAACTTTGGAAATGTATTATCGTTAAGACATGTAACTCTGAAACCTACATGTCCAACTTTTGAAACATAATGCACTCTATCCTATGAGCCTTTAAGGCCTACCTTAGGGATGACTTATAAGTATTAAAATGGAAAGATTACGCCTGCCAAAAGTTATATTTTACCAGTTCAAAATGACCGTTTAAAACGGCATTACAGGCTGCATTGGCAGGCCCGAGACATGTTTGAATGTGTTGCTTTAGTAGTTGGTACAATAATTGCTGCAGGCCCACTAGTAGCATTTGATTTACAGGCCCAGGGTACATGGAGTACCGAAAACTAGGGACTTACAAGTAAATTAAATGTGTAAATTGAATGCAGTCTAATTTCAACATATTCAAAAGAGAGAGCACAAGCACTTTTGCACTGGTTAGCAGTGGTAAAGTGCACAGAGTCCTAAAGCCAACAAAAATGAATTCAGCAAAACAGGAGGAGCGAAGGCAAAAAATTTGTGGGAAATTCCACGCCATGGATTTGAGGCCTAACAAAGGGTAATGATATTACCGATATTTTTTTTATAGTTTTCCTACATTATCAGGTTATTGAGTTGACATCAGTTTTCACTTCCCACAGATCACTGGATAAGTAATATCGCAAGACTCGATTGTTGTATTATTTGGTTAAATCTAGTTGTGACAAGGCTTCCTATGCAAAATAAGCACATATATTTTCTCCCATTTGACTCGTTTCACTTTAAATGTGCCTAAATTGCTTTAATCGAAAGTCTTAGAATAGATTAATGAAGTCAAAACATGTGCCTCTATTTAAATTTAAATTAATAATGGTTTCCATCACATCTCCTAAGGTACTCTACAACAGTAAAAAAAATTTTTTTAAATCAAGGTCTATTTATTAAAACGTTGCAACAACCACAGTTGAGGTAAAGATGTCTGACAAGAACTAGGATTAAAAGTGACAATCTTCCACACCTACCTCCAACCCCTCCTCCTAATTCAGTTTGAATATTTGGTTTTGGTTTGACACTATGACATGGTCTGAATCACTCACAAATAGAGATCAGGCAAGAGCTCATGAGCAAATTATTCTCAACGAGTATCAAACAATGTCATATGTGTATGGTACACCACAAGAGACTGTAGATTTGAACATAGAACTGTAACAATCTCACATATATGTGATCACACACCTAAAATAGGATTTGTGGCTGTTGTAGCATAAAAAACAACCCACCTCCCCCACACTCTATTTATCTGCACTACTTCTTGTGTTTTGATGCTTTTTTTAGCATCAAGAAAATCTCCTCTTTCCAAGAAATTTCTGAAAGTTCAGTCATGGCCCTGTAGGATATGATGGTTTAATCTTAACCCAGTTTCATTTTATCTTAATTTTTACTCCTTTTCTTATTGATTACACTATGGTAAGATTCCGTGTGACTGCATCCGTTCCTGATGCTCCGAAAGCCTGCATAAGGAATCAGTAGTCTTCCGCAAGGAGATGCTGCAGGACAGCTAAGAGCTTCTACAGCAGAGCTGGATCTCAAGAGAGAGTAACGCCACACACTAACTGAGACGCCAGAAGGGATGCACAAGGGACTCCAGACAGAAGAATGGCAAGTACACACTCAATGATTGGATATGAGTCTTGTGTTTTGAAACAGAGCCTCACTCATTGGGTCCTTGTCTCACTCCTTGGAGCACAGTGTTTAAGTCATTGAGTTCAAGTCTCAAGTATTTGTGCTCCATCTCTTTATTTGGGTGTGAAGGACACCCTAACTCTTCGGGTGATAGTCTCATTTTTGGAGTATATCCTTTTAGTATCACAACTTGCTTTACACTGGTTCTAAACTGGTGTGAGCCTCACACATTGGAACAGATTCTCCTGAAAGGGTTTGAGTTACACACCTGGGTGCGTTGTCTCTAGTTACTGTGAGTTGTTTGTCTTGGTGCACAGATTACCATTCATTGGGCGTGATTCTCAGGTCTAGAGCAAAGTTGTGTGACCTGCTTCTGTGGTCTCAAGATGTCAGGGATTAATTCAGTTGTAACAATCTTAGTCATTTACCATTGCTTTCTTTGGACCACATCACTACAGGACCTGGACTGAATTGATCAATTACCCCTCTTTACCTCAGTGGTAACGAGTCACAGAGGTTTGCCTAGCGATCTCCACTAGGCACCCAAGCAGTTTACAGCCCCCACCACGCCATGCCTGAAAGGACATATTGACTTCCATATGCCAAAAAAGAGCAATAATCCATATGGGTGGTTCCCGGGGAAAGGGCGCCCTCTTAAGCACCACTCTCCCCAGCATCTGCCACACACATGCAGTCTTTAGACTGCATGCGGTAGTTCCAATAATAAACCAGGCTCCTCGATCAGCAATGCCAGAAGCTGAGCACCCTCAACTAATCCCGCCAGCGACAGTTTCTCAGCAGTTACTGCCATTAGCCAGCCTTCTGGCAGCATGCTACATATGGGCTGTAATAACTCCCCATAACTCCTCATCCGAGTGATAAGGGCCACCCTGATTTGCTTACCTGCCCAGAGAAGGAAGGTAGGAAGGGAATTATGCTGTCCGAACAGGCTAGAAGGCAAGGGGCACAGGAAATTCTGAATAGAATAAAGACAGCAGTGGAGAAGCACCATCTTAGAAACAGCTAATCTACCCATTGGCAATGGAGACAAAGTGTTGAAAAATGCCACCAATGATCGCAGTGAGTTCAGCACCCTCCCAATCCGTGGTGCAACTGCTCTTCTTTTGTAACCGTCATGCCTAAATATCGAAAACGGTCAAGTTCCCACCTCAGCCCAAATCATGGAGATGGTCTACCTTGGTCCCCACCAATGCCGTCAACGGAAACAACAATTTATTTCAATTAATTCTCAGACTGTACACTTCTCCAAACTAGTCCAAAAGTCGCAACAAGACCACAAGGGGCTATCTGGGGGTCTTAAGATAGAACATAGCATCATCCGCATACGGTGACAAAATGTGCTGCGTCTCATCCAGCTCTAAGCCCCAGTCATTCATTACCCGTCACCCCCAAATTGCCATGGGCTCTAACACCAAGGCAAACAATAGGGGCAACTTTGGGCAACCCTGCCGAGTCCCTCTCCCCGATTCCCAGCTGTCCAACCGACTATACCCAGACTCTGGTGCTGGGACATGTGTAGAGTAATCGGATCCATGCCCGAAAGTGCGGCCAAAAACCCATGAACCTCAAGATTTCAAGCAGGTACACAGTATCAAAAGCTTATGCTATGTAAATCGAGACCAGCGTCATTTTCTCGTCCATTTTTTCTACCTTATGTAGTACATGTGTAAGTCTCCTCGGATTCCTCCCTGTATTGTGGCACTAGATAAACCCGCACAGGTCTTCGTACACCAGGCCCTTCATTGTAGGGTTCAGGAGATTGGCCAGGATTTTACGTAGAATATTCTCGGCCGTGTTAATAATTGTGAGCGGTCGGTATGCTGCTGGGTCCAACCTATCCCCACCTGACTTTGGCAGCATACAAATATCCCCTTCCCCAATGGTCAGAAGCAGAAACCCATCTCCCTGGTTCCCAGGAACGCCTTGAGAAGCCGCTAAGGGAGAGCAGCCAAGAAGTCCTGGTAGAATTCCTCCAGGAATCCGTCCCCCAGGAACCTTCTTCTTAGGAGCATCTGCAGCGTAGCACATAACTCTTTTAGGGTTACATCCAAGCCCAAGTCTACTATCAAATCCCCATCAATCCGTGGGAGATCAATATGCCCGAGGAAAGCCTGAATCTGGTCAACCATGGTATGCGAGCTCCCCTAAAGATCTCGCCCAAATGATTCCAAAAGGTGGCCACAACAGCAGCCTACGAAGTCACTGTCATGCCAGCCACAGTAATTAAATGGGATATAAAAGTAATGGCCCTCTCCATATGCAAGATCCAGGCCAAAAGTCTGCCTGACTTATCGTTCTCACAATGCAACTTCTGACACTACTGCTTCCGAGTGCACCTATCCAACCTGTCCCACGTGCCCTCAATCCAACAGTGCTCGCAAGTCGCCTCCGGCCGGAGCTCTGGATCGGACAATTTCTGCAAGTGTAAAGCAGCCAGTCCAGGCTCCTCTATATGAAATTCCTTCTGCAGATGTCACCGCACCTCACGTCAGCCCGATGCATTGGCCCGCAATACGGCGTTCATGGCTTAATAGAGTTGCCCTACAATGTGTTGTGGCCCAATTATACCCCATGTAGTCAGACAGCGCCTTTTACTCACCCATCCCACAGGACATGCACAGGGAATCTCCACACTGGGCCCCGCGCTGCAGCTCCACCCCCCTTCAACATGCAGGAAAATGGGGTACGCTCAGAAAAGAACCTTTACTCTTGATGCTTAATTCCAAGGATTGTTCCATAAGTAGATGGAAGTGGGAGCGGATACAAGCAATGGCGTGGAGATTAAGGCATTCGGAATAAACAGATTTATAGGACTAGGTCAATCATACAATTCTTATCTTTCTAGAGTGTAGAAATGTATTGCACAAAGTCAAAGCAGACCACCCTTCTGATTTCTATTCAAACTTAGCAAAATTTAAAAATGTAGATTGGTTAGGGCACAGCAGTTGTGATTCACCTTTTTCAGAATTGTTGTTTTTAGATTGCGGTGTATTGCAAGTTGTGACCCACTGCTTTATTGCATCTCACCAGAGACATGATTGGTGAAAGTACTCAGAAGTAGTTCTCGGTATAGCATACCATATTGTGGTATCATATTTCTCTATAAAAGTCTTTTTGATGTTTTTTGTTTTATAAATATTATTTTTACATTTAGTTTGTAATTTTATAATCTTTTCATTATTTTCTCTAATTGTCCCCTTAAAACAAGGTACTGCAAATAACTTTTTGGGTCTATTTATTTCACTTCAGAATGTTTGTTTACATTTTTATATTTAAATACTATTCTTTCCACTACCTGATTGGTAAATATAGAGATGCTGCTTTAGTCCGCATAAGACTATTCAGAGGTAGATTGCCCGTACAGAACATTCTTGTGCTAATATCTCATCTCCTGAGCCTAACGGGAGCTGTTACAAGTCACAGTGATTGATGGTCATACCAAATCCTGCCTCAGCTTGTGCAGATAATTCTTATATAACTAAGCCAAAACATTGGCAGGAAACCTGTATTTTAAACGTTCTAGAGCCAAGAGATCTGTTAAGGGTGAATGCTAAATCCAGGTAATTGAAAACAAATATATCACAGTCTGTATGTGTTATCGCGTTTGTCACATGACCAAGTTAAAACTCTGGAATCTATTTTAGATGACAATTTAAAGATGGCAGCAAAAAGAACAAATAATGGATAGAATGCTGAACAAATCAAACATTTACCCCGAGTCACAGATCTGGGTTTGATCCATCATCATTTTATTCACCACGCCACCCGACCCCTGTTTGATCCCAGCCAAATGCAAATCAGTCTTGACTCTGTGCCTCGTGGGAACAGTCCAGCCCGAACTGCCAGGCCAGGTCCTCGCTGGGCCAGAAACAAGCATCCAGGGATTTGGTTTCAGGGAATCACCACTCATCAGCCAAACTAGCTTAAATCTAGTGCCACAGTGAGCACGGGACCCACGTCTTGGCATACCCTTCCCACTTGGGTTGACAAAAGCCAAATTAACAGGATGCTTGTTTCCGGTCAATGGAGGACCTGGCGTGACAGTTCAAGCTGGACTGTTCCCATGAGGAGCAGGGTCAAGACTGATTTATATATGGCTGGGTCCAAACTGGGGTGGTGTGGTGAGTAAAAAAACGATGGATTAAACACAGATTTGTAACTGGGGGTGAAAGTTTGCATTGTTCAGCATTCAACCCATCATCTGTCCTTTTTACTTTAAAGATTGTGGCATACTTGAATGAGATGTTACTTTAGTCTATTTCTTTGTCTACACTATTTCTATAAGAACCTCTTGTGTCTGATGCTGGCAGGGAACCCGTCAACACTTGGTTTAGCTGCTTGAGCTAACGAAGGACTTCTGAAGAAGTCATACATCATTTTTAGGTCATACAGCAAGTAGTTTGACAAAAACCCACAGGATTATCCCCATGACAGTGTACAGAAAACCACCCTAATTACCAGTGTGAGGATGATGAAGATGATGAAATGAGATTTCTGAAGCACGCAGCAATTCATGGGAGTGTCCGAAGGATAAGCTCACAGGTAGGGCTGCTTAAATTTGAAAAAAAAGTCATGTTTTGAAGATATAGACAGTTTCGACTGAGCAAAGGTCTTGCAGGAGCTTATTCCAAGTTGATGGACGCAGATAGGAAAAGTGAGCACCCACCCTCTCTGGCACGCAGTATCTTGGGAACCATCGCTAGAGACCTGTTTGAGGATTGCAGATTCCTAGTGGGAAGATAGGATCTAATTCTAGAACCAGATAACCAGGGCCGGTTTGATGAAGCAATTTGTGAGTGAGTATAAGAGGTTTGAACAGATTGCACTTCCCCATCAGCAGCCAGTGCAGAGAGTGGAGGTGAGGAGGCACATGCATTCTCAATGGGAGATTGAGGAGTAGGCGGGCTGCTGCGTTTTGTTTCACCTGGAATCTGTTAATCAGGGAGACCAAGGCACAGGCCGTTTGCATAGTCCAGCCTTGACGTGATGAGTGCTTGATTGACTGTTTTCCTAACTGGGATACGGAGGAAGTGAAGAAACTTTTTCAGTATGCAGAGCCGGCCAAAACACGATCCCACCACAGAGTTTACTCGTTGCTGGTAGGACAGGAGATTGTCGAACTTGACCCCTAAGTTCTTAACAACTCCTGATTGTAGGCCAAAAGGGAGAGCCACATCTGGCTAAAATGTCAGTCAGGCTGTAGGGAGATTGTGGCTGAAGAACAAACCTTTGGTTTTATCTGCGTTACACTGTAGGTTAAGGATCATCCAATGAAAAACAACAGCTAGGCAGGATTTAATAAGGTCTGGTGCAATCTATGAGTAAGGAGTGAAATGATGATAGTATTCTTTCCCCACATGAGTGTCCATGGATGTGCTCCAGTCTTACCCACACAAGCAAGGATGACACTGCACTCACCTACCTGTAGATAAAATGTCACATGCTACCACTCAACATGCAAATTCTGCTCGAACCAAGCTGACATTCTTGTTCTTCCCAGAATCACATTGAAACTAACAGATTCTCAGTCACAGGTCCTGGACTATGGACTTATTAAGCATCATTAAGGAACCCAACCACATATACACCAGGGAAAAAACTAAAACCCGCCACTTCAAACCCACACACTCCAGACTTGCAATGAGAAAGGGTGCAACTGGGATCATCACCAGCAGCAAAATAATTTGTTGTCAGCTGAAAGTCACTGTCTGTCAAACTACTGCAACACCAACACCAGGACTTCCCAGAGACATTCAGTGCTCTCTAATGCCACCATGATCATGTCCCACTGACATACATCCTGTGACACGTCGATGATGTAAACATATGCCATCAGGATTATTCACCATAACAAGGATTGTGAAAACGGATGTATAATTTATAAATTGGTGATTATAGCTTCTTCCAGCCAAGTAACCATTAGACTACAACTAATTTACAAAGAACCACCAGAGGGCGCAAAACCAAAAAGGTCAATTAGACACTCCAGGTCAACAAGGGCTTTGATCTCGACTTCCATGGTGAAGGACCATGTCATGCAGTGGCGCTTCTGCCAGCTCTTCTCTGGGCTCACTAAAATTCTGGATGGGGACAATATTATTTTTGCTCTTCTTGCCATTTAGGTTTGTTTTAGACAAAAAAATTGCCAGAGTCTGTTGTGTAAAACAGTCAATGACCTTGATGCGCAGGGATTTTTCTCCCTGTTTATGAAGGCTATTGATGGATTGCAATGATGATCCACGGTAGGAAAATCTAGTGCCGGGTCTCTCACCCTAAATAGGGTGGGGCAACCTATATTATAACCTGGCAGCCCAGTAGTAGATGGATCACCTGGCAAAGTGTTTCCACTGGTGGAAACTCTGTGCTTTGTCTACATCTAAAAGAGGCGGCTGGACCTTGAGTTTAATAGGGCAAGAGCCCTACCCATTTTACAGTAGAGTTGCCACTCACCAACCTGTAAATGAGCCTCCAGGTTATTAACATAATAAACAAAACGTGACATGATGTTGAAATTATTGTAAAAAAAATACATTTAGATGCCTATCATTCGTTTTAAGATGTTTCAAAAGCAGACACTCATTTTCTTATTCTACTCTTTGTTCCAACAGACCATAACTTTGAAAATACATTTATAGGAGATGTAAACATCTTTGAAACTAATGACTTCAATACATTGATATTAGAAATTGTTACCAACACGTAGGCCCTTATTCTGAGTGGCCTATTAGTTGGATGGCTCCAGTAGCTGGCCATCAGAAGTATGAATCAGTGGTGCTTCCCAAGTCCTTTATTGTTTGCTCCCAAAGATTTCCGCTGTTCAAAACATGTGAAACTCTGGTGGAAACTGAAGGGAGAAATGGGGAATTATTGTGTGAATAGGAACCAGAAATACCTATTCCCCTAGTAATTCCTCATTTCTCAGTGAAACCTGTAAAATTGACCATGCCCACCACCTTGCTCTTGTTGGACTGTCTCTCTGCTGGAGCAAGATGCATCTTCAAGCTTGCTTGATTATGCACAGAGTGGAACATGAGGGCACTCCTAGATACCGCGCCGGAAAGATTTAGTTCTCAGGTGGGCAACATTATTAAGGAGCGCAGAGTCACTCTTTGAAATATAATAAAGTTGAAATCGATGAAACGTTGTTTGGATAATGCCCAAATACTTAGGAACTCCTTTCTGTTAGAAAAATCATGGATGACCGCAATAAGTCCACCGAAATCGTGTCCTCCTCAATATGAATTTTATTCCTCTGGGCAAGAACATCTGTAATGAGCGACTTCTAGTTTCCGAATGCCATCCAATATATACCATTCCCTATTCATCACCACCCCATATTCCAATGCTCGCTCACAGTGTTTTCATAACATAACAACAACTGATATTTCGATTTAAATAACAACATATGTAACACATCTCTACCCCAGCCACCCTCCCCCAGCAAAGGAATACATAAAAACATAAACCATAATTGTTGTATGCAATTTTATTCCAAAATGTAATCATTACATTTTGCTGGCAATTTGCGTGTTCTGCAACTGTTCGCACGTTTCATAGTAACATTATGATTCACCATGGCAGGCAACAAGGCATTGGCCTGTACATTACCTGGCACACTTGTTGATGATGCCAACTCCTTGTTTGTCTCAATTCTACACTTTTTTATTTTTTAAAACTAATCTCAACTTCACAACTATTTTTGCATTTTAACCACCACGGCACAAGATTAGTGCTAGGCTTGCATCCTCTCAATAACTCAAATGGACTCCGCTCAATCACAGAATTAGGAATGGTTCTATATGCTAATAACATGGATTGCAATCCTTTCCTCCAATGTAATCCTCCCTTCACAGCTTACTAAATAGCATATTTCACTACGCAATTGAATCTCTCAACTTGACCATTGGATTCAGGTGAGATACCAAGAATCTCTTAAGAACAATGCCACATTCATAATTTTGAGTCTAGGTACCAGTACATTGCAGACCATTATCCAAAACAATTTTTGTGGAATGCGCTCTCTGCAAAACAATTCATCCAAAAATTCCACAATACCTTCTCACATAACTTCCTTGACCATCTTGATCTTAGGCCACTTTGAGAAATAATCTTCCACAACAATGCCGAACGCTGTATGCCTGGGTAAAACTGCAAAAGGACCAATAATTCCCAACTTCCTCCTCAATCCTGTAGGTTCCACTGGGATTGAATCAGCAATGAGAGGCTTGGCCGACATGTCGCTAGAAGTACACTCACAACACGATCTAAGCTGATGATCAACCATGACATCAATGCCAGGCCACCAGAAATGTTCTCTGACACGTCTCTTTGTACCAGATATTCCCTAAAATCCTTCATGTGGACAATCAATGATTTTCTTTCTTAGTCCAAAAAGCGGCACAAATTTGTCTTCCATTCTCAACTCCTAATTCTTCATGTACTCTAAAAAATCACATCAATTCCTCCAGGACCTTACGTTCCTCAGACCATCAACTTCCAATGCATTTAGCAAGCATCTTCAAACTAGAATTCAAATTGATTTCATCACACCATTTAGATTCCTGAATAGCAGAATTTCTATGGCAATCAAATTTACATCAGTAACTGTACACACCACTTCACGTTTCTCCTCCATTTCACTTCCAGGATTCTCCACTGTCATTGGTAATCTTGACATGCAATCAGTATGAATATTGGACTATTGTTTTTGCCTGGAACATACTCAACTCTATATTGGAATGCTTGCAGTCTAGATGCCAACCTGGTCAACTTAGCTGTCATGACTCATCCACCACCCAGAGACAACATATGTACCGGGTGTTTATGATCTGGCTTTATGAAGACATTTGTTCCCCACAAAAACATCTTGAAATGTTCTGAACCCCACATACATGCAAGAGGTTCCCCATCTATCACAGAGTCATTCCTCTCTGCTTCACGATGCGTTTTTGACGCTTTAGAGACTATACACTCCTTTCCATTTTCTCTTTGCATGAGAACTGCTCCCAGACCACGATTGCTTACATCCTACACAATCCCACATTCTTTACCCGCAACAGATGGTTCAAGGTGTGGTGCATTTAAAATAAATTATTTAAGCTCATTGCAAGCAAAGGTCATAGTTTCATTCTACACAAATTTTTCCTTTTTCTTTAACAGACTTCTAAATGGCTCAACCTTGGTGGTGTAGTTTTCGATAAACTTTGCATAACATTCTGTTAATCCTAAAAGAGTGACCAATAGCTCCTTGGTGCTGGGTATAGGAGCCTTCGAAATACCTCCCATGTGACTGCGTTTAGGTTTAATACCTGACCCACTTATTAAGTGTCTAAGTAATTCCCCTTCATCCTTTCAAAATTAGCATTTGTTCATTTTCAGTGTCAAACCCTTATCTGATAATGCGCGTAATACATTATGCATAGTCTCATCATGCTCTACTATGTTGCTTCAAATACCAAGATGTCATCCTGAAAAGCTATTGCCCCAGATACTCCTTCTAGTGTTTTCTTCATCAGTCGTTGCAAAACAGAAGCAGCACTGGATAACTCAAAAAGCCTCATACAGTAACAAAATAATCCTTCTGGTGTAATCAGTGAAGTTAACATCTTAGATTCATATCCTAGTTTAACTTTGTGATAAACATTAGCCAGATCCAAAGTGGAGAAAACCTTGGCACCCGCTAAAGTTGATACCAAATTTGGAAGAGGATGGGAATCTACCAAAATGGCATTATTGTTGTTGGTTTTCAATAAAATCTGATCTCTCAACACTTGCTCATAGCTAATGTGTACAAAGTCACAGGTCACTGCTAGCGACCTCATCTTTAATACATATTCTTCAATGGATTCATCAACTTTTTGTTCCCTGGAATAAAACTCAAATCTCAAAATAACGACATTTGTTTTCTAACCACACCTTACATGCATTTGTATAGAGGCATACTGATAGACATCTGTATCACCAACATCAAGCAAAACTGGTAAAGTTTTGTACTCCTTTATCCCAAATCCACCTAAACAATGTTTTAATAGTGATAGTTTTCTTTCCAGTCTACAATCATCACCTCCAATACTTCTACATAAGCAAAAAAACTGCTTCCCAAGTTTCCCACTTGGGGGGTTCATCAGGAACTGGCAGAAACACAGGAGGTGGTACAATACTTGAGATTATGATGACCAGTATACTGGTGTTTGATTACAACAGTCACACACAAAATAAAGAGAGAAAATAATAAAGGTAGTCACCGCAGTACTGTAGGTTTTAAAGTTCATAAAACTGAGGAAATGAAGTAATAGAAGGTCATAATTTTCCAGTTCTAATCTGGTGTGCGCATCACATCAAGTATACTAATCTGCTCAAATCACCATCACAATGTAACAGGATATAACGGTTGTTCCTATTAAAAGTAGCAGTTGGTGCACACGTCGATGACATCATGCGTAACAACGTGATAATGCCTTTGCTTCGCCAAAGGGCGATCCTTATTCAATATGGTGATGTAGCATCACACATAACAGCACGACGGTGCCATTGCACAACATCACGTACCCAATCCAATATGGCAACGTAAAGTTGCATACCATTCATGTTGATGTATACAGCCAAAACGGTCTGGATGCGTACCTTTCCTTAATTAATCTAATGCAGTATCCAATTCCTGTACCTATCCCATCCTCGTCGCCAGTGTTAGAAAGGTAACGGATGACTGCAATTACTCCACCAAGATTATGTGCTCCCCAGTATGAATTTTATTTGTCAGTGCAGGCACACAGCTGCTAATGAGCGACTCCCAGTTTCCAAATGCCATCCAACAAATCCTATTCCCTATTTATCACCACCCCACATTCCAATGCTCGCTCGCAGTGTTTTTATAGCATAACAACCGATATTTGGATTTAAATATCAACATAAGTAACACTTTCCACACGAGATCAGGACGATATTTTTCTTTGAATTCTTCAAAAAAAATTATATGGGAAAGGGAGAATGTTTTGGATGTTTTGTTATGCAAATATTTAGTGCATTTTTACTACAGGGAGTACTGTGGCAACATCACACAGCTGCCAATTGTGAATGCATACAAAAGCATTTAAAAACAGCATTTTTCAACCAAACACTTGAGCATTTCAACATTGTCCTCTGCTGTGTGTGATGATAACTCACATAGCAGGAAGAAGGGGAAATCGGGCTATGCCCTGTGTATCCCTGAAAGTTCTTGAATAATAAAAATAAAAAATAATAACTCCCTGGACCAATGCTTAAAAGCAACACTAAATCTATTTCAGAATTAAAAGTGTTGCTCTGTTTAGATATATTTGATTTTACATAAAACATTTCGTAATTGGAGAATAAATTAATAGATCCATTCTCTATCCCTTTAACCCCTTCAGTGCCCATGACGAGATAGTCTCGTCATGGAGCGCGGTTGCGCTGTGCCCATGACGAGACTATCTCGTCATGAACCCCGCCCGCTAATGAAACGCCCGGCACAGGGCGTGGAAAGGGCGGGGCACTCAAGAGGTTAAATGCAGCAGGACCTACATTGCATTTGAACGCTGTCACACTCATGTATGCAGGCTCTGTTGTGTGGTGGACTCTGGCAGGCAGTAATGGAACAAAGATCTTTCAAACTCAGAAATAAATACATGACAATAAAATCTGTGCAATGTACTGGTTGGCCCGATCTTCAATATCAGCAAATAGGTAGCGCTATCATATAACTAAATCTATATGATGCTGAATAAAAGAGTCAAATATTGGATGACATAATATAATATCAAGACTTGAAATCGGAATAGAAAGATTCCTTTTATTTGGACATACTAGAAAACAGATAATAGAAATGTAATAATATTTTCAAATAAAAGGACTCTTTGTATTCCAACTATAAGATTTGCTATTATATTACGTTGGCCAATTGTTGATATATATTTCACAATATGTGTGGGTTCTCCGGTAAAACCCTTTTTGCGTTTAATTAATATATCACATCAGTGAGTACATAGTGTCCGAGAGCCACACCTTTATGCAGGGCGTTATAACCTACCTACCCCGTCGGTGATACATAAAAACTTTGGGGCCAATTCTGATGCGGTTTGGAAGGCCTCCTAAAGACATCTGCTCTGTCCAAATCGGATCGGGAACGTGTCTTTCCGACCGACCGATTACAATGCGAGTTAGGCATTAGGAATATCCCAATCCGACCCGGACGGCATTCATAATGACAGAGCCATACAGAGCAGACTTGTACGTCTCTACGGGCCGCATTTCCGAATGACAATTTCCGATGCCAGATTCGGACAGCCTTTCCGAATTATGATGTCCGACTCGAATAGGCAGTCGGAATCAGACTTTAGGGGCCTGTAGCGGGCCCCCCTGTAACCATAGGTTCCCCCCTTACCAGCCATGCACAATGTGGCAGGCACCAGGGGGTGCCCAACACAGGGTGCCCGATTTACCCCAGCCACCTCTTTCTTCAATGGGAGCCTATGCATTCAGTCGGAACATAGGCCCCCCTTGAAGTCAATGGGAGTCCGACCGAATTGTATCCGGATGCATCATAATCGGTCCGTTGGACTCTCCCGATTCGAGTCGGTCGGAATGATTCCAAACTGCATAGGAATCGGGCCCTTAATACATTTTTAGGTGGCATGTCATTTACTGGAAGTTTAACGCAATTCCAATTTATGACGATTGCTCGGATAGAAAGCAGTCAACTCTTTGAGCTAAACAAAGAGGAATAACTCCATAAGTCTTAATGGAGTTGAGCCAGGCATTAGGGGGAGGAGGTATGGTCAAGTGAGTAAATTGCTTATTTTCAAATTTGGCGGCCCACCTTTTAATCCTAACTTCACCAGTTAAAGGCTCTTGAACATGTCCCAAGGGCTGTGATTCTGGTGCATTCGGACAGCACGGTCTGTCAGGTTCTTGCACATGTTCCAAGAGCTGTGACTCTGCCGCGTTCTTACAGGCGGGCTACACAAGAATCCCATGACTAGTGACTCCTGCACAGTTCTACATATGTCTCACATTACTGTAACTTGCAAATGTAGAAAAATCCCATACATATGTTCTGGATCAGGTACACATGCTCCCCATGAATCCTGCCCTCAAATGTGTCGCAAAGCTGTGATTTTATTTGGTCCGTGCTCTCCTGCATGCACATACCCCCAGCTGTCACTCAATTATTCTTACAGTTTCACACGTCTCTGCCTCCAGCACATTCCAATGGATACAGTTCCCAGAACTAGTGACTCTAGCATATTCCTGTATGCTCGCGCCCGTTAGCTGACACTCTAACATCCTACCCCTCACACATGTCCCATGGGTTATGATTATAGTTCATTATTAAACTGATTGCAGCACGTTTTGGCTAGATCTGGGTGCGATTTTCATATGCCAGCGTAACCTCATGTAACTTATTGATTTTTGCATTGCACTTCTTACATGAAATTCACAAAGTGGTGCTATTAAACCTTGTGGCATAATTATGACACATTTGTGGCAAAATTTTAGGGAGTGAGCTCATCCAGAATGCGAGAAGTTCAGGAGCAACTCCTCTGTAATGGCGGAGAAGCATCGTCCCCCTGCTAAAATATGAAAAATAAAATGATAATGCCTGCCTCACTGCTGACGAGGCCAGCCATATAGACATGCATACTTAGGTTTCTCCAACCCAGCTGAGTTGCACAGCTGGGTTGGATAAATGCCACAGGCTCCCAGGCAATGTCTGAGTGGCAAACCAGGCCGCTCAGACAAATTCCACTACTTCTCTCATGGTGGGAAGAGTATTCCCAGCATGAGAGAAGTGCCTAGATTGGAATCTGGAAGCCTGCACACTGTGCCGTCGGAGGTAAGGATCGGGAAGAGAGGAGCAAGGCGGTGACTGTCAGAAAGGCAGTTAAGTCGAATTGTAATGATTTTAATTATATTTTCCTCCCCCAACCACACCACTAAGCAATGTGAGCAGCCGCCACTGAAGAAGTTGTTGTTCCCAACACTAACGATTCTTGTACTATTTATTTAGCGCAAACGCGTCCTTGCCTCCAATATGGATGTGAGCACTCATTCCAGACTTATACATAGTAGTAGATGGTGGTTTTGTACTTCACGTAATTTCACATAATTAATTTTTCTGAATTTTATGTAAATACAAAAATTATATTATACATACATTGCACACCCCTAAACAAAATACATTTGCTACGACTCCAACACGTAGCTGGACACGTGTCCCTGGGTTGAGACTCTTGCACATTCCTAGAGACACAAGTCTCCCACATGAGCTGATACTGCCAAAGCCTTATAAATGTGTTACTGAACGATGACTCCAGCACATTGCCACACAAGAATCCCACACAGAGTGAGTCCTGCATAATTCCACATATGCTTCAAATAACTGATACTGGTAACTGTAGAAAAATCCAATACTTGTAATATGGACCAGGTACACATGCACCCCATGAATCCTGCACTCAAATGTGTCCCTAAGCGGTCATTTTATTTCAATTCTATGTACCTCAGTAGCTGTGGTCCTTGCACTCCTACATGCATGAACCCCCACCTGTCACTCATTCATTCCTACACGTGTTTGTCCCGAGCTGTAAACTTGGCATGTTCTGACAAGCATGTTACCGACATACAAGGTCTGATATGTGACACATTCTTACACTCATGTTCCATTAGTTTTGCCTGTACCATAGCCTAACAAGTGTTTCTATAAGACTTGCCCATGACAGTGTAACTCTCAAATGTCCCGGATCTGTGACTGTGGTACATTTGTTTTTACCTGTATGTGTTACATGAACTGTGACTCTAAAACATGTCTACATACACATATCCCTGAGCTTCTGTGCAGCACTTTCTTAGTTACATGATACTTCACTTTTGACTTCAGCAGTTTCAAAACAAATCTGTCTCTTAACTGTGATGAGTTCTGGCTCTGACACATTCTGGTTCAGACACATTCTTATACACATGTACCACATGAGTTGTGACTGTCACATTCCTTTAAGCATGTGTCCCATGAGCAGTAACTATTTCACACTCCTCCACACACTCTGCACACATTCTGACACACACCTACGCACACACGCAAGCTTTGCACTAGTTGTGAGACTAGGACATTCCATATATGCACCTCATAAAATATAAGCCTAGCTTGAGAAACTCCACCCAGCATTAAAAATACCTGCTTTACTTTTTTAAACAAAAATTGCAAATCTCAGGCCCTCAATACCAAGAAGGACCACTAATTTTCTCCTTGCTCAACCTCTCACTCTACCTCACCTCAGTATCACCATCAATCTCCAGCTTCACCCTGACCCTGAGGAGGGAATAATGAGAGTTTCCTCCGATTAATCGTCAGCTTCAACTCATCAATCTCCAGCTTCAACCAGAACCTGAGGAGATAATGAGAGTAACCTCCAATCAATCTCCAGCTTCACCTCATCAGTCTTCAGCTTCACCTCATCCATTTATATCTTCACCTAGACCCTTAGGAGGGGATAAGGAGAGTGGCCTCCAATCAATCTCCAGCTTCACCTCATTAATCTCCAGCTTCAATCAGAACCTGAGGTGGGGATAATTACAGTGGCCTCCCACCAATCTCTAGCTTCACCGCAGACCCTGAGGAAGGGATAAGGAGAGTGACCTCCAATCAATCTCCAGCTTCACCTCACTAATCTCCAGCTTCACCCTGAGCCTCAGGAGGGTATAATGAGAGTGGCCTCCAGTCAATCTCCAGCTTTACACAACCTGCAGCTTCACCCAGATCCTGACGTGGGGATAATGAGAGTAACCTTCAAAAAGAAAGCGTTGTGAATATCTGTGGATCCTTGTCCTGCAACTTCCTTTTAGACAAGTCTTCATCACCTTGTCACCTGATGGGGACTCTCTGATCCTTGTTCTTAATCATTGGAGTCCCATGTCAACAGAAACATTCAATAATCTCATCATTCCTATTGAACCCCGCTGCAGACCCTCAAGCTGTGAGTTGTGTTGTTGGCCCAATGAAGGCTCCATTAAGCCTTAGTGGATAAGCATTTATTTCGAAGGACATAGAGGGTATACTGGGGTGGAAACATTCCTCATGTCATAAATTTATAACATTTGCCCTTTTTTCTTACAACTAACTAAACAAAAAGGATTAGAGGAATAATTAAGGAAACCTAACTATAACACCATAAGAACATTTTAAAAATCAACCCCTGAAAAACTGTGGAATGTATAAAAGGTTAAAGCTACAACTGGACAGGGCAATGAAAGAAGCCAAGAAATCATCTTAATTTCCAAGGTAGACACGTAACATGAGAAGATCTGCAAAGAGCTTTTTCAACACCAGAAGAGTCACTCACTAAATCTCTCCTTGTGGAATGGGCACTCTCTTCAGATGGCACTCTTAAAACTCTCTCAACATTCTACCAATGTCTACCTTGAACTTTATCTGCGTTGCCACAAGCCTTATCCACTGTCACTTAAGGAGATTTTCCTCTTTCCTTATTATACCTGTTTTAAATGCACACCACATCTCACACAGACCATAACACATTTAGCATGTTGTCTTCCATCATATTCAACTCTCTATTTTTCCTGAGACTCAATAACTTTTTGGTGAACAACATCATTATAACAGTGAACATTTACCCCTTTTATCCCCCTAATATTCCATTTCTAGCTTACCATACTCTACCAAAATTTTGAAAAGAGTAGCAACAGATCACCTAAAAGATAACACATCTGAACAAACACAACAATTCCCCAACCTCCAATCAGGTTGCCAACCATTGACAGAAATGGACTTAATATCAGAGAAGAGCTCATCCCTGCACCCGACAAAAACCTTTATGCAGCCTCGATTCAATCCACCTCTCTGCAGCTTGGTAAACCATTTGTCATGACATTCTACTTCCTATCCTGAGATATTGCTTCAGGGTTTATGATGCTGCTTTAAGTTGATCAGTGTATTCTTACATGGTCATAGTATGCAGGTGCGGAAGGGTCCCTCGGAGTCCTCATCCCACAGTTTTCTGTGTGGCATGGATCCCTCAGAATCCTCACCATGGTGCTCTGTGTGGCATGGATCCCTCAGAATCCTCACCTTGTGTATCTATATGGGTTTTGTATCCCTCACAATCCTCACCTTGATTGTCTCTGTGCTTCATGGATCCCTCAGAATCTTCACCTCTTGGTTCTCAGTGTGCCATGGTTCCCTCAGAATCCTCACATTGTTGATCTCTGTGAGGCATGCATCCCTCACAATCCTCACATTGAGGATCTCTATGGGGCATGCATCCCTCACAATCCTCACCTTGTGGATCTCTATGGGGCATGCTACCCTCACAATCCTCACCTTGAGGAGCTCTGTGTGCATGCATCCCTCACAATCCTCCTCTCCTAGTTATTTTGGCTGTATCAGTTACTGTGAATCCTCATCTCATGGTTTTCTGTACTACTTGGGTTACACGGAATCCTCACCTCACAGTTCTCTGAGTAAACTGGGTCCATCAGAATCCTCAACTCACAGTTCTCTATATGGCATTATGTTGTATTTTGTATGCTTACACTGTTCATATTAATTGGTACTTCACCTTTAATCTTGTAAGATTATTGTGCTCTAGAATGTGGGGTCTCCTAGCAACTGTGTTAAGCTGGAGCATTCCTGATGATGCTGTTAGCAGAGATGATCTTCCTATCTCTGCTACCGATGTAGCCAATAAATACCCATAATTCTCTACTTTGTGTTGAGTTGGTTACTACAAAATATTGGCGACGAGGATGGGATCCGAACCAACGCGTGCATAGCACAATGGATTAGCCTGGATTTGAATCCTTGGATTTGAAACCTTTTGACCCAAGTCTACCTTGTTGCGTCACCGTTGATGCAAGCCAAGTAGGTATTGGTGTGACTTTAACACAGTTGGAGAATAATTTTGAAAACACTGTGAGCTTTGCATCAAGGGTGTTGAGAACTCCAGAGCTCCGATACTCAGTCATCGAAAAAGAGCTATTAGCCTGTGCCTGGGCTATTGATAAATTTCGGCCTTTTATCTGGGGTAAAAGGTTCCTACTTTTGACTGACCATAAACCTCTAGTTGACATTTTGGGTGGATGTGTGAGTAAGTGTTGTTCGTCAAGAATTATGCGTATGGTAACAAGGCTCCTTCAATATCAATTTGAAGTCAAGCATATCTCTGGTGGGAAGAATGGGTGGGCGGATTTTTTATACCGTTTCCCTATCATGTCGAGTTAACAAGATGATGTGAGCTTGAATGAGTTTGCTAATGAGGACTGTGATGACTGTTTTGTTGCTGCTATGGATTTGCCTGAATAGAATTTAGATTTGGAAAGTGATTGGGTGCATGCTGTTGAATCTGATTGTGTATTGCGAGAAGTTAGTGCATTTGTCAAAAAAGGGTGGCCCAGGGAAAAGGTTCTTCCTGTCTCCCTCCAACCGTTCTGGAAGGTTGAGCGTGAGCTTTCAATTGAAGATGGTTTGCTGCTCAGGGCAGACATGTTTTTGCCTCCTCGTATCTTTTGTAAAACTATCATTGAAAGAGCCCATGAGGGTCATCTTGGTTCTACCCTCACCAAGCGGCGCATCAAGGACACATATTGGTGGCCAGGGATGGATGCTGATATTGATTTAGTTGTTTCCAATTGTTGTATTTGTAGTTCTGCAGACAAGAGTTTGAAAGTGTCAGTGCCTCCGTAAATGTCTATTGAGTACCCTAAAGGTCCATGGTTGAAACTAGGTATTGATGTAATGGGACCATATGAAGTTCTGCCAGGTGGATGCCGGTTCATTTTGGTCTTCATGGATTATACTTCAAGATGGCCTGAGATCAAAATGGTCAGAGAGGCCATTACCAAGACGGTTGGGGAATTTCTTGAAAATGTGTGGCTTAGAGAAGGATTTCCTGAGGCTTTAGTCTCAGACAATGGTAAACAGTTAATCAGCACATAATTTGAATCTTTCCTTCTTGAGTCTGGTGTGAAACATCTAAAAAGTTCATTTTACCACCCTCAAACCAACGGATTAGTTGAAAGGATGAATCAGGTTGTGGGAGAATGTATTAACTGGGCCAGAGCAGGGGGTCATGATATTTGCAAATCTCTAGATGCCATGGTTTGGTTCTATAGAACTACTCCTCATTCTTCGACTAAGATATCTCCTTTCGAACTTCTGAGGGGCCGCAAGCCCAACTCTAGTTTCAGGCCTACATGGATGAGCAAATGGGTCAGGTTTGAGTCTGATGTTGCACAGTTAATGTCCTTGGCAAGTGAAAACATGTCTAATACACAAATGAAACAGAAACAGTGGTTTGACTCAAAAAGGGGTGTTAAAGTGGCCCCGCTTGAAGTGGGTGATTCTATTAAAATCAAAACTGCTGTTCATTCAAAGAAGGGTGACAGTAAATTCAGTGAGCCAGTCAAAGTTATTAAGATTGTTGGTAATGCAGTTTAGGTTGAAGGTCGTCATTGGTGGAACCTTAACAGGGAGAACACTTGAACTTACTATAAGTTGAATTGATATCGCTGCGAGACTTCGTGTCCCATTGTACTGTTCAAAAGAAGTTGCACTATGCAAATGCCCTCTAGGGGCTGAATAATTGATGTGAAAATGCCGGAAATAAAAGCAACCGGATACAGTGCAGCAACTGTTTCAAGGATTCTTTTTGAGCCCATGAAGAAGGGGCTGCTGCCCTGAAACGCGTTGGCACGAGCACAATAATGAGGTGCAAAGAGGCGGGCTGCTAAAGAAAACCACAAGGTTGGGAGAAGTCGAGTGCGCTCCTATGCGCAAGGGCACATTGGTTTCAAAATTTCAACACGGCGGTCCAGCCATGGGGAGCTGCACCATCGCTACTGGAAAAGAAAAGTAAATAGACCAGCCGCGAGGCTGCCTGGCTGAACTTTTCAGTTGTGGATCAGTACTTCACCCAAGCAGATTGAATCTGCTTCTTTGCACCACAGCCTACGAAGGTAATAATGAATAATTTAATGACAAAGAGAACACTTGAACTTACTATAAGTTGAATTGATATCGCTGCGAGACTTTGTGTCCCATCATACTGTTCAAAAGAAGTTGCACTATGCAAATGCCCACTAGGGGCTGAATAATTGATGTGAAAATGCCGGAAATAAAAGCAACAGGATAGAGTGCAGCGAGTGTTTCAAGGATTCTGTTTGAGCCCATGAAGAAGGGGCTGTGGCCCTGAAACGCATTGGCACGAGCACAATAATGAGGTGCAAAGAGGCGGGCTGCTAAAGAAAACCGCAAGGCTGTCGCCGAAACGCGTTGTGTAGTATTAAATTTGGATCACCATACTGGTTTGTTGCCTGGTTCTTCCTGAGAGCGTACAATACGAACTTTTGCCTTGGTTGGATATTAATTACCGGCATGCTCCGCCGGAGTGTACGCCACCTTCCTTGGGGTCCCAGTATTCCAGAAGAAGCTTTGTGACAAATGTGTATATATATATATATATATATATATATATATATATATATGAATTATTATATTATTATGTATGCATGTTTAACTTTTTTAATTATGTTTATTTTTAATATTTTTTTAAATGTATATTAAATCTAATTTATGTTTATATGAATGTTATTATTTAATATATTGAATAATGATTATTTTCTTTTATATTATATAAAAAACAAGATTTTGTACATCTATATTAATGACATCGATATCTTTTTCCGATATTTTGGTACTTACCATTATAAATATAGGATGTCGATATCTTTTTTTCATCAATATTTGTAAGGCAATATTATGGTATGGGGATATTTTAAGTGTCGATATTCTGTCAGTAAACCCTCACAAAGCTACCAATGTGGAAATCAACTTTGACTCAAACCTTCCATGCGCCTGGCAAATTAACTTAGATCAATTTGGTCAAGCTGCAAGGATCCATTCTTCGGAAATTCCTCCCTCTTCAGCAAGTATCATGCTAAATTAAACTTACACAATTTCTTGTTTTCACTTCTCCCCTCCAACCATCGTAAACCTGGAGTACGATCCCTGGGACTGCAGGGTCCAAAGCTCTGGATCACTAATCCCCAGCACTAATCCCACCACTTCTGATTCCGAAATGTGCTCAAATCTGAGGGGGAAATTCTTAATAACGTTTGATAATTACTCCAAAATTAGCTTAACGCAACTCTTCACATCGCAGTCCATCGCGGTTAAATAATGCTGTGTTAACGTGGTATTCTCAACACGGCGGTACCATGCGATAGTCTCATGATAACGCGTCAAATGATCTCATGAAAATAGTAGCGAAGTCCCAAACCGCGACACAAAAATCTGCGATAACCAGCGACAGGCCTGCAATTCCCATGTGTCATGTGGGAAAATGCACCAGAAAAGCAGAGAACATTTTTTTTAGAAAAAAAGCAACCGCTTAGCACCATGGCTGCACCTGGACCGAGTGCAGAGGCCAACGCGAACCCCACAAGCCCCACAGACAACCAGCAAGGAACCCCGGGGTCGGGAAAGGCCAAGGAGAAGAGGAAGAGGAAGGGGGGGTTCAGTCAGCAGGAAAACCGAATAGTCATCACAGAGGAGATTGAACACTAACAACAACTGTTCGTCACCTCCACTGTGTCATTGTCAACACAAACTAAAACATGCCAGTCCATCGTGAACAACGGGAATGTAGTCGGACTGCCGAGGAGGTCATTGGAGGAGGTCAAGAGGCGCTGGCACGATGTGAGAAGTCAAACCAAGCAGAAACCCGCTGCCAACAGGAAGGCAGCCACCGTGACTGGAGGTGGGAGTTCTGCGCTACAGGAGGAGTTGGAGGAAATGGAGGCCACAGTCATCAGTGGGGAGATGGTGCAAGGAGTTGGGAGTCCGGACACAGGTCTATATGACCTGACACAACATCAACAGGGTGAGTAACGACCAGAGACTGGGGGCACGGGGGGAGATGGACACAGTGGCACACATGCATGATCATGTGTAGCACACTGCACACCCACAATGACCCTGGATCATGTCCCTGATTCCCGTGGTACGCTGCAGCACACATAGAAACACCAAGTAGGCCCCCGTCCACCATGTGCCCAAAGGGTTCCCAACCAACACATCACCAATCTCACAACCAACACATGCACTTGTGCGAAACACAGCAAAGATGCGTATTTGTGAGCCACACTGACAATGCAAGTGACACTACATGACGATTAGCATGGCTGCAGTACAATCATCATGACATGGTGCACGCCATGAAACTGAGGTGGCTGAGTGTGGACCACATCCGGAAAGGAGCATGTCACACTCTGACACATCCACGTGCACAAACAACCCCTGGCGTCAACAATACATCTGCAGACAAACAATGCACAAGAGAACAAAATCCGTCCAAGAGCACAAATGACCTGAGTCGCCAATATCTCAGCAATGTAAAAGCACAAAAGTCAAAGGCACGCCGCCTCAGAAGGATAAGGGGCAGCAAAATCACTGCTGCAGGGGCGAATCCCCCACAAAGCTAGAACACACACATAGCAATAACAGCACATCAACATTGACGACAGTGTGGCACAAAGTGCAACACATACACTGCAGAACAGAGGACACAACTGGGTCCGCTTGTGCATTGAAACTGGCCAATAACACCTGACATAGCAGGAAACTGTGAGATGAAAATGTACTTGTACAACCCCACATGTGTGACGTAGTCCAAATGTCCACGTGTCCCGCATCACATAGTCCGCTCCTCCCAAACAGTCACAATGTATATTGTCATGCAGTACGTATGTAAACGTGAACAGTGCGTTAACGCACATGTCAACACAATGTCAAAATGCATCTCCCCTACACATTGCTGAGGGACAAACAACACCTCAAGCAGAGCAGACCACACAACTCATCTGTGATGCTAAAGAGGACCTCCACACCCTCGACACCGATGCCCTACAACAGTTCATGGACATCTTAGGCAATCCACCTCCAGAAGCAGGGCAGCCCAGCTGCATCGAGGAGACCCCACCCCCTGCACAGACCACAAAGCACCCACCACCACGGCTGGCTCCCAGCACTCCACCGAAGCACACATCGCATTCCAAGGCCAGGTGTCAGACTGTCAGAAGAAAGTGGCCGAACAGGTGCGGGTGGGGTTGGACCTCATGGAACCCGAACTTGATCCCATACGTGGGTGTCTAAGTCCCATCAGAGACCACTTACATTCCCCAACAAAGACCCATACTGCGACCGAGACACATGCATTTGCACTTTACCAGTACTGAATCACGCCCTGAGCCCCGGGATAATCATTCACACCCCCACGCTGGACTTGCGTATGCCGGCCCAGTCCACTCCTCTTACCTACTGATTGGGGGACGACAAATCTACTTGTCCAAGGTCTTAACCTCTGCCTGCAGTGACAAGTTTTCGTCCGCTGTACACAGCACAATGTAATGTTGTAGAGCCTGGGGCCCTCATGCATACATTCTGACCACATGGACACACTCAGATAGTTAGTGGATCTGGCTACGAGCACATGCACCCAACACCTTTATTGTCAGGGTCACATGTACAGTGACGCATGTGCTGGATGTGTGTGGGGTGAATGTAAGCCAGACCTCATGGAGTGGTTGGTGCTGGCAACAACTTGAACAGTGATCACAATTTAAGCGAAAACAGAAAACAGCAGCATAATAGAAACAACTGCGAAGCATCATGGTGGTACCCTGAGCAAGTACAGAGGTCATCCAATATGCAATCAGAAGGGTCTGTGAGTCGCAGTGTACTGAGGTTGGGGCACCAGAGCTGAGCGTGCGCATGTGAACAAATTATCTAGCATTGTGTCCTTTCGGGATATTCCTGCTGCAGCTGCAGTGGGGTGTGTTACACCTGCTTCATCTTCCTCATCATCGTCCCAGGTCTTCCACACTGCCTGAGGTGACATTGCTGCGTGAGCTGTCCACAGCACAGAACTCAATCCGAAATGGACCATGAGTTGTGGTGCACTGAGTTAGTGGCACCTGAAGAGCTGAGCAGGGTATCAAGGTGATGATGGCACCCACGACAGGTGTGAGCAACTCTGATAGTCTGGCAGTAAGACACTCTGGCACCTGTTGTTTGGAGTTGGTCCTGGTGGTGGTGGCGTGTGCATCCTGCTGTGATGCGACGTCCGGGCAGGTCAGGACTCGATTTGATGTGTGAGCCCATGTGACCGCAGTTGAGGCCGGAGGCAGAGGACAGCGCAGGGCCAGAGACACATGGCGTTGATGACCCCCAGTCCATCGAGCCAGAGGCCATCCCATATTTCATCAGACAGGCTCCATGACTTGAGCAGCACAGAGTTAGTGACCCTGGACGCACTGCGGCCGGCACAGGCACAACGCCATGGGACGGTGACTTGCGGTGCACTGAGGTAGGGCCACGGGAGCTGAACGGGTCCTCGTCGAGGTCCAAGGTGAATGTAGTGGACGGTTGTGGGGGTCAGTGGAAGGTGTCCTCCAGGGCATGATGCAGAGGGTAGTAGCCAGCAGGAAGCGGCAAATGGAGGAGTGGAATGCTACAGCCTCGTTTTTACCACCAGGTCAGTATTATCTACATGATGATGAAGACAACCCCCAGTCCATAGACTCATTCACCACCCAAGTTCAACCAGAAAGTGTCCATGCATGTCAGGGTATAGACTTGGTGGCACCGGAGCTGAAACGGGATGCAGTCTGCGATGAGGCCTGTAGAATGATATGAAGTCTGCCATAAATAAATCAAGACTGAGTCCCAAGACCTACTCGACCGCAGAGTGTAGGCCAGAGGTAGCGGTCAGCAGGGGCCCGCAGCCACGTGTCGTTAGCTCGCGATGCACAGAGTTAGTAACACCAGAGCAGTTGTTGGCAGTGTTCCTTTTTTCCTCCGGACTCAAACGCATCTTCCTCTTACACCTCTCCTTGCGTGCAATGATATGAACTCTGCCATTGAGAAATTAAGACTCAGTTCCAAATGTGTGACCTACTCGACCGCAGTGTGGGATGAAGGCAGTAGCCAGTGAGGGATCACAGACACGTGTGATTGGAATACTATACACAGAACTGGTGGTACCACATCGAAGGGAGTACAGTGATATCAAACGTCCCATGAACATATGAACTCGGCCATCAGGATATCAAGACTCCGCTCCAAATGTGTGACCTACTTGACCGTGGTGTAGGCCGGAGGCAGCGGTGGAGTACGTCAACGAGACTAGAGTACTGAGGTCCTATGTCGCGGAGGCCGTGATGGTCGGAGGAGGCTGCCAAGGTCGCGGGCCTCGGCCTTGGAGCTTGCACCGGCACGTGGTGGGCCCTCTTGGAGACACGCCGGTGTCGGCAGGTGAGCAGTGAGGCCTGGGTGCGCAGGGGTGGGCAAGATGGGTTCGGGGACCAGCGGCTCGGGGTGCAGCAGGCGCACAGGGTCGCAGGCAACACCGCTCACGGCGACAGCGTCGGCATCATGGCAGGGTGAGAGGCGCCGCCCTGGCAGATATGTTGGGCATTCCGGAAGAGAATCACACCCAGAGCTACATGCTTTTAAATCACATCCCTACGCTAGCCTGGTATACGTCGGGCCAGCACACTCCGCTCACGCTTATGGGGGGGACGTAACAAGCCAGATTTCCACGGTCTTCCCCACTGGCTGGGGTGACATGATTGGGTCCACTGTCCACTACACTCCAAACAGCAGCAGTGTATGTCAACATGGATATGTCTGTGGTCTGCATACTGCAGTCTGTCCAGCACATCCACGCCACTCTTGGCATTGTGTACCTTCTCATTCACGGGTCACGTGCCTCCTTCGCACATGCCTGGTTTCCACCTCTCCCCACATTCTGCTATTGTGTGGCTGAGGTGCTCATGTGCATGGCCAGCCCAGGTTGCCACAGTAAGTTGTGCTGTTGTGTCTGGTGGGTGGGCAAGTTGTTTGGCATGTTGTGTGTGAGTTTGTAACGTGTGCATTCCCAGAGTTGTAAGTTGCATGATTGTGGAGTTGGGGTGTGTGGTGTGTTCATTTGGTACTTACCAATGAGCAGATCATTTCCATAGGTGCCAACCGGGAAGCCCTGGTTGATGTTGGAGTGTCGAAAGATGTAGGTAGCATGCACACTGCCTGGGTAGTTGGGGACGACATTGGTGAAGAGTCCCCGGGGGTCTACTATTGCCTGCACATTGATGGAATGCGTGTTCTTCCTGTGTGCAGTGTCGGCAGGGGGCACATGTAGGGCACGTGTGCAGTCAATTGCCCCCAACACGTGCGGGAAGCCAGCTATGGCTTAGATGCCTTGCTTGGTCTCCGGCTGTTCCTGCACGGTGCTGGGGAAGTGAAGGTGCTGGGGTATCAAGCTGGTGATGGCATCCAAGACAGTTGTGATGAACTTTGATAGGGCTGGCTGTGAGACTCCTCCGACTCTGGCAGATCTTGGTTGGAAGGTACCTGAGGCCAACAGATGCAGCACAGCCAGCGGCTTTGTCTGCGGAGGGATTTTGGTTATCCGCTGTGTGGGTACCATCAACCTGTGGGCAATGATGTTCAGGATGCGGAGGATAGTTGTCCTTTTGAGCCTGTAGTGGGCAATGACATCCTCTTGTGTTGGGTCTGTGAGGCTGGTGCATTTTCTGAAGGTCAACTGTCTTGGTCTGCGCTGGCTCTATGGTAGTCCGGGGAGGGTGCGGGGGGGGGGGTCCGGCCTGGGTGTGGTGGCGGTGGGTGTTGTGGCCCTCTTGGGGCTCCGGGCTGCATGGTCAGTAGCTCCATGGCATCTGTCGTTCTTCAGGTGTGGCTCTGGGCTGGGCTCCCTTTTCGGGTGCAGGTTGTCGTCCGACTTTACACCAGGTCAGAGCAAGTGTTAATTTCCTGCTGCTAACGCGCCTTGTCGCCTGTTTTGTGATCTTAACGCCGATCTGGCTGGTAGTTGGGAATGTTGCTGAGTGGTGTTGTGGCAGCTTTTTGCACGGGAACGCCTACTCTGCATCTCATTAGCGATAGTTGCCGGGGTCATCTGTGGCGATGTTTTTTGCGGCTGCTATCGTAGGTAAACTGGTGATATAGGCTGTTTGCACCAGCTTGTGAATGGGGGGATACATTTATCGCCACTTTGGCTGCGATAAAGTGCTGATAACTCGGCGATAAATCCTTGAGAATATGCCCCTGAGTGTTTTAATAAAGACTTCGCTTAGGACTGTTCTCCGATTGAACATTTTCAATTGTACATTCTCAGATGTTGAGAACCATCCTACCCAACTGCATCCTAAAAGCACAACAATTGTCATTATTACTGTGGGTGTGATCGATTTCCCTTATTTTTTGCTTGTGCTGGTTCTCCGAATGTATCGTATTAGGACAACTGGCCCATTATATAAATCAATAAATAGCAAATTCCTCTACACTTGTCCCATGATTTCTTATCTCCTATGCTCAGTACACACCGTCCACAGAAGGTGAGGCCACAATACATTCCTATAGTCACGAGTCCTACGAGCCACAACTACAATCCATTCCCAGGGGCCCAACAAGCGTTGACATTAGCCCCATCCTGCACATTGGTTAAACAAGTATGACTACATAATCAGATTATAGCAACTTCTTAAACAAGCTTCCCACCAGCTGTAACTCTCACACTTACCCGGGCATCTGTCTCACGAACTCTGACTCTTACAGACACCTGTCCATTGGGACCTGACTGCACACTACTTTCCTGCTGACATACGCCTCTTAGCTGTGTCTATAGTGCACACTACTGGAGAGATGTCCTAAAAGCTATCACTTCACCACATTCCTATAGACATCCATCCCACAAGCTCTGACAATGAGACACTCTAAAAGAGGCATGTGTGCTGAGTTGTGACTATTGTACATCTGACCATGAGCTGTGACTGTCAAACATATCTACACACATCTGACGCATAAAAAGTGAGTATCGGACATTCCTGCAGGCATGGGACATATGAGCAAAGGACACAGCCATTCCTACAGACATGTGCCCCAAGAGCTGTGAATGCAACCCTTCTTACAGGCATGTGCCCCAAGATATGTGAATGCAACCCTTCTTACAGGCATGTGTCCCAAGAGCTTGGCATACAACCCTTCTTACAGGCATGTGTCTCAAGAGCTGGGAATACAACCCTTCTTACAGGCATGTGCCCCAAGAGTCGGAATACAACCTTTCTTACAGGCATGTGCCCCAAGAGCTGTGAATGCACCCCTTCTTACAGGCATGTGTCCCAAGAGCTCAGAATACAACTCTTCTTAGAGGCATGTGCCCCAAGAGCTGTAACTACAACCCTTCTTACAGGCATGTGCCCCAAGAGCTGTAACTACAACCCTTCCTTTAGGCATGTGTCCCAAGAGCTGGGAATACAACCCTTCTTACTGGCATTTGTCCCAAGAGCTTTGACTACAACCCTTCTTACTGGCATGTGTCCCAAGAGCTGGAATTACAACCCTTCTTACAGGCATGTGTCCCAAGAGCTGTAAATACAACCCTTCTTACGAGCATGTGTCCTAAGAGCTGTGACTACAACCCTTCTTATAGGCATGTGCCCCAGGAGCTGGGAATAGAACCATTCCTACAGGCATGCGTCACATGAGCTGTTGATCTAGCCATTCCTACAAACATGTAATCCATGGGCTGTGGATATAACCATTCCCACAAACGTGTGTCAAGATCTGTGGATGTATCTGTTTCTATAGGCATGTGTCCAATTAACCATTCCTACAGGCATGTGTCCCATGAGTTGTGAATATGACATATTCTTACAGACACAGTCCCTGAGCGGTGACTCCAGCAATGCCCTGGAGACACACTATCCAATGGGCTGTGACAAACACATTCCTATGCAGTTGGTAATGTAGCTCACCTCCAGATACAAAGGCTTCCCACCAATTGTGACTGCACCATATTCCTAGAGACACATGCCCCTTTAGGTTATTACGAGAGCACATTTCTACAAGTACATGCCTATAATATGGTACTGTCAGTCATCGGAGAGACACAAGTGCCTCACAAATGCACCACATTTCATGAGCTTTGACAAGCGCACATCTCTTCACATGCTCATCCACGAGGAGGCACTCTAGCCCACTCCTAGAGGTGTCCCACTATCTGTGCCTTATGACATTCCTAGAGACACATAGGTTGTGCCTGTGACTGATAATTTACAGTTGGGGAAGGAGAGCCCAGTGTACGGCCTGAGCTGGGGAGTGGAGAATACTGTAGGCTTAGACCGGGCTGCCGACTGTATGCCGATGCTGCCCGAGACTCGATGCGGGAATGGAGGAGACGGCCTGATCGGAGGGGGATGGTCCGTTTCCCTGCTGTCGGCTGCCCTGCTCCCGTCGTTCTTAGGGAGATGCCTGCTGATGCTGTGATCGGAGCGCTTGCAGTCCTGAGACAACGGGTTTGGAGCCGTGGCCCAGCTGGTTGTCTCCCTCCACAACTGTCCCGGGACAGTTGTGGAGGGAGTGCCCTTGCGGAAGTTGTGTTCCGGTGAGTGGCGTACA
Organism: Triturus cristatus; assembly: GCF_964204655.1. Taxonomy (NCBI): domain Eukaryota; kingdom Metazoa; phylum Chordata; class Amphibia; order Caudata; family Salamandridae; genus Triturus; species Triturus cristatus. The sequence goes on along the minus strand of NC_140584.1, from coordinate 1,171,167,054 downwards.
ACTTCTGCCTAGTAAGGCCGATCTGCCTCCTCCCGTCATACTCTGGGAAGTCCCTTCCGATATGGTGGTCGGAGTTCCCACAATCACGCTGGGTAACTGGAAAACGGAGGTCAATCGGGATGGGATGCTATTCGCTTTGACTTTTATTAAGGCAGGCTGAGGGACAGTGAGATGAACGGCTTGTGTTCTGCTTTTTAGAACTTCCATCGGTGCTCCGACGGGGCTTCCTCCTACGGGGTTGCTCCGCCCGGGCCTGAAGTAGATGGTTTAGGGCTGTCGGGCTTTCACTGGTGATCAGGAAGCTTGATTACTGGATGCCTCACCCTCCCCAACTCACCCAGCTCATTTTAAGGCTTCCTTTGCTTCACTCGAGACTTTCTTCTGCACAGATGTGCGCCGTCTTTGGATCAGACCTGGAGCTATTAAATTGTCTGATGTGAATTCTCAGATGTCCCTCAATTGATCTTGTTAGCTGCCATTTTATGGGGCCATCTGCATTCCACACATTCCCTGAACTTTTCTAGGAATGGATTAAGATGGATGCTTGTGGGCTTCTGAAATCAACATAGGACTTGGTATGATTGAATTTTACTGGACACAAAAATAGGACTAAGACTGCCATGAGGGCCCTCTTACTCGGTTGTCATTGTTGGCAGCCATCTTGGAAAAGGGTCAGCCTCCCATTTCATTGTATGTGCGTCCTGGGTTTCACACTTGCTCCCTTATCTGTTTCAGGGATGCTTTACAAACTCCTAATTGACACTTGACTGACTAATATATGGGGAGGCAATCTTGGTCTCAGTTAAGTTGCACCAAGTCACATTTGAGCCACTTTCTGTCCTGACTGTGTTAGAAAGGTTGGTCTGTTCCCTCTGGCACACTTGGACTCGGCCTGATATCTTTCTATCTGACTACTACAAGGCTCTAGGCTTCTGCTTGAGTCTATCGATTCAACTAGCTACCATGATGCAACCATCTACTTGTTCCTCTAATGGCCTGATTTGGGTAGGCACTAATGCTTGCAAGATTATTTACCCTCCCAACCTCTCGAAGAAGGCAACTAAAACTTTTAAACACAACCTACTTAAACGCTACCCTGAAACCCTCATCTCTGAAACTTACCTATGGGCATCCAAGGGCATAGTGGTGACAGACCTTATCTTCTACACTACCAGAAGAGCCCAGTGGAGATGAATTTTTACGGATAAGCTTTGTTCCAAAGCCTATGTAAAACCCCACATGATTTCCGTATTAACACAACTCCTTCTCGATTCCTCAATGCCGAACTGACCATCTCCCTCAACAATAATGGCAACGTCCTCATTCAAGCATCTGAATTGTACTTGAATCGGTTTGCCAAAATATTTAATAAGATTAAAAATTCACTTAATAACCCTAATACTGCCAATTTAGGTCATCCCAATCTCCCCTTTACGGCAACACCTTCCGCACCCTCCCTTCCTATCTCCCCTCCAAACATCCTGAGCTTCAACCCCAAACTTACTAGGCCAAATTTATTGCTAGGCTGCCCATTACTACGGAACCGCCTGCTACCTCACACTCGGGGAGCACACCCTCCACCTCGACCTCTCTCTTGTTGATCCACTCTGATTTTTTTTTGTTGAAACACTTTTTATTGTTTTCATAGCAACAGCTCAGTACAAACCCCGCTTCCTCCACGGGCAAAGAATGTTTTACACATACAGAGTTACCAGCCAATAGCCGGGAGAATGAGCTTCCAGCCCATACAGGCCCTCCCCCCTCCCTCCCCACCCCATGTCAGTGTGCCTCCTGTCTTTCGCCTCACTCCTGATGTGCCCCCTCCCTGCCATAAATCAGACATGGGTGCCCGCCCTCCACTAGAGAACCATGGCTTTCCCTCACGCTTAGCCACATCCTCGTTGCCAGCGCTCCCTACTACTCCCTTCCTACTCCCCATTCACCACCTCCTCCTGCCCGCCAGATGTGTCCCCCTCTGTCCCGTTGTTAGCCATCAGCCCCTGCAGTTCCACCACCAGCGCCTCCCACGCCCGGGCCGTCGCCAACGCCTTTTCGTCATCCCGCCGAAGAGCTAATTGCAGCCGGAGCGCACCCTCAGCCCCCGCCCAACGCACGAAGGCCGCCCTCCATCTCAAGAAGCTAGGCCCCGTCCTGGACTTCCAGTGCATAGTCAGTTCCCTCTTGGCCATTATCAATCCTAAGTCGTAAAACTTGCTAGTGACCTTCGTCCGGCGGGTGTGCGGGAACCAAAGCAGTAAACAGGCCCCCAGGTCCGGGTCAATAACACGGTCCGTCACCTGATTTAGGCAATCCATGACCTCTGCCCAATAATCACCCAGCTGAACGCAGGACCAAAACATGTGCCGAAAATCAGCGCCCTCTCTTCCGCACCGCGGGCATTGCGAGTGTGCACCCCCAAAAAATTGCAATATTTTAACCGGCGTCAAATATGCCCTGTGCAACGTGAAAAATTGAACCAACTGGAACCGGGCATTGCGCGCTCCCTTCCAGGCCCGCCGCACCAGCGTGGTCCAGGTAGTCTCGGGGATCGGTTTCTCAAGGTCCAATTCCCACTTGCCCCTCAAGGCGGCAAGGGCGGTAGGCCTTCCGACGACAGTCTGCGGTAGAGGCAAGTAATGGCCTTGGACGTCCCCGCCGCCATCACTACATATTGGCAACCCGCAGCGACCGGTGGCTCCGAGAGCCCCGCATTCCAGTGCCGCTGAAGGCTCGCCACCAGGGCCGCGTGAAGTAAAAAGTCCCCACGTGGGAGCCCATAGGAGTCCTGCAACTCCTGGAAAGGCAGCAGCACCCCCTCCCGGAATAAGTCGCCCACCATCTGCACGCCCAACTCCTCCCAAACTGCCAGCCCAGACCAATCGCCTCCATGCGGGAACGCCGTACACATTCCCAAAGGGATCTCCGGGGCGTAAGGGCGAGTTATCGCCGCCCTCCTCTGGCACCGGTTCCAACACAGCCGGAGTGTACGCTCCTCCAACGTGAGCAGGGCAAGGTCCAGCCTCTGCTGCAAGACTATGAAGGCTAGCACATGCCGCGGAATCAACCTTCCCTGTGGGCCCTCCGGGCCCCGGTATTCCCTGGCAACCGCCTGCGTAAGCCACTGGAGTTGGGCCGCCAGATAGTACCATTCGAAGTCCGGGACTGCCAGGCCCCCTTCCGCCCTCGGCCGCCGCAGGGTGGTCAACGCCACCCGCCTTCTCCCTGAGCCCCAAATGAAGCCCGTGGACATCGCCCTGAGCCGGTGGAAGTACGACGCAGGCACCCATATAGGTAGGGTGCGAAAGAAATAGAGGAGTCGTGGTAACGCCACCATCTTCAACAGCGCCACCCTCCCGGCGCACGAAAGCGGGAGCGTACTCCAGAAACTCATGCTACCCCGCAATCCGCGAATGGCTCTGCCAATATTCCCCTCCAACAAGTCCGGCTGGGTGTGGTAGATATTAACCCCCAAATATCGCAGGCAGCCCCCTTCCCATCGGACCAGCCCCAGTGACTGGGGGGCCCGGCCGCCCGGTCCCAGCGGGAACAAGCATGTCTTGCCCCAGTTGACCTTGAGCCCAGATAGGCGTCCAAAGGCGTCCAACAAGGCAGTCGCCCCACTCAGTGCTCCCTCGGCATCCGCCAGAAACATCAACAGATCGTCAGCATGTAGAGAGATATAGTGGGCATCCCCCCTCAAGTGAACGCCTGCATAGGAACGCCCCAGTCGGGCATGCGCCGCCAACGGTTCAATAGCCAGGGCGAACAACAAGGGGGAGAGCGAGCAACCCTGCCTCGTTGCCCTCCGCACCGGGTAAGAGGCCGAAATAGTAACCCCCGTCTTCACCCGGGCCGTGGCCTCGTTATAGAGCAAGGTGGTCCAGCGCACAAAGCCGTCTCCCAGGCCAAAAGCCCGCAGCACTCGGTATAAATAGGGCCACTCTACACTATCGAAGGCCTTTTCGATATCGACCGACAGTGTGCAGGCGTCTGGATATATGTCCCGGTCTAGCTCCATCACCCGCAGCAAACGTCGCACCGACGTGGCCGTGTTACGTCGAGGGATAAAGCCCGCCTGATGCGGATGGATCAAGGTGGTCATATGAGTCAACAGGCGCGACGCCAAAATTTTGCTCAGGATTTTGTAGTCCACCGTCAACATGGAGAGCGGGCGGTACGCCGTGCGTGCGCCAGCCTCCCCTCCCGGCTTCAACAGGGGCACCACAATAGCCTCTCGAGCGGAGGCCGGTAAGCGCCCAAGTCGCCAAGCCTCTCCGTAAAGGACTTGCAGCTGTGGCGCTAGCAAATCTGGGTAAGCCGCATAGAACTCGATGGGCAACCCGTCCACTCCCGGGGTCTTTCGCCTGGCCATGTGCTTAATCGCTGCACGAATCTCACCCAGGGTTATAGCACCCCCGAGGTCCTTCTCGCTCTCCGGGTCCAGCCGGGGTAGGCGAGCCGCCACCAGAAACTCAGCCAAGCCGTCAGGTTCCCCCTGCATGGTGCTGTCATACAGCCTTGCATAATAACTGGCAAACTGCCTATTGATCTCCGCCTGAGAATAGACCGGGACCCCCACTGCCTCGACCAGAGATAGTATAGGGGTACCACGGGCCGTCGGGGACGCCAACCATGCTAGAAGAGACCCCACCTTATCTCGTTCCGCATGCGCCCGGGTAAGATAGTCCTTATGATCAAAGCAGCGAAGCTTCTCTACACACACCGCCACGCCTTCACGTGCCTCCACGACCGCAGGCAGCTCGCCCTCCCCCGCCTGATGCGCGCGCTCAGCCGTCCGCAGTCGGGCCTCCGCCCCCGCCACCTCCTTCAGCAAGGTCTTCCGCACGCCAGCGGTGGATGATATACAAACTCCCCGGACCACTGCCTTGAACGCATCCCATTCCGTCGCCCGGGTCGACGCCGTATCCGCGTTAGTCCTAAAGTACTGCTCTATGCAGCCGCTAACCTCAGCCCGGAAAACCGGGTCCTCCAGCAACAAGGGGTTTAAGCGCCATGTGGGTATCGCCTGCCGCTGTCTAGACCACTGCAGCACCCCCATGCAAGGGTTATGGTCCGAGATGGTTTTAGCCAAGTACTCACTGTGTCGCATCAGAGTCTGGGCATCCGGGGAACACAATATGCTGTCCAAGCGGACATACAACTCGTGGGGGACAGAGTAGAAGGAGTAATCCCTATCCCTCGGGTGATGTGTCCGCCACGTGTCTACCAACCCCCATGTGTCCTGCCAAGCGCGCCTACTATTAGCCACCCTACGGACCACCGATTGTGCCAGGGGCGGGTGAGACCTATCCAGCTCAACATCAGCCACTGAATTAAAATCCCCCCCCAACACCACCGTCCCCGTCAAATAGGCCGCGAGCTGCCCCGACAGTCTGGAGAAGAAGGCGGCCTGGTCTACATTAGGGGCATACACACTACATAAGGCCATGTCCCTCCCATCTAGTCGCCCCTGCACTGCTACAAACCTGCCCTCCGGGTCTACCAGTGTCGCCAGCGGCTGGAAAGGGACTCCCGCCCTAACCCATATTAGGGCCCCACGGGCAAACTTTGAGAAGGTAGTATAGAATAATTGGCCTCGCCAGCGCCGCTGCAACGCCTTCCCCTCCTCGCGATCTAAATGGGTTTCTTGGAGGAAGGCCACCTGGATCCCTCTCCGCACCAGGTAGGCATGGACTTTATATCTCCTCCCCATAGAGGTGAGCCCCCTCACATTCCAGGTCAGGACTCGCAGTTCAGGTGGGGTCCCCATCCCATCGCCTTACCAACCACTCTTCTCCAACCCTCCGAGGCACACTGACATTCCCCTGAAACCCCACAACTCCCCAACTCCCCACACGCCCTCTCCTCCCCAGAACAGGTGCTAAACTGCAGTTACCCATCCAAATACCACCCCAAACAATATCTAACACTCTGGTAGCCACCAGCGTCTCACAATGTCCGTGAGGGTGAGGTGGTGGCTCTGCGCCAGACGGGCCGGTCGACTGTCCCCTGCTGTGCATCCGCGCCCAGTCTCTGCAATTCCCCCCCCGGTGTTCCTCGCCCCCTCAAATCTCCCGCTCTCCAGCTCCCCACTCCAGGGCCCCCCAGCAACGATCCCCGGTCCGCAAGGCATCAGCAGTTACCAATCACACTCCCAACACCGCAAAGCCCGGTCTGTGCCCTCCACCCCACATACATACAGCTTCCGCTCTGCGCCTCTTACTGCACCCGGGGAAGTCCCAGTTCCTTCAAGCGTCCAGCAGTTCATCTGCCGTCCCTGGGGTCACGTCCGGTAGCAGCTCCGCATCCTCTCCGGGGCCATCCGACAGGGAGGCCTCCGAGCCCCTCTTGGAGCCCGAGTCATCACTGGGCTGGGAGGCCGCGGCCCCCGATATCACAGAGACCGCCTGCAACGCAGCCCGCCGCTCCAGCGCCGTCTGAGACGCTCCTGGTGATCGGACCCCTGTTGTCCGTGTCCTGTTGCGCCTGCTGCGGCGGGCCCTCGCTCGGGTCCCCGACGGTCCCTCCTCGTCCTCATGCGCCGCTGCTCCCGTTCGGGCCGATTCGAACCAGCTCCAGGCCGCCGCGGGGTCCGTAAAGAAGGACGTCTTTCCGTCCAGCACCACTCTGAGGCGAGCCGGGAACAGTAAGGAGTACTGCAGGCCCTCGTCCCGTAGCGCCTTTTTCACCGCCTGAAAGGAGGAGCGCCTGCGCTGGACCTCCATGGGATAATCCGGATAGATTGATACCGGGACATTCTCCACTTGATAGGGGCCCATGGATCTCGCCTTCTGGAGAATGATATCGTGGTCCCTGTAGTGCAGCAGCCGAGCCACCACCGGTCTGGGAGGTCGGCCCGGATCCGGGGGCCGGGCCGGGACCCTGTGCGCCCTCTCCAGGGTGTAAAACTGCGTCAGTCCTCCCGGCGCCACCACCTCCTTCAGCCAGGTCTCCAGATAAGCCAGCATGTCCCCTCCTTCAATCTTTTCAGGCAGGCCCACCACACGGATGTTGTTGCGGCGGTTGCGTCCCTCCGCATCCTCTGCCCTCTTCTCTAGGACCGCCAACCTCCTGAGAAGGTCCGCCGACTGGGCCTCCAATGCCTTCTGCGCCGGAGCTGCCAAATCCAACGCGTCCTCCGTTTGCTTGACCCTATCCACCAGCTTCCTGTGGTCCGTGCACAGCAGTCCCAGATCAGAGGACACCTGCGCAATGTCCGTCTGCAGCGCCGTCCGGGTATCTGCTATGGCCTGCAGGATTTGTTCCATCTGACGCTGCTGGAGCCCCGCCGCGGGGTCTACGCGAGTCCCGCCATCCCGGCCACCAGCCGAGTCGCCCACGGGTCCGCCGGATTCGCTCCCGGCTTGGGCCGTGGTTTGCCCATGTTCTCAGGTCAGGGAGCCCACCAGGGGGCCGCGAGGCTGTCACCCACCAGAGCCAGGCCTCAGCCCAGTGGTCACGGCAGGTCTCTTCTCCGACCACGAGGCACCACACCCTCCTGCTCCGAACCGCCGATGTCGTGCTCCCTGAGGGGCCCCAGCGAGGGGGATCCGCTCCACTCCTCCAAGCCTGTCGTCCCTTCAGCGTGGCGTAACAGCCGCAGGCACCCCCGTCGGCCGCAGACTTAGCTCCTCACTGCGCCCCAGAGGCAAAGTCCGCCCATCCGTTCGGCCCGGTCGGCAGTCCAAGACCCGGCCGACCACCTCCACAATGGCCTGCGTGGCGCCGGTCCTCCCGCTCCTGGCCAGCTATCAGTGCCTCCGGGGGTCCGCAGCCCCGCCGTCACCAGGGTCGCCGCCCCACCGCAGGCCGCCCTCAGCTCCTCGGGGCACCCCACCTCCGTCAGGCCGCTCTCAGCACCTCTGAGCACACCTCCTCCTCCAGGTAGCCGCCGCGTCCGTTTCCAGCGGTGCAAGGGCTAGCAGCAGCTGGGCTCTCCCCTTGGGTAGGTTCCGACCCGGTCTGGCCTCCGCCTCGCTGGGGCCGCCACTTCCGGTGTCCGCGGCCGGTCGCGCTGCACTTCCGGGCGGGTCCCACGAAACTGTGGGCCCCGGCTGCTCCGCTGCTCTCAGGCCGCCCAAGATGGCCGGCGGCTGCTCGCGGCCGCCGCTACTCTCAGCGCGGCGCCAGCCCTCGGCGCCGCGCTCCGCTCCGCCGCGCCGTGGTCAGGGACCGGAGCACTCAAGGCTGCCCTCCAGGCGTCTGGAACACCGGGGCTGCAGGTTGAACAGGATTTTTGGCTGGGCTGGATGCGGAGCTCTCTGCTCACGCGTCCATGCCCGTCGGCAGCCAAGCCACGCCTCCGTTGATCCACTCTGATACCGACAGCAACACGACTGAGTTTAACATTCCCTAATACCAACCCAGACACTACATGCTGCCCATCTCCTAATCCCAGTAACTCTAATCTGACTACATCTTCTAGTACCAGTAACTCTAATCTGATTATTTCTCCATCGCTGCACCCAATTTTAACCCACAGCACCCTTCCTCTGAACCCCCTACGTCCTCCCTCCTCCTCTTCCTCTACACCTATTGCACAGGATACTACCTTAGGGCCTCCCTTTCCTTTGAACTCCCCTAGACCTACCGCATCCTCTTGCTCTACTTCAAGGACACAGGATACTACCAGTGGGCCCCCCACTTGCATACTCAAAGGTTTTTTCCTCAACCTCCTACTCAGATCCCTGACTCCATCTATGCCAATCCCACTACACCTCTGGAGCCCATAACTGAGCTCAAGCAGGGGTCCACCTCCCCATGCAAACGCTGTGTGGAGAAGGGGCCTCTCCCTGCATCTTATTCTGGGCAGGTGCCTAACGGTGACAGCCTTCAGCAGATTGAGGAAAAATTGGCTGAATTAAAGCTGGACCTCCTTACTGTAAACGATAACCTCCTGACCCTCCTACAATGCTCATTGAAGAATGAGAAGTTGTGCAAACCCCATCCTCTCCCGGGGACTGATCTTCCCACACCCCCAGCAACTACTTTAAGTGGTGTAATGGAAAGGTCCTCTGATACTTGACCGAGTAACCCACTCTGGCCCTCTCGTCCTCTTCCCAACCTCCATTCTAGACCCCTTAGATTCCAGCCTCAGATGTCGGAGGATGACACGCTCGCACTCTTACTATCATGTGAAGACTATGCGGTCTCTCCTAGCATCATACCCACTGTCACATCTGATCCCGATAGAGAACCTAGCGTTAACTTTAGATCCTTGAATAAGAATAACTTACTTCAGGTCGCCACGTCGCACCTAGTGGAAGCAACTACAAACTCTCATATAAATTTGATGCTTCTCAACTGCAGGTCAGCAGTGAAGCACGCAGCAGATATCTCCGAACTCATCAAATCACAAGAATTAGACCTCCTGATTCTTACGGAAATGTGGCTTAATGACTCCTCCTCCCCAATACTTGACATTTTAATCCTACCTGGCTATGACATTGTCAGATGCGATAGGGCTATTAAATCTGGGGCCGGGGTTGGGCATTGCCTGCATCCATCAGTCTAGCCTACTTTTGAAGCAGACTTATAAGGACCTGATGTCCTCCTGTGAGCTCCTAGTCACTGAAATTTGGAACAAGGGCAAGATTGTGCGTGTGCTTCACTCAATCTATCATCCCCCTGGGGATAACCTACTTTTTGTAGAACAATTGATGGAATCCATCTATGCCAGCTCAGCCCACCACACTAACCATATCTTCCTCAGTGACTTCAACCTTCACTAGAATGACTCTAATGATCCATTAATTTGCTCTTTTAAGACGTTCCTCTCCGACCTCAACTATATACAGGTCTGCAACGGACCCACCCCCTGCTAGGGCACTACCCTTGACCTCATCTTAGCTAGAGATCACATAATTCAACTGGATGACATAGTACCATGTGATTGGTTGGATCATCACCAAATCTCCTTTCGCATTCAGGAAAAGGTATTGCTTAGACAAGATCAACCGCTCAAAAACAAGCAACTGACTCATAATCTGAGAGACATCAACATCTCTAACCTATCCAACTTGAGCAAGAATCTTCTGTAACCTCCCACTAACATGAATAATTTGGAAGAGTTGACGGATCATTACTTCAACGCCATTGTCAAATATTCTCGACTCTGCAGCCCCAAAGCAACAGAAAAGGATTCCTTGCAAACAATCCAAACCTTAGTTCAATGGTGCCCTTAATGATGAACGTTGCAAACTGAGGCTCTCTGAGAGACGTTGGAGAAATGCCCCCTCCCCCTCTAATCTTAAACAGTTAAGGAAGATGAGAAGATCTTATAACAACCTCATTCGCATTGCTAAATCAGATCATTGCAAAGATCAGCCTCACAGCGCTAAAAACCGTCCCAAGAAACTGTTTTATATCATCAAACAACAGGCTAATCCTGTTCCAGCAATCAAAACCGCTGGACCCAGTGAGGAGGACTTCTCAGCGCACCTTTCTGAAAAGTCTGGGAGTATTGAGCGGGAGCTGCAACATGCCGCTGCTAACCTGTTGTCTATGAGCTCCTTGAGTTTGACTGTACCTACGGCAGTGTGTGCTCCGCTTTACCCCACAGAGTACACACCCAAAAACAATGCCTGCAGGAATACCTTCCGGCTACCTTATTTGGAGGAGTTGTCACATTCCTTGGCTTCTCTTAAACCATTCAACCATTTCAGTGATCCACTCCCAGCCAAGTTGCTCAAAGACCTCAGCGTGGCCATTCTACCTCTCTGGTCCAGAATCATCGAACAATCTCTCTTACAGGGGAGGATTCCCACAAGTCTTAAAATGGGGCAAGTCACACCCATCCCCAAAAAGCCCAATGCAGACCTAACAGATCCCAATAATTTCCGGCCGATCACCAACATCATGTCTTTAGCGAAACTGCTCGAGAAATACGTTCACACACAGCTCTACGACCACATTGAGAAATTTCAGCTCCTAGACCATCAGTCAGGCTTTAGATCAGGTCATATAGCACAGAAACAGCTCTAACTCACATTGTTGATGATGCCTTGAGAGCTCTTGACCAAGATACGCCTTGTCTTCTAATTCTTCTGGACTTGTCCTCTGCTTTTGACACTATCAAACATGATAACTTGATTAACCTTCTTCAATATAGGATGGGGTTATCTGGCCCTGTCCTAAATTGGTTCTCATATTTCCTGAATACCCAAACACAAAGAATCAAAGTCAACCAATCTTTGGCTGCCAGCACCTCGGTCTCTATTGGGGTGCCTCAAGGATCTGCGCTCTCGCCCACGCTCTTCACGCTTATTTTTGGAACCTCTAACTGCCATTCTGAATGATTCAAACAATTCAGTACCACATGTACGCGGATGACACTCAACTGTATTTGAAGATCTCTTCTCCAGATGACATTAAAACTCTTAATGGAGCGCTTCAAAAAACTCAACAATGGCTAACACATAACCATCTGTTACTTAACCCCTTGTGTGCGCACGACGGCTCCTGGCCGTCATACATTACGGTGGGAGTGTGCGCTTGACGGCCGGGAGTCGTCGTAATCCCGACCACCGTTTATTTCTCCCGCACAGCGCGGGAAATAAACTCGCACACAAGGGGTTAATTTCCTCAAACAGAATTTCTCATGATTACCCCCCACAACCACAAGGCCCCCTCGCAAAACTGGATCAAAAAAATCTCTGTACTTAACTGCACCCCGCATATGTTGGACTCCACTTGCTCTTTAGGTGTCACCCTGGACACATTTCTAAACATGCATGGTCACATCAGTGCCACCATTAAGAGTGCCAATCATCAGCTCAACGCTCTTAGGAAAATCAAACCTTTCCTACCTCCCGAGGACATCCAGTCAGCAGTCCAATCCTTAGTTATCTCACGAATAGAATACAGATTGCTGACCCTAGCTGGGTTTCCTAAATCTAGCTTAGCTCCACTAAGAGCTACTCTGAACGCCTCTTCCAGACTAATCACAGGCGCCAGAAAGCATGATCAAATCACACCTTACTTAATCCAGCTTAACTGGCTTCCCATTGAAGCAAGGATCCGCTTCAAGATAGCCTGTCTGACACATAAAGCTATTCACTTCAATAGCCCCGTTTACATGGCAAAAAAACTTGATCTCTCTGGAACCAGGCGAAACTTAAAAATCTCCAATACCCTACTAATGAAACCACCGAAATTCAGCAAAAAAAGAACTTACAATCGCACCTTCTCAGGGCTGGCTCCAAGAATTTGGAATGCCCTTCCAACGGAGATCAGAGCCAACCCCTCGACTGCTTCATTCAAAAAACCGGTCAAATGGCTACTGCTGGAAGAACTTCATCAGCAATAGCCTCAATGTCATTTGCTAGACACTTCCCTCTCGTGCTTGACAATCATTTTTACTTTGTGTGTTGAAATGTATGCTTGACAATTATTTTCACTTTGTGCTTGAAATATGTGCTTGACAATCATTTTTACTTGGGCTTTAAAATGTATTTTGTCGTTCTTTGGAAGTAGATCGATGCTAAAACTGCTAATCGGCCCCATCTAGTTGGGCTTTTACCTGTTTGTTCTCTTGCTACCTCTTCTTCCCTAGCACCCACATTCACTTTTATGTTTCAGGTTACTCTCATGTTGCTTTATTGTATTGTACTTATACTGTTTCTTCACGGCAACGGTAGTTTTCCTCTTTGTACAGCGCTCTGATACCCGTCTGGGTCTTGTACGCGCTTTATAAAACTTCTCAAATAAATCAATAAAAGAATGCACATTTCTGTACTCAGGTGCCACACATGAGTGCAGCAGAATCTTTCACATGCTTGTCCATGAACATGCACTCTGGCCCACACCTAGAGATGTCCCGCAATCTGTGTCGAAGCAGATCCCTAGAGACACATGGACCATAGTTTGCACCTGTGAATGATGCACATTTGTTCACATGCTCATCCATGATCATGCACTCTAGCCAGCTCAGAGAGGTGCCCCACAATCGGTGTCCTAGTGCATTCCTAGAGACACATGGCCCATAGGCTTGGCCTGTGACTGGTGCACATTCCTGTACACAGGTGCCACACAAGCTGTGTGAGCAGCCCATTCCTACGCATGCTCGTCCATGAGGAGACACTCTAGCCCACACCTTGAGGTGCCCCACAGGCTGTGTCTTAGCAGATCCCTACAGACACATGGCCCATAGGTTGCGCCTGTGACTGGTGCACATTCCTGTACACCGGTGCCACACAACCTGTGAGTGCAGGACATTCCTGCAGACATGTGACCAAGCACAAAACGAAAACTGTTATTGGCAGGACAAGTCAGACAGGTATTGGCAAAGAAAACACATTGCATGCGCAGAGCAGCTCTACTGTTACAGTGATGCAGCGGAGTTTCCAGGGCAAGTCTCTGTGTTTATGAGCAGAGTCTCCTCTGGTGACAAGCCCAGGCACATCTCAGGCCTCTCCGCTGCTTCCAACATTTCTGAGAAAGGTTGGAGAGAGAATTTCCTTCTGCTGTTTCACAACTGATTTCATCGCTTTTGGGAAGCACTTATCGCCGGTGGTGCAGAACAAGAGCTTCTCGCTGGACCCCTGACCACATTAATGGGTAGAATCTGGTCTTTTTATCAGTAACGACGTCCAGCCTCGGTGCATGCTTGCCTATGTCTTGCACCTTCTGACTGCAGGCCCGTATTCCTCTCCAAGGACGGGTCCTTGAAGGGCAGCGCCTGGTTGGTTTGTTTCACCAGGATGGTCGTACAGTGTTTCTCTACCAGCCGCTTTGCACACCTGAGTCTAACGTCTTCTGCTTGTAGCTTCCATGTTGAAGTTCAGACAGGGACTGTCAGTTTTGGGGTACGTGTCTGCCACTTGAGCTTATAGTGGCCCCTCCATTAGAGTGGCCTTTGGACTTTTATGGCTGATGGTCGGATGTCTCTGATGAGTGGGTGCAAATTTGGACACCACCAAGATTCAACACCCAAAGTTGGCTAAGTTTTAAAAACATATCCCACAAGACAGTGGATTTGTGGGATAAAAACTTTCAAAACCTGTTTTTGCTGGAGAATTCTCTCAGAAAACAATTTTTACTGGATAAATCTCCCTCAAATAAAATCTGTGGAATTATACCTGTTTCCGAAATGTTGCAAAATCCACAAACTTTACAACTTTAAACATATGTAGAGTTGTGAACTTGACTCAGCTTCACTGCCAGAATTAAAGCATCAGACAACATTGACGGTAGCTCTCCCTATCTGTGGCTTTGGACAGAGGCTGTTACTCGCACAGTCCTCTGGAAGTATCAGAGTGAGATAGTTATTTGGGGGCATATTATCAAGACAGGCGATACAATTATCGCCGCTTTAGCGGCAGAAAACTGCCGCTAAAACGGCCATAATGGGCTTGATAATATGCTCTATGGAGTTCCAATTGAAGCCCATGTTAGATGTTAAGGACATCTAACCTGAGCTTCAATTGGAATTCCGTAGAGCATATTATCAAACCCAGTATCGCCATTTTAGCGGCAGTTCTCTGCCACTAAAGCGGCAATAATTTTATCGCCTGTCTTGATAATATGCCCCTTAGTTCTTTAGGGTCCTGGGGTTGTACATCTGTGACTCACTTTTCTCTATGTGGCACAAGAGGGTATGCATCATGTCAACACCACTACTTCAACTTACCACTAACTCCTGTCACATCTTGACCAACATGATGACTTTGGGTGCCTCGTTGACTTTACGGTAAACTTCTGCTCATACTTGCAGTGTAGTACCTTAAGGCCTCCTTTGGAGGAGGACGGCAACAGGACATGTACCAAAAACATGCATGTGTCCCATGTTCCGTCTTCCCAGGTCCCCGTGAGCTCGGACAGTGGGAAAAACTTGTGGCAGACCCATGCAAGTAGCAAGACATTGAAGATCTGCCCGATTTATTGCCGACCATAGGATGTCATTCCCAGCAGTGTCCTTACTGTCCAGGTCTGTCATACATGCTATGGCACTGCTTGACACGAAGAGTCCACGAGAGTTTCCAGGAACTTGGAAAAAACTCCCAGAACTTGGGGGACATTGGTGGTGTTGTTTTCTTAAGATGGAGCCCCACTATTGGGATCTTTGTTTGGAAATAACTCAAGAGATGAGATGACCGTAAGGCTAGTAGTGCAAGGTGGACACTCTTTAATGTTTATGTTGCACTAATGGTAGCTAGCCTTTGGGCTAGACATTATATTATACGCCAGAGGACTTCAAACTGAGAGGGTGAACTTGTGTATGACGCCTAAATTGATCTTTGAGTTTTTGTGGGGGTAGGCTTTCGCCAAGATGTGTGTTTATTACACACTTGAGGAGCAGAGACACACATCATGCTGAAAAAAGAGCTGTGTTTCTACGAAAACAAAGAAAGCTGTGGTAGCCACGCCTTAATGAGCCTTCGGTAACGCCTTTCAACGGCCATGTCCTGGGTGGGACCTGGTGTCAAAGTGGGGGGAGGGGCCGCTCCATATAACATTCAGAGTGACTCGACCGATTTCTGATCAGGGATCACCCTATGGATACTTTCACACTTTTAGTGAGACCAGGCTGCCAATAGTATTTGATTGCATTTTCAAAATGGATAATTGATCAGAACTGCAATGCTTGAGCTGGTAAATTTGTTCAGATCTTTCAATCTTAAACAGAAATTGTAAGAAAATGATTGTTATTCTGGAGAGGAGGGAGGCTGCCGTTTTTTTTTTTACATGAGGGGGAAGCACGGCATTAAAAGGTTTGGAGACTATTGTCATAGGTGGATGTCACTCAAATTATCATCCCTCCCTTGCACTGGTCCATAGACACCCAGAAATGGGTTTCTACCTGCTTGGCAGCTGCGGCCACCTGGGTGGAAAATAACTGTCTACAATGTAACTGTGTAAAACTGAAACTCTGTTCTTTGGCTGTTAAGCTTCAATCTGGTCGTCCTCGTGGTGACCCCGGTACTCCACCCATTCCAGTTGTACCGCTGAGTATCGACACAAACAATAATGCGGTACAAGAATATCGAGGACAGAATATCGAAACGTAAGTGCATATAAGGAAGCATAGATTCACAATTCCTAGCTCCACATCTACGCACCTCGAAAATATATGTTCAGTGTAGGTACACAAATGTGGAGTTAGGTTTACGAAATCTCGACTTGCCTATTAATATGTATACTTTTTTGATATTCTGTCCTTGACGTTGTGTCTCATTGATACTGTAGTTTCGATATTCAGGGGTCACATCACCCACTTCTGCTAGAGTTTCCAAAAATGTCGGCCTTGACTTTCACTCCAGTCTATCTTTTAATACTCAAGTTAATTGGATTGCGTCATCTTGTTTTGTGATCTTCGGAATGCTGAGGACAATTGACCCTTTTCTTTCAGTGTCATCACGCAGGTCTGTTGTTCAGGCCCTCCTCTCTACCAGGTTGGTTGATGGTAACTCCCTGGACTTTCCCAGAATGTTTACCACACTGACTTCAGGTCACTCAGAAGGCCCTCTTCAGCCTCATTCTGGACCTTCCTCCATCGGCCTCCCCTCTCTTGCGAGACCTCCATTTGCTTCCTTCTCAGAAGCGGGAGTTCATACGTCACTCCTTCAGACTTCCAAGCCATACCCTGCTTAGTCGAACTCTACCTTGCTTCCTTACATCTGTTTCTGCCTTGCTTCTTGAAAGTCCTCGTATTAAAACGAGCAGGTGCGGTGGTCCTGCCTTTAAAGCCTGGAATTCCTTCACCTTCCTCCATTCCCACAGCCCCTTGTCTAACCATTTTCAGGAATCACAGCAAAACCTGGCTTTTCCAGCACTGCTGCTCTCTCCTTCTTCGCCCGCAGAAAATGAATGCCACTCGAGCGCCAGGACGCCCGGGCAGCAGTGCGCTTTATAAATCTCTTTCATCCATTCATTCATTCATTTAAGTGTCAATGAGAGGGCAGTCTGAAAGAGAAGTGCAAATCAAATGTAATTTTGTAGTGGTACCTTATTTTTTATTTTCCCCACTGGTATAATGTTTGCCACGTCCTGATATACAAGCAGCTAACGCTACAGCAGAGCTGCAGACTCTTTAAACATGCCTATTGCAAAGTGGAATACTCTGCTCAAACAGTTTCCATTGATTTCAGGCTGAAAAGGAATGATTATGAGTAAAATAAAGTGCAGCAAAAATGCCGCTAAATTTCCATAGTTGTGCCGCTAAATTTCCATAGATGTGCCGCTAAATTTCCATATATGTGCTGCTAAATTTCCATATATGTGCCGCTAAATTTGCTAATCCATGCCGCAGTATCCTGGGGGGTCTGACGAAAGCGCCTTAAAGCAGCTTCGGGAGAGCGCAGGCGCTATACAAACAAGAAGCATGTCAACAACATGAGATCACGATCAGCCTTCATTTTGTTCCATCCTTTTCTCTGTTTCACACTCTCTCGTTATTTCTTTTCTGCTGATCTTGTCAGCGCTTTGAAGCGACTATAGGACTGCGTGAACGCTAGACAAGCACCCTGAAGGAAAATAATATAATGGTTCCTTATTTCCGCCTTTTTCCACTTCTATCTTTCCTGCTCCCTCATTTTCTCTCTGCTGTCGTTCCTTAGTGCTGTGAAACGGGTCACTGCAGCAAAAGCGCGACACGAACAGATAGCAGAACAAGGCTGCAGACGCCTCTGACTACACGCAGACGCACGAAAAATATTACTGTTCCTCGTGTTGTTTTATGGAAAAGCCCGTGTCCCATAAAAGTTGACTGCATAAAAGGAACTGGCCGGCACATGTTCTCAGCATGGAGACCCGGCCATTGCTTTTGTAAGTGTGTGGAAGGCTGGAGATGCGCAGCGCCACACAGCGCGCTGCTGGACTGCACGTCTCGTGCCCCCCCCCACCCCCTCCTAACTTTCCTCGCTTAAACATCCCCGTATTTTGCCTTTCTCTGATATTATTGTTTCCATGAGCGCCGCCTCTGGCACAGGCACCGGGAGCCCGGCCTTCCCATAAATCATTTCAAGATAAAAGGGGTTTAAAGAGATTGAGGGGCTTTACTCCAGGGAGGTCAGGAGGGCGCCGGTGTGAGGAGCTGAGCTGGGATGAATCAGCCGGGGATCACACGGTGAGCTCGGTTACACTCTGTGGCTGGGATCCAGGGGCTTACGGTGGACGAGGACAGGCAGGGGTGAATTCCTCCTCGGTTTAAAGCGGTCGTGCTCCGACAGATGCCGGCTGCAGCTCCCGAGCACCGACGCCTTCTGCGGCACACGCCAGGGATCCAGCGCCGAGTCCCTTCCACAGGTGCCCGGACGCCTCTGGCGCGCCGCGCCGGCTGTGGCACCTTTCATGCTATGGAATCACTCTGCTCGCAAGGCAAATGGAGCTGTTTTTCAGCCTTCCAGAAACTCTTGCAAACTCCGTACAACCTTTGTCAGTCACAGTACTGGTTCTGGTTATTTCATAAAACTATATTATAATTACAGATGTTTGAATACATGGCGTGGTTTGTATGGAGACACAGAGAAGACCACCTGACCTTATAAATAGGTTATAACTAAATATATATCTAGATAGACACAAATCTAGGTCTGTCGTCTTTCTATATAGTTAAGATTGCTGTGCACGTTCTATCCTGAAACGAGGCAATCGCGTTTTGCCGACGATAACACTTCACTGTCAAACACACTCCACCGAATTTCAAAAGGTTCCCGCGGGTTCCCTCCGCGCGTGGGATCTGGCGAGCACTTGTCAAGGATTTTATATTTTAAACCACGTTTTCAGAAGTCTTTTTGTAACACTTTGATCGCGGGCTCTTAAACATCGGTTTGCGCAAAACTGTGTTGAAACGAACAAACTTCCCATTCCCGCACAGCCCACTGACAGCCCGGGCGCTATCTCAAAGGGTGGCACGTACCTAAATGTAAAGCAAGGCTGAGTTTGCACATTATTGGAGCACGTGCTCTACAGACAAGGGGGCATATCAACAACAACTGGCGATAATTATCGCTCAGCGCTCTTAGCGTGAGGATAATTATCGCCGGCTAGCGTGAATTTTTATCGCTGAGATAGCGTGCTATTAGCAACGCTTATCTCAATAGCGATAAAAATCTACACGCTAACAGGCTAACGTGAGATACCCAGCGATAATCACACGTTACCTTGTTGATAGGGACAGGCAAACTTAGCCATGATATCCTCCTTCCATAGGATATCATGGCTAAGTCTGAAAATTAGCAGACGTAAAAAAGCAGCGTTAACCGCGGTTAGCGCTGCTTTTTTTGTCTCTAACAGGGTTAGCGACATTCTTGATAATAGGAGAAATGTCGCTTAGCGACATTTCTCCTATTATTTTACTCTGGAACGCCCCCTTTGCATCTCATTAGAGATGCAAGGGGAAGCGTAGAGTAAAAGGGTGCTAACATGCAAATTTGCATGTTAGCACCCTGTTGTTGATAGGGTGCTAGTTTTATCTCTGCTTTTTTGGCTTTTAAAGCCAAAAAAGCAGAGATAAAGCCCTTGTTGATATGCCCCAAGGTCCCCTCCAGAAGCAGTTACAAATGGGCGCTCGTGCTGTCCAGACACAATGCAGCGAGGCGCAGGAAAGGAAGCTAGCAGGAGGCACGTTGTCTTAAGCATCCGTAGCAAATGCAACGCAAAACAAACTACATCTGTAACCGACGAATGTGCATTGAGTTAAAATGACGCACAATACACTTGCTAAACAGACGAGGGATCATTGGGACTAATGAATATTCATGGGCTGACTGACCCTTCGTAGGCTGCCCTTACACCATACCCCTGACAGGAGGAAACTAAGGGGCATATTTGATGAAGTTTTGCATCTCCCCTGACGTCCCGTCCCGCAAGAGCGAGCAACTCTTATGTTAGATTCATCACGCCATGCAGGGTCGCCTTGCTTGGTCTTGCTGGTTTAAAAAATCTAGAGTAACCCAACGCAGCGCAAACTGCTGGGCAAGAAATGTGCCGTATCTAAAATCTTTAGGTGGTTTCCTGTCCTTTGCTTGCGCTGGCAACCTTTTAGCTGCCTAGAGCCAATGCAGGCACCCAGGCGCTGTGGTGCAAGGGTGCCTCCGTGGCACCTAGGCGCTGTGGTGCCTCCGTGGCACCCAGGCGCTGCGGTGCAAGGGTGCCTCCGTGGCACCCTGGCGCTGTGGTGCAAGGGTGCCTCCGTGGCACCCAGGTGCTGCGGTGCAAGGGTGCCTCCGTGGCACCCTGGCGCTGTGGTGCAAGGGTGCCTCCGTGGCACCCAGGCGCAGTGGTGCAAGGGTGCCTCCGTGGCACCCAGGCGCAGTGGTGCAAGGGTGCCTCTGTGGCACCCAGGCGCTGCGGTGCAAGGGTGCCTCCGTGGCACCTAGGCGCTGTGGTGCAAGGGTGCCTCCGTGGCACCCAGGCGCTGTGGTGCCTCCGTGGCACCCAGGCGCTGCGGTGCAAGGGTGCCTCCGTGGCACCCAGGCGGTCTGGTGCAAGAGTGCCTCCGTGGCACCCAGGCGCTGTGGTGCAAGGGTGCCTCCGTGGCACCCAGGCGCAGTGGTGCAAGGGTGCCTCCGTGGCACCCAGGCGCTGCGGTGCAAGGGTGCCGGATTGTTTTTGTTCAGGAAAGTGCTCCTTCCTGCACAAAAACCATCCTCAGAGGCATTTTCCTCTTTCTAATGCAGCACACTTCAAGAGAGGAAACAATCAGAAATAATAAAGATACTACTCCTTGTGCCTCTGGTGGGGAGGAGTACAAGGGGGGGGAGTGCGATTCTGACGCATTGCCAGCCCTACCCATGTTACTAAATCTGGGCATGTGTCAGAATCCATCGGTGGATTCTTGGGGACACCCACGGTGTGGGCACACCTGCCTGCCGCAGAGTAACACAACGCTGCCATTTGTGAGGGGGCTGTTTTAACACTCTACAAGGGGGTGGTGTATAGGCAACGTGCACGGGGCTGATGTGCTAACAAAGTACAGGAGTGATGCATTTAACACTGTACACTGAGGAGCACAACGCACGCGAAGGTTGATGTATTAACACTGGCCTCACAGAGAGAGCGAATATATGGGACTTCTCTTTGAAGTGCGTCCCGGTCCAGCTTGCATTAACAGCATTAGCAGCAGGACAGGTAGGGACAGGATGCAGGGCACGAGGTGAAACCCAAGCAGTGCCCGTGATGGGAGCACACAGCAGCCTCCGAGCGCAGACCCCAGCTCGGCTTTTACAGAGTCTGCAGGGATGTCTCGTGCCAGGACATCCTAAGAGAACCCGGAACCACCAAAGACGAGCGTCATATCCAGGAAGAAGCGCTGGGCTTTCCATGGGCGCAAGGGTTTTCAGCGTGGGCTGCAGAGAAGGCAAAGGAGGGGGCCTGTTTGACATACTGGGGGTGTGCCCAAGTGTAAAATATCAGTGCCCAGGTAGGACGCCTGATTGACACACGGGGGGGGGGGGGGTGCCCACAGGTAAGTGGTCAGTCCCAGGTAGGGGGCCTGATTGACACACTGGGGGTGTGCCCAGGGGGACAATGTCAGTCCCAGATAGGGGATCGGATTGACGCACTGGGTGTGCGCCCAAGGATACAATGCCAGTGCCCAGGTATGTAGGCTGATTGACGCAATGGGCATGTGCCCGAGGGTACAATGTCAGTCTTAGGTAGGTAGTCTGATTGACACTCTGGGTGTGTGCCCAGGGTTGCGATGCCAATGCCGAGGTAGGTAGTCTAATGGACACCCTGGGGGAGGGGGGGAGTACATTGTCAGTCCAAGGTAGGACGTCTGATTGATACTCTGGGGGTTTGCCCAAGGGTACAGTGTCAGTCCCAGGTAGAGGTCTGATTGGCACACTGGGGTTGTGACCAGGGTTACGATGCCAATCCGAGGTAGGTAGTCTGATGGACACCCTGGGGGCGGGGGTGCCCAAAAGTACATTGTCAGTCCAATGTACGACGTCTGATTGATACTCTGGGGGTTTGCCCAAGGGTACAATGGCAGGGCCTAGGTAGGACGTCTTATTGCACATTGGGAGTGTCAGTGCAAAGGTAGGTAGTCTCATTGAAACACTGGGGTGTGCCCAAAAGTGCAATGTCAGTCCCATGTAGGACGTCTGATTGATACTCTGGGGGTTTTCCCAAGAGTACTATGTCAGTACAAAGGTAGGTAGTCTGATTGACACACTGGGGGTGTGCCTAAGGGTACAATGTCAGTGCCCAAGTAGAGGGTCTGATGGACTTGTTGGGGGTGTGCCCAAGTGTACAATGTCAGTGCCCAGGTAAGGCGTCTGATTGCACAGTGGGGGTGGGGGTGTCCCAATGGTACAATGTCAGTGCCCAGGTTGGGTGTCTGATTGACACACTAGCGGTGTGCCCACAGGTACAATGTCAGTGACCAGGTGTGGGTCTGATTGATGTGTTGGGGGTGTGTCCCATAAGCACAAAGTCAGTCCCAGGTAAGAGTCTGATTGACACACTGGAGTGTGTCCCAATATTCTGAGGGCATAAGCTTCTTTTGAGTGAGGCATCCTTTATATGGTGGATTGTCACGGAGGTCACTTCTCCAGATATGATGTTGGACCACTTAACATAGATTGGGCATCTTATAGGTCACCACATCTGATGGATGAACCGGTGGTGGCTAAGAAGGAGTATCCACGGCTGCATGCCTACCACCTAGGGCAGCCATATCCCTAGTAGATAGTCCCATACAAGGATTTTACTTTGAACCTATGAGCTACAGGGCCCACAGGAATAAGGCTGAAGCCTCAGTGCACAGAGCTATCTGACTGGATGGATAGATGGTTGAATGAATAGATGGATGGATGGATGGATGGATGGATGGATGGATGGATGGATAGATGGGTGGGTGGATGGATGGATGGATGGGTGGGTGGGTGGATGGATGGATGGATGGGTGGGTGGGTGGATGGATGGAAATGTGGGGAGCGATGGATTTAGATTGATTAATGGACAGCTGGATTAGAGACGGATGGATAGTAAGATGTATGGTTGGGTTAAGGAATGGTTGGTGGATGGGTGGCTGGATTGTGGATGGGTGGCTGGATTTATTAGCAGATGAATACATGGATGGACAGATGGACAGACATACTTATGGGTGCATAGATGGATGAATGGATGGATAGTCCTGTACAAGGATTTTACTTTTAACCTATTTCCTACAGGGTCCTCAAGACTAATGCTGAAGCCTTAGTGCACAGAGCAATCTCACTGGATTGATGGATGGATGGATGGCCTAACGTGTGCATGCCATAGAGTGTACGTTTCCATTAGTAATATTCTGCACACTGTGAGTAGGTGAGCGTCATAGGCATCTTTAGAATTTTAGGTATTCCTTTCTTTGTATCTTTTTTTCTTTTTTGACGAGATGTGCCTCCTGATATTGTAGACCTCTCAGCTGCCTTCAACATGGTCACCCATCCCACCCTCATAAGCACCCTGAAGTCTCAAATGAGATTCACTGTCAATGTCCTTCACTGGTTCACCTCCTACCTTTTCAGATGACACCCGTTTGTTCACATGGACACCTCCAGGACACAAAGGATCACTCTCACATGTGGAGTCCTCCAAGGTTCCACACTGTCCTCTGTCTTCACCCTGTACACTATGCCGCTTGGTGCTCTACGCACAGCTAACAGCATCAAGATTCATCAATATGCCAATGATACACAACTCCAGTAGAAATCCTCCTCGGCTTCAGACATCCAACACCTCCAACACTGCCAGCACATCATCCAGACCTGGATGTCCAGCACCTATCTGAAGCGTAACTCAAACAAGACAGAAGTCCGATAATTTGCCAAGAACAACAACCAAGATAAAGTACAAACCTGACCCAATGATATGAACCTTAACTTCTTTGAACCCCAGCCACAGCCTGTGCAGGTAAAAGCGGTGGGGCCTTCGGGCCAGGTGGGATTTCTACAGACGACGAGAAGGGAACATTAATTATTTATTTATTTTCCCCCTTGTGGTCCTCTGTCAATCCCCTCCCAGCCCGGCACCACCGGTCTTACCTGCACTGGCCGCGGCTGTTGAACCCCCATTTTTCACCAAACGCTAAGTCACTTGGATTCACTGTGGACACCAACCTCAGTATATCCTGAGTAAATATGATCATGTCTCCCCCATCCTGGTGGAACTTCCTTTGCTCCCCTTGCTGGCCCGAACCATCTTCAAAACCAGTTGCATCACTTACAAAGCCATCACGTCCAGCACCCTCACTTATACTATAGAAAAGCTCACCATTTCTGGTGGATGTTGCACACACACAGCCAGAACACCTTCAGACGGCAGACTCCGAAGTGCAAAACATTAAAAACAAGGCAGCAGGTCATGTCCATCTCTGCACCCAGGATCTGGAACAACATCCCGGTGTTCATCAGGACTGCCCCACTGCTGCTCTAATTTAGAAAAGAGTTGAAGATACGCCACTTTAAAGACCAAAACATTGCAATGCATTAACCGTCCACAACCCAGCTGTCTCTCCTAATGTGGGTGACTTGATACTTGTCTTTAACACGGTATATAGTGCTGCTTTAGACAAGGTTTACACTACAAAAGTACCATATACATACATTCACACATACATATGGTACTGGCTTCACATTCCGAACTATTCAGAGCTGCACACATTTCTACAACTGCAGTTTAAGGAGTCCCTAGCTGCACCCTGCTCCTTGCCCCGGCATGAGGGTTCCTGGCCACAACTTTGACTAGAGCCACGACCCCAAGGATCCTCGGCCTGACCCTATATGTGGACATCAAGCTGAAGAGTCCCTGACCTCCGGGCCTATAGACTGAAGGGTCTCTAACCTAGGGTCATTTTCATAAATCCTCAGTTGTGTCCTGACATGTGGTAGAAGCGTGAAGGGTTCCTTCCTGCATTAGGTCCCGGGCTCTCTACCAGACGGATCCCTCTCTCCACCTTATCTCAGGATCCCAGCATGAAGTGTCCCAGCTACACTCTTTCCTAGTTTCAGAATCTGGGTGGGTCCCATGCAGAGTCCCCAACTTTATGAGTCCCCGGCTGCCTCCGGTCATGCAGTCATAGCCGAAAGTGTCCATAGAGGTCGCATTCCAGGAGTCCCCAGACCGAAGGACACAAGTATTCATCATGCTGTGCCCTCAACCTACAGCATAGCATGCAACGTTGATGTTACACGCTGTCCTGTGCCTTCATCTGAGACACGTATATATATATAAATACCCTGTCCTGTGGATTCATCTGAGAGTACCCTACACACCCTGTCCTGGGACCATCATAGAGGTCCCTATTCACCTTGTGGCTCAAACTGAGAGGCACCCTGAGAAGAATGTTGCTACAACCTGTCCTATGGCTTCACCTGAGAGGTCCCTACACACTGCCCTGTGGCTTCATCTGAGAGGTCCCTACACACCTTAACCTGTGGCTTCATCTGAGAGGTCCCTACACACCCTGTCCTGCGGCTTCATATGAGAGGTCCCTAAAAATGTAAATGTAAATTGATACTTGTATAGCCCACTACTCACCCGCAAGGGTCTCAAGGCGCTTGTACGAATACCGCTGTGGAACCCATCATGGCTTTCCCTGTCAGGCGCCCACTCCTGGGCACCCCCAAGGTGGAGGCCAGGCATCCTTAGCGTTGTGGGGGCTGTTGTGGAGATTAAGCAAGCTATTGCCCAGAGTTGCAGAGTGGGACTCCATGATTGGAATAGGCACCGAGGCGAGAATTATCAGGTCCGTGGAGTTTTTGAGCCCAAGACCCACCGAGGCGGGGAATTGAACCCTGGTCCCAGGCTAGACCTCTGCATCAGGGTCTGCCGCTCTAATCATTGAGCCACACTTCTACACACCTTAACACGTGGCTTCATCTGAGAGGTCCCTACACACCATGTCCTGTGGCTTCATCTGTGATGTCTCTATACACTGTACCCTGTGGCATCATCTGATAGGTCCCTACACACCCTGCCCTGTGGCTTTATCTGAGAGGTCCCTACACACCCAGTCATGTGGCTTCATATGAGAGATCCCTACACACCTTAACCTGTGGCTTCATCTGAAAAGTCCCTACACACTCTGTCCTATGGCTTCATCTGAGAGGTCCCTACACCCTGCCATGTGGCTACTTCTGAGAGGTCCCCAAACACTCTGTCCTGTGGCTTCATCTGAGAGGTCCCTACACCCTGCCATGTGGCTACTTCTGAGAGGTCCCCAAACACTCTGTCCTGTGGCTTCATCTGAGAGGTCCCTACACACTCTGTCCTATGGCTTAATCTAAGAGGTCCCTACACACCTTAACCTGTGGCTTCATCTGAGAGGTCCCTAAACATCTTGTCCTCTGGCTTCATCTCAGAGGTCCCTAAACACCCTGCCCTCTGGCTTCATCTGAGAGGTCCCTAAACACCCTGTCCTGCGGCTTCATCTGAGAGGTCCCTAAACACCCTGCCCTCTGGCTTCATCTGAGAGGTCCCTACTCCCTGCCATGTGGCTACTTCCGAGAGGTCCCCAGACACTCTGTCCTGTGGCTTCATCTGAGTGGCCTCTATACGCCCTGCCCTGTGGCTTTATCGGAGAGGTCCATAAACACCCTGTGGCTTCATCTGAGAGGTCCCTACATCCCAAATCCCCGCACTTGTCACTCCGCATAGCAGAAATAAAGTGGTGTTCCCAATTGGGTGTCCAGCTTTTTGCAGTAGAAGACCGTACTCAGTACTACCATTTAAGGGTTGCCCCTTCCAATGGCTCCAGTACTACCACAGTAGTGTGCCCCTAGCTGGGGACCACAGTGTTAGCAGATACGGGCGTCCTATTCCCTGTCACTGCCCACACGTTTGCAGGATAGTGGTTCCCCTAGTGCCCCCCCCCACCCCCTGTGCTGTCAACGAGGCGCTATTCCAAGTTGTTGCACCCTTACTGCCAGTACTTTCAGCTGGTGCCGCCGGTACCTGCAGTACACCTCAGAGATACGCCCGTGCTGTCAGCCAGGCAGTTTCCCGAGTTGGTAGCCACCTCCAATAAAAGCAGGTGTGTCCCCGGAAGTAGTAACTAGAAGCCCCCCCCCCCCCCCGCCCCCCCGCTTGGGAACCCGGTACTGTCAGGCAGCCACAGTAGTGTGCCCTCTGGGTGCCACCCTCCAGTAAGCAGGAGGTGGGTGTCTGCAGTTGTCGCCGCTAGTACTGCCAGTAAGGTAGTGTCTACAAAAGCTGGCCTCCCCATTGACGGGACTGCGGTGTCCCCAGGTGGCCCTGCATTGGCTATACGGTGCCCCAATATCAGTAAGGGGGCTTCCTCCAAACCCCCTCCACCCACCCTTGCAGAGCGAAGGAGTCGGCACTTACCACCACAGCCCGATGATGTTGGCCGGACACAGGAGGATGAAGAATAGCCCTAGTTGCGTGCTAGAGGGGGGCAGCATGCCGGCTCCGTATGTGGTGGGGGCAACAGCGCGTCCTTATTCTCCCGGGAGGGGCTTCGCACCCCTAAACAGGCTTCACAACGGCCTCCAACAATCCCAGGTGTGTCCGATGCTTGCGCGGCTCCTGCAGGTGCGGCGGCCCCCTTGGCCCGGTGGGCACAGGAGGGGGCGGAGTCCCAAGAAGGCAGCCGGGGGCAGAGAGGGGGCAGGGCCCCGGTGGGGGTCGATAATATACTCTGAGGTGAGAGTTTCAAAGAATAGGGGTGAGATGTAGGTTCCGGACACTGATTAGGGAGAGTAGTGCTGACGGTGGGGAGGGGGCACTGTGTGGTGGGGTGTTCTAAGGCTGCAGAGGATTTTGGGGTTAAAACGAGTCGCGTGGGGGTCTCGGACAGGTGATTCGGGGTTCTGTGTGAGTGCCCTAGTAGCCCGGAGCCCCTGGCTCCGAGTGATGTTGTGGGGGTGGGGGATAAGTGTGTCCGGTGGTGGCCGTGGGGGCCAGGAGGAGAGGGGGTTGCAGGGATGGAGTACCTGAGAACAGGGGTCACTGGGGGGTACCTAAGACTGACAGCAGCGGAGCGGACGGGGAACCGGCACCAGCTGCGGCTCCTGTGCAGACTGAGGAATCCGGGAACGAGCCATCCAGGAGGGGCTGAGGGCGGGGGAGGGGAGAGGGGGCACACGGGAGGGAGGGGGCACCCCGTGGATGGAAGGGAAGGGGCATCAGGGCGCACGACAATGAGAAGAGGGCATGGGCGCACCAGGTACACGGGGGTATGGAGGGGGCAGACAGGAGGGAGGGGCGTGAGATGAAAGGGATAAGAAACTCGGGTGAGAGGTAGGCGCGGGACTCGGGAGGTAGGGCGACCTAGATCGAGAGAGGATAGGGGAGGGCACCTGGGTGAGAGGTGGGCGTGGAGGGCAGGCGGAGGTCAGAAGGGAAGGGAGACCTAGGGCGAGAGAGGATAGCGGAGGGCACCTGGGTGAGAGGTGGGCGCGGAGGGCAGGCGGAGGTCAGAAGGGAAGGGAGACCTAGGGCGAGAGAGGATAGGGGATGGCACCTGGGTGAGAGGTGGGCGCGAAGGGCAGGCGGAGGTCAGAAGGGACGGGAGACCTAGGGCGAGAGAGGACAAAGCAGGGCACCAGGATCGGAGGTGGGCACGCAGGGCATGCTGAGGTCGGAAGGGAGACCTAGTCCGAGAGAGGATAGGGGAGGGCACCAGGTGAGAGGTGGGCGCGCAGGGCATGCGGAGGTCAGAAGGGAAGGATGACCTAGGGCAAGAGAGGATAGGGGAGGGCACCAAGTGAGAGAGGTGGGCGCGCAGAGCATGCGGAGTTCGGAAGGGAGACCTAGAGCGAGAGAGGATAGGGGAGGGCACCTGCGTGAGAGGTGGTCGCGGAGGGCAGGCGGAGGTCGAAAGGCAATGGCGATCTAGGGCGAGAGAGGATAGCGGAGGGCACCTGGGTAAGAGGTGGGCGCGCAGGGCATGAGGAGGTCAGAAGGGAAAGGAGACCTAGGGCGAGAGAGGATCGGGGAGGGCACCTGGATCGGAGGTGGGCGCGCAGGGCATGCTGAGATCGGAAGGGAAGGGTGACCTAGGGCAAGAGAGGATAGGGGAGGGCACCAGGTGAGAGGTGGGCACGCAGGGCATGCGGAGGTCGGAAGGGAAGGGAGACCTAGGGCGAGAGAGGACAGGGCAGGGCACCTGGGTGAGAAGTGGGCGCGCAAGGCATGCGGAAGGTAGACCTGTAGGACGAGAGAGGATAGGATAGGGCACCAGGGGAGAGGTGTCGCGCAGGGCATGCGGAGGTCGAAAGGGAAGGGAGACCTAGGGCGAGAGGGGGTAGGGTAGGGCACCAGGTGAGAGGTGGGCGCGCAGGGCATGCGGAGGTCGGAAGGGAAGGGAGGTCAGGGCGAGAGAGGATAGTGGAGGGCGCAGGGAGAAGGGCTCATGGGAGGAAGGCAGGGGTATCGGGGTGATGGAGGCGGGGGTGCAGGCTAGGAAAGGAAGTTGATGAGACACCTGGGTAAGAGGTGGCCACAGAGGATGGATGGGGCATGGTCAGGTACAGGGGAAGGGGCTTGGGTGGGAGAGGGGGATGGTTGGGGCATGTAGATGGGAGGAGCTAATACGAAGAAAGCCGGGGTTTCTCCTCTGTGACTTTGACCGATAGCCCCCAAGTAGTCCCTACCTGGCAGGGATATTATACTGTCCATGTTCGAGGGTGGAGCAGCCCTGGTGACCACCAAATATTGCAGCAAAGCCCCTAGCACAAGCTGCCCAGCGCCCCCTGCTGGAGGGGAAAGAATGTGAGGAAGCCCATGGAACTTCTTCGGGGGGGGGGAAAGGAAAGCACCTGATTCAACACCCCCTCAGTTTCTGATCATAAGAAACCCCAGCATGTCAATTCAGACGTCGACATTTACATCACATCCAGCTGATCGAATACAGATAAACTCCATAATCAGCATTTCACATTCCGTATGATTGTTCTGTTACCTGCCCAAGGTCGTGGACTTTAATTCTCATCATGGTTTCCTCCATCTCTGGAGTAAACTGACACCACTCAACCCCCTCACTACAACACCCCTGAGATTCTAGACCCTCTCATAAGTTCAATGTTCTGGACCATACATTTCTTTAGTGTCCCTCTGTTAGCTTTTTAATACGTCCTTAAACCTCCTAAGATTGTATAGGAAGAAAAGAAAGGGGTGAACGAGTTCACAAACTTCACATTTGGCCAATTATGTGACTGTTGTCGAATTTCAGAATTTCATCCAACTTTGCTTGTGGGAAAAAGTTTTCACACTCATGTTTGTGAAAGATTTATTTCTAGCAAAACCATTCTCCCAAAATGTATGTTATTGTTTTTCTTCATCAGGCTACAGTGTTTTTGCATTGTTTTACTCCAGCTCTACTTTCAGTTGCAAAATGTTCTGCTTTTTAATTCACAAAAACATTGCACACGTATTGAAGTCGTCAACGATTTTAAAATGTTAAAAAACATTAAAGAGAAGGTACAATCTTTGCAGCCTCACACTGCCTATTTCAAATGCCAGAACACATTCTAAAACTTTACAAACATTGTAAAGTTGACTACATTTGAAAGTTGGAAAAAGAAACACATTCAAAAAGCTGCAAAAATCAGGTTTATGTGGGCGGAAATTAAAGTGAGTCCACTTTAGAAAAGGGGCATGTGTGAAACAATCATTCTGCCAAAGCGAATTTGGGAAATGGATTAACTTTGAAAATTTGCAAAATTGCAAATTTTGCCTCCTTTAGAACATTGTGTAGGTTTGCTGAAATGTCCTGGAACCCAAATGGCCCTATCCACAAAGTTGTTTTAGAGTGCGTAAAATAGTATTACTATATGTACTCCAAAATGCAATCTAAAAACCTCTGGCCGGAGAACTCCGTTTCTAATTCCTGGACAGAGCTCTCCGCTGGACGGCAGAGAACTTCACATGTGTTAGAATATGATTCAGTAGTAAATGTGAGAGGCACAAGGGGAGTGGTGTGAAAATGGGAAATAATTACTAGAACATGGGTGGTATTGAAGGAAATTTAAGGTGGTGTTGAGGGATGGTTTTGCTAATACAAAACACAAACCCACAAAAGAGTTAGACAATTGAAATTCACAAAATGCACATTAAATCTACCTCTGTGGTACCACTGACAAACCAGCCTTAAATGAACTCTAGTCCATCACTGGTGTAAGTCAAACACCCCACATGGCCTGCCACTGGTACTGCAACACACTCATATAAAAACAGTGAGGACAGGGAATCACAGTAACATAGAGAGACATCTACAAATAAATTAAACACCAATATGAATACAACTTTATGCAAATTAATTTGTTTCATTTTGAAATACTTTTTTTGCAATTAAAACATTCGAAATGTTAATATACATGGCATTTGAATATAATGCATTGTAAATATAACTTCTTTTTTGTAACTTAAATCACAAATACAATGCACCTCACTTGAATTCAAGACTGTGACACATTCAATACAAATGATACTGTAAAGTGTGGGGGAGGAAAAACTAACACTTTAATTAATTTTATTTTGTTTAAAAAAACATTACAATAAAAATAAAAAATATTAAAGAATTTATTAAAATGTTATGTTTTAGTGCAGGTGGACGTCCTGTGTTAGTATGGTAGGTAGTCCTAGGTGAATAGGGCTAAAGGAAATGAACAAAAATAAAACATATTTTATATTAATTTTAAATTCATTTTCTTAAAAATGTCTCCTTTTTTCATCGGTAGAGCTCTGCCTCAGGTGCAAAGATTTCTATAAACAGGTAGGGCACTGCTGATAGTAACTTTACACTTGTAAAATCAGTTGCTATGAGCCTCTGACCCCTAACACCAGCAAGGGGAAGACTCACGAACCTACATCAAGGTATAAAGCTACACATCCAGAACGTTCACACCTTGTTGAAGTTGTAGATTTACAATTGAGGAGCTCTACTCCTGCAACCTTACCTATGTTAATAGATTTCAACATGTTTTTTACCAGAGATTGTTCCCAAAAATCAACTTGTTTTATAATTCCACAACAAGAAATAGTCTTAGCAGAGAATTTTTTGCAAAGATCTTGCTTTTGGTAGAATTTTAAACGTCTATTGAAAAAAACGTACATTTTATGAAGTTGGCAGCATTTTTAGAAACTTCAGAAAGCTGGTAAAGTCCAAATTTGCGTGTTCCCTTTTTTTAACAGTGCAATTTTCACATTAATAAAGTTTTTGTGTTAACATTCTCGGCTAAAACTGCTCTCTGACCTGAGGAGATGTATAAAACAGTCATCATTATGTAAAATAACAGAAGATGCATGCTTTGCCCAAACTTACTGACAAACTCAAAAGTTCACCAGAGTGGAAGAAGCTTCTTCAACTAAAATGAATGGCAAAATGTGGCCCTCTCTGGGGCAGTAAAACATGTACGTGTAACTGTGGAAAAGAGAGCCACTAAATGACAATATATAATGTCACATATGGCTCCTAACACAAATGTGCCTCCAAAGCTCACTATCAAGTTATCGAGTGTATAACCCTCGATAACTTATCCCTTTCTACACAACTTCCAAAACATTATGAATCTGCAGAAATTCATTAACATTCACAAAATTTAGCAATAATGTGAAGCAACACTTAAAGGTAGTGCAAGGAGAGATTTTCTTAGTTATGTCAGCAATCCTAAAACTGTTACACATTTGCTTGAGATATGGCACTTAACATTTCAGTGGCAGAGGTTTGTGAAGGTAACAAGCTTTGCAATGTTTCGCTTTGTAACTTCACCCTTTGGGCAAAATTTCTATAAAAACATGTTTGCATATTTTTGGAGAGGCCTACTCCCCACAAAGCTCTTTTGAAAGAGATATTTTTGATATTGTCATACTGCAAACCGACATTTAACTGCTATTTTTTAAATAAAAATATTGCTGTGGGCACTGGCTGAGGGTGGTCCCAGAGCACAGCGGATTCCTGTGCTTCCATTGTGTCCATTGGAAACTTTTACTTCCGGTGTCCAGGGGACACCTTACCTCTGAGCCAGAAGCTCAGTTCAAGTACTTCTTTAGCACTTAGCCCTCGAGGTAGTGAAGTCCAAGGCTTACTCAGGAAGGGGGTTTGAGTTAAATCCTCATAACTCAGGTAAGACATTACCAACACTCCCTAACGATGCACGTTGGTTGGACAAGAAACTCAGAACTCATTAGCGATATTAATAACATCAAATAATGCTGTAAGTTCAGCCGGTGTTCCAACTTTTAATACAAAATGTACTTTATTCTAGATATAGATAAATATGACACCTGAACGAATAAAGGACATGAATAAATAAGCAATAATCTGAAACAGGATTTACACAATAAAAAGCTCTTTTCTTATTGGCTTTGGCAAAGTGTTTGCACTGTCAATAAACTCTAGTCTACAACTTTGATCAAACAAAGCGCAAGGGAGTAGTCAGAAAATTAAAATACTCCCCACTTTCAGACGCACAAAATGTCCAAGCAAAGTGAGCCATCCTGACCCTTCATAAGAAGGCCTGCTGGAATTGTATCCCTCAGGAAAATTTGCAGGAAGTCTTCAAAATGATGCATTTACAACTTCTTCTAAAGGAAATTGTCCAAAATAGCACATTTACCATTGACTTCTTTCATTTTCCCCCTTTTCTCCTAATCTTTCTTTTTCCTATTATTTCTTTTTCCTTCTTCCTCGTTTTCCCTTCTCCTTTGATTCCTTCTTTCCATCATTCTTTCCTTCTGCCCATTATTTTCATATCATGTTTCTTTCTATCTCTATCTTTTGTCCTTCTTTATATTCCTGTTTAATTGTCTCCCCTATTTTCCATCTTTTCTCCTTCCCTTTCTTCTTCTTATTCTCTTTTGTCCCTTCCTTTCTTGCCCTCCTTATGTCCTTCCTTCTCCCTTCTTTCCATCCTTTTTTATTATCCTTCCAGTCATTAATCTTCCTTTCTCTTATTTCCTTCCACCCCTTTCATCCATTTTTTATTTCTTCTTTCCTACTTTATCTTCTTTCTTTCTTTATTCCTTCCTGCTTTTCTTCTTGCTACCCTTTTTCCAAGCTTAATTCTTTCCTCCCCCCCCTTCCTTTTTCCATTTCCATCCTTCCTTCCTTCTAGTCTTTTTAGGTCTCGCCTGAGCCAGTGCATGTGCTGCACTGCGAGACATTTAGATAGCGGGTTTTTAAAGTGCTACCACAGGCATTTTGGTGGCCTCCAGCTTGCGTGCACGCAAGCGTGCACGTGCGCAGCCACCATCTGTCTTTCCTCCTGTCATGGGTCATTAAGTGCATCGCATACAACTCCTGGGCTTGTTTTTATCTCTTGCCACGCAGAATCTGTCACCGAGTAGATTACGCCCCACGCATAATATTGCAACTATTTAATGTTATGCTCAAACATTGCTTTGTTCACATATTCCTCTGTATGCCATCTCGTTAGACAAGGAGTTGCTGTTATAAAAAGATGATGTGCATAACTGTTCCTGTTTGGCGGCTTGGGATCTCTCCGTAGCCCAAAAGTACTGAAAATAAGTTACTGCCATGCCTTCAGTGACTCCAGGGAAACACTGCTTTCTTAATTGAGAGGCATACAGCAGGCACGTTTTCTGGGCTTGCTCTTGAGTGGGTGAACACTGACGTTGCACCTGGCATCTCGTATTTGCTTAGGTAGAGCACAAATTATTTATTATTTTTTGTTTACTGTTCTAACGTTTACACTTGTTAAACTTGTTCTTTGCC
Organism: Triturus cristatus; assembly: GCF_964204655.1. Classification (NCBI taxonomy): domain Eukaryota; kingdom Metazoa; phylum Chordata; class Amphibia; order Caudata; family Salamandridae; genus Triturus; species Triturus cristatus. The sequence goes on along the minus strand of NC_140584.1, from coordinate 1,171,132,430 downwards.
TTGGTATTATGGAAAATGGATTAAGTATGAAACCCACGTTGACTCATTCGCTTGTGTGCACACTTTTCAGCCCCTGCACAGTATGGTACCGAAGGAGTAAACTTTGGAATCGTGCAGATTTTGCGCTTTAGCAAGTGAGCTCGCATAACAAATCACAGTTTTTCCCCCGTGGCTTTTTGCTGGGAAGCTTCTGTGAATTTGTGCATTCTGGGACATACTAAGGGGCCGATTCCGATCCGGGTTGGAAAGCACTCCGACCGAGCCGGATCCGGAGTGTTTTCCGACCGAGCTGGAGTACTGCAGTCCGACCGAGCGAGTACGATGCGGCCGTATGCTGCCGGACTCGGTTCGGTCGGACTCCCATAGAAGTCAATGGGAGCCGGTCGTTCGACGCGTACATGGGCTCCCATTGACTGAATGGGTACGTCACGGACAAGTGCGCCCCCTACAGTGGTTATGCATCGGTGCCATCCGCACCGTACATACCTGTGTTGGGGAGACCCAAGGGTCTCCCCCTGCGTCCGAGTCATAGGGCTGTGGGTGACAGGGGGTCCAACGCGGACCCCCAAAGGCAACCACCCAGACGATTTGCGAGATGGACACTCCGGCTCGCACAGGCTGTCCGACGCGTGCATCGTACTGGCTCGGTCGTGAATCGCATCCATTGCACGCCACGGTTAGCTTACGACCGAGACGTACGGAGCGGTTCAGACCCGGAAACGACTCGGTCGGTGTATTTCATGTAGCTCGTATCGTATTTGCTCGCTCTTACAGCTGTACGAGTCGGCCGGAAAACACGCGTACGGCTCGTAGTTTTTACGGCCGGATCGCGTTCGGTGCCCTTCCGACCCGGATCGGAATCGTCCCCAAAGTGTAATCTTGATTATTTTCATTGTATTTACACCAGGCCCTCCGCCCTTTTTACTGTACTTTTTAAGGGTGTTTCAACCTCCTTATGGGGCTGTGATGTGACACATTGTATTTCACTTGTATATAGTTCTTGAGAGCCCAAGAAGGCTGACTTAAAGTGCCGAGAAGGGACCTGGCTGAACAAAGGACTCAAGGAAGAGAAGGCATTAGGCACTGTTCTGCCAACAAATAGCGATACAGTGGACAAAGCAAGTATGTGGTATAATGCTGCACATTTTGTGGTGGTATTACTTTGTCATTTTTATGCATTTATATTCACCTCAGTAGTACCAGTTTAACACGCAAATACAGCAATAAGCAATAGAAAAGTGACCAGTCAACATTTGCAAGAGACCTTCCACTCTGAAGCAAGACGTGTTGTTGCCTTTTTAGTAATGTTTGGGCTCGAATCGTCTTTTTTATTAACCCATCAGCTGCTGCATACTATGCATATCTTATCTGGTAAATCCAAAATTATGTGTAAAACAAGGCTGCTGCAGATTCGCATAATTCCAGTGCCTGTTAATATGGTTCTATTTTGCCATCTCTGGGTTCTAGTGGCCATTTCAAACCGCTTTGCCTTCAATATTAGACCATATTAGATGGTTGCACATTATGTGTGTGTCTGTGCATATTTACCAATTTAAGCACTGTCTAAGGTGTCATACCAGCAGGGAAGCTTTGGGTGGGAGAGGGGTAGGGATGGTTGAGTTAGAAATCATTCTACATAGATTGAGGCCCATTGCAGACCAGAGAGTTCATGGAAGTGCATGTCTGCCTTTTTTTCGGATTACCAGGAACCTGAAATTGGTCTGTAATGTCTGCATGTGACCAGATGGTATCAGATTTTCACATGGTGTGCTCACGAGGAAAACAAGCATTGGCATAGACAATAGGTCTCGCCTTTAGGACCTTATAAGGGTTTAGCCATGCAACACTTGATGTTGTTGCACCAAGGATATTGTGCTGGATAACTAAACACTTATAAGGTCCCAAAAGCGAGACCTATTGGCTATGCCAATGCTTGTTTGTACCTTGGTTCCATCCTGCTTCTTTTGAACATTCCTATGCTCTTTCCTTATTTGCAGCCCTCTTTCCTTTCTTTGTGCTGTCTCACTACATTTGACTCATTATGTTTTCTTTCCTATTTTAAAAACTTCTCTCTGTCACTATTTTTTGCTTTTTTCCCCCACCATCCGAGCGTTGTGCCATGGTAATTTATTCTTCCAGTATTTATTAGTTTCTCCGTCTGCCTTGGAATGACCTGTGAGCTGGAGTTTAAAATTATGAAGGGCCATAAAACAATCCCCGGACCACCGCATGAGCTGGTATAGTGGGTGCTTCACAATGCCCTTGATAAGTTTTACCATAAAACAATCGTCCTCCTGAAGAAAAGATGTACCATTACTCAAGTCCTTTCTTCAGACTTCTAACAATGGGTCTTATCTGGGTAATGTTGACTTCTTTGGGGGGTGTTATGGTGAAAAAAGCAGCTCACCCAGTCATAGGCAGTTCCCTTGGTTCGCTCAATGTTTCTCTGGGTTCCTCTAGGCTTGTAGGTTCAACCCGTGGCCCGCTCCAAGTTTGACCATACCCACACACTCATTCCTCAGGTACACAGTGTGGTTCTGGACGAGTATGAGCCCCATGGCTGTTGTGTTGACACCCATCAAAAGCGCAAGCCGTCTCCTCTTGGCCTAGCTCCACCCAGCTGATACTTCCTATCTTCCTCAAGCCCAGTGTCACCCACCCAAACAAGGTGAGGTACCCACCCCAGCACACAGAAAGCAGTTCACATGGGAGGATCTCAACATGGGGCCACCCTCAAGAGGTGACCATAGTTGTCCCCTGGTGACAGCAAACAGTAATAATGTTAAACCCGCTCGCGATTAAGGTTTCCTTCGCTCCTCCATACTTCAAATGGTTATTTTCATGAATGGTCGGTATTCTCCAAACCACTACATGTGAACGAGGTATCTTAAAGCCACCAGTCTTTAATTGGCCACATTTGAGAACAACCCATTGTGGGTAATATTTTCACCTCAAAAAATGCACTAGCTGAAGAAAACATTCAGTACACCCTTGTTGGCACCTGCCTCCTAGACAGTCTCTGTGCAATGACGCTAATATCCAGAGGCAAAATAATCCTCAAACTACACAAATTTGCACATTTTGTCAAAGCTCCATGCAAAGTTTGTAAAAATAAATCTTTTGAACTTCATGCGCCCAATGTGGACATCCAGTGGTTTGAACTTCATGCGCCCCATGTGGACATCCAGTGATATGAACAATATGCGCCCAATGTAGACATTCAGTGGTATGAATGTCATGCGCCCCATGTGGAAATCCAGTGATATGAACATTATGCGCCCAATGTAGACATTCAGTGGTATGAATGTCATGTGCCCCATGTGGACATCCAGTGTATGAACATTATGCGCCCAATGTAGACATTCAGTGGTATGAATGTCATGCGCCCCATGTGGACATTCAGTGGTATGAACGTCATGCACCCATGTGAACATCCAGTGGTATGAACATTATGCACCCATGTGGACATCCAGTGGTATGAACATTATGTGCCCAATGTAGACATTCAGTGGTATGAATGTCATGCGCCCCATGTGGACATCCAGTGATATGAACATTATGCACCCAACGTAGACATTCAGTGGTATGAATGTCATGCGCCCCATGTGGACATCCAGTGTATGAACTTTATGCACCAAATGTAGACATTCAGTGGTATGAATGTCATGCACCCATGTGGACATCCAGTGGTATGAACGTCATGCACCCATGTGGACATCCAGTGGTATGAACATTATGTGCCCAATGTAGACATTCAGTGGTATGAATTTCATGCGCCCCATGTGGACATCCAGTGATATGAACATTATGCACCCAATGTAGACATTCAGTGGTATGAATGTCATGCGCCCCATGTGGACATCCAGTGTATGAACATTATGCGCCCAATGTAGACATTCAGTGGTATGAATGTCATGCGCCCCATGTGGACATCCAATGGTATGAACGTCATGCACCCATGTGGACATCCAGTGGTATGAACATTAGGCGCCCAATGTAGACATTCAGTGGTATGAACGTCATGCACCCATGTGTACATACAGTGGTATGAACGTCATGCACCCATGTGGACATCCAGTGGTATGAACAACATGCGCCCCATTTGGACATCAAGTGGTATGAACATTATGCCCCCCATGTAAACATCCAGTGGTATGAACGTCATGCACCCATGTGGACATCCGGTGGTATGAACATTATATCCCCCATGTCAACATCCAGTGGTATGAACATCATGCACCCATGTGGACATTCAGTGGTATGAACATTATGCACCCAATGTAGACATTCAGTGGTATAAATGTCATGCACCCATGTGTACATTCAGTGGCATGAACGTCATGCACCCATGTGGACATCCAGTGGTATGAACGTCATGCACCCATGTGTACATCCAGTGGTATGAACATTATGCGCCCAATGTAGACATTCAGTGGTATGAATGTCATGCACCCATGTGTACATCCAGTGGTATGAACGTCATGCACCCATGTGGACAGCCAGTGGTGTGAACATTATGTGCCCAATGTAGACATTCAGTGGTATGAATGTCATGCGCCCCATGTGGACAAACAGTAGTATGAACATCATGCTTTGCATTACTCTGAGTCAGGGGTGGAGGCGGTAGGGGGCGTTCCATGGGTGGTATATGGGCATTCTCATTGAACCAACCATTGTTTTGGACGGAAAACCCTGTCTACTAACAATAGTAGGCATGGTTTTGCACCAAAAAATGATGGTTCTTTGAAGTTGGCATTAAAAAGTAGAAATATCTTTATTTCTCATAACTTTTCCCACTTTACTTTTGTGCCTCAGTGTAGAGTACACATCCAAAGTGGGAAAAACCTATTCTAGACAACACACACACACACATTTGCATCGTGGTGCGAATGTGTGTGTGTGGCGCTAGACAGCCTGACTGCATGTCAAAAATAGGGCCAGGACAGTACCTTACCTTAGTAGATATTGTGCTCTACTGCTCTCTTCCTTTCATGCAAGCCACACCATGTAAACCTGGGCCATGCAGGTTAGCAGGTAGCGGGAAGTGCTCTGCAAAACGTGATGATGTAGAACCAAGTACACACTTGTTAGCGGTGGGGTGTGCAGATGACATCATTCACAAAGTAAGTCGAAATTATAAGAGAACAGCATGGTTCTGAAAGGAGGCATCAGTGTGGGGTGTAACACAGAATGATGGTCTCCCTGCAGAATGTGATGAGGGGACCCTGAAACACCAAATAATGGGGCCCACTACAGAATGTAAGCAGGGGTCCCTGAGACTCCCAATGATTGGGGCGGGGCCCACTGTAGAATGTGAGATGAGCCCCCGAGACTTCCAATGATGGGGCCCGCTGCAGAATTTGAGGCGGGCCCCTGAGATTCTCAAAGATGGGGGGGCCACAGCAGAATGTGAGGAGGTGCCACTGAGACTCCCAATGATGGTGGGCACAGCAGAATATGAGTAGGGGCCCCTGAGACACCCAATGATGGGGCCCCTTTGCAGAATGTGAGTTGGGTCCCTGAGGCTACCAATCATGGAGGCCCACTGCAGAACAGGAGACGGGGCCCCTGAAACTCCCATTGATGGGGTCTCACTGCAGAATGCGAGGAGGGGCCCTTGAAACTCCCAATGAGTGGGGGCCACTGTAGAATGTGAGGAGGGAACACTGATATTCCCAATGATGGGGACCCCCTGCAGAATGTGAGGTGGGCCCATGAGATTTTTCAACATGACTAGGGGGACTTGGGGGTGTTTAGAGCCAAACAAGTACTATCAGGATTTTTTTACTTCTCTGGGCTGCGGGTCATTAAAAGATTTTTGGGAGGCCGTCTCACCCTCAAGTTATCAAGGCATGCTTCATCATTTCACAACCTCACACCGGGGAAGGAGCGATGCCACCCTGGTGGACTCAACCGAGGGATGCTAATGTGTACCTGGCATTTCTTAAAAATCTATGCTCAGGACAGTACACTTGGTCTTGGTTTTTTGGGCAAGCGTGAATCTAAAGTATACCTAGAAGTATACTCAAAGTATTCTTTAAACTGTGAGTACCTCTGGTATTAATAAAAAACTAAAAAAGAATTGGTCATATGGTGAAATACAATGGCTCACCTGACCTAAGATCTGTGTTTTACCAACATGTTTCAACCACTGTACAAGCCTAAGAGGTCTACGATCTCCCGCAGGGTAATATACTGTAAAGTAATGCTGTACATACAGACCATGCAAGTAGGATTAAAACTTAAACCCTACTGGTCCCTCTGTTAATTCAGCAATACCTGACGGGAACAAGCATTGGCATAGCCAATAGGTCTCGCCTTTTGGACCTTATAAGTGTTAGACCATGCAGCACATTATGCTGGGTGCTGTGCCATCAGGGATTAAAGAGTTGGCATTAGCAAACTTGCATATTTTATAATTTATTTAACGTGTAATTGCCTTTAAACTTTTAAAGACAATAAAAAATATTGCCATTTAACCGTCTGCTGTACAAATGCCACAAAAGCACCAAGAACAAAAAAAAGGGAAGTTTGCACACACAAGTCTCCTTTTGAAGTCAGAGAATGACTAGCTGTAAGACTGGCTGGCCTACGGTACTAGGAAACAGAATCACATCACACCCCAATTAACTGTCCTCGAATGACAGCCTCAAGAAGATTCCGCAAATGAACCTTTGTTATCTTAAGTGATACATGCTGGATCGCCGAAATGCCTTGCCCACAAAAGGCACAATTTGTACACCATAAGTCTGGAAAATCTTGCTTTCAAATACACATTGGCAAAACCAATAGTTGTTGCCTAGCGACAGCTATTGGCTTTGACAATGTCTATTCGCCATGTTTGTAGGCACACACTCGCAGAGAAAAAAATCTAATTAGAGGGCTGCTTGCTGAGCACCTTTTGTTTTAGCCAAGCACCGGGGGGCAGATTTATGTTGGACTTGCGCCACCTTTACGCCGCCGTTGCGTCACTTTTGTGACTCAGCGGCGGCGTAAACCCTGCACCACGTTGCGCCCTATTTACATCGTGACGCATCTATGGAGATGCATCACGGTGTAAAGCCCTGCGCCACATGAAACCGCCATGAAGTGCCGCATTTACAATGCGGCGCATCATGGGTGGCGCAAGGGTAAACTTGCGTGCCGCATCTTTCCTGGTGCATCCCTGTGAAGAACCGGGGTTTAACCCAGCGGCGTCAGGGGCACGCCTAAGATCTTCGAGTTCACCTGTCTTGGTATACAGAGACACGGAATACTTCTGGATGGCATCAGAGACCGAGTTTATTAGCTGCAGCTAGTAACAGTGATCCTAGAAATACATCACGGTGTAAATTCTCAGGAGACTGCTCATTTTACTAAGGCGAGACGTCTCCTTTTATACCCAATATTCACATTATAAATGTACACCCACTGCACAAAATTCTAGCCAATAAAGTACATTTTCAAACAAAGTGTCACATAACGAAAACTCAATATACAGTATCCCAACCCAAAAGTTAATTATTAGGAATGTCCCAAATTCAATCTCCACAAGCCGGACAAACCTATAATTGAAAGCATAACCCATGTAATGAAGAAACATAAAAAAAGAAACGGTAACAGATGCTGAACAAGATAAGGCATGTGCAAGGAAACTAAAAGTTAACAATATCCTGAACATTGATTGGCAATCTCAGACAAAGATCGATCAGGGACATTGGCTTTGCGGGGTCAGTTTCAGGTGCAGAGGTCAGTTTCTTACAGTTCATTTCAGAGTCAAAAAGAAACCTAGTTAATGTATACATGAACTAAGAAGGCCAGGCCCCTTTATTCGCCAGGCTACCTTCACAGGCCTACGTGAGGGCAACACAAAATGGTGGCACAGAACAAAATGGAGTCAGACTCGAGAATTACAGAACCTCAGACCCTCCTTTTGCCATTACGTAGGCAATAACCTAAGACTCATGTTAATCTGAATCTAGGTCTATGTCGATATTCATTAGGTCATCAAGGTGTTGCTCTAGCATCATCTTATTATTCTCTACTTCTCTCGGGACAGGTCTCCGAACACACATAGTAGCACAAAGACTACAAATGGCGGGACCACACTGGATGCAAAGACAACAAGAAAAAAGGATGGTTAAAACCATACCAAGGAATGTCAAAATCTTCCATCCCCATTTGGACAGCAGTCCCCAAAACGATCCTGTCAATGACCTGTCTCCTTCGTCTACATGTATAGACTCAGAGATTTTATACAACCTAGAGATGGCTTGGTACACTGTAGGGGCATTATCTGGTATGTAAACACAGCAACTGGATCCAATCAATTTACATACTCCTCCTCGATCTGCAAGTATGATGTCTAATACCATACGGTTCTGCAAAGTCATAAGACGGTCCGCTTGAAGCTCAGCTGTAACATTACTAAGAGCACCTGCTGTCTCATTAATAGTAGCTTCAACAATGCGGACAAGCTGTCGAATATGCCTACTATTGATCATAGGACCCCAAAAGGGCAAGAAGCCCTTGAAGAAATCTCCTACTTCGTGTGCTGCGGTATCTTCCTTATTGAAGACACCTCTACCATATCTCGTTCTATGATAGTCTGAAGCAGTAGTGTATGTAGGGGGAAGTAGAAACGCCACATAACACGTTCCTGAAAAATCAGGTGGGAACCATGTGTATGCTCTGTCATGACAAACAAAATATGTGCCTTTAGCTGGCACAAACGGTGGAGAAGTCCGAGATGAATAGACATAGGTTTGAGCATACACACTCTTACCTAGCTGAGCTTTCGGATTCCGACCATTACCTTGAAAACAAAAGTGGCCTCGGTGGGGTACAATCCAAATAGGGGGAGACCTTTTTCGTCTCTCCTTCTCTGTCAAACTGGTACTATATCCAGTCACGTTCCAACCAACGTAAGCCTGCACCTCATCCTTAGGGATAGCATTATATGCATCAATATCTCGGATCATAGCTACTATTCCCCTTATTAAGGCACTATTGCTTGAGTTATCTTTAAGGGAACGTAAGGGGCGTACCTCATTTGCATAGATAAACATGGTCTGAAAAGCCCACACAGACCCATTAAAACAAAATGGCAAAACCAAATATGGCATACCTTTATCTGTCGTATGAGGCATAAGACCACAAACCCAACAATTAGTGGTATTTACTACTAACTGATGCTGATGCAACAACTGTATAAACAAGTTGTTGACAAATTCTGATCTCCTTGTCTGTTCATGTTCAGGCAACGTATAAAACTGGTGCAAAGAAACAGTAGTGAAAGAAAGCATAGGTTGGGAGGTGGGTGCAGATGTCTATTGTGTAGCATAGACAGTCCAACCCACACAAGCTAATGTGATACTTGAAAACATCAAAAAGCACAATATTATAAAACATTTGCTATGTATCAATGTACGAGATCTTGTCTTAAGATCTATTCTCTCAACATCTCTGTCAGTTACAACAGACTCCATCCTCTAACGTGCTGCTCGCGGCAATTTTCCTTCTTCACTCAAGTGTGCGTCCAGGCGTCCTAGAGGTCCCTAGAACCGCAGACCTTTCGTCAATACGCGGACCTCCCCTTAAGTACTTATACCGCGACCCTGCAGCTGAACCCGGATGGTGGTTCAAAAAAGAAAAAGAAAAATAGTCTCTTGTCTGAAAGAGTGTAATTCACAAAAAAATTCAAATTTTATTTGTCCTTTTTAGACCTTAAGTTGTAGCGTTCTTTACCAGGCACAGTTTGATCCTGAAAGAGTGTCTCTAACGTAGTATCAAGTCTCAAACACGGCGGCACAGCTTCTTGCAAGACTTTATCATCCGCACGTTCTGACTGAGTCTATTCCAGATGTGCATCGCTAAAAGGTACAAATCTCGGAACCCTTTCACTCTCGGAATCGGCAACACCTTCCCGGACCCACTTATCGTACGGTAAGGGCAAAGGTATCTTCTTACAATGGGTACCATGTACCCAGTTTTTCTTGCCGAACACCTTAATAGCAGTCCGAGTTGATAACAGGACTTGGTATGGACCGGTCCATCTTGGTTCCAAGTTCTTTGACCTCTGGAAATTCTTGGTTAGAACCCAGTCGCCAGGTTGAATCATGTGGCCTGCGTCTACAGAAACTGAAGGCAAAGTGTCATGGACCTGTTGGTGAAGAACACGCAATTTAGCAGTCAAATCATGTAAGTAGTCAACCAACATAGGGTACTCGATATCACTGTACTTCTTAGGCCTGGGCACACCCCAGACATTCGCCGGGCGTCCAAAAACAATCTCGTATGGGCTAAGTCCCACGGGAGAATGTAATGTCGTTCTCGTAGACAAAAGTGCCAATGGTAAGGCATCGGGCCATGTAAGACCAGAGCTCGCTTGCACCTTGGCCAACTTCAGCTTCAGAGTGCCATTATAGCACTCGACCAGGCCTGCTGACTGGGGGTGATTCGCAGCGTGAAATTTCTCTTTAATACCCAGACCCGCACATACTTTCTTCATAATCTGACCCACGAATTCACTTCCATTATCACTCCATACCATCCTCGGCAAGCCATATCTGGGAAAGAATTCTTTGAGCAAAACCTTGGCTGTAGACAAGGCAGTATTATCCTTTAGGGGGTAGGCCTCTATCCATCTGGAAAAGGCACAAACAACCACAAGGACATACTTCAAGTTATTGCATCTTTCCATATGAATATAGTCTATCTGCAGCACCTCGAATGGATACGTTGGAGGAGCAAAATGACCCGCTGGAGTTGAGGTTCCCTTTCCAGGATTATGCATCAAGCAAATCATGCAGTGTTTAACCAAATTCTCAGCACACTTAGGAATTCCACCATTCTGCCATACTGGAGCCAACAACTTACATATCCCTTTTGAACTAATGTGAGCCAACCCATGAGCCATAGTAACCACCGGAAGCACATATGCATCCGGCAACAACCATCGCTGGTGCTCTGACAACTCAACCCAACAGCCTGTTGAATCCAACATTCCCGTACTCTCTCTCCACATACTCAATTCTTTCTCAGTAGCTTCTGCCTGAATCATCTTCACACTTTCTGTTGTATCTTCACACATTCCTCCTTCCACAACCCATCTGGCAGGACCTGCAACATACATCCGACTCGTCACATCTTTCGCCGTTTCTTTCGCTACTTCATCTGCAAACGCATTCCCTTGACCCACATCATCCGTAACCTTCTTATGCGCACTACACTTCACTATCGCAATTTGGGTCGGCAAAGTAAGTGATTCAAGAAGTTCACTCACTAATTGTCCATGCTGCATTTTCGTACCATGGGAAGTAAGAAATCCTCTCTCTTTCCACAAACGACCAAAACTATGAGCCACGCCAAATGCGTATTGGCTATCAGTATAAACATTCACTCTCTTTCCTTTTGACAACACACGCTCTAGTTAATGCTATCAACTCCGCTGCTTGCGCTGAATTCTGTGCAATACGTGCTGTTTCAACAATCGTGTGCAAAGTTGTGACAGCATATGCTGCAGTCGTCTCTCCATTCGGAAGCTTAAAGCATGAACCATCTACCCATAGGGTACCATCAGGATTTGAAAGAGGAGTATCTTTCAGATCAACTCTACCCTTCGTTTCCTCCTCTGTCTGGAGAAAACAGTCATGCTGTTCCTGAGCATCTGTCTCTACAAAAATTGGCAACAATGTAGCTGGATTCAATGTGTTGCACCGCTTGATGTGCACATGGCTAGCCAAAAGCGTCAACTCATAACCTGACAAACGCCCACTGGTAAGATGTTGAGTCTTCGTTCTATTCAATAGGGTATCCACTGCATGTGGGACCATCACAATCAATGTATTATCCAATACCAAACCAGCAGACTGTCGGATAGAAACAGCCGCTGTCGCTGTAAATCTTAAACAACTAGGCAACGCCCTAGCTATCGGATCTAAAGTAGCTGAAAAATACGCACATGGGCGCTGCTTGTCTCCAAATTGTTGCGTCAACACTGACAACGCACAACCTTCTCTCTCGTGTACATAAAGTGTAAAAGGTTTACTGTAGTCGGGGGTAAGGGTGGGCGTAGTTCGCGAAGTAGCACTTCGCGAAGCTACGCAAAGTGAAGTTCGCACTACGCGAGCTACGCGTAGCACTTCGCGAACTGCGAAGTAACATGTTCGCACTGTGCAAGATGTTGTTTTCAATGATTGCACAGTGCGGACAAGCAACCGGCACTGTGCAATCATTGAAAATGGCATCTTGCACAGTGCGAGCTGTAGTTTTCTGCTGCTCGAGTAGATTTTTACTCGAGCTGCAGCTTTCTCAACGCGAACTGGTAGTTTCTCATCGCGAGCGGTCGCGAGCATACGCGACCCCTCGCAATGAGAAACCTGACCTTCTCGCATTGGGAATCTCGCCGGGAGGTTTATTTTCCATGCTCGCGATCGCGAACAAGGAAAAAGTCTCGCCAGGATGTCATTTTGCTTGCTCGCGGTCGCGAGCAAGCAAAAAATGACCGCAGCACTACGCAACACTACGCTACGCGTGTTCGCACTGTGCTACGTGCAGTTCGCGTAGTGCGAAGTAGCGCGAACTTCGCAAACTACGCGAGCGTAGCGTAGTGCTTCGCCCAGGCCTAGTCGGGGGTACCCAACACCGGAGTAGAACACAATGCATCACGCAATTCGGAAAAACTCTTCTGACATTCATCAGACCAAGGAAGAGGGTGTGGTGTGTCCTTAAGAGCAAGTGCCAACAAAGGTTTCGCTAGCAAAGAAAAATTCAGAATCCACTGTCTACAATACGAGGTGATACCTAAGAAGGCACGCACCTCTCTCTGTGTACATGGCACAGTCATTTGGGCAATCGCTTGAATACGCTCTGGGGTTAATCGCCTTCCCTCCTTCGACAACAGATGACCTAAGTAGGTCACTTCTTGGCGGCAATACTGCAACTTCGAAGGTGACACTTTATGATGAAGGTCAGACAGGTGTTGCAACAAAGAAAGAGTAACTTCTTTACAAATCTCTTCATCATCAGCAGCAACCAACAGATCATCAACATACTGGATAAGAGTAACACCAGAAGGCAATGCAAGAGTATCAAGCTGAGTTTTCAAAGCCTGACTGTAAATGGAGGGACTCTCACAATAACCGTGAGGAGCGCGCTTAAACCGGAAACTGCGGCCTCCTAAAGAGAAGCCAAAAATATCCCTACTTTCCTCAGCAATCGGAATACTGAAGAAAGCGTTCTTCAGATCAATAACAGAAAACCAAGCAGCTGAGGCAGGGATCATAGTCAATAAAGCAGTAATGTCCGGGACAACAGGAAACTGTGGCACAACGATCTTATTGACCTCTCGAAGGTCGATCACAAACCGATACACAGGTGGCTGAGAAGAGTCAGTACGCTTAAGGACAGGCAGAACAGGACTGTTACACACATTACCTCTCGTTTCTTCAACCACACCTTTCTCAACCAAATCATAGATAATCGCTAAAAGAGCTCTTTCTCCATCACTGGAAATTTTGTACTGGGGAATGCGAGGTAATTTAGCATTCAACTTAAGGGTAACAACGTAGGGTGGAATCTGCAAGACACCAACATCATTGGGACCTGTAGCCCACAGTGTATCAGGGAGAGAACGCAGTTCCAGTGGAAGGCGATCCTTAGACAGATACATCGGGGAAATCACTTTCTTACCCACCGTAAGATGTACTCCCGAAGGAGAACAATGTAATGTCGCATGCAATCTTTTCAACAAGTCCAAACCCAACAGATTCTCGCCACAGCCCGTCGTTAGAATAAGGGGAGCCTCCAATTCACAGGGACCAATGGAAAGGGGCAAAGGACAAGAAACCGGATTACGAACTGGGGCGCCAGAAAATCCTACTGAAACATTGGTCAAGCCAGACAAAGGTGCACCGGGGAGTTTAGAGTGCATGATAGAACTCTTTGCTGCACCAGTATCCAAAAGAAAAGGTTCTGCCACACCTGATGTAATCACTTCAACATAAGGTCCACTCTGGTCTACTGGAACTGACACTACTCCCTCCCTTTGTCTATGGCTGTCCTAACTATCATTAAAACCAGCACTCTCACTTCCAACATAATAATCATCAGTGTAGTACTGAGCGGACTGGACGGTCGGAACATTCTGTTAGTCAAAATAATTCATAGAATTCTGAGGGGAAAAGGAACGTTCATTCTGGGGAAACGTAACACGTCCCCTACCCCTAGGTACTTGTTGGAAACCACCACAACCTCTCAGACCAGACATACCATTCGCACGCTGTAGCAAGATTGGGCAACTATTCTTGAAGTGACCTTCTTCTTTACAATAAGCACACTGATTAGGGCCTAGCGGGAGTCGCGAAGCAAAAGACTCAGGCTTCTGCAACAGTTTCTGAAACTGTGGGGGTTGCTGAAACTGGGAAGGTTGCTGAAAGTGATGCTGATTAGGGCGAGGCAGATAAGCCTGCTGCAGAAGAACTTTCATTTTTAATTCTCTAGTCTTCTTCTCTACTTAATCTTTCTCATCTTCATCTCTATTCTCACAGTATTGTGCAGTAGCCAATATCTGAGCCGAAGAAGAAACAGCCCATGAACTCTCAGAGTCCTTTAACTTATTAGAAAGTTCAGGAAGTAAATTAAAAACAAACTTATCTACAAACAACCTCTGACCACCTTCTGTACTCATATCCTGCCCACTATGATCAATGAGTGTTTCCTCAAACCTAGTGAAGAAATCAGACACACTCTCGTCTTTCTTTTGTTTGCATGCTGCTAACTTGTCCCAATTCACCCGCAGAAGAGGCATCATAGTTTTCATTAAATTAATAATCCTACCAGGTAGTTCTGCAACTAAGGGTTCAGGTTTGGCACCTCCTACCTGCCGACCATATGCAGCAGTACTATTAACCCACGTATCTCCTAACTCTGGCACGTGATCTTCGTGACGGATCTTTGCCCACAAGGGTTGAGGAACTACATTACCCATCAACATATCTATGTCAGCTAAATTCATAACACACGCATCAACTGCCTGAGACAACTCCTTATAATAACCAGCAGGATTTTTACGGGGGTCAGGCAAAGTCTGCTTAAGAGCCAGGATCTCAGCTCTCTTCCAAGGGACATGTACCCACACTCGCTGAAAATGAGCTGGTGCAGCCGCAATACCATGAGCGGCATCAGCCACAACTGCCTCTCTCCATACAGGGGGAACCTCTCTCATAGGATACTGCTTCACTTTTCTCCTAATAGAAGGGTCAGGTTCGAACAATGACTGAGGTGGAAGTCTAGACCTAAAAGTGAGTAGTGTCTCTACCGCTTCCTCAACATCGGAACCCACTATCGTCCCTTTAGCAAATTCAGACTGAACATTAAGCAATTCCAGTGGAATTGAACCCAACTCATTATCTTCCCACTCCTGACGAAGGAAGGTACACATGACATCAAAAATATACCTTTGTTTTGGTGCCTCCCACTGTAGGAAGATATCCATAACCACTTGTGGACTGTACTTGGAGGTATTCGAAACCCATCTACGAGCAAGGAGATTTAACACTGCCCACTCTTCGGGACCAGGGAGCTGACTACGTCTCTGCTTACGTTCAGAAACAGGGGTCATATTCAGTGACCCAAAGAAAGGAGACAAAAGACTAGTGACAGTCTCAGTCATTCGTTGCCGAGCAGAGGGAGAAGAAGTTGACGTGAGGACAGGAGACAAAGTGTTTTGAGGTGACAGAGACGTAGGGACAGAAATAAGAGAAGTCGAAGATAAAGGAGTGTAAGGCAAAGGAGTTTGAGGCAAGGCTGGTGGCAAGGCTGGCGGCAAGGCTGGCGGCCCTGGAGGGGGCTGCGCCGGAGGAGGAAGAACCACCTGTGAAGCAACGGGTGGCTGAACAACAACAGGGGGTTGAACGACAACAAGGGGTGCAACAACTGGAGGTAACGGAGGAGCAGTAGCACCCTGCACATAAGGGGGTGGTAATCTCAGTAAATGTGACATCAAAGGATCCTTTTCAGGGTCTATAGTCACATTTGAAAGGGGAGGTGGCAAAGCCGGGTAACATTTGTCAATGGCCATGCATTGTTGTCTATCTGACACTTCAATCGCACGATCTTCTTCATCTTCCTTAAACTGCCTAGCAGCTTGCATTACCGATATATTCCTTTCCTTCCTATCTCTCTTAGCTTGCTTAATTTCTCGCTGTTTGGCTTCCTTACGCCAAAGGCGGAAAGAGTCAAACATCGCCGGCCGGGCTTTCTTCTTAAATAGCGCAACTTCTAGGTTATCTAAAACATCTGATTCAAAACTACCATGTTGGGGCCATCGTAAAACACCATCTTTCCTTGTATAACGGACCCATACTTCATTAAAGGTAATGGGACCTACACCATGCTTTGAAAAGAGCTCATTTTCGGAGTTCCAACCGGAGGTATCGGACACGAGTCCTCCAATCGGGAATCCCTATTACAACTACAACAAAACCATTTCCTAAATTTGTTAAAACCAGGCATCTTTTAGCTCACTAGTCTTGCTTCAAACTTCAAGGAGTTATCAAAAATGATACACCCGCAAATATACGAACCCCCCGGCTTCGACTATTGCAATGGCCGAATTAAAACCAAGAAACAAAACAAAGTTGTGGGAGCGACCCACTTATACTTAACCAAAATGTCTGTCACGCCACCAGAAGATCGTCTAACGTCTCGCCTTACAAATCATCACAAGAGGGTCCAAGACAGGGCGACAGTCAGGGCAGCAGTCCTTCGCAGCCGTCGGAAAGGGGTAACCTCGCAGAAAAAAAGTGGTGGCCGTCCCCTAGAATTTCCTCACGGGGCTCCTCACAATCTTCGGGCTTGGACCAGTACCGTTGAAGTCGCCCCACGTTGGGCGCCAGTTGAAGAACCGGGGTTTAACCCAGCGGCGTCAGGGGCACGCCTAAGATCTTCGAGTTCACCTGTCTTGGTATACAGAGACACGGAATACTTCTGGATGGCATCAGAGACCAAGTTTATTAGCTGCAGCTAGTAACAGTGATCCTAGAAATACATCACGGTGTAAATTCTCAGGAGACTGCTCATTTTACTAAAGCGAGACGTTTCCTTTTATACCCAATATTCACATTATAAATGTACACCCACTGCACAAAATTCTAGCCAATAAAGTACATTTTCAAACAAAGAGTCACATAACGAAAATTCAATCTCCACAAGCCGGACAAACCTATAATTGAAAGCATAACCCATGTAATGAAGAAACATAAAAAAAGAAACGGTAACAGATGCTGAACAAAATAAGGCATGTGCAAGGAAACTAAAAGTTAACGATGTCCTGAACATTGATTGGCAATCTCAGACAAAGATCGATCAGGGAAATTCGCTTTGCGGGGCCACTTTCAGGTGCAGAGGTCAGTTTCTTACAGTTCATTTCAGAGTCAAAAAGAAACCTAGTTAATGTATACATGAACTAGGAAGGCCAGGCCACTTTATTCGCCAGGCTACCTTCACAGGCCTACGTGAGGGCAACACAAAATGGTGGCACAGAATAAAATGGAGTCAGACTCGAGAATTACAGAACCTCACCTGCTGATTTGCAGAGATGCGCCAGGCAACATAAATCTGCCCCCTGGTATTAAAGTCCAAGTTTTCGAAGGTGCCCCGCCCACAGGTTAGTTTGATTTAATCGTAAATTCGGTTTTCTCACAAGAATAGTACCAAAGCAGCGAGCTTCTTCAACGTCTGTAATCATCCGTGTGTTGAAGTTTGGGCTTTTTTGTAAATGTAAAACAGAAATGGCCCCTCAGTGACGCAACAGAAATGAAGAATCTTGATATATACAAGTCTTTATACAGTGGAACATGGCCTATAGCATGAGCAGGCGTTGCAGGGAATCAGCCCTTTGAGGCTCAGGGCTTGAAAGGGGGATCTTAATGAAGGTGCACAGGCTCTCTGAAGACACACACATTTATGGCCAGGTTACTTCTCCATGGAGTGAAGACTGGTAAAGCTACACGCACCTCCATGTACGAACCTGCACAGGATTATGGGAGCAATGCTGTGGCCATGATTTTAGGCAGCAGGACATTAAAATCGTGATATTCTGAAAGTAAACCCGCTCTTCTTGTAACACAGCGTTCTTAGGTGAAAAGACAGGGTGCGGCGTCGGCTCTCAGAGAAGGACATGCGGTCCAGGGGCTCACATGCCGACTTGTACAACCTGAGGACCAGGATCCGAACCCTGGCTCCTGCACTGCCTGAAAACGTGTGATCCTGGGCAGATCATGTATTCTCCCTGTGCGGCAATGCAATTGTTAATGTGTGAAATGCAACTGAATGAGGTGAATTCGCCTGTAGATGTAAACGATCTTATCTGGTCTCTCGTCTCCCCATGAAAGAAGCACATCGCTCCGATGCCTCTGAGTTAGTTTTACAGCCTAGAAGTATTCAAAGATGCAACGCACACCAGACCATCACAGATCACTCCGCGCGGGAATATGGAAGATGAGTAGGATAGCTCTTGGGGTTAAGCACCATCGGCATCGGCTGTTCGGATCTGTGTGTAATTTACAAGCTGCGGCTCTAAATTATTATGAGCTCAAAGGATGTAATCCTCTAAAATGAGCAGAATTAGCACTACTTATATTGCATTAATAATAAAACTGCGTTTACATCGCTTTGATTCTGAAAGGCTTAGGCACTAGGCGCTATATCAAGGAATGTGTGAGAGCCGGTGAGATGTAGTCAGAGAACACGCGCGCCAGGGCTATCTCTGGCATTCCCGGGCCTCACATTCACTGCCACCTTCACTCGCCTGAATAAGCTCTTTGCCACCCTAGGAGCCTAACACCAGGACGAGCCACCGTCTAAGGCTCGACCTAAAAACGGGGAAGAGCGAGGGACTTGTTACTAATCGATGAAACCCACTTGTCTCTGGGAACATATTGTTGTTGCCCAAAGGGATTTCTTTTTATTCAAAACATCTTTTCTGCACCCACTTATCTCCAGACATCTTGTGGTTTAGCAACATCGGCATATAAGCATGGCCCCTAGGAACAATAGTGTTAACACCTCAAATGTACACCAAAGCTATCTGTAGCATTTTTTTTCAATGGCAATGGGGTGCGTGTATATATGACAATGTGCATTAGAAGGAAGAAAGAAAAGAAGTCATCCTTGTCATGATTCGAGACTCTATGTGCCTGCAGAGAGGAGTAATCACTTACCCGAGTCTTTTTAAACTACAGGCTCCGTGGCAAATTGTGGGGGACGCCTCCGCCATAGTCACACACTAATGTTACAAATCCATCTCACGTTCCGCAGTGGCCCCCACCATTGGAGTCTCAGGAGCTCCATCTCACATTCCGCAGTGGCCCCCATCATTGGGAGTCTCAGGGGCTCCATCTCACATTCCGCAGTGGCCCCCATCATTGGGAGTCTCACGGGCACCATCTCACGTTCCGCAGTGGCCCCCATCATTGGGAGTCTCAGGGGCTCCATCTCACATTCTGCAGTGGCCCCCATCATTGGGAGCCTCAGGGGCTCCATCTCACATTCCGCAGTGGCCCCCCATCATTGGGAGCCTCAGGGGCTCCATCTCACATTCTGCAGTGGCCCCCATCATTGGGAGCCTCAGGGGCTCCATCCCACATTCTGCAGTGAGCCCCCATCGTTGGGAGTCTCAGGTGCCTCCCTCACATTCCGCAGTGGCCCCCATCATTGGGAGTCTCAGGGCCTCCATCTATGGGAGTCTCAGGGGCTCCATCTCACATTCTGCAGTGGCCCCCATCATTGGGAGTCTCAGGGGCTTCATCTCACATTCCGCAGTGGCCCCCATCATTGGGAGTCTCAGGGGCTCCATCTCACATTCTCCAGTGGCCCCCATCATTGGGAGCCTCAGGGGCTACATCTCACATTCCGCAGTGGCCCCCATAATTGGGAGTCTCAGGGGCTCCATCTCACATTCTCCAGTGGCCCCCATCATTGGGAGCCTCAGGGGCTCCATCTCACATTCCGCAGTGGCCCCCATCATTGGGAGCCTCAGGGGCTCCATCTCACATTCCGCAGTGGCCCCCCATCATTGGGAGCCTCAGGGGCTCCATCTCACATTCTGCAGTGGCCCCCATCATTTGGAGTCTCAGGGGCTCCATCCCACATTCTGCAGTGAGCCCCCATCGTTGGGAATCTCAGGTGCCTCCCTCACATTCCGCAGTGGCCCCCATCATTGGGACTCTCAGGGCCTCCATCTATGGGAGTCTCAGGGGCCCCCTCTCACATTCTGCAGTGAGCCCGCATCATTGGAAGCCTCAGGGGCTCCATCTCACATTCCGCAGTGGTCCCCATCATTGGGAGTCTCAGGGGCTCCATCTCACATTCTGCAGTGAGCCCCCATCATTGGGAGTCTCAGGGGCTCCATCTCACATTCTGCAGTGGCCCCCATCATTGAGAGCCTCAGGGGCTCCATCTCACATTCTGCAGTGGCCCCCATCATTGGGAGCCTCAGGGGCTCCATCTCACATTCCGCAGTGGCCCCCCATCATTGGGAGCCTCAGGGGCTCCATCTCACATTCCGCAGTGGTCCCCATCATTAGGATTCTCAGGGGCTCCATCTCACATTCTCCAGTGGCCCCCATCATTGGGAGCCTCAGGGGCTCCATCTCACATTCTGCAGTGAGCCCCCATCATTGGGAGTCTTAGGGGCCCCCTACTCACATTCCGCAGTGGCCCCCATCATTGGGAGCCTCAGGGGCTCCATCTCACATTCTGCAGTGAGCCCCCATCATTGGGAGTCTTAGGGGCCCCCTACTCCCATTCCGCAGTGGCCCCCATCATTGGGAGTCTCAGGGGCTCCATCTCACATTCTGCAGGGGGGCCCACATCATTGGGAGTCTCAGGGGCCCCCTCTCACATTCTCACATTCCGCAGTGGCCCCATCATTGGAAGCCTCAGGGGCTCCATCTCACATTTCGCAGTGGCCCCCATCATTGGGAGTCTCAGGGCCTCCATCTCACATCCTGCAGTGGCCCCCATCATTAGGAACCTCAGGGGCCCCCTCTGACATTCCGCAGTGGCCCCCATCATTGGGAGTCTCAGGGGCTCCATCTCACATTCTGCAGTGAGCCCCCATCATTGGGAGTCTCAGGGGCTCCATCTCACATTCTGCAGTGAGCCCCCCATCATTGGGAGTCTCAGGGCCCCCTCTCACATTCTGCAGTGGCCCCCATCATTGGGAGTCTCTCTCAGGGGCCCCCTCTCACATTCCGCAGTGGCCCCCATCATTGGGAGTCTCAGGGGCTCCATCTCACATTCTCCAGTGGCCACCATCATTGGGAGCCTCAGGGGCTCCATCTCACATTCTGCAGTGAGCCCCCATCATTGGGAGTCTCAGGGGCCCCCTCTCACATTCCGCAGTGGCCTCCATCATTGGGAGTCTCAGGGCCTCTAGCTCACATTCTGCAGTGAGCCCCCATCATTGGGAGTCTCAGAGGCCCCCTCTCACATTCCGCAGTGGTCCCATCATTGGGAGTCTCAGGGGCTCCATCTCACATTCTGCAGTGAGCCCCCATCATTGGGAGTCTCAGGGGCCCCCTCTCACATTCCGCAGTGGCCCCCATCATTGGGAGTCTCAGGGGCCCCCTCTCACATTCCGCAGTGGCCCCCATCATTGGGAGCCTCATGGCCCCCTCTCACATTCCGCATTGGCCCCCATCATTGGGAGTCTCAGGGGCCCCCTCTCACATTCCGCAGTGGCCCCCATCATTGGGAGCCTCAGGGGCCCGTGGAGATGAGCCACAAACACGAGGCTGAGATATTGCTTTCTCTATAATTATATTTGCAAAGCAGATCAAAGCAATAACGCCCCCTCCCCCCATACGTGTGTTTCTTGTACCACGCGTTCTTCTCATTTTGTCGGCCCAAAGAAAACTTTAAAGCTCGAAAAATTAAAGCAAATAACAGTTTGGTTTCAATGAAAACAATTCTAATCCATGTACTGTTTTATCTGAATTCACATTTCAGCTTCCACCGGCTTCGTAGTAGAAAGGTATTTGAGACTCTCCGCATTTTGTCCGAACTGATATCTCTTTTCAAGTAAAACTTCGGTGTACATTTAGTTAGAGTAGCAGCCTGGGCAATTATTCGGGGGGCCCCAATCAAGCTCCTTTTCCGAGCTTTGGCATTGGCCTTTGTGTGCCATAAGCTCATGAGACGTCTTGATGCATTCAATAGGATGAAAGGCTGAGCTGACACTCCAGGGGGAATGCAGTAGTCTGCAGCTAGAGCTACAAACTCTGTCCGGGACAGCGCCTAGAGGCCTTCCACCTATGCAGACAGTTCACTCTGACGCACGCACTACCTGCCAGACTAGGCCCCTCCCTCGCCGCCCGCTGCCCCTCCCCGGCTGACAGCCCCCAGGCCCTCCAGGCGAAAACTCTGCTGTCAGTCACAGGACAGACGTGAGATATGAGGCATCCGCGGGGGCGTAGGGGAGGGGGCGGGGTGGCTGTGCACGGCAGGTATGGAGCGGCGTGTGTGGTATGGGGGGACACCACGATAGGATCAGGTTAGAGGAGGAGAGGCGTAGACAGAAGAGAGGAGGAGGGAGCACTGACGATAAGAGTAAGGACAGGCGAAGTGGGTCGACGCACGTTAAAAAAGCTAAGGAACCCCCTTAATGCAGAGTAGGAGAAGGGGCGCGAGAGGAGGGGGCGGAGCACTGTTTGGAAGAGAAGAGAGGTCTGACAAGCAGACAGTGGGGAGGAGAAGGAAGGGATGACGGAGGCTTGAGACGGAAAGGACTGGTGAGGCAAGAGGAGACTGGCAGGAGAGGAGGGAGGGAAGGGTCTGAGGGTAGAGGAGAGAAGAGCACGAGGGCAGGAGCTGAGGGTAGAGGAGAGAAAAGGAGGAGGTGGAGGAGGGGTGAGGTGGAGGGCAGGAGCTGAGGATACAGGAGAGAAGAGGAGGAGGAGGGGTGAGGTGGAGGGCAGGGCCTGAGGGTAGAGGAGAGAAGAGCACGAGGGCAGCCAGGAGCTGAGGGTAGAGGAGAGAAAAGGAGGAGGTGGAGGAGGGGTGAGGTGGAGGATAGGGGCTGAGGATACAGGAGAGAAGAGGAGGAGGAGGGGTGAGGTGGAGGGCAGGGCCTGAGGGTAGTGGAGAGAAGAGCACGAGGGCAGCCAGGAGCTGAGGGTAGAGGAGAGAAAAGGTGGAGGTGGAGGAGGGGTGAGGTGGAGGACAGGGGCTGAGGATACAGGAGAGAAGAGGAGGAGGAGGGGTGAGGTGGAGGGCAGGGCCTGAGGGTAGAGGAGAGAAGAGCACGAGGGCAGCCAGGAGCTGAGGGTAGAGAAGAGAAAAGGAGGAGGTGGAGGAGGGGTTAGGTGGAGGGCAGGGGCTGAGGATACAGGAGAGAAGAGGAGGAGGAGGGGTGAGGTGGAGGGCAGGGCCTGAGGGTAGTGGAGAGAAGAGCACGAGGGCAGCCAGGAGCTGAGGGTAGAGGAGAGAAAAGGTGGAGGTGGAGGAGGGGTGAGGTGGAGGACAGGGGCTGAGGATACAGGAGAGAAGAGGAGGAGGAGGGGTGAGGTGGAGGGCAGGGCCTGAGGGTAGAGGAGAGAAGAGCACGAGGGCAGCCAGGAGCTGAGGGTAGAGGAGAGAAAAGGTGGAGGTGGAGGAGGGGTGAGGTGGAGGACAGGGGCTGAGGATACAGGAGAGAAGAGGAGGAGGAGGGGTGAGGTGGAGGGCAGGGCCTGAGGGTAGAGGAGAGAAGAGCACGAGGGCAGCCAGGAGCTGAGGGTAGAGGAGACAAGGAGGAGGTGGAGGAGGGGTGAGGTGGAGGGCAGGAGCTGAGGATTCAGTAGAGAAGAGGAGGAGGAGGGGTGAGATGGAGGGCAGTGCCTCAGGGTAGAGGAGAGAAGAGGAGGAGGGCAGGAGCTGAGGAGGGATGAAGGCCCGGACGGGTGAGGTGGAGAGCAGGTTGTGAGAGGGGTGAAGGGCAGGTGTGGGATGGTAGAGGGAAGGTGGTGAGAGGGGTAAAAGGCAGAGGGCTGAGGTGAAGGT
Organism: Triturus cristatus; assembly: GCF_964204655.1. Taxonomy (NCBI): domain Eukaryota; kingdom Metazoa; phylum Chordata; class Amphibia; order Caudata; family Salamandridae; genus Triturus; species Triturus cristatus. Next base: position 1,171,108,406 of record NC_140584.1, on the reverse strand, counting down.
CAGGAGTCCAGAGAGGTGAATAGTGTGAGAGGTGAGGTAAGGGGGTGAGGTGAAAGTCAGTAGTCCACACAGGTTACTAGTGTGAGAGGTGAGGGGGCAAAGCACAAGTCGGGTGTACACGCGGGTGGACAGCGTCCACCCACAATTTTCACAGGGTGAACACCGTCCACCCTGCCAGGAATTTGGGCCCAAGTAAATAATGTGCTGAACTGGTCCCGGTTTGTAATTTCCAAACACTGGGACACTTTCAGCAGCGCCTGCACGTAATTTCCAAACACTGGGACACTTTCAGCAGCGCCTGCACGTAATTTCCAAACACTGGGTCGCCTGCACGTTGTCTGCTTTCCATCGGCAACAGGCAACAACGTGCAGAGGGGGCGTGGCTTTCCTATTCAAGACATCTGCTGGGCCCAAAGGAAAGGCCGAATTTGAGGGGTCATCTGGCCTGCTTTTGTTCGAGTCTCTTGACTGGGAGGAGTCAGGAGCCTCACATCTGATGCAAATGAAGCGGAGGGGAAACAAAGGCTCACACCTTGTGAGCACTTCACACATACTTGAGAGAGGCAGCTTTTCACTTTGTTCACTCCCTTTTTAGGAGATATGCATGCACTGTAAGAATGTCAGATGTGTTGGTCTTTCCCAGTATTTACACAAAGCAAATTGCATTTATAGAGAGCTTACTTCCCCTGAGGAAGCATTGAAATAATGTAAGTACCACACATTTTTCTTGTTTAGCCCTACTCATTCCAATGCAGGGTGTCAGAGCGCTTTACATCAACATGTGCATATTACATGTACAATACATTTTATGTTTGTAAATAAATGCACAGGATGTGTTACATAAAACTGGGGAATTGCAAGGTGTATAAGTCACATATCGTCTTCTATAGCTCACTGTGCTATTATCCACGCAATGCGCTTAAACGTACACATGATAGACCAATTGTAGGTTATAATAAAGAACATCTCATCCCAGCTAAAAAGGAGTCAGTATTTGGAAGAGCCAAAGGTGGACTTTCAATTTATATCTCAACAGAAATGTTATGGGAAGAAGAAAACATCGATGTAGACTCGGGCTGAATGCAATGTCTTAAACTTACAGTTTCAATTACCTGCACCCTGCTAATTCTGAATATTTATATGCATCCAGACTACAAGCAAAGGGGGAGAGATGTCCAGCTATTGGATTTAGCCATTAAAACATTAAAACTAACTTACCCACACGCCAACATAATATTGTCTGTGTATTTCAACATGAATTTGATGCAAGTCCAAGAGAAATACCCCCCCTAATATAAAGGACATGAATACCAACACAACCAGGCGCGACACTTTGGGTAAGAAATGCGCCGCACTACTAAACAACCAATCATTGTATACACTAAATGGTCGAGGCCCCCAAGATAGCCCGGCAGCTTTTACAAGAGTGACGGCAAAATCAGGAGCAACCATCGACTTCACTCTAGCAGACCCAGATCTATTTCCACTCATCACGAACTTTCAAATAATAGAAAGACCAGACAGCGATCATTATCTTCAATCTTTTATACTAATCAATATTTGTGAAAAGCCCCGGTCAATCACTGGTCTTACACAATTTACCAAATTGCACAATTTAAACCGATTAACATGGAACAACAATACCGTAGAAGCAATTATGGAGCACTGCTCGGCTTCACTGGCCGCCACCGATATAAATCCTCTAAGGATTGAGGCCTGGGAGTTACTTATTATCAGCCTGAACAGAAAGTTCTCACAAAGTGCTAGAAACAAAAATTCGGTCGCGACCAGTGGGTCAGTATGGTACACTCACGCCCTCAGGATAAAAAGAAGACAACTAAATAAAGCTCTTAGACAAACGCGAACTCATGGTCAACAACCCTCCCGGCAGGCTCTGATTACAATCAAACAAATGAGAAGCAATCTAAAAAAAGAGATTTGTGCAGCGAAACGCACACACAATGAACAACTTTGGACAAAAATGCTTCACGTCAGTCGACAACAAAACTCAAAAGAGTTTTGGGCCCAAATCAACGTCTTATTAAATGGAAAAAATCGGCATCACAACTCCGATATAACCGAGCATGCATGGAGAGCCCACATAGAGGCCACGTTTAATACTCTGAAAGCTCTTGGGACCACTGTAAAAAATGACACACTGGAGGCAAGAAGGGTCAGTGCCAGCATCTCTAGTGACATTCTTATTAGAGAACATCGGATGGCTGAGACATCGAAACTAACCTCCCAGGCCCTAGATTCCACCACTTGCAAATTAAACTCGAACAATCGTAGTTACCCCCAAGTGAAACAACTAGAAGGTAAACCTCAGCAAGGTCTAGCAGAAATACTAGGGTCAGATCAATCAAGTCCCGACCTACAGATTACACAAAAGCAAGTACTGCACGTCATAAAAAAACAAAGGTCTGACTGAGCGCCGGGACCAAACGGCCTGCCCAACGCCCTATTTAAAAAAGATCCAGTATTTTGGTCACATCACCTATCATTACTGTTCGCTAATATCTTGGAATCTCACACAATCCCAGTCTCTTGGCGAGGAAGCATATTACACCCAATATTTAATTCAGGGGTTCGCTCAAAAACGTCCAATTATAGGCTAATAGCCCTCATTGACGTTGAGGCAAAAATTTACGCCGCAAATTTGCTGAAAGATCTGAAGGATTGGGTTGACAGCATCAAACTGATCCCCAATACACAAACAGGCTTTCGAGCTGGAATGGGCACTTTAACAAATTTATCTGCTGTCACTTTACTGGCCAATCAAGCGATCGCCAACTCTAAAGTTCTGTATGCATGTTTTGTGGACCTCAAGGCAGCTTTCGATAAGGTCCCCAGACAAGCGCTGTGGGCAAAAATGAAATCTTGGGGAGTTCCGACAAACCTATTGAACACAATCATTAATCTTTACTCTAAAACATGGGTTCAAATAAAAATGGGAGACAGTCGAACTTCAACAAACAAAATTACCACTACCAATGGCCTAAAACATGGCCGATTTAGATAACAACTTATGCTCGACACTAGGGGACCCCCTAAACTGGGGGACGTGAGAATAGTAAGTCTGCAATATGCCGATGACATTGTGCTGTTATCCCAAACGCCCTGTGGCCTCCAACGTTTGATAAACCAATTAGTATTATACACAGTCTCAAATCAATTGGACATAAATTTTAAAAAAACAAAGGTCATTTGTTTTGCGAACCCACAAAAAAAGATACCAAACTTCAAATGGATGATCAAAAGTAATTGCCTGGACCAGGAGGGAATATATAAATACTTGGGAATAACTTTGGATCGCCACCTTAATTACAAGCAATACTTAGAACAGCGGAAAATAAAAGCCAAACAACTAAAATTTGCACTTAACTAAGGGTGGGCGTAGTTCGCGAAGTAGCACTTCGCGAAGCTACGCAAAGTGAAGTTCGCACTACGCGAGCTACGCGTAGCACTTCGCGAACTGCGAAGTAACATGTTCGCACTGTGCAAGATGTTGTTTTCAATGATTGCACAGTGCGGACAAGCAACCGGCACTGTGCAATCATTGAAAATGGCATCTTGCACAGTGCGAGCTGTAGTTTTCTGCTGCTCGAGTAGATTTTTACTCGAGCTGCAGCTTTCTCAACGCGAACTGGTAGTTTCTCATCGCGAGCGGTCGCGAGCATACGCGACCCCTCGCAATGAGAAACCTGACCTTCTCGCGTTGGGAATCTCGCCGGGAGGTTTATTTTCCATGCTCGCGATCGCGAACAAGGAAAAAGTCTCGCCAGGATGTCATTTTGCTTGCTCGCGGTCGCGAGCAAGCAAAAAATGACCGCAGCACTACGCAACACTACGCTACGCGTGTTCGCACTGTGCTACGTGCAGTTCGCGTAGTGCGAAGTAGCGCGAACTTCGCAAACTACGCGAGCGTAGCGTAGTGCTTCGCCCAGGCCTACTTAAAACCCTGCAATATAAACTCAGTGACTGCTCGACGTCCCACCTACTAAAGGTTGTGGCGGCAACATTTTTACCCTCGATCGCCTATGGCTCAGAACTCTTAAATACAAAGGATGCAACAAAACTGAACATCTCCCAAATTAGTCTCTTCAAAAAACTATTTAAAATTCCGTGCCACATCTCTCAAGCCCGGATTAGACTAGAATTTGGGTTAAAATATCAGATCCCGTCAAGACAAGGAGGGCTGGTAAAATACTATTGGAGAATGCGGGCAGCAGAGGAAGAGTCTCTGGCCCACAATTGCTGGCTGGAGGTTGAAAGGCAATCTAGACTGAGTAGCTCTGTTTACCCATCTCTAAGGCAATCGATCGAAGCTTTAAAGTTAGAGGAAGCGTGGCACACAATCCTATCCTACCCGGAGTTCAAACACACAGTTAACAAAAAGATCAATCTGACATCTCAGGAAATGGACAAAGCATCATTGACTACAAAAAGCAATGCATGGATCGTGCTGCCAACATACAAAACGTTAAAGCCTCAACCATACCTGTTCGACCACTTCGCAAATCGCATGAAGCAGCAGCTGACTTTATTGAGAATGGGAGTTTATCCAACTAAAGACCTAATCCCAAAATGGAAACAGACTTTGCCCTCAATGGACTGTCGTCTCTGTGGGCAAGGAGATGAAACGTTGTTCCACTTACTTTGCATCTGTCCAGCATTATTACTCAAACGAAAAGAACTGTTGCTGCCAATATTGAAAAGAGAACAAATAAGGACTTGCAGATCCGCCGTAATAAAATGCTGAGGAGGCTCGACAACACAACTGGCATGCAAAGCAATAAAGTTTTTGAGTATAGCTGCAAATTAACTTGAAAAGAGCGATAGAGAATATGCACCAGCAAAGCAAGCAAAGTGATAACGTGTAGCCAATTATTTTGCAGTCTACTTATAAAACAATGCATTTAACAGCTTGACTCAATATCATAAGATCGAAGGCACCAATGCACTCCGTTTAAAAAAACAGTTTTTATCATATATTTTATGAGAACTTATCAATTAATCTGTATCTTGTATATGAATTTTAAGTGTTTTAGCGGTTATGCCGCTCTTTTATGATTTAAACTAAATCAATAAAGTAATTATTCATTCACATGATAGACCTGCTAAACATATATGTGAGGGCTTTAGATCTGATGTCACTTCTTGTGATGCCACTTCCTGTGAAGTCGTGGCTCGTGATGCCACTTTATATGATGTCAATTCCTGTGATGCCATGTGTGATGTCATGCACCGTAATGTCATGCACTGTGATGTCGCTTGCATACTGCCTAACTAGGTTAGCCCACCCACTTCGTTTTTTAGGACTTATGCCCTGTGAGGGAGTGAGGTGAAGGTCAGGAGTTCAGAGGGCTGGATAGTGTGAGAGGTGAGGTGTGAGGCGAAGGTCAGGAGTACAGAGAGGTGAATAATATGAAAGGTGAGGTGTAGGTCAGGAGTCCTGAGAGGTGAATAGTATGAGAGGTGAGGGGGTGAGGTGAAGATCAGGAGCCAAGAGAGGTGAATAGTGTGGGAGGTGAATTGTGAGGTGAAGGGTTGGAGTCCAGAGAGGTGAATAGTATGAGAGGTGAGGTGTGAGAATTATTATTATTATTATTATTAAAACTTATAAAGCGCACAGCTACCCTGGGGCATCCCGGCGCTATGAACAGTGCATCCACCGTGGGACCATGGAATAAAGATAGCGACTCACAGGGGAAACAGATGTGTTTTCAAGCCTCTGCGAAAACGCAGGGTACAGGTCTCAGCTCGGAGTTTTAATGGGAGGGAGTTCCAGAGCATTGCTGTATGCACAGAGAATCGCCTCCCTCCCGTGCGTGATCTTTTTACTCTCGGGACCTGGAGCAGACACCTCTGGTCAGACCTCAGTGCTCTATTCGCTTTATAGGGTACTACCAGGCTCCCTAAAAGAGGAGGCCCGCCGCCCTGGAATGTTTTATGGGCGATGGACAGTGCCTTGAACTGTACTCTCTCCCACACCGGTAACCAGTGCAGTGCCTTGAGAGCGGGTCTGGCGGATTCTGTTCGGGGGATACCCATAAGGAGTCTAGCTGCCGCGTTTTGCACCTGCTGAAGCTTGTTAAAAGTCGATTCAGGGGCGCCCAGAAACAGACTGTTGCTGTAATCAAGGCGAGATGTTATCAAACCCTGAATCAACAACTTCCTTGATGGAAAAGGAAGAAGCGGAAGGATTTTCCGCGCAGCCCGCAGCAGGGCAAAACAGACTCCCGCAGTTCTTTTGGCGTGAGTTCTGAGGGAAAGATCTTGCTCCAGCCAGACTCCTAAGCTCTTGATCTCCTCTTTCATGGTTGGAAAGTCGCCCATACAGCTTGGCCAACATGAAGGTGACAGTGGTGGCACTTTGTTTCCAAGCAGCATGATCTCTGTTTTAGAGCCGTTCAGCTTCAGGGCTGAACTGCTCATCCAGGTGTGGACGTCCGCCAGACATGCGTACAACAAGTCAGGGTTCTCCACCAGTTGAGGAAGGGCGACCACAAGCTGAGTATCATCAGCATAGCTGATGATTTTGATGTTATAAGGGGTCACCACATCCTCCAGGGGGGCCATATAGACATTAAATAATGTCGGGCTCAAGGACGAGCCCTGCGGCACCCCCCACTGGAGAGAAATAGATGGAGACTTGTTGCTTCCTTCCCAGACCTGATAGGAACGGTCTTCCAGAAATGAGCAGAGCCATTTCAGGGCGACACCTGCCACACCCACCTTTGACAGCCGTTGGGTCAACACCTGGTGGTCAACGGTGTCGAATGCCGCACTCAGATCCAGGAGGATCACTGCCACTGATCCTCCCGAATCTAAGATGCGCCTCGATTCCTCAACGACCGCCAGGAGGGCCGTGTCGGTGCCATGGCCGGGACGGAAGCCGGTCTGCGAGTCTCGGAGCAGACCATTTGACTCAAGAAAGTTGGACAGTCGATGGTTAGCAAGTTTCTCAGCAATTTTGCTGAGACCTGGCAACAGAGAAATGGGCCTAAAATTGGCCAGCTCAGCTGCGTCAAGGTTAGATTTTTTTAGAAGAGCCTTGACCACGGCTTTTTTCCAGGTGGGTGGCACCAGACCACGAGAGAAGGAGGCGTTGATCAAGTTCGTAATGGGCCCAACCACAGCGAATGCCGCTTGTTTTAGAATTTTGAAAGGGACAGGGTCCATAGGGGAACCGCTTTTTATGGAAACTATAGCTTTTAATGTTTCACTTTCTGAAACTGGGCCGAACATGTCAAGGGAGAAAGGACACTCTTTTATCCCCACAGGGAGGGGTTCTTCTTGAATCCCATGAAATATAGCAACCTGGGGTAAAGAGTCTAGTATTTTTACTATTTTAGTGTGGAAAAAATTGGCCAACTCCTTACACCTCTCAGGGTCATGGGTGACTGCTGGCTCAGGAACTTTTAGCAGTTCTTGCACCACCTTAAAGGTCTCCCTGGAGGAGTTTGAGGCAAGTTGTATTCGCTCCTCAAAAAATTGTGCTTTTGCCAGGCGGAGGGCCGCTTTATAGGCTCTCATCGCTGTCCAGTAGTCCTTACGCCTGGCCGCATCAAATTTCTTCCTCCAGGCCCTTTCCAGTTTCTTACATCCTTTCTTAAGCAGGCGGAGCTCAGCCGTGAACCAGGGGGCGGAACCCACTCGTTTCTCCCTCTTCTGTAGGGTTTTCACCGGTATGAAACCATCAAGCGAGGCAGTCAACCATCGGTTGAGGTCAGCATCTCCTTGAATCGGGTCTGCCTCAGCTACGGGTTGTGAATTTGCCAGGGCCTGAGTCCAGTCACCGATCGGTAGTCTGGACCATATACGGTCCACCACCACCTCTTGAAATGTCGGTTTAGAGGGCAGATTGATTTGCCATTCCATCGACACTAAGGAGTGATCTGACCATGGGAGCGGAAGAGCTGGTCTGGCCCTCAGCCGAGGGATGTTCGAAAATACCGGATCCAGCAAATGGCCCTTCACGTGGGTGGCTCCTGTGTTGACTAACCGGAGCTCACAAGCAGATAGATCTCCTTTGAGGTCTGCCGCGATCATATCCGCAGTGTCCTCAAAGTGCAGGTTCAGGTCCCCTAGCACAATGAAGGAAGATGTGGATGTTGCCAAGAGGGTAACCGTTTCCATCACAGAGCTTACGAAGTTGCCGACCTTACCCGGGGGTCGGTAAATCAGCAGGCCAGCCAATGTAACCGTTGGTGACACCTGTATGGAAAAGTGGCAACTCTCACAATCTGCCACCAAGCCCCTCCAGACCCTGCAGTTAAGGTTATCACGATAGATAACGGCAAGTCCACCCCCTCGTCCCTCAGGTCTATCCAAATGACCGATAAGGTAACTTGGAGGGAGGGCAAGTACAATGTCCGCATCAGAACTAGAAGTAATCCACGTTTCCGACAGAAACAAGATGTCTAGTTCGTGCTCTTGAATAAGAATGTTAATTTCTATGGCATGACACGGAAGTGACCTGCAATTAAGCATGCCCCATAGTAAAGTACTTGTATCAGGAGGAGGATGAAGCAATGCGTCCAATCCTCGTGGGGGGAGTATCCGCGCACCCAAGTTGGTAACAGGGTACTTTTCCGGGGGATTAATGCGTAATGCAAGTAACTCATCTCGTGAGTAGATGATACGCAATAGTGGAGAATTTGACATAGTACCATGCCCTAAGCCCGTCTGAGCCCGGACGAGCCCAGACGGGCAGGACTCTGGCTGGACTCCGGCGTGGGTCCGGCGACTCCGCTGCGCATCTCCGCTGCGCATCGTCATAGCGAGCTTTAAGTAGGGCGTGGAGTCCGGTCTGCGAAACTAGTGCGCTGGCCGAGTATCACCACGAGGAGTCCCTGCCTCACCCAAGATGGCGGACGCCGTTCTAAAGTGTGTCCAGAGAGCTAAGTGAGTCCGCTCCCAACAGCGGTGCTTATTATCTTTTATGTGGGGGTAAGCGCTATATGTCAGGTCCGAAAACACACGAGAAGAAGGTCAAAGGTCCAGAGAGGTGAATAGTGTGAGAGATGAGGTGTGAGGCGAAGATCAGGAGTCCTGAGAGGTGAATAGTGTGAGAGGTGAGGTGTGATGCGAAGGTCAGGAGTCCTGAGAGGTGAATAGTGCGAGAGGTGAGGTGTGAGGTGAAAGTCAGGAGTCTCGAGAGGTGAATAGTGTGAGAGGTGAGTTGAAGGTTAGGAGTCCAGAGAGGTGAATAGTGTGAGAGGTGAGTTGAAGGTCAGGAGTCCAGAGAGGTTAATAGTGTGAGAGGTGAGGTGAAGGTCAGGAGTCCAGAGAGGTGACTAGTGTGAGAGGTGAGGTGAAGGTCAGGAGTCGAGAGAGATGAATAGTATGAGAGGTGAGGTGTGAGGTGAAGGTCAAGGGTCCAGAGAGGTAAATAGTAGGAGAGGTGAGGTGTGAAGTGAAGGTAAGGAGTTTAGAGAGGTGAATAGTATGAGAGGTGAGGTGTGAGGTGAAGGTCAGGAGTCCAGAGAGGTTACTAGTGTGAGAGGTGAGTTGGGGGTCAGGAGTCCAGAGAAGTTAATAGTGTGAGAGGTGAAGTGAAGGTCAGGAGTCCAGAGAGGTGACTCGTGTGAGAGGTGAGGTGAAGGTCAGGAATCCAGAGAGGTGAATAGTTTGAGAGGTGAGGTGAAGGTCAGGAGTCCATAGAGGTGACTAGTGTGTGAGGTGGGGTGAAGGTCAGGAGTCGAGAGAGATGAATAGTATGAGAGGTGAGGTGTGAGGTGAAGGTCAAGGGTCCAGAGAGGTGAATAGTTTGAGAGGTGAGGTGAAGGTAAGGAGTCCGGAGAGGTGAATAGTATGATAGGTGGGGTGTGAGGTGAAGGTCAGGATTCCAGAGAACTGAATAGTGTGAGTGGTGATGTGTGAGGTCAAGGTCAGGAGTCCAGAGAGGTGAATAGTATGAGAGGTGAGGTATGAGGCGAAGGTCAGGAGTCCAGAGAGGTGAATAGTGTGAGAGGTGAGGTGAAGGTCAGGGTTCCAGAGAGGTGAATAGTATGAGAGAGGAGGTGTGAGGCGAAGGTCAGGAGTCCAGATAGGTGAATAATATGAGAGGTGAGGTATGAGGTGAAGGTCAGGAGTCCAGAGAGGTGAATAGTGGGAGAGGTGAGGTGTGAGGTGAAGGTCAGGAGTCCAGAGAGGTGAATAGTATGAGAGGTGAGGTATGAGGCGAAGGTCAGGAGTCCAGAGAGGTGAATAGTGTGAGAGGTGAAGTGAAGGTCAGGGGTCCAGAGAGGTGAATAGTATGAGAGATGAGGTGTGAGGTGAAGGTCAGAAGCCCAGATAGGTGAATACTATGAGAGGTGAGGTATGAGGTGAAGGTCAGGAGTCTAGAGAGGTGAATAGTATGAGAGGTGAGGTGTGAGATGAAGGTCAAGGGTCCAGAGAGGTGAATAGTAGGAGAGGTGAGATGTGAAGTGAAGGTAAGGAGTCCAGAGAGGTGAATAGTGTGAGGTGTGAGGTAAAGGTCAGGAGTCCAGAGAGGTGAATAATATGAGAGGTGAGGTGTAGGTCAGGAGTCCTGAGAGGTGAATAGTGTGAGAGGTGAGGTGAGGGGGTGAGGTGAAGGTCAGGAGTCCAGAGAGAGGAATAGTGTGAGAGATGAGGTTAAGGGCAAATGATGGGGGCGAGTGGTAAACAGGAGGGGTCAGGTGAAGGGCAGGAGAAGAGAGGGGATGAGGGGAAGGAGTGCATGGGACCGTCAATCATAAAGTATGCACAAGGAAGAACATGCTTCTGGAAGGGTGACAGAGGTGTCAGAGTGCGGCAGAAATAACATGATGCTGCCCCACCCCCCAGATGTGAGGATGGGCCCCAGAGGACTCCAATGATGGGGGCCACTGAAGAATGTGAGGATGAGCCCCCGGGACACCTAATGATGGGAGACACTGTAGAATTATATGAGGAGGGGCCACAGAGACTCCCAATGATGGGCCCCCCCCTGCAGAAAGCGCTCTGACACCCTGCATTGGAATGAGTAGGGCTAAACAAGAAAAATGTGTGGTACTTAAATTATTTCAACGCCTCCTCAGGGGAAGTAAGCTCTCTATAAATGCAATTTGCTTTGTGTAAATACTGGGAAAGACCAACACATCTGACATTCTTACAGTGCATGCATATCTCCTAAACAGGGAGTGAACAAAGTGAAAATCTGCCTCTCTCAAGTATGTGTGAAGCGCTAACAAGGTGTGAGCCTTTGTTTCCCCTCCGCTTCATTTGCATCAGGTGTGAGGCTCCTGACTCCTCCCAGTCAAGAGACTCGAACAAAAGCAGGCCTGATGAGGGGCCCTGGCAGTCCCTTAGCTCACACTTATTCATAGTTCTTTGGCCTTCAGTTGAATGGGGGATCCCTGATTAAGGGGACCACCCCCACCCCCCACCGTCTCTGATCAACTGGGACTTCTTGAACCAACTGAGCATGTGTACAAGCCCCAAGGTAAGTAAAGGGGTGTCCTGAAGGATTTCCTGGAGCTGAAGAGGTCGACTTGAACTCTCAGTGGGAGGAAGTTCCGCGGGGATGAGTGTTTATTTAACATGCGGAAACATTCCACCTTAGACCATCAAATCTTATCACCGCATTGAGTGGCATTTATTAGAATGGAAGGTTTTAAAGCGTGCATGATAAACATTCAGACGCTCCCTCCTCTGACTATAATGGCATCTGTAAACTAAGAGGTCCATCACGCGTCCTATGTATGGTTCGCATTATTTATGGAGCAACAGTATCATTTATTAAATTAAACACAAGAGGCTTTTGTGCAGCGTCTCCCGAACTTGCTTAGTTGATGGTGCTTTAGGTAAAAGCTCTTTGAAATAAAGTATTTGGTGCAGAGCACACAATTTGGTTAAGCAGGGAAGCCGGAAGTGATCCCATTGGTTCACATTGTGCAATTCAGCCACTCAATGGCTATGTCTTTGTCTTTCTTCACATTAAAAGTCACTGCTATATCTTTACTTCTTTGTGCGCGAGGCTGGTGCACAGTGGCAGGTAGAAGCTATATTAAAGCTTGGCCCGTTTTGGGCTCAAGTGTCCAACAGGACTTCAAGTTGAGCCAGTCAGGCATCTGGCTCAAGCCTGGCTTGCGCATTTGGTGGCTCGCCCTCCTCTATTGTACATTAAGAGTGCCCAGGACAGCCACACTTTTTCAGCACCTGTCCTGGTAAATGTCAGTAAATGTAGCATCAGTGCTTAATTTGTAAAAATAAATAAGTGCCAGGGCCCTCGTCAGGAGGCCACCGCAGTTTGCACCACACATTCACCTTCTAGCACTGCCAATGATGGTACTTACTCAACTACTAACCATCACACTTCTACAAGTGTGACAATTCAGACTGTTTTAGCCACCCACATCTTTCAGAATGTCTTGGGAGGCAGGTATTAGTTGTTTTTATTGTATTTTGAATTAACAAACAACTGTCTTTCCGCTCATCATTAAATTACACAAACAGCCCCACCATGTGGCAGCTGTGATAATTATAGGTGCTGGAAATTAAGTGCCAGTGCTGAGCACTGGAAACCACCAGCTCAAATTAAGCATTTTTCAGTACATATCCCTGGTTTCAGAAATGTTTGACTAAACACAGAGCGTGACACATTTTTATCTGTTCAACTCCAGGATTAGTTAGCAGCCTTTATAAGAAAGCAATGCAATTAACACAAGACACTGATTGGAAAATTGTAGTCCTACATCTATCTTTGAGAAAGGTCCCCGTTTTTGCTATTGAAAATATGATCTACATAGCAAGTAAGGGTTCTTTTCAGCAGATCTGCAAAGAAGGAACTGTATGTATTTCTTCATCGTGGATTTCAGCAAAACCACTGAAGACTAGACCACCTACAAGAACGCCATGACAGAATACCACCAACTCATAAGATCCACCAAGAGGACCTTCATCCGGAACAAAATCCTCACCAATTCCAGCAACTCAAAGGAACTCTTCAGCATCATCCAGCAATTCACCATACCCCCCAGCGAAGGCACGGACGTCATCCCCTCCCAGGACCTCTGCAACAAGCTCGGCTCCTACTTCCACCTGGAAATCAAGGCCCTCTACAACAACTTCAGCGAACAGACTCCAGAAACCACCCTTCCCTCAGGCAACGACAGCCAGCCCACCATCACCACCTGGACCCCGTTCACAACCGAAGATACCACCACGACCATGAAGAACACTCACTCAGGAGCCCCCACGGACCCCTGCCCACCGCACATCTTCCACAGAGCAGCCGAAATAGCACCCGAGCTACGACGCACCATCAATGCCACCTTCAAATCCAGCACCTTCCCCGATGACTGGAAATGCACAGAAGTCAAGCCCCTTCTCAAGAAACCCTCTGCAGACCCGACAGACCTGAAAAACTACCGACCCATCTCTCTCCTCCCCCTCGCAGCCAAAGTCACAGAGAAGATCATCAACGCCCAGCTGACAAACTTCATCAAAAAGAACCACTCTTCCCAATCCAGATTCCGCAGTAACCGCAGCTCCAAGACCGCCCTCCTCACCGCCACAGACAACATCTGCATGCTCCAAGGCCGCACCATGGGCCTCATCCTGCTAGACCTCTCCGCAGCCTTCAACACCGTTTCCCACCGCACTCTCACAGCCAGACTCCAATCTGCCGCCATATAGGGAACCACCCTCGATTGGCTCCGCTCCTTCCTCGCTGATAGAACCCAAAGGATCAGACTCCTGCCTTTTTTGTCCGAACCAACAAAGATCAACTGCAGAGTACCCCAAGGATCATCACTCAGTCTCACTCTCTCTAATATCTACATGGCCCTCCTCACTGCCATCATCAGACAGCATGGACTCAGCATAGTATCCTACTCCGACGAGAGACCCAGCTCATCCTCTCCCTCACGAAGGACCCCGAAACCACCAGACTCAGCTTCCAGGACAGAATGAAAGACGTTGCAGCTTGGATGAGCAGAAGCTGTCTGAAGCTCAACGCAGAGAAGACAGATGTCCTTGTCCTTGGACCCACCCCCTCAGCTTGGGATAACACCTGGTGGCCCACCACCCTCGGCAACACCCCACTCCCATGAACCACACCCCGAACCCCAGCATCATACTCGACTCCTTCCTCAGCATGACCCACCAGATCAATGCCGTCACCTCCACCTGCTTGAACACCCTCCGCATCTTCCTCAAGACTTTCAAGTGGATCCACCCCGAAGCCAGAAAGACCATCACCCACGCACTCATAACTAGCATAATGGACTACGGAAACGCCCTCTATGCCGGAATCAACAAATCCCTGCTACGAAAACTCTAGACCATCCAGAACACCGCGGCCAGACTCGTCCTCGGCATCTCACGACATGAGCACATCATCCAACACCTGCGAGACCGCCAGTGGCTTCAAGTCAAGAAGAGAGTAACCTTCAAGCTACTCACCCACGCCTACAAATCCCTCCACAACACCCTACCCAAATACCTCAATGAAAGAGTGTTCTTCCACATACCCAAGAGAAACCTCCGCTCCGCTGACCTCGCCCAAGCAGAAACCCCGCGCATCCGCAGAACCAGAGTGGGTGGAAGAGCCTTCTCCTACATCATGGCTAAGGCCTGGAACAAGCTCCCGGTCAACATATGATGCTCCCCTTTTCTGCACACCTTCAGGAAGAGCCTCAAGACCTGGCCTTTCGACTGACCCGGAGCTGCCTCCCCCCAGCGTCTTGAGACCCTCACGGGTGAGTAGCTCGCTATAAACCCCCTGATTGATTGATTGCGAGCTCTGATGCTATTCTGATAGCCAACATTCTCTGGACCTTCAGTAGCCTGCTCTCTAAAGTACTGACAGACTTGGAAGGAAGGGGCTGCTCAGAAGTTAACATTTGTTATTTACAGGTGTAGAAAAGACAAAAGTTTGTTAGGATCCACTATTAATCATGCACCTTGCTTATTTTCACACTAAACCGTCTGCTCTTAAGCCTTTACAGTGATTTGATTACCAAAACCGTTTGCTTGCCTGGATATGAATCAAAAACTCCTCTTCAGAATTTCCATTTCTTACAAATGAGTTGTAATGGTGTTAGGGGTGTGAAGAAATTAAGGGGCATATTATCAAGGACGGCGTTAAAAATGATCTCTGGTTTAGCGGCAGAAAACTGCCGCAAAAGCGGTGATAATGGGCTTGATAATATGCCCTTGAGAATTCCAATAGAAGTCCATGTTCAGGTGTGAACATGGACTTCTATTGGAATTCTCCAAGGCATATTATCAAGCCCATTATTGCCGCTTTAGCAGCTGTTTTCTGCCGCTAAACCGGCGATAATTTTAACGCAGTCCTTGATAATATGCCCCTAAATCTGTGGTGATCATTTGAAGTTTACAAGCTTTGCACTGTGCAAAAGTTTGAAGTTTTATGAATTTTACAAAACTTTACCTGCAGGTGAAAATACTTCGCAGTACAATTTTCCCACAAAAATAATTTTGCTATAGAATTTTCTCAGTAAAAATAGATTTTCTACAAATTCCACTTCTACAGGTTTTTCCCCTCACCGTTTATTTTACAATTTGCAAACTATTAAAGTAAATGAACTTTGGAAAAAAAGACATATTTTCTGAGTATACAAATTGTAGTTTCTCACATAATTGTTGGCAAACATGATCATCATCTGAATACCATCCCTCTCACCTGCAGTATCCAGGCCGTCATTCACATCAAATACTCTTTGGGAGGGGGCCGCCTTTCAGATGCCATTTCCTGCTCCAGGATGCCCCACCCAGGGATGTCCTGAAGCTGAAAATGGTATGGACTGGTGGTGGTTCCTGGTTGAAAACAAGCATTAGCAAAGCCAATAGGCCAGGTCTTTGGCTTAGCTGCAGTACCGCAAGCCATTCCAAGATGTCAGATGCAACTGCTTCAAATGCCCTCACAAAGTTAAGGGTGTGTGGCTGCAACGTAAATGCTTAACTTTATACTTTTGCTTCTCTAATGATTTGTGCTTTTTTTTCTTTAAGATAAATACATGTGCCAGAACTGGTTTATGATGATGTTTCAATACTGCAACCTTCAATACATGTTTTAATTACTATGGGACATTTGTGATGACAGCTTAGCATACAAAGGTACTCATAGGCAGTGGTAAGTTCAAATGCCTTACTTGTTATTCGTAGCAAACTGGTTTTTGACTGGTATTTTACAGGAGTCACTAAATAGTGATTTATTTGAATAAAGACGGCCTTCACAAAAGAAGGACCCCAGAAACATAACAAACAATACAAAACACATTTAAACTACACTCACATCATAATTAAACTAAGTACACTTCACATAGTACAGTAAAGTCTACTACACAACACTATATAAAGTGAAATACAAGCTCGCACAAAATGACACTACCGCAACAACCCAATGAACTATGTCACAATAACTAGCCCTACCCACATCCCACTACCTCCAAAACTCCAAATAATAACTTAAAAGTAGACTTACTTTATCCGTTGACCATCAGCAGGGAACTGTGACTGCCTGGAACCGAAATCACCTTAAAATAAAGTTAATAGAGTAAAGCAATATAGATAGTGGTAAAAAAAAATAGCAACTGAATTAAAGTTAAAAAAAAGACTACTTAATATAAGATTGAATGGAAACTTTAAGATTTTTTTCTGCATTAAAAAGTTTTGTCAAAATATTACAAAAATGCAAAAATGTAATAAATATGTTAATATATGTGTTATCAAAAATATCACCTACCTACTTTGGCGACCCCATTAACCTTACAGATGCCAGGGGTTAATCCTTTTCAGTCATCATTCACCCCCCAAAAGAAATGATCACCGAAGTTTTTCACTAAAACTTCCAATAGGAAGTGGACCAAAATATAGCTCCTTTTTGGGCCATTTACAGGCGGCCATTTTGGTTTTTTCCCGGTCTGGTTGTTTTTGCTTCAGCTGTCTCCCATTGAGTGCGCCTCCATGCAGGGCACTCCCTTTATAACACCGGGCTCATAAACCTCATTCAGTTCCCGGAGAGCCACGAGAAGGTAATCCCTGGTGATCGAGCAGGTGACAGCATGTAAGTAAGACATGGGCATGTCTTTAAAAAGCCCAAGAGGCTGCATCAAGCACGAAGAAAATAACCACTCCGGTGTAAAACTTGGCTTTTCCATCTATGTTCCCAATACCTACAGTGTCTGTGTGAAGGCGCCCTTACACCCCTCGTGGCATCTCATGGAGCGGATACGTTAATATACAAATGTATGTATTTATAATAATCTTTAACAGCACGTCTCTCTGAGAGCATGAATATTAACCCCCCAACGCCATCGGAGCACTTATTATAAAGAGAGCTAATACACATACATGTTGAATAATTACCATCTTTAAAAATGCCCTGCATGAAAAAAACGAGTGCACATCTTAAATTTCAAAAAGTCTGTACAACTCGAAACAATTTGGGTTTCACATGAGTATGAATGTATGAATGTTTAGCAACTAAGTATGTATTTAACCACCAAACTGGATGTATGAAAGTTCTGAGTGTATGAGAAACTGGGTACTAACATCACGAGGAGTGTTTTATAAGCTGATATATGAGTGAAGGTCATTGTAAAACACCCACATTAGGTTGAGACAAGAGAAAAATATATCACATTGACAAATAGCATTTTCCTTTCCACATGATGGTGATGTGAATATATAAGGGGATAAATAAAATAAGCCATTGTTTATCCACTATGTTTTTCTTTTCAGGTTGTTTTACAGGATATACTAATGGTATATTGTTTCAACTGCCCTATTAGGGTACAGAGAAGAGTACTTGTGACCAGTAGGCAAATGTACATTTACAATATCACCCAGTGAGGTGAAACAGGGATCGTCCCGGTCCTGAGGAAGAAAGCCAAGGGGATGGCTTCTGAAACATGTCGACCTTGTAGAAAGTGACCCATTAAAGTACACCATCTACACCTCCCCGTTTTTACTATTCTCAGCTAGGGAAGTTAATAAAGTGTATTCTTTCCACTAGCCAGGGAATTTTTTCAAATCATCACACATATTTCACGAACCCACGCACTACTCATATACACCAATCACTAAATTAAGTGCTCCCGCGTCTACGTAGGTAGTAGCATGCCCCGTCCCGTAGAGGGGCGTGAAGACCCCTATGATGAAGCATGACACTGAATCAGGTTTCAGTGTGTGAGGCATATTTTACAATTTTTTGAACATTGCCCTTCCTACAAATAAGAGGTCTTTTGTTTTTCCAGACACCATCATTTAAAACACCCTAAGTAAGATTAAGCACACACTTATACACTTATATATGTTTATGTTAATATATGTGTTAAACAGAAATGTCAAATTAATGTAATTAACTATTAATTTTAATTAAAATGTATTACAAATTATATGTTACTGCAAAAATGTCCATTTTATTTTTTGAACTATAAATGTATATTTAATAACATATTAATTCTATAGCATAAGCTGTAACAATGTGACCTTTATAATTATGTGTAACAAGACAAATTACATGCCAACATTTGTTAACATCTAAAAATTATTATGTAACATTTCTTCTACAACAAAACTAAGTGAAACAATGTTTCATGCTGTTGTTTGTAAAGAAAGTTATATGTAAAACAAACAATATATGTATATTAAAAAATATACAAACATAAAAATAAAATATATGTCAAACCATATGTTACTGAAATGTGAAGAAACTCAAGCACTACAAACCAACTAACATTACAACACATGCAATAACTCAAGAAAACCCTTATATCTATATTATCCCTCTCGTTAACAAATTATCTAGTAAATTACATATTAAAAAGTTTAAATATACCATACCCACTAACACAAAAATGTTTTTTAGGAACACATCTACATTAAAAACATAATGCATTCTATTCCCACACCAAAACAAACTAAAGTAAATAAATCGCTAGAAATTAAAATTATAAGATTAAGCATGACAGGGCCATTGGAAACATCCTTGGGGAAGGGTTTGGATTCAGAAGGGGTCATATTTACTATTCTCAGACCAATGAATCATTTTGGAAAATGTGTTGGACACTGGAAGGGTCTAAACCATTTTGGAGAAGGCGTTGGACACTGAATGAATTAAATATAATATCCCCACTCCAATGTAAACTATATTGGGGAAGGTATTGGACACTAAAGGGGTCTGAATTACTATTTCCACTCCAATCTAAACTATCTTTGGGGCATTGTTGGACAATGAAAGGAGTATATTTACTATTGCCACTCCAACCTAAACAATTTTGGAGACGGTGTTTGACACTCAAGGGCTCAGATTTAACATTTTCACCCAAATCAAAACTAATTTGTGGAAGGTGTTGGACACTGAATGGATCATACTTACTATTTCCACTCCAACATAAACAATTTTAGGGAAGGTGTTGGACAATGAAGGGGTCAGATTTACCACTCCCACTCCAATCTAAACCAAATTAGAGAAGGTGTTGGACACTGCATGGGTCAGAATTATTATTCACACTCCAATCTAAACCGATTTGTGAAGGGTGTTGGACACCGAAGGGGGAAGAATTACTATTCACACTCCAATCTAAACCGATTTATGAAAGGTGTTGGACACCAAAGGGTGCATATTTCCTAATTCCACTCCAACCCAAACCATTTAGGGAAGATATGTTTTAGACATTAAAATGGGTGCATTTCATATTGCCACTCCGATATAAGCCATGTTGGTGAAGGCATTGAAAATGTCATTAAAGCAAAACCATTGAAAGTTAGCAGTTACAATTATTTTAAATGTAGGATGCTGGCTCTATATATGGGGCCTCATGTAGGTAGCCTAATACCGGTCGGTAACGGCCAATTTTCGGTAATTATACCGTTACCGACCGGTATTTAGGCATTTGCTATGTAGGGGGATCATTTCTGTATTCGGTAATTTACCGAATCGGTAAAATTACCGAATCGGTAATTTTACCGATTCGGTAAATTCCGAATACAGAAATGAGATGTAGGAGGAGTGTGTGGGTGTTGTCTGGAGTCGGTATTTACCACCAACTAATAGTTGGTGGTAAAGTAAGAATGGATGTGTAAAAGCATTTTAAAGCGCTTAGAAGTGTGCAATGTGGCAGACATACATGCCCTTAGGGCATGTATGTGTGCCACATGTGCACACATGCAGGAATCAGGGGTGCAACAGGGTGTCAATGTGACACCCTGCCACCCTTGATTGTGTTCCCCCCATTACCGAATCGGTATTTACCGATTCGGTAATGAGGCATACCTTCCCATTGAAGGTATGCCTCATTACCGAATCGGTAAATACCGATTCGGTAATTACCGAATTACTACGAATCGGTAATCTTTACCGCAGGAATACCTACATAGCATTTACCACTTCATAAATACCGAATCGGTATGATTCGGTATTTATGAAGTGGTAAATGCCAGCCAACCTACATAAGGCCCTTAGTGTGCTAAAATGGAGTACACTGTGCAGAAAGTCCATTGAGACCCTGATTGGTACACAGGGCAAAAGTAGATTATAATAACTCTCTCTTTTGTGGTAAAGTGGGCGAGCAGTTAGGCTTATTAGAGGTTAGTGCTAAGCATTTGTTGTAATCACAGAGGCAATAAATGAAACTCACACTCAAAGAATAAATCTGAGACCAAATTAGAAAAATGACACTTTTTATATATATTTGAAACTCAAGAACCTTGATCAAAGGTAAGTACAGTTTTCAATAGAAAAATTCACAAGTAAGTAAAACTTTCAAATGTGTGCTCTTTTACGCATAATACAATCCTATGCAAGTAAAAGTCAAAGATGCATAAAGGTAGGTACAGTCGGTTTCAGAGTTTCAGCTTCTAGGATCAGAATAGTAGTGAGTGAAGGTTTAAAGTACTACCAGCAGTTCTTAAGGAACAGCCCAGGTTCTACCTGGAGCAGGGTGCTAGTGAAGCTAGTAGCTGCCTCACTACGGATAAGGGGTGCCACCTGAAAAGAGGCTGCACAGGGCGATTCCGAGGGCTCCAAAATGGGGGCTCAGGTCCCAAAAGGTATTGGAGCACATGGACACAGCCGGTTCATTGGGACACAGCTGGGGGCTCGCGGGCAGAGGGGTTTGGTCTGCTGGACTGGGTGCACAAAGAGGCACCTAGCGGTCAGGGACAAACAGCTGGTAGGAGCAAAATCAAAGTAGCTGGGCCACTCTCTAGGTGGGTCTCAGTGAAGCTAACATCCCTCGATGGCTGCTTGGTCCTGGTGCATGAGAATCCAGACTGGACTCTCACTGTTGGTGTTTGGTGCAGGGCATCCGGTACCCTGGAAGTTGGTGCTGCACAGCTCCGGTTGGTGCTGGCATCTTCCCACACAGTGGAGAGATAGATCTGACCTTCCAGAGCACAAGTACCTTCTCCTGGTCATCTGTGGTATTGGTGGGGCCAGGGAGCTGCAACGCGGTGAACCAGACTCTGCTTGTCTGTGCCATCGGATTGCAGGGAAGTAGCTACTGTACTCCAACAGAGACTGTCAGTGGTTTTTGAAGTGCTGACAGGCTACTCATGGCCTTGGTAGTTCTCTAGCTCCCAGTATGAGTCCTTCTGTTCCAATTGTTGAGAGAGAGAGCTGAGGACGGCAGGGTTTCGCACCAAAGTCCAGAGTTCTGCTGCAGTTATCACCAGGCAGTGACTCTTCTTCCTCCTTTTTCTTTTGATCCGTCGAACCTGAGTTCTTGGGTTCAGGGGTGCCACTTAAATACACATTTTTAGTGCATTTACATGGAGTAACAGGTAGTAGCCAATGGGATACCTACCTTTAGGGTGTCTACACCCTCTATATGACCACTTACTGTGGGAAGTTGGCATAACCCTCACCCTAGAATGCTGATTCTGTCCAAAACAACATGGAGGAATTTGAAAAGTGGGGACCACATCAGCTAGCCGCCCTAGGCGTGGTGCTGGCTGTATGGGGGCACACCTCACAATCTTGTTAATTTTCCCTCCTGTCTTACTGCCAAAAAGTGGGGTCAGGACAGGGGATGTGTGCACCTTTACTATCTGGAGGAGCCCGAGGTCGCATAACAAATGTGACAGGGCCTTTGAAGCTTCCTGCTCTGGAATGCCCATCTTGCTTGGAAGAGGTGTGGACAACCTCCACCCAGAGCAGGCTTTGTGCCTGACCTCCAAGAGCGAAGGCTGTCACCTCAGGAGGTCAGAAGCCTGTTTATGGTGGCTGGCTGGTTGAGACTAGTGAGTTAACACACTGGTAGTCAGTAGGTTTTCAGGGGACACCTCTAAGGTGCCCTCTGGGTGCATTTATTAGTCAATCGAGCACTGGTGTCAGTGTGGGTTCATTAACCCCTTGAGTGCCCATGACGAGATGGTCTCGTCATGGGCCGCGGTTGCGCTGTGCCCATGACAAGACTATCTCGTCATGAACCCCGCCCGCTAATTCAACGCCCGGCACAGGGCGGGGAAAGGGCGGGGCACACAAGGGGTTAAGACGAGGTGGGGTACAATTAAGCCATCATGTAGCTTAGAAACTTGTAATGATGAGTGTCCTGCCCATTTACTTGTTATGGCTTCCCTGTGCACTCCTAATATCTACGGGTGAACTTAGATATCACGGGGACACATCCAGTCAGACAGATATGCCCACACATGGGTATAGTGCACCCCGCCTTTGGACTGTAAGGCCTACCGAAGGAGGGACTTAACTGTACTACATGCAGTGTTTTGCTGGCATGGCACACAGCGATGTGTGCCATGTCGGCCCTCCGGTTTACTCTACACCAAGATACGCAGGTTGCAGTGGCAGTTTGCATAAGCTTGGTCGGAGTCCCCATAGGGTGGCACAATACATGCTGCAGCCCTTAGGGGCCCTCTTTAGGTCCAGTGCCCCCCTAGGTACCAGGGGTACCACTTACTATGGTCTTACGGGGATCCCAAAGGGTTGCTAATTGTGGAACAATCGTACAGGTTAGGGAAAGAACACTGGCATTGGAAACCCAGTTAGCAGGAACTCACTACACATTCAGTCAAAGTTGCACCATCTACCAGGCAAAAGGTGTGGGGGTACTGCAACAAAAAATTCAGTTTCCTACATCATGTTACTATGACTGGTGACCTAAAGTAACTAAAACGTGTGTCCTCATCATGCACAGATATGTTGTCAATGATGTATTTTCAGATGTCATTAGGGATGTTATCAAGGAAGTCACTGAAAAAGACATGTGTAAAGTGGTATGTGAGGGTCAAAGATGTTTTTTTGTGGGTGTCCCATGGCCCCCAACTGGTTTACTTTTGGTTGGGGGCCATGCGGAGAACCACTGCGCTCCATGGCCCCAGCCAACCCTCCAGCTGGCACCCATTGTGTGTGCTGAAGTGAGCCAGCATGTTTCTTATTAAGTAGGTGCACTGGTGCCACCCAGGCCACCCACACCTCCATTTCTGTTGGGGGCCACAGGAGAAGCCTCTGGGCCCCTGTGGCATTAGCCAACTCCTTGGTGGGAGCCGGCGTTTTATTAAAATTTAGGTGGCTATCCAATTGGGGCTTCTCCAATGATGGCCTGTTGGGGACTGCAGGGTGAGTCCCAGGGTCCTCGTGACCCCAGCCAGCTCCCTGGCCAGCACCATAGTGGGTGATGGGATAGCCGGCATCTTTCCTTTGCTACCCCTCCCTCCCATCCCTCCTGGTGGGAGCAACACTCTTTTTTTACTGCTCCTACCAAGCAGGAGTGAAGTTCTGTCCCCCGCCCAGGAGACTGTATGCAGGGTATGCCTGCACTCTCCAGGGTAGGAAACCACCACATTCCCTTTTTAAAATAAATAAATTCAAACCCGGGGGATGGGGACCCCTAGGCCAGAGAAGACTCGTGGAGGGACCACCCTCCACTTTTGTTATAATTCGCCACCAGTAATGGGGTCCCTGGGGACCGTAGAGGCTCACAGATGGAGGCCACACTCCACCCTCTCCTTCAGTTGTATGTCAGCCCCGGGGATGAGGCCCCTAGGGTCTGAATTAGGCTCTGGGAGGGGGCCACATGCCCCAGGACCCCAGAGGGAGTGCCTCTGGAACCTGTCACTTGACTAGGGGTACAGGGTATCCCTACCCTACCCTACCCTGCCTATATATATATATATATTTCAAACAACTCCCACAAGAAGAGCAAAGTGGGCACTCCCGGTAAGCAGAATTTTTTTATTGTTTTCTCATAGCGTGCTGTCTGTCCTGTTACCTTATATATATATATATATATATATATATATATATATACACACATTATATATTCACTGAAAAAACCTAAGGTAACAGGGACATTACAGTTAGGCTCAGGTTTCACTTGTACAAAACCAGTGAAATTCAGCCATTATAGTTAGTGGGCTAACTTTAACTCGCGGCCCCGCAATGCACTGCTTATGACCTCACATATTACATAACTCATGACATGGTCAGTGACATCACTAATGACTTCATTGATGACATTTCAAAATGACATCACTGATGACATCATCTAGTGACTAAGAGTGTTTTTAAAAGGTTTATGAGTGTTCAATATATATATACTAAGGTGTATTGGTGAATCTGTGGGTGTATGAGTGCCTGTCAATGATTCAGTGGGTACGTGACTGACTGTATAAGTGAGTGATTAGGCATCTCAGTGAATGTATGGGTGAGTGACTGGTTGTGTGAATGTCTGTATCATGTGTGAATATATACACATTATATATTCACACAAGAAAGCTAAGGGAACAGGGACATTGCAGTTTGGCTCTGGGAGGGGGCCACATGCCCCAGGACCACAGAGGGAGTGCCTCTGGGTCCTGTCACATGGCTAGGGGTGCAAGGTATCCCTACCATACCCTGCATATATATATATATATATTTAAAAAAACTCCCACAAGAAGAGCGAAAGTGGGCACTCCCGGTAAGCATAATTCTTTTATTGTTTTCTCACAGCGTGCTGTCTGTCCTGTTACCCTTATATACACATATATACATTATATATTCACTAAAAAAAACAAAGGTACCAGGGACATTACAGTTAGGCTCAGGTTTCACTTGTACAAAACCAGTGAAATTCAGCTATTATAGTTAGTGAGCTAACTTTAACTCGCGGCCCCGCAATGCACTGCTTATGACCTCACATATTACATAACTCATGACATGGTCAGTGACATCACTGATGACTTCATTGATGACATCGCAAATGACATCACTGATGACATCATCTAGTGACTAAGAGTGTTTTTAAAAGGTTTATGAGTGTTCAATATATATACCAAGGTGTATTGGTGAATCTGTGGGTGTATGAGTGCCTGTCGATGATTCAGTGGGTGCGTGACTGACTGTATAAGTGAGTGATTAGGCATCTCAGTGAATGTATGGGTGAGTGACTGGTTGTGTGAATGTCTGTATCATGTGTGAATATATATACATTATATATTCACAAAAAAACCAAGGGAACAGGGACATTACAGTAAGGGTCAGGTTTCACTCGTACAAAACCAGTAAAATTCAGCAGTTATAGTTAGCTATGCTAACTATAACTTGCACCCCACACAATACAGTGCTTATGACCTCACCCTCACATATTACATCACTCATGACATGGTCAGTGACATCACTGATGACATCACAGATTATATCTCAAATGATATCACTGATGAAATCACTGATGACATCATCTGGTAACTGGGTGAGTGACTAACTGTATATGTGAGTGATTAGGTGTCTCAGTGAATGTATGGGTGAGTGACTTGTGTGAATGTCTGTATGAGTCTGTCAGTTGGTGTCTAAGTGGTTGTATGAGTGTGTGAGTGGGTACGTGAGTACCTGTAATGGTGAGTGATTGGTTGTCTGAGTACCTGTATATTTGTTTGAGTGTCTGTGTGGGTGGTTTAGGGGGTGTTTTTGTATGAATGAGTGAGTACGTCAGTCAGTGGTTGTATGAGTTAGTGAGCGGATGTGTGAGGGGCTATATGGGTGAGTGAGTGTGTGTGTATGGCTATATGGGTGAGCAAGTGGATGTGAGTGAATGAATGTGAGAGTGGATGTATGAATGAGTGTGTGCTTGTGTCAGTGACTATAGGTGAGTGAGTATGTGTTATTAACTGTGTGAGTAAGTGAGTGGGTGTATGTGTAACTGCATGGATGAGTAAGTGTCTGTGTGATTGACTATTGGTGAGAGACTAGGTGTGTGAGTAACTCTATGGGTGACTGACTCAGTGTGTGAGTGACTCAATGGCTGTATGAGTGGGTATGGCAGTGGCTGTACTAGGGACTGAGTAGGTGTATGAGTGGCTGTATGGGTAAGTGAGTGATTGTGTGCAGTTCTATGACTCAGTGAGTGGGTGTGTAAGTACTGGTATTGGTCTGTGAATGGAAAATTTAAATGGTTGTGTGGGAGTGAGAGTGGGTACATCGGTGATTCTGTGGAAGTCATCAGTGATGTAATTTGAGATGTCATCAGTGATGTCACTGACCATGTCATCAGTGATATAATATGTGCGGTCATAAGCAGTGCATTGCAGGGGGCATGAGTTATAACTGCTGAATTCCACTGGTATTGTTCAAATGAAACCTGAGCCTAACTATAACGTCCATGTAACCTTTGGTTTTTCAGAGAATTTCTAAGGTGTTTTATTCCATTTCCTAACTATAATGTCCCTGTAACCATTTTTTTCCAAGAATTTCGATGTTTTTTTAAGTAGTTACGGCATTTGCAGAGTGGTGGAGAAAAGGGACCGGGCCTCTGAACAGCTCTCAGGAATCCAGCTGTGTAGGACTAACACAAAGTACCGGGCCCCCAAGGTCCCTCAGCATCCAAGAGGACTTAATTCCCCAACCAGTAGTGTGCCAGGAGACACGTCCTCCTGTTACCTCCAGTAAGTCCCACACAGCCTCATTGCGTAGAGGTCTTCGGAGGCCATGCCCTCTTTCTTCACTACTCTACAAACGCTCCTCCTGGCACACTGATGGTTGAGGGATGAATTCCTCTTGGCTCAAGAGCATCCATAGGGGCCAACAAGCCCTCCTGTTACCTCCATTAAGGCCCACAGAGCAGGATTGCTGAGAGGTCTTTGGAGACCACGCCCCCCTTTCCCTACTACTCTGCAACACTCCTCCTGATGCACTGCTAGCTGGGGGAGGAAGTCCCCTTGGCTCTTGAGGGTCCTTGGGGGCCCTTTACCGCTCCCGTTACCTCGAGTAAGTCCCACACAGCTGGCTTGCTAAGAAGTTGTTGGAGGATAGTCCCCCTTTCCCCATCACTCTACAAACGCACCTCCTGGTGCACTTTTGGTTGGGGTAAGAAGTCCACTTTTGTGCTGAAGCCCTCAGGAGGCAAGGGGACTTCAAACCCCACCAACAGTATGCTTAGAAGTGCATTTTCATAGTGAAGGAGAAACGGGGCTTGGCCTCTGAACACCTCTTAGCAATCCCCCTGTGTGGGACTTACTGGAGGTAACAGGAGGTCTTGTTGGCTACAAAGTACCCTTAGCTGCAAAGAGGACTTCATCCCCTAACCAGCAGTGCACCAGGAGGCGCGATTGCTGGGTGCTGCAGAAAGAGGGTGGAGCCTCCGGCATTGTGACTGTAATGTTTTCTTTAAATAATAATTATTAATGGAAGGGGGCCATGTGACTCCCCTTCCCTGGGCCATATTTGGCCCCAGGGACCCCATACCCCAGGGCAAGGCTTTTCTAGGAAGGGGAGGGGGCCACACGGCCCCCCTCTCAGAGCCGATTATAGCTCCAGGGACCCAATCCCCCAGGGCCCGGCGTTTCTTTTTTATTAAAGGAAGGGGGCCATGCGACCCCCCTTCCCTGGGCCATATTTGGTCCCTGGACCCCATTCCCTGGAGGCCTGTCCTTTATTTTTATTATTTGATTTTTAAAACAAGGGAGGGTGTCCCCCACCCAGGCCAATTTTGGCCCTGGGTAGTCCATCTCACAGGGTCTGGCCATAATACTGGGTGCCCTGGTCCTACCCAGGGCACCCAGTTTTTTTAAGTTGGAGACACTGCTAGGGGGAGGCTGAAGACCCCCGCGGTCTCTGACGGCTCCCCACGCCCAGCGGGAGCCGGCATTGCTTTTGGACAGAGGAAGCTGCTAACATTCAATGCCCTCTTTGAAAAAGCAATTCTGCTCCGCTTCTAGTAAGTGAGAGGATTTACTGCTCTTGCTTACTAGAAGCGGAGAACATTTTGCTATATTTTGACGGGAGTGGTGCTTCTGCCAAGAAGTAGCAAACTGCAATGTCCTGAGAGTGCGCACCCCGGGACATTGGTGGAGCCAACCCTGGGGGGTGAATGTCTCCAGGGCCATTTTGGCTTGCGGACCCCCTTGATTATAGCATACAGCCCCGGGGAGGTGACGGTACCTGGAGCTACAGGGGGCCGCGCGGCACCCACCTGTAATTTTACCCATTTGCCCCAGAGAGGTGGTGGTCCCTGGGGCTACTGGCGGGGCCTGTGCCGCCCGCATTCATTTCTTATTTAGCCTTAGGGAGGTGGTGGTCTCTAGAATTTATGTCATATTTGTGCCCCGGGGAGGTGGCAGTCTCCAGGGCTTGGAGGGGCCATTAATAAAAGTTAGAGCCCCGGGAAGGTGGAGCCCCCCACGCATTTTCACTTGCAATGCCCAGGGGAGGTGGCGGTTCCCTGGGCTGGGGGTGTCCAAGAGGGCCCCCCAGTTAGTCATTAAAGAAGCCCCAGGTAGGTGGTGATCCCCAGGGCACAGGTAGTGTCATGTGGGCACCTCTGCTTAATTTATTTCAAAATCCCCGGGGAGGTGGTGATCACCAGGGTAAAATGAAACTCTAGGAGGCGGGCCCCATGTGCTCCCCTCTTTTACTTTTAAAATGCCACCAGGATTAGTCCCACCCAGGGGCTTCTTTCAAAAGAGAGCTTGCGCATCTTATTTTTTCAATTTTGAGTGGATTCAAGGATCCAACTGCGATCGCGGCAAAATAAAGGAAAACAGCTTTTATCTCCCAGCGTGGTCCTTGTGGGACATTCCGAACCATATCTGGGGGGGTCAGGGTATTCCTACCCTGCCCCCTTTTCTTTTTTAAAAACTTTTTTCCTGGTTGGAGTGTTGGCAGCCGATCAAATTTCCATAGGATTTCAGCAGGCTGTTGGGCTCTGTCTATGGCTCTATATTTTTTAAACTTAACCTCTTCAGTGCCCATGACGAGATAGTCTCGTCATGGAGCACGGTTGCGCTGTGCCCATGACGAGACTATCTCGTCATGAACCCCACCCACTAATAAAACGCCCGGCACAGGAGGGGGAAAGGGCGTGGCACAGAAGGGGTTAAATATCTTTGAAACTACTGAATGGATTTACTCCAAATGACAAAGAGCACACTTTCTGGACCAACATCTAGCTTTTTACAAAACTTGGTGTTTTTTCGGTCAGCAGTTCAGGCTGAAGTCATGTTAAAAAAATTAAAAATCCCCATAGACATAACGTGGGGGAACATGTGTTTTTGGACCCCCCTTTTTTCAGCCCCCGCTTGACAGATCAATCCAAAACTTTCAACACAGCAGTTGAACTAAAGAAGGCACGTTTATTGAACATTTTGTGACGATTCATCAAGCGGCACCGAAGTTATTCACTAAACAGAAAACAATTTTCCTATGGAAACTGTGGTCCTTAAAATAAGTACCTACTAGCAACTGCCAGTAGGTGTTTTATACATATATATTTATGTATGTGTATATATTTAGATATACATTTATATATTCACTGAAAAAACCCAAAGGTAATGGGGACGTTATAGTTAGGCTGTGATTTCACTTGTACAAAAGCCAGTAAAATTCAGTAGTTATAGTTACTTGAGCTAACTATAACTTTCGCCCCAGCAATGCACATATTACATCACTCATGATGTAGTCAGTGACATCTCAAATGACATCACTGATAACATCTCAAGTGACATCACTGATGATATCATCCAGTGACTGTGAGTGTTTTTAAAAAGTTCATGAGTGAAGGAGTATTGGTGAATCAGTGGGTGTATGAGTGCCAGTATGGATGATTCAGTGAGCGTCTGACTGACTGTATAAGTGAGTGATTAGATGTCTCAGTGAATGTATGGGTGAGTGACTAGGTTGTGAGACTGTCTGTATCAGTCTGTCAGTTAGTATCTAATGTAGGGTTGATGAGTGGGTACATGAGTGGCTGTATGGGTGATTGATTGGTTGTCTGAGTATGGGTGTCCATGTAGGTGGGTGAGAAGGTGTGTGACTGCCTGCATGGATGAGTCAGTAACTGTATAGGATAGTAAGTGTATAGGTGAGGGCCTGTATAGGTGACTGAGTGTGTGTATGGCTGTGTTGGTTAGTGAATGGATGTGTCAGTGGTATATGGGTGAGTAGCTGCAAATGTGAAAGGCAGTATAGGTGAGTGTTGGAGTATATGAGTGATTGTATTTGTGAATGAGGGATTGTGATAGTGGCTGTATGGGTGACTGTTTGCTTGTGGCAGTGACTGTGTAGGTGAGTGAGTATGTGTTAGTATCTGTATGAGTAAGTGAGAGGGTGTGTGTATCTGTATGGGTTAGTAAATGGGTGAGTAAGTGGTTGTATGTTTGACTGTATGGGTGAGGGAGTAGGTGTGTGAGTAGCTCTATCAGTGACTGACAGTGTGTGAGTGGCTGTATGGGTGTATGAGTGGATATGTCAGTGGCTGTATTAGTGAGTGAGTAGCTGTACGGGTGGCTGTATGGGTGAGTGAGTGGCTATGTGTGTGGACCTATGAATCATTGGGTGGGTGGTTAAGTACTGGAATAGGTGTGTCAATGATTTTGTCATTGGTAGTGCAGAAGTGGTAGTCGGTGTATGAATGGTTATATTGGGGTGTGAGTAGGTGTGTCAGATTCTGTGGATGATGTCATCAATTTTGTAATTTGAGAGTAACTCACAATCCTATGCACACACCTAAAATTACATTACATTCATATTTCAATAATTGCACAAACAAAAAGAAGAGTAGATTGTGATATTCTGTTCTTTGTCTTTTAATTCTCAGTGCCCAGTCAACACGTGTTTAGCCGAAAGGGGGTTACCCCACGACTTTTTCAGGGCTACAGAAACATGATAATATCGAAATCAACAACAGATTGTACTCATATTGTTCAAAACATGGTGAAGACACATTTCACCACTACGTTATCCCCTACTAGGAGGATATATGTTACTTGTGGAGAAGACCATATCTCTTCCATACTGTGGAAACCCATGCATTGTGTGTACTCCTATGTCGCATGCTCAATGGCGTGCTAAGATCTACTAATCGTCTGGTGCCCGTGATGTCCAATATATCAAGTAAATCTATTTGTGTGGTGCCTACGATCTGAATATCTTACAAGACCCATCATGCTTATGAACCCTGCTGAACTATGGTCAGTGGCGACCATGTGGTTAGGAGATGATCCCTCCCTTCATTATCAAATCTTCAAACATACCTGTCTGGCTTGCTGAGTGTCTTGGTTCTTATCTCCTAGAATAGATGGTAAAGCAACATACAAACAGACATAACAAATGATCCTCTTACCTCTCCGCCGGTTCTACTTCCGACGCGGCTGGTCAAGTATTAGTCTGTCCTCCTCTATGTTGGCCTGCCGCTCCCAATGTAGCTATCCCTGTTAATGTAGAGCCACACTCCTAATTATTATGCTCTGTCTTGCCCCCAATTGTCCCACTACCTCATTATGTTATCTCAATCCTGACGGTGGCAATACTATTTTCCATTTATTCAAAATACGTTGTATGCATCCCATATTCTACGTCTTTTCCTGTCAGTTAAGCAAACCCACGATTGCATATTAATGTATCCATGGTAATTCAACAACATCCCCTTGCCTCCAACCGGATCACGTGAGTGTCATTAGACACATGCCTTCAAGCGAATACGCTTTCTGATCCAGTTTCTCCTGTGACCGTGTAGTAATCTGCAAGAACCGGAAGCGGAATATGACTTGACTGAGAGTAAACACATAAGCATGCGGTTGGTCTCACGGGTGTATGTAATACAATATAAAAGTAACAGTCTCACTGAGGGAATCACTTCTACGGGGATGGAGGTAGGTCTAGAAATTAGACAAAGTGAAGGAAGAATACTAATTATTCACATTGACGAGCATTACTATTATTGGGAAGTGCATACTATGGTAGGTGCCGGATTTGAGTAAATAATAAGATGACAGACATAGTAGAAATGAAGTGAGCACGCCTGCGGGAGATTCTGTGACATGTTGCTGTGCAGATTAGCGCTCTAGTTTATTAGGATCTCGGAGGTGCTGGATCTTGTGCGGATCAGATGTAGATCTAACACAGGGAATGCGCCCATGTGGAAATCTTAGACACATGGGTTGCAGGTCTTCGTTCAAGTTGATTTGACAATTTCAGCAAAAAGTGATGGACGTACAAGAAATAACATCAGCACGCCTACGTGGGGGCTTGATACGCGATTGTGTGGATGAGCGCTCTAGTGCTTTAGGAAACATGGAAGATAAGTACTGGGGCGGGAGCCCCCTCTTCCGGTTCTTGCAGACCACTACACGGTTGTGGGAGAAACTGAATGAGAAAGCGTACTTGCTTGAAGGTAGGTGTCTAATGATGCCCGCGGGATTCCGTTGGAGGTGAGGGTATGTAGTTGAATTACCATGGATACAGTAATATGCAATCGTGGGTTTGCTTAGTTGGCAGGAAAGCCCATAGAATATGGGATACAGACAACATATTTTGAATAAATAGAAAATAGTATTGGCACCATCAGGATTGAGATAACATAACGATGTCTGCACTCGATATATAGTGGCACAATTGGGGGCATGACAGAGCATAATAATAAGGAGTGTGGCTCTCCATTAACAGGGATAGCCGCATTGGAAGCAGCAGGCCAACATAGAGGTGGACAGACTAACACTTGACCAGCCAGGTCGGAAGTAGAACTGGCTGAGAAGTAAGAGGAGCGAGATAAAACTGAAGGTCTTTAGGACGGTAATGTTGGGTCACTCCAACATTACACAGGATTTGGAGAGAACATCACAGATCATTTGGTGATGACTGTTTGTATGTTGCTTTACCATCTATTCCATGAGATAAGAACCAAGGTACTTGGCAAGCCTGACTTAAATATTTGTAGATTTGATAATGAAGGAAGGGATCCCCTCCTCACCACATGGTCGCGACTGACCATAGTTCAGCATGGTTCATAAGCATGAAGGGTCTTGTAAGATATTCAGATCGTAGGCACAACACAAATAGGTTTACTTGATATATTGTTCATCACGGGCACCAGGCGATTAGTAGATCTTAGCAAGTCATTGGGCATGCAACGCAGGAGTGCATACAATGCATGGGTTTCCACAGTATGGAGGAGGTATTGTCTTCTCCACAAGTAATATATATCCTCCTAGTAGGGGATAACACAGTGGTGAAATGTGTCTTCCCCATGATTTGAACAATATGAGTACATCTGATGTTGATTTCGATATTATCATTTTTCTGTAACCCTGAAGAAGTCGCGTGGTAGCCCCCTTTCAACGAAACTTGTGTGGGGTGGGCATTGAGAAATAAAAGACAAAGAACAGAATATCACGATCTACTCTTCTTTTTGTTTGTGCAATTACTGAAATATGAATGTAATGTTATTTTAGGCGTGTGCATAGTATTGTGAGTTAGTTTGTGAAACGACCCTAGTGTCAAGTTTTGAACTGTTCAGGGTGATTCCACTCCCCTAGAGCACCGCAAGTGACCAGAGTTGGATGCTTAATAGTAAGACGCAAATTCTTGAGCGCCAAGGAGATCCTAGTTCTAATTCCCCCCAGAACGACATGCAATTTGAGATGTCATCAGTGATGTCACTGACCATGCTATGAGTGATGTAATATGTGAGGTCATAAACAGGGCATTGTCAGGCGTGAGTTATAGTTAGCACAGCTAACTATGACTGCTGAATTTCTCTGGTTTTGTATGAGTCAAATATCATCCTAACTATAACGTCCCATAACCTTCGCTTTTCAGTGAATTTCAAAGTTTTTTAAATTCTGTTTTCTAACTATAACGTTGTTGTAACCTTTGTTTTTTTCAGTGAATTTGTTAGGTTTTTTAAATGTTAATTTCTAACTATAATGTCTCTGTAACCTTTGTTTTTTTCAGTGAATTTCTAAAATGTTCTATATTCTATTTCATAACTGTGACATCCTTGTATTATTTTTCTATAATTAGATATTGATTCTATGATTAGATAATTGATTTAACTTTTTCCTTTGTATAGTGTTATTGAAAAAACTGCATCTGAAAAACGTTTTCTGTCTTCGCGTCAACACCGTAAGTTGCGATGAAGTCGGTGGTCGTGAATATCAAATGTTTTTGGCAAAGTGTTGAACACATTTATAGACATCTTTTATTGTAAGTTTGAGTCTAGGTATTTAGTAAGATATTGATTAGGCCTGGGCGGTAAATTCTGTTCCATTTGCGGAATTTGGGTAATTTCGCGTTCCGCAGAGAACGTGGAATTGGCCAAAATTCTGCATTCCGTGGCTTTGCGAAATTTTTTGCTTGTTCACGTGCTCAAAATGCGTGTTTGCGAGATATTTCCCCCAAGCACGCAAACAGCATTTGCGAACAGGAAAAAAACATCGCGAACAAGCAATTCTGCGTGTTTGTGGAATTTCTGCATGCTCGCGGAGATTGTTTACCGTTTCGCGTAGCGCGACAATGTAAATTCCGCCCACCCCTATTATTGATTTAACTTTCCCCTTTGTATTCATTTGTTGAAGAAAGTACATCTGAAATGCATTTTCTTTCATCGCGGCACTGTAGGTAGTCGCGATGATGTTGTTGGTCATGATTAGCGCGTTAAACAGATATGCAGAAATTTTTTATTTAAAGTTTGACTCTAGCTGTTTAGTAAGATATTGATTTAACTTTCCCCTTTGTATACATTTGTCAAAAGAAGTAGATCTAAAATGTATTTTACTTCTTCGCTGCATCACCGGAATTCGCGAGGAAATCGGTGTCTGGGACTACCACGTGTTTTCGGTGAAGTGTAAAACACATACCTAGATATATTTACATAAGTTTGAGGGCACCTGTTTAGAAACATATTGGTTTAATTTTATTTTGTCTATACATTTGTCGAAAAGAGCAGTTCCCAAAAAATAACTTTCCGTTTTTGCGGCGCCGTAGGAAGTCACAACGACGCCGGTACTCGAGAATACAATGTGACTACCAAATAAAGAAATTTTATTGATTTACACACTTTCCTTTATAAAAGGAAGTACACACCCATTTCTTCCTTCTTTAACTTTCCAGGTACTGGTTAGTTTACTATAGGAGCTGTCCTAAATTGATTTTCTACATTGTACTGTTTTTGGCTTTTTTGGCTATTTTTTTGCAAAAAGTAAAATGGCGTCACAACAACCAGAAGAGGACCTACAAGTTGTTGAAGTTATTCAGGGGCTGGAGGTCCCAGTTGCACAAGAAGAGTCTTCAGATGAGGAACCACCAATGAAGAAACAAAGCATTACTTGCGATGTTTTCACCATTCCATCTGATGAATCAAAGATCACAACTAAATTTGTGAAGTGCAGCTGATGTGACAAGACATATCTCGAGGCACAGCAAAAAATATTCATGTGGTACAACAAGTATTGTGTACCACTTAAAAACATACAACAGTAAGTAACTCAAAATTGCAGAGAGAGAGAGAGCAAACAAGAGGGATCATCAGGCTCTAGAGCTCCAGCCTTTGCTCCTGGTGACAAGTTCCACCTGAAGTCCAGAGAAGATGCAGTACAATCTCACCAGACCTAAAACGTTTTGATACCTTCTGCATGGGCTGTAACACTATTGTAGCAGTTGGGGAGCAGCCTCTAGATGTAATTTTACAAAATGTTGAAAAGCCATAATTGTTAATTTGTTTTTCTTTTTTTATTGCAGCACTTTGAGCTCAATGTTTTACTCAGTGCTTACAGTTATGTTATTTTTGTTGCCATTTTATTTATTTTTAAAAGGAAAAAATGAAGAAAAACTAAAAAACTAAAAAAATCTATTCTGAAAAAACAAAAAAAATTCTGGTTAGAAAAGATACTTTGAATGAATGAATGAGTGCATGAGGGGCACATGGACGTTAGAATGAGTACATGAGTGATGCATGAATGATTGTTTGAGTGCATAAGTGGTGTGTGGATGTTAGAATGACTGCAATGGGGCACCTCGGTGATTGTATAAGTGCATGGGTAGTGCCTGGGTAATTGTATGACTGCACTGGTTGTACCTGGATGATTCAATGAGTTCATAGGAACTGCCTGGGTAATTAGATGAGTGAATAGGTAGTATTGGGATATTTTGATGAGTGCATGGGTAGTGCCTGGCAGATTGGGTGAGTGTGTGGGTAGTGCCTGGATTATTGGATAACTCAATGAATAATATTCTAGTTTTTGGAGAAGTGCGTGAGTAGTGCCTGAGTGATTGTGTGAGTGCATGATTAGTGCCTGCTTGATTGTATGAGTGAGTGGGTATTTCCTATGTGATTGCATGAGTGTATGGGTATTGTGAGGATAATTAAATGAGTGACTGAGTAGTACCTGGGTTATTGGATGTCTGCATAGATAATGTCTGGGTAATTACGCAAGTTCATTAGTAGTGCTGGGGTGATTCTATGAGTGCAATTGCCAAGGACATACTGCTAATAGTGTGTGTTTTTGACAAAGTGTAAAACACATACATAGACATATATTACATGCATTTATAGTGTAGGTATTTAGTAAGATACTAATTTAGCTTTCCTCTTTGTATCGATTTGTCAAAATAACTACCTCAAAAATACATTTTCTTTCTTCACAGCAACACCAGAGGTGGTAATGACGTT
The DNA here is from genome assembly GCF_964204655.1 of Triturus cristatus. Classification (NCBI taxonomy): domain Eukaryota; kingdom Metazoa; phylum Chordata; class Amphibia; order Caudata; family Salamandridae; genus Triturus; species Triturus cristatus. Next base: position 1,171,071,546 of record NC_140584.1, on the reverse strand, counting down.
AGTAATCACAAATACAAACGACAAGGTGTAAAAAAGATATATAGACATATTTTATAGAAAGTTTGAGTCTAGCTGTTTAGTAGCATAATTGTTTAACTTTATTTTAACAACAGATTTGACAAAAACCTCAATTTCAAAAAATAACTTTCAACATCAGAATTTACGAATACAACATAACTACCAAACAAATAAATGTTATTCACCCATCAAACTAACCATTGCTACCCAAACTCATTTGTAAAATTGTGCTGGTTTTTAATATTTCCCACTTATTCTACAAAAAAAATAGATTCAAAAGAACCAAATGAAGACCTATAATTGGTTGAAGTTATTAAACAGCAGCAGGACCCAGCTGCACATGAGCAATCTTTTCATGAACAACCACAAATGAAAAAACCAAAACATAGCTTGAGATTTGTTCACTATTCCATCTGGTAAATCAGAGACCAAAACTAAATTGGTAAGGTGCAGCATATGTGAGAAGACATTATCTCGGGGAACAGCTAAAAAATATTTATGTGGTACAACAACATACCAGAAGACGCAACTTAAAATTACACAGAGAAGAAAAAGGAGAGGGGAGGGATCATCAGTCTCCAGACCTCCAGCCCCTGCTCCTGAAAACAAAGTTTCAGCTGAAGTGCATAGAAGTTGCAGTGAAATGTCACCAGAATTAAAGCATTTTGCTACCTGCTGCATGAACTATAACACCATCATAACAGCTGGAAGGCAGTCTCTGTGGATGTATTTCTCCAGAATGTGTAAAGCCATGGTTGTTCATTTTTATTCTTCTTTTATTGCAGCAGTTCAAGCACTGTGAACAAATGCAAACAAAGAAAAATGTATTAGGATTTTATTTTGAACATTAGGCAACCAAAACAAGATACAATGATGAGGTGGAAAAGAGACTTCTTAGATGCAACTTAAGACTGCTGATATTATAGTACCTCCATTTAGTTTTTAACTGTAGTAACAGAATGCAGTCCTGTAATGTTTATAAATTAATTTCCTTCACTTAAAAACAGTGTTTCATTTCTAACAACATGTTGTAGACAATACACCTAGTAGGCCGAATAATGTCTCAGAAACTCATAATTCATATACATTTCAACACAATACCTTATTTAGTTATCCTAAATTGTCCTTAGAAGTTCGGTTGTAGAAATAGCAGATATAAGTATGTTAGCTTTTTACATAGTCTTGATGTGAATGACATATCTATGTCATTGTACTCTATCCATCCTGTTTGACATCTTTAATATATTGTGTAGTGTGTAGAAGTTATATTAACTCCTTCATGAAATATGTTTGTTACAGTTAGTAAACTTCTTTTTGAAATGGGAATTTGTCCAGCTACAAAGTTTGTAATTTAAGTTTCTAATTTACTACCATCCACTCTGCATCATTGTAGCATGACTATGACATATTTCCCATACATTTGTAATAACAACATACGCCTACGTTCTAATCTGCAGTTTAGACAGGTCATATCTTGAAGGGCGTTTTTAGCTACATTTTCAAAGGCCACAGCTTTACAATCTGGTAACGTCAAATAGAGGAATCATTCCTAATTAATTTCAGTGCTACAGGTGAATTCACAATGTTCACAATGTTTGCTCCATTTATAACTTAACCAAAATAATTCTTTGATATTCACATTCTCTTTCTCTAATAGTCCTAGCGTTACCATTAAAAATTCTTGAGCATCCTGCTGAATATTTTGACAAAACACTACTAGTCCAGTATAGTACTCTACCTTTTAAACCTTTTTGCAGCCGTTGGTATTAACAAGTCTGTCTTTGGCTCCATACACGCTATGGCCTGAAATGGATGTATACTTTGAATAGGAATTGACTCATAAACATTTAAAATGTTGAAGTGGTTCTGGAATAGGAACCAGTATTTTTTTTTTTTTTTTTTTTTTTTTTTTAAAACCTTTATTTCGATAGATGCACAATACACAGCGTCTGCCTACAACCCCCTCGGGGCCGGCCGCTATGACATTGGAGAACATAGAACAATAATGTCAGGATAAGAAAAGGTTTAATTTTATGGTTTTGTCGAGTACAACGTAGTGTACTTCGAACAGAGTCGAAGCTAATCACTGACCAGGAGAGACATCACCGTTCACGGAGCACCCAGAAGGAAGCGTTATATAGGAAGGCATTGGTAAGGAGACAGGTGGCCACCATCCAGGGACGAAGAGCATACACTATACCACAGAATGATAAAACACAATAAGCTCCTTACTAACACTGAACCCCGACCCCGAAGAAACAAAGAAACATAAAAGAAAAGGAAACCAAAGAGGAAGGGAGAAAGAAAGAGAGAGAGGGCCATAGAGACGAAGAAGACATAGAACACATCCCATCCCCCCACCCTGCATACCAGCGGAAGGCCATGGCCCACCCCCCCCCAATAGGCATGCCTGTCGCCCCAAATGAACCCCAAGTAGGAAAGAGAGTCCGGAGAGTGGGAAATAACCTCCCAGTCTCCGACTCCCAGAGAAGGCAGGAGGAGGAAATGTTACATACTCCCGGTCACCACAGCCCATTAAGCATCCCCCACCCTGAAAATCATCAGCACAACTGAAGAAGCAAGCAAAGCGGCAGGTGGGGAGACTCCATTTCAAATGTGCGAGCAAAGCAGATAATTAGCAGCCTCATCCTAGTCCCCGCCCGCCAATACGTACAGCAAACTAAAGAAAATCGCCCAGCCCCGGCCCGATCCTGAGCGGCCCCACAGATCCACCCCCGCGGTAAACAGTAGCAATTTACACACATGCGGCACAACCGATACATAAGCAAATATTCTAGTCCGGGTCATGCCAGGCGGTCAAGCAGGATCATCAAGGGAGGCAACATCAACCCTGGCCTGAACGCGGAGACCCCACCAAACATGGCCGCCGCTGGGAGTGTACCTCAGACAGAACAAAGGAGCAAGATGGCCGCTCACGGCAAAGAAGACGCAGAGGGAGAAGAAGCGAGAGTTCCCAGTCATAGACCATCACCACATCGATAGTGACAAACACAGTTTTCCCCACCGAACGGCACGCACTCCGGCGATGTTGAGGCAGACACGGCAACACCCGCAGAGGCAGAGTCTCAGCTTGTAAAGTGGAAGGGAGCTTTGTATCTGCAACTTGATCATTAGACAAACCCTCGACACTGTAACCAGGGAGAGGACGATCCATAGTACCCCCCTGTCGCCAATTTGTATCCGCCTCGAAGGGAATGAGAGGCATTGGGGGGTCAGACAACCGCAGTAGTTCCCTGGATGGCATAGCAGCATCGATCTTCCACTCCAGTTCTCGAGTGCGTTGGCACCATGTCGCCCGCAAGTCCCCCAGGGCTAGAAGGATATCACCATAGGTCAGGTCTGCTCCCTGCTGCAGCATGCCGACTGTATGTAAAGGCGCCACCGGGACACCCTCCAGCTCGACAGCAGGCAGTGAAGCCTGCGTCAGGGACATGGCGGCCTCCGCCTCTCCGGCGAAGCAGACCGGCACCGACACCATTTCCGCCGCCAGCCCACCTCGGAGGGGTGAGGGCGACTCCATAGGACGGAGGAACAATAGTGAGGGCAAGAGGAGTTGCTGCTCGCTATACGGGGCTCACACGATGGGAGAGCCCTCGGCTGTGTTGCAATGCGGGTGGTGGGCGCTCTCAAACGGTCACCGCTCTGACCGCTGGTAGGAGGACAAAGGAAGATTCGCCAGCCCGGACCCAATCGTACAGGAATTCTCTCCGTCGCGAAGAAGGCTCCGCCAGGCCGCCCACTCCACGTCCGGTCACATTTCCCCCGGCGCCGGTCCAGCCCCAGGTCGTCTCACCGTACGTGATAAGCGGTGTCCGGCGGTGGTGGTCGGGCCAGAATGCGTGGGCAAAGTCCAAAGTCGGCAAACTCTATGAATCCTCGACCAAAAAAGCCGGCGGGAACATCGGAGGAATGCGGGAAGTATCAGCGCATTCGTGGTTACATTTGCTCGCGCCGTAGGCAGGATTAAAGATCAGGATGTCATGTAAACAGCAGACGGGCTGCGGAGCCGGGAGCTCAGACGTCCTGTCCGTCCGCCATCTTGGCTCCTCCTCATATATAGGAACCAGTATTGATGTGTTATGCACAGCTCTAACTGGCATTTTATTATCCTCTAATTTGTTGTAACAGTACTTACATATAACTTACTGTGTGGAAAGACAAAGTGTTCATCTACAAATAAATACACAGCAAACTTTTGACAGTTATCAATTTTTTTCTTTTTCACTTTTTAAATACAAGTCAACAGTCCGTGTTTCAATTTTGTAGGGAGTGAGTCGACAACATATACAAACAAACTCTGGTTTTTCAGAGCACACTGTTAAATTTTGTATTCTCTTCTTCAAAGATATCAACTATAATACCTGTGTCCTATTCTGCAACTCCTCCTGTTATCAACTCTGTAGACTCCTGTTTTGGACAAAAGAAATGAAACTGCACATCATCACATACCTTTTCTACCTCTGCCACAATACCATACAAAGTATTGTTTTCATTTTTTCTAAACATAAAGCTGGAATTTTCACATATTACAGCCTCTTAACTAAAGTTTGCATTGTTGAGTGGTGTACAACTAACATCCTGAAATTATGAAAGGTGCTTTGGGACACTATCTTTGATAAACAAGCTAGTGAATGTCCCTGCAAATGTGTATGCTTTCTAACCTTGCAAGAACCCAATCCTTGTAAAGTACTTATTTTGTGTTTTAAACTTCGCCTTTGAAAGATATGTACAATTTTTTTTAGTATATCAATGGATTGCTGTCAAGTACTACAAACACTACCACGATACCATTTGTATAAAGGACCTGACTTTACCTTCCCTGTACCTCTTCTGCAATAACTTGTTCTACATTTCCAGACACTATCACCTCTTTTGTTAGGAAGTGCCATTCTTCATTTCATAACAGTATCCTCTTTCATCAATAGCATGAACTAATGTGTTATCCTGCAGATAGCTTTTTTTTCAAATTAAAAAATGATGGCTCTGTAGTAGAAGTATGTAGCCATTCTCCACTAAAAATGTACAAAAGTTATTTCTATTGGCTAATATTTTCTTCTTGTTTTGCATCCTCATTTATAACACTATTTTGTCAAGAGTCTTCATTCTATTATAATCAAAATGAAAATCTTCCTCTTCAAAGCAAAGGCCTTATCAACTGCTCTCTCAACTTATTCTTTCTGTTTCAGTGCCTCTTTCTTTCTTCTATACTTCTTCATATTTCTCAATACATTTACAACCACTCTACTGTGAAACATCTTGGCTCTGATTTCCTTAAACTGCTTCTGTCTCCTGGTCAAGGTGTGTCCATCTTTGTTACATTCTTTCCTGTCCTCCTATTATCGATTTTGTCCACTCTTATTGTTTCTCATAGTTTGGTTTTCATTTATATTATTTTCAAATCTTTGCAGGTGTCCAGATATATTTTTAAGAAATTACGTTGTCCTCTTACCAGTAGCTCTTTTTTCTTTTACTACTTTTTCTGCATTTTTCTCCTTTTGTGTTGTCTGCAGAGATACAAACTTTTGTAGGCATTATAACTCTCTGTATTTATGTATATATTGTTCTGTAAAAAAGAAATAAGTATATTTTAATTTTTACTCTAGCCAATGTAGCAAATACTTTACTAGTGACTCACACATAATGCAAAAACAGTTTTTATATTATGTCGCAGTTTTAAATCTCCAAATGAACTTTGATATATAACTACATGCACTTACTTCAATATACCAAACCCAAAGCAAAACACAACACTGTATTTATTAGTTACCTTTTAACATTATAGCACCCTCTCCTAAAACACAGCTGCACCATAACTCAGTTCTCACTTATACATGGTGAAAGACCATTTTATCCCTTCTGTAGTAAATTTTAAAATGAACATCAGCCAAAGTGTACATACAGTGTCTAAACACTGTAAATCTGAAAACATAACATAAGAGCTATTTGTGTGCCAATCTACCACTATGTCACTGGTGTATTTAGTATCTCAGTATTTTTTTACTTAAATGTATCGCGTTTAAATCTTGGGAAACGGTGTATATAAAATGCACATTAATATCTATCAGAGCAAATAGCTCACTAATTCTTCCGAGTACATGCACAGAGTGTGTGACAGGTTGCATATATAATTCACCAGATAGTTCTAAAAGACTACATATTCCTCACTAAAACTTGTAAATACATGTGTTTGTAGTTGAATACATCAATACTCCCTGGATGATTGAATGAGTGCATAGATAGTGCCTAGGTGATTCCCTGAGGATACAGGTAGTGCCTGGATGATTCCCTGAGTATGTGGGAACTTCGTGGGTCATTCCATATCTGCTTAGTTACTGCTTGCGTGTTTGTACGAGTTTATCACTACTATCTGGGTGTTTGGATGAGTGCATGAATAGTGCCTGAATGACTCGATAAGTACCATACCACACCATTTATAAAGCGCTCGTCTACCTCCAGCGGCGGTGTGCCGGTGCTGAAAGTAGCAGCGTGATCAGACAGGGGAAAGGGATTAGCTAGGGTACATCAAACTGCCATGTTTCCAATGCCTTCCTGAAAGTTGATTCCGATTCTGCTTTGTGCAGGTGTCCAGGCATAGAATTCCAGAGAGCGGCTGTTCTTACTGCGAAGGCTCGCCCACCAATCCTAGATTTGGCAAAGCGAGGAGTGTGGAGAAGTATCTGAGAGTTGGATTGCAAGGTCCTGGTCTGGTGCTATTTTTGAAGTCTCTGTTTCAGGTATCCTGGACCTCTGTCTCTTGAGGCTCTATAGGCAAGGGACAGTGCCTTAAATTTGATTCTCCTTTTCACTGGGAGTCAATGAAGGCTACGCAAATGAGGAGAATGTGATGTTGGAGGGGCACATTTCTGATAAACCTCGCTGTAGCATTCTGGACTGTCTGCAATCTCCGGGTAAGATAAGCAGGGAGACCTAGGTACAAGCTGTTAGCATAGTCGAGCTGAGATGTAATAAGGGCATGGACTATTGTGGCCCGACAGTCCATCGGCAGCAGGTAAAGGAATCTTCGCAAGGTTTTAAGTTTCCAAAAACAAGCTCTGGAGACATGACCAATCTGGGCCTTGCCCGACACTTTAGAATCGAATTTAAAGCCTACATTTCTGACAGAGGTGACAGGGATGGGAGGGGGGTTGACTAATGCCTCTATAATTCAATACATGCATAAGTAGTAGTTGGATGATTAAATGAGTGCGACTCTAGTGCGTGAATGATTGCAGAAGTGCATGCATAGGACATAGGTGATTCATAGAGTGTATGCATAGTCCATACATGATTGTTTAAGTGCATACATAGAACCTAGCAGATTGGATATCTGCATGAGTAGTGTTTCAGTGATTGGATGAGTACATGGCTGCTTCAATGTGTTTTTGGTTGAGTTAACAGGTAGTGCCTGGGTGTTTAGATAAGTACATGGGTAGTGCCTAGATAATTGAATGAGTGCATCAGTAGTGCCTGGCTGATTAGATGAGTGCATGACTAGTATCTGAATGATTGCATGAGCCCACTCTTAAAGTTTGAGCGATTGCATGAAAGCAAGTATGTTATATCCTGTTGTCTCCTAGTTCCTTGCTGCTCAGCCTGTAAGATTGTGATGTAATAGAATGTTCATGAGTGCATGGTTTGTATGAGTTGTCTACTGGCTACTGGACTGATTACCTACAAGGGCCTTACTTGGGCTACAAAAAAGTGCACTCTTGGGGTGATTGTATTAATGCAACAGTATTGGCTCAGTAATTAAATGAGTGCATAGGTACTGGATGGATGATAGGTACATTGTAATGGTAGTTCCTGCATAATTGGATGAGCGCATGGGTTGTTCCTCAGAATTTTGATGAGTGCCTAGGTTGTAAGTGGGTGTTTGGATGAGTGCATGGGTAGTGCTTCGGTGTTTGAATGACTGCATAGGTACAGCCTTGGTGATTTGTATAAGTGAATGGTTAGTGCCTGGGTTAATGGATGAATGCATGGGTAGTAGTACCTGCATAGTTGAATGACTACATAATTAGTGCCTGCTTGATTACAAGAAGGCATATGGTGTCCCTGGGGAATTGAATACATGCGTAGACAGCGCATGAGTGATGAGATGAATGCCTTAGTAGTGACTGACTGATTCGATGAGTGCCTGCTGAATGCCTGGCTTACTGTGAAAGTACCTCCATTGCTGTTAGATACATAACAGTTGTGACTATATCTATGACTCATTGTTTAAGTCCTCCTGTCAGTCTGAAACTACCTGTTTTAGTATATCTATCCTTTTCAACTGAGCAATGTGTGAGTGAAGTCTAGTTATCACACTTGATATATAATTGGATACACGGCTCTCTAGGAGAATACATTGCTCTATTACTCAGAGTGCACATGCATCAGTAAGTTTCTAAAACTGAAAAAAACAATTCTTACTTTTTCAAAGCACAAACCCTTTCTTAATGGCATACTATATTATTTCTCAGATATTTATTGTGTCGTTAAAACTTATATTAAGTATTTCTGAAAGAAAAGTTATAGACCAAGTGTAACTAGCACAAGAACTCTCAGCAGATATTCTGTACTATTAACCTGCTCAATTTTAAACAGAACATGTTTAAAGAAATGCACCACCCTCACCATATACATGACATTTTCAAGAGACTTAAAGAACATCGATCACCATGTAAACATATATGTGATTTCATAATAGATATAAACCTTGAGACCATATTTCCATAAATGTATAGTTCTCTACATCTTGAAATAAAGTCAAGAGTCTCTTCGTACATATAACTATCTGCAACCAGAAAAAAACATATCTTACCATCTAAATATATGCAAACCTGGACACATAAATTAAAAACCACATTGACAAACACTTCCAAATACATACCTAGCAAGTATTTACTACTTTGTAATTCATATACAGGCACAGCACATTTTCTTATTTTTCATTCATGACTACACTACTCCTGTTTAATAATGTGACTAAATGGACTACAGTTCCCAGAATGCAAATAATATCGATCTATCTGTTCTGCACATGATGCTTAGACATTTAAAGCATTGTTATTTTTAAAGGCATTGCTCATGGAAACTCTCAACAGTACTAACATCTTAAACAGATACCCTCTGCCAGATACTGATACAGTTCATATGATATTTTTTTCACATTACTGTGATACTCTTTTTTCAATCAAGCATTCATATACATCTTCATTTCTAATGTAAATTTTTAAAATAATTAAAAGTTTATATATATACCAGTGAATTGAGTTCACAGATTATATTGTTGTTTCTGGATAGTTGTGACACTGTTAAAATTTGTAAAAACTCACACGAATGGTCAGCCCTCAAAAAATCACAAACATTTTACTAGCCCTGCAGGTCTAGTGACTTAAATAATCAACTAACCCTATTTGTCTTGACCCATAAACTGGTTTCCAATGATGTGATGGAGGGCAAATAATTTAATTCATTGTGGCACCATTTTCTTCATTATCACATTTGAGAGCACCTTGAAGTGTGCAGGTTCAGCATGTCTGCTGTACAAAAAACTATTTTGTTTGATTTAATAGACTAAACTTTCTTTCCATATATAATACGAATCTAGCCACATACAGGATACACATGACCCCTGACTTGCCCCTTAGTTCATTAACAGCATTTTCATCAGGTTGGGGGGGGGGCAGGAATGTTTCACAAATCATATTTAAAAACTATAATTTTAATAAATACATAACTAAAGCATGAAGTGGTAAATTTGTAAGCAACAGATTTTACATTGAAATTGCCATAAACTTTCCCACTGACATGCAGTTTTACTGATAAAACTATATAGTGTTCAAACAATAATGGTTGGAAATAAAGTTTCTGCAATTATGTGTCATTTTCACATCACCAAGTAAAGTGTTCTGGTTTGTTTTGCTCCTATTTAACTCTTATTTTGCATTACACTTCATAATTACAAAAAATGTACTTTTGTTCATTCCTGGTATATTTTGAAATATTTGTGATATTAATTTACATGCTATTTATTTAAATGTTATGCGTTACAGAAAAATAACTGACATCTACAGACTACTCACTTGAGAAAATTAAACCTCATTAGGTCTCGCCTAGCGTTGCATCACGAATGTGCTGCCATCGCTTTGCGAGGCATGCAGTATACACTATAGTGTGGAAGCTTCGTGGAAGCTCCGCCCACTCTCTGGCCCATCTTCTTCATTGGCTTAGGCTATAAATGCTACCATCCGATTGGTTTTAAACTTGTTAGGCCCTCCCCATGACAGCCATGTCAGTCATTTGTATCCTTCCATGGCTACTGGCCCCTTCACTGCAGAGACTACTTTCTTTCCATGCCCCCTCTCCCCCAGTCTGATGCCTTCTCACAGCCAGCCCTTCCCACCCCTCGAGCCTCGGCACTCGGGAACCAGCAGCCATGTGCACGCAAGCCCTGCCTTTCAATATCCAGGCAGTGCGTGTCTTTGGCATTGCTGTGTTATAGCCTGCACTTTACAGTGCCCCGGGGGCACAAGCAGGGACCAACTACAGTGCTCCTGTGCTAGCACGCTTTCTACGTTCCCCCCGGGGCACAAGCAGGCATCTTGTTAAAACTGTAGTAGTGTGCAGAGTGTATTAGTTAATGGCAGGTCAGGAGCGTCGCGCTGACCTGGTGGCTCATTGCTGCGCTGGCTGCAGCAATGAGCATTCATTATTAGCCCAGATTCTGTGGCGGCCGGGGATACCCACTGCATTCACGTGACATGGTGAGGTCGCGTGATTGCAACAAATACTCTATCGGTAACTCTCGCTGATTGCGCGGCAGGGCGAGCAGCAGTTTGGTTCTTTACTTTCATTACTTTGCAGCTGCCCGCCACGCCGCAATCATTATTTTGGTTCCCCCGGCCAGACACCGGCGTTCACTGTACGGATCCGTCACAAGAGGCAGCAGGAGCAGATGATTAATCGAAAAGATCCGGGGCAGCTGAGGTGTTATGACGTCACTGCTCGCACCACGCAGGCTTGCCTCGGTTTGTAAAAGGCACCGACCCCTCCAGTTTTACCTGCTGTTGACCCGCAGTTGTGAGCCTGCTGCCGCCCCTGTTCTAGAGATTACTGCTCGCCACTTACAGGACTTTGAGTCTGGGAATGTGCACCAATGACTACAGCCATACATCTTGTGCAACGCACACAACCACGCAGTCTCACTTGGATCCACTCTGAAGTATCCGTTTGAGCACATTTCATGTGCGAAACTAGCTCTCGTTAACATGCTCTAAAGTAAACAGAACGAGCCCAGCATGCACATGCATTATGCAGGCAGTGCTCAGTGGGTCATCTGTACCAGCAGCGGTTTCTTTCAAAGGGGGTTGGAGCTCCGCCCACACACTTTTCTAGGTGTGGATGGTAATTGCTAAGAGCAATTACTATCCTCTTAAACCTTGCCGCTTTCAGTGCTTGCCTGGCTCTCGTGATCACATAGGAGAGTCAGGCAGCCAGACACCTTCCAGATTGTGATGCTACATCGCATTCACTTTTTGTTCACTGTGAGTAGGCTAAGCAGGGCTGACCTAGCGCCCTGACCTGCAGTCAGGGGGGGAGGGGTCCGGAGGTCTCAAATACCACTCACTTATGACGCGCAGCAGCGTCATATTTTCAAGCAGCCCCGGCCGTGTAGGGCCTCAGACTTGTATTTTGTGGGGCTGCCTGTCAATCACTGCACAGGCCAGCAACACCCTTTTTCGAGTCGTCACAAGGTGACGAGTAAGGAAAGGGTGGGGTTACTACCTGCTGCCTGTGAGTGATTGAGGGAATGTGACCTGATGTCACAGAATCGGGTCACATGCATCCTGTAAAAAGATGCTCTGCTCATACTTCAGCACGCACAGACTATCCGTTCACAGCATAGATAGCTACTCATCGTTTTGCATGGTGTCAAACTAGGATGGGGAGCTGAGCCTACCATTTCTGTCAGGTAAAGTGGGCCAGAGGCCTTGTCTGATGTCTGCCAGCCTGTGTATGGTTTTTTTAGTAGGGCCAATGGGAGAAGGGTGTGACTGTTGGTGGCAGGGGATATCGTTGTGGCCTCAGACTCTGACTTTGAGGCTGCGGGCTCAGCATCCTATGGTTCTGCTTGGGCCCTGGGCAAATCACTTAATCTCCTCCTGCCAAATCATTCTTATGACCTTGTGTAATGTAACTGGTGCTAAGGTGCGGAACGGTATACAGGGAGGTAGGACGTTAGAATGATGGAACATTTAAAAGAGTGGCATCGGGAGAGAAGGAGGATATGAAAGAGAAGGGTACAGGGAAAATAACTAGAAAATGGAATGGGAAAATACAGGGTAAATTGTGTATGTTGTTCTGGGGATCCAGGGTGCAAAAGCACAGGTCCATTATACATCCGCCCTGAGCCAGGCCGGTAAAGGTTCCGAACAGTTTCTGCACGAGAAGCCCTCATTGAGCAAGAACTGGAGATTTTCTTTCTCAGGCCGCACACTAATGTAATGCCTGAGTCTGCCCCCATATCCAGGGAGTGCTGCTTAAGAGGTGACAATTAGGTTTTCGAAACCATTTGCTCACAGCAGGTAGGGTATAAATCTGTATTCCTGAACACAAGCGGCTGTCTGAAGGACGCGTGTCACGGGGCCACTTAGGACCTGTGCATGATGAGGTCACACGGGGTCAGCAGCCACGGGGTCAGCTTGCTTGACGTTTCCTCTTGTGGTGCTAGTGAGCATGAAGAGCACATGTGCTAATGGACCATTTTGGGCTCTTCATTATTTTTCTGAGAGATATGAATCATTTGTTAAATGAGCTGTCTTGGTGCTCTTTCATCTCATACATTTTAACAACACTGCAATTTTCTGGGGCTGCGATGTTTTGATATTTAAACACAAAAGATGTTCCTTATTTTGCATGTGGTTTAATACTTGCATAATTAATTTAATCTTGTGAACTCTGGTCCTTGACTTTACACTTATCCTGGAAGTGTATGCATATATTCTATTGTTTCTACTGGGAATTTATATTTAATTTAACTTTTACCCATTCCTGTGTTTATGGCCTGACAAATGATTTGCATTGTACTGCCTACATCTGGCAGCTTTCGGTAAAACACAGTTTTATCCAGGTTGCAAGGTTGCAGGACATAAACAATGGGTTCAGGCTGTAAACTTATGGGAAGGAAACCCTGCCTTGCCTCTGATGCGCTCGCTGCTCTTGTGATCGCAGGTTTAGCAGATGTGCAGCTTCCATTCTGAGCCTCATGTTGCTGATGGAAAGTTCAGCAGGTACTGACAGCACCATGTGTCCCAGTACGGAAGTGCATCGGTCTATCGTTCTGCTCTGCTATGGAAGCTGAAGTGGTGGTGCAACAATTTACAGAGTGGGGGTGTAGCCATCAAAGTTACATAACTAAAATGAAAAGGATTGTGAAAAAAGGGTAGCACAAAAAACAAGTCTCACAAATGCCTTATAAATCTTCTTGCTTTCTCAAATTTGCTTTAAAACGCACCATTTGTCATGTAACCATGCCAGTTGAGGCCGCTTACTTGCGATTAACACTTGTCCCCAACTTTTAAGCCTCACCACTTCCAAATGTCACCAGCCACCACTGGCACGCACTCTGCAGAACTAGCCCCAGAGGCACATGCTCAGCATGAAACTTGTACGCCAGCCCAGCAAAGGAATGTAGCTCAAAGTGCAGTGCTACTCCACAAAGTCTGGAGCCATGCCAGGTTAAGGACAACCATTGAATATAAGAATGATTCCAATATTGATGGTTTACATCCACTCCAAATTCAAGTGGATATCATGAAAATCTGGTATAGCTCCGACCCTCTTTGATCAATTTTGGACACCCGTTCACAATTAGTTTAGGTACTGAACTGATAGCATTTGAAGAACCAGTTGTGCACTTGTTTCCTTTACAGCATCAGCCATATGTGTACAATTTCCACAGCATATTCAAAATGCATGCATACTGTGCAGAATAATCTGTGTACGTACCTTGTCCACAAGTAGCCTATGTTTACCCTGTGCAAATATCTACATATATGTACTGCCAAATTGTTTGCAGATTATAGAGTATTTTGCCTATGTTTAATAAGTCTGGCGTTGGCCAAGACCGTTTTGGTTTTACTAAATTACATATATATAATATTCTCTTATAGATGCTCTCAGCCAGCCTTTTCATTCTGTTTACACTCCTACACTCACTCACCCCCTCACCCCATTCCAGCTCGAATTCTCCTTTACCCCATTTCACTTTTGCTGCCCCCTCTTCACTCTTCTGCTCCTTTCACTCCTCTCCTCTTCCTACCCTCCCTTGCCTTTCTTTCCTCGCTTGCACCCAGGGCCGGACTGGCTACCGGGCATGTTGGTCAGCTGCCAAGCTGGGGCCCGATTTTACTGCCTTGGGAGCTGATTTATGTTGATGGGGACCTGCATTTGTTTCTAAGTAAAGAAATCAAAACAAATGGTTTTAAAGCATACTTTAAAATCATTTGGTTTTCCATTCTTTACTTAGAAAGGTACTGTAGGCAGTCCGGCCCTGCTTGCACCCCTTTTCCTACTTCCTCTAACTGTGAATAGCGCAGGTGAAGGCTGCCTGCATGCTCAGAGGAGTCAGAGTGGGGAAGAGGGCAGGGGGCTTAAGGTGGCGATCCTGCCAGAGGCACGCATTTACATAAATAACCTAGCAAGTGTGTGTGTGTGTGTGTGTGTGTGTGTGTTTGTGTGCGTGCGTGTGTGTGTATATATATATAGATAGATATATACATACACATACAGGGCTTTAGGTGGGATGGAAAAAATGGGGGATCTTGCAAAGGGGCAAGGCCAATGTAATTAAGGGTGTGGCATAATAGCACCCAAGCTGAAAATCTATGCTTAGCTTAGGCAACAACTCCTCTGCACTTTATTTACTCTCCCCATGGGTGTACAATTTTACTTTATATTAACCACTAAACTACCGCATGGTATAGAATTTTAGAGGGGGCTGCATCTCATTGTCAGAGCGCTTACACAGTGATACATTTATAGCCACGGAGATCTACATTGCACTAATGTGCGATAATATGCTGCATCATAAAATACTTATAATGTCCCAAATGCGAGACCGATTGCATTGCAAATGCTTGTTTTTCAAGCAGCAATTAAAAGACAGACTGACATTTGAACTTTTTCCTTAAACAGACAGCAAATGTGTCAAGATAAAAACAAGATTTAATGGCATCTTTATTGCTCATTCGCTTTCCGAATTAACAGACCATCTGTTCCTTTCCAGCCTAAGTTTATTCCCTAGATGGGACTAGTAGGTGCTAAAAATAGCTCCAGTTTTACTCACAATTGCCTGATGGTACACCACTCTCATAGAAAGAAACTATAAAATGGCACCCTCTTCAACGTTCCACTCTATGATCATCAGAAAGGCAGAAAATAAAATCATGTCTTTAATTTTAGACTACTGTAGCTCCACTTCTGAATGGTTAGCATCTGTAAATCCTTTCCTTCTCTTTAAAACAAGGTGCCAGTCTCTGCGTGTTCTGGACGTTTTCGCCAAAATTGCTGGGAATATTCATCCAAACTGATAGTTAGCTCCATTCTTTTTAAATTAAAAAACTGCACAATAGTTTATTACATAGTCTTGAGTTGGAAATTAAAGTTTACCATTACTTAAATTGTGTCATAACTCCTCAACTTTTAGAAAAATGTTCTGTCTCTTTAACACCCTTCTCCCCAATACACTCTTAGCTTAGTGTATCTAGCAACCCAGTAGAACCAGTAGGTCACAAGTTCACAGCACATTCTATAAGGAACATGCTACTTCTAAATGAGGTGCAGCAGGTGTGGTTTACTGAACAGCTTCAAAAGCATATCCATGACTGTATTAGATTGTGTTTTTTAAACAACAGCCAATAATAGGACTTCTGGCTATTGCATCCAACACACTACCTACATTTATTCACTTATATGCTGACAGCATCCAATGAAATATATCTTTATTTAAAAAGAAAACACCTCCATTTTAACTGCTTTTCATTTAGAAAACTACCTCATTCACCTCCAGTCTTCCCCTGACTGCTATTGCTCCTTCACTTCAAAATGCTTAGAGGGTGGATTGTTGGGCACAGTTATGTTTATTGGACTGCTGAGGCTGCAAGAAAGAGAAGTATTAACAGGAACTTGGTTTAGGCTAATGTGAACATTACTTGGATTGGACAGAGAGGATTAAAGTTTCATCAAATACTACCTTCGGTTAAACGTATTGTGGATTCACCAGCCCCTGCACTCATGATTGTGCACTGTGGTGGCAATGGCCTAGGCACATTAACTGGAGTAGGACTGGAAATCCTAATGAAGGATGACTTTGCTGAACTGATGATGCTTTTCCCTCACACTGTCTTGGTGTACTCTATCATATGCCTAAAACAGAAATGGAACTGGTCTAATCAATTCTGTCCAAAGATTACCAAAGCCAGGAAACATGGTTATAAAACTGTTTCTGCTTTCCTCAGAGACCACACAAGCTCTATCTACAACAACAACCTGCGTTTTAACATGCATGGAATCTATAGAAGTGATGGAGTTCACGTTACAAATGAAGGGAACAGGGTGTTTCTTAGCAACCTGAAACTCTGTATACAGTCTTATCTGTAGCTATCTTATACATAATCTCACCAGTAAAGCTCTTGTCAGAGCCACCCTACAGCCCAAACGTTTGATCACTTTCTTGTTAAATATTTTTTGGGTAATTTTTTTAATTCGCGCCGACGTTGCGATAATTGCGACAACATTGTGAGATTGCAAAGCAAAAGCAGACATTCAACGCCACCAGCACATCCAAAAGTAACTGTTAAGAAAACATTGCACTACATAAATTACTATATACATGCTTCTTTAAAAAAAAATTTAAACTCATGTTTTTCAGCAACGTTTTTTTAAAAAAAACTATCTTTGAAACCAATTTTCCATTTATGTGGTTATTTAGGGCATTGCAATGACATTGGTAACCGTGACAATCGTGCCTTTTCCATAAAGTGTAAAATATATGTATGCACACATATGACAGTATTTTACATAAGGATTAATGTATTCTCTAAAGTCATGTTTTTCTAGCGAGTTTCTATGGGAGCTATCGCTCAAACATATTTCCTGTTTTCACGATGACGCCTGCAGTCGCAATGACAGCGGAAAACAGCGACCATTGCGAATATGTCACTAAAATGCAAAGCAAAAGCAGGAATTCAATAGCCACCATTATAGGTATATATTTTATTCTAACCATCACACTAGATAAAACACTATTTAAATAACTCTATAAAAACATTTAGCAGTCTCTCAATATCTCCATAGAAGTGTGTATTGATGATTCACTGGGTTATGTGAGTGGGTGCAAAAGTCTTCGAGTGGGTTTGTGACTGGGTATATGTCTGTGAGGGGGTATATAAATCTGTGAGTGGGTATTTCAGTAGATTCACACGTCTTTTAGTGAGTCTGTGAGTGAGTGCATCATTTTCTCAGTGAGCCTGTCTGTCAGTGGAAGCATAAGTGTCTCAGTGGGTCTGTGAGTCAGTGAGTAGTTGTGTGAGTGGGTCTGTGAGTTGGTGGATGAGTGTCTGAGTTGGTCTGTGACTGGATGCAGGAGTCTCTGAGTTGGTCTGTGAGTGGGTGCATCAATCTGTCGGTGAGTGTGTCAGTGGAAGCATAAGTCTATCAGTGGATCTGTGAGTGGGTGCGTAAGCCTGTGAGTGGCTCTATGAGTCTCTGAGTGGGTCAGTGAATGGGTACATGATTCTGTGACTGGATCTATGTGTGGGTGCATAAGTGCTTGAGTGTGTCTGTCTATCATTAGGTGTTTCAGTGGAAACAAAAGTCTCTCAGTGGGTCTGTAAGTCGGTGTGTGAGTGTCTGAGTGGGTCTATGACTGGGGACAAGAGTCTCTGAGTGGGTCACTGAGTGGGTGTATCAATCTCTCAGTGGGTGTGTGAGTGGAAGGATAAGTCTTTCAGTGAGTCTGTGAGTGGGTGCATATGAGTCTCAGTGTGTCTGCCTATCAGTGGGTGTGTGAGTGGAAGCATAAGTGTCTGATTGGATCTGTAAGTCGGTGTGTGAGTGGGTCTGTGAGTGGGTGTGTCAGTCTTTGACTGACTCTACATGGGTGCATGAGTCTCTGAGTGGGTCTGTGAGTGGGTGCATCAACCTCTCAGTGTGTCAGTGAATGCATAAGTCACTCAGTGGGTCTGTGAATGGGTGCATATGAATGTGAGTGTGGGTGTATGAGTCTCTGAGTGGGTATGTGAATGGGTACATGACTTTGTGACTGGATCTATGTGTGGGTGCATAAGTGTTTGAGTAGGTCTCCCTATCACTGGGTGTTTCAGTGGAAGCACAAGTCTCAGTGGGTCTGTGAGTCAGTGTGTGAGGGTCTGAGTGGGTCTGTGACTGGTTGCAAGAGTCTCTGAGTGGGTCTGTGACTGGGTGCATCAATCGCTCAGTAGGTGTGTAAGTGGAAGCATACGTCTCTTAGTGGGTCTATGAGTTGGAGTGTTGGTATCTGAGTGGGTCTGTGAGTGGGTGCATGAGTCTTTGAGTGCATCTGGGAGTGGGTGCATGAGCCTCTCAATGTTTATGTGAGTGCTCACATGGATCTCTGAGTGAGTCTGGAGTGGGTGCATTAGTGTCGGAGTAGGTATGTGAATGGGTGTATAAGTGTCCGAGTGAGCTTGTGACTGCGTACATAAGTTTTAACAGCGACTGGGAAGTGTGTACAAAAAAAAATATATATATATGATATATATTTATATATTTTTATATTTCCACCAATATTTGCTGGGTTTTTGTGATATTCGCAACATCCCCACCTTGATACATGGGGGAGTGCTGCTGATCGCGCTCTGTCACGAATATCGCACACGATTAAATAAATCACTTTCTGACACATAGCTAGTGTAACTAACACCTCCATTTCTCAGGCATGGGGTCAGAACACCTCCACCCTGACCTCTTATGTTGGCTTTTACTGAAATGTTCTGCCCCGGGAACAGTTCACGATCGATAAAATGGCGGCCGCAACTTTCTGCTCAGGTTGCATCCAGCCAATCAGAGAATTACCGCTGGCGCATGAATTTGTGCTTTACCTCGGACTCATCAGGAAATAACCGTGATCACTGCTAATCCATTGCAAAATATCCACGACTAGAGATATCACTGTATATGGTGCATGTCATGGTAAACATGCACCATATTTTTAATTTGCCCATAACATACAAACACACAATTGGAAAAAGAATATACTGAAATTTGCTTTGATATTGTGGAGCACACTACACTCTAGTGTAAAATCATTTGAAGAATAACTGAGAGGATTAACATCCATTGAAACACGTACTGGGCTTCAATGACAGCACTTACTGGTGGCCGTTCAAATCAGATCTCAGGCACGAGATCGACAGGGGTTGCAAATCCAGTGGGGCCACAGCTGTATATCTGAGAAATCTTAACATTTCTCAGGCACAACTGAGCGGATATACACCATTGAACAAAAAGAGTGCTTTCTGGACCAAGAGCTACCTTTTGCCAAATTTGGTGTAATTCCATTCAGCAGTTCGGGCTGTAGGCGTGTCTAAAGATTCCTATTGAAATTAACATGGAGAAAAATCATTTTGGGACATCCCCTTTTTTTCAGCCACCGCTTGACTTATCAACCCGAAATTAAGAGACAGGAGCTGAAGTGATCATCAAATTAGTTTTGAAAATTTTGTGAAGATTCGTCAAACGACACCAAAGTTATTGGCAAATCAAAAATTTTAATAGAAATCAGATCTTAACTATAACTACCTCCATACACATATATATATATCGCCATCAGGGGCAACTTTTCCTGTAGGACGGAGTTTGCTGTATATGTCCTGCCATGCACCTGCGGACTAAGATATGTGGGCAGTACAAAGTTGCAGGTGCATGTCAGGATAATGCAGCACTTACGTGCCATTGTAAATAGCGACCCCACGTACCCAGTGGCTCTCCACTTTAAACAAACTCACAATAATGATCTTAGTTGTTTGAGTTATTTTGTGGCAGCAGCTATTCTGAAACAACATCGGGGAGGGGTTTGCGAGAAAGGCCTCAGACAGTTGGAGTCAAAAATGATTTTAGAGTTTGACACTAAGTTTCCATATGGCCTGAATAATACGGAAGTCCTGCATAACTTTTTATAAATTTGTACAGTATTTGAGAGGTGGCCCTCCCGTACCCAGTATACCATCATATATTTTATCTAGTTGTAGAGGGGCATGTATATGAGCAGCGGCCTATGACATTTGGATGTAGTCAGGGTTGGATTTCATTCAATCTTAGGTGCACTTTATGTCCAGTGGCCTATATCTTAGAACGTTTTTATGAATTATGAGGAACTAGTAAAGTTAGAACACTTTTAGTATTTGCACTTGAACACTATTGCGGATTTGCACATTTAATATGAACTTTATATATTAGTCACGATACCTGGCACTGTCTTATGGATAGCACTGTTGTGTTTTCCATATTTTGGATAGGAGAACTATAGTAGGTTATATATGTGAGATTGACAGTGCATTTAAGCAGGCATTGTAAGCTGTCTCAGGAGAGTATGGCAAGTCATTTTTAATTGAGTAGAAATGTTTTTCTGACTATCAATATTCATTTCGTTTGTAAGTATTCCTACACAGATTTAGGGGCAGTATATGAAATAATGGTGGTATTTTGCACATAACATAATATAATAAATTGAGCAATTTGTTTAATTATATTTATATATGTATATATTTTATGTATTTATATCATATTTGTACCCTTTGATATTGTAGACAGAAATGGAAATATTGATGGAAACTATGTATTGAAACGGCTAAAGAATTTTTTGGGACCTACTATCAATTCATGGACTAAAGAAATCATGAGGATGTAAATTATAAATATTGATGGACTCAACAGAGAATGAGAGAAAGAATACAACAAAAAAAGTTTATTAAAAAAAACAGAATGTAACTAAGAAATAAGAAAGAAAGACTATGTATGCTTTTGGATATGTGTAGATATATATATATTTTTTCTATGTCTATTTACGGTGTTCTGTCAAGTGGGTTATGCATCACATAAAAATATGGCGTCTTATTTTCTCTCTGTATGTGAACAAGGGCAAGTGGTACCCAAAACGCGTCATCAGAGGAAAACAGCAACAATAAATAATTAATTTGCCTGGAGTTTGTGGTTCGTGGTTCCTTGGTGGCTGAGTTAGCGTGTACGACGCTGCAAGCAGACGAAGGTCCTGTTGTGATTTGCATATCAATTTACGGAAGGTGGTTGCTTCGGTAACGAACCCCCACTCCCCGGAGAGTGGTTGCCGCCCTCAAGCAGCAACAGTGTGTATCCGAGAAAGGAGTTTTGACGGCAACCCCCTTAAGCAGCTGTAAAGGCTCGTGTCGGCGCGTAGGAACACTGACACGGTACCGTTTTGATATTGGTTCCGGCATAGCAACGAGTGTAGCAGTTATTGCACAGGTGGGGAGATACAAGAGGCAGAGAGTGGCAGGCGGAACGTGTCTGAGCCGCAGAAGTGTTGTGAACATCGGTATTGTTATCCTCGAAGATGTCAGCAGAGGTGGTCCAGACATGAGAGGCCGCTGCGGAGGAACTATTCAAAGACTTGCCTACTAATACAACAGAACGGGAAGGTACGGTGAACACAAGTACCAGTAAAGAAGCAGATGCGAGAAACCTGCTAAAGAGGTTAGAGAAGTGTATGAGGTCGGAAACTACAAAATGGTGGGAACACAAATCCCTCATGAAATACATTGAAGTTGGACGCATTCTGAGGGGTTTGCGTATCCTTTTAGCCCCGAGTTTTGAGAACCCAAAACCCAGCATGTTAAGAGAATGGGGGGAGAGCAACTTGACGGCATCGATGAACTTGGTGCACATTTTGGTGAAATATGCCAAAATAGACCAGCATGCGCTAATGGAGGACAATAACCCAAATCACTTACTCGCTGGCAGAACTGGAACCGAGTGATTTCATTACAAAAACAAAGAGAGACATTCAGGACAGAGTGGACAAACAGGAGGAGAAAATTAAAAATCGCAAAGCACATACGTTTTTACGAGATAAATGCGACTATGAAGAAGGTTGCATTTTTACCTTCGCCCGCAAGTATGAAAACGCAAAAAAAGCCATATTTGAGAACGGCTCTCAAAGTGCAAAATCTCCCGAAACAATGGGAACCAGGACATCGGGGAATATGGCACTGGATAGTGATTCTCTGACTAGTGAGGTCTCATCAGATAATGAAAGCACAACCAGCATGGGAGCCAGCGGTCAAAAGAAGATTCTAAATCTGGGAGAGGAGGTTGATTTTTTAGCCTTCGACGGCGCCAAACGCTAAGGCCTCGGAATCAAAACAACAAGAAACCAGAACAAGGAAAAACATCCGAAGAAGGAAACGGCGCAAAAAGCAGAAAAGCGCCATTGAAAAAAATGTATTGGCGCAGAAAGTGAACACGAACGACAATACTATTATCAATCTCTCTCCTTTCATTTTATCGCAAGCGGAGGAACAACTTCTGAGCCTGGGACTATCTTTTTGTCCGGTAAGCGATTTTAACTACTCTCAAACTAGGGTGGATGTGTTCTGTTTTATTAGAAAGTTAAAACTAAAAAAGTTTTTCGCTATTAAGGAAGGGCTTAAAGAGATGCAGACTAGCCAGGGTGTGTGTCAAGTCAGTTAAAAAAGGCCTAACATTGAGTTAAAAACCTCAGATGCAACATTATTGCGAGACATGCAACATCTGAATAAGGAGGCCGGTGTGGGGATTGAATTGGAAGGAGATCAGTGCCCCACGCAGGAAGGTCTGCGCACTGAGAATATAATGCAATTGTGAGCCGGAATCAGCCCATTCAAAGCTAAATCCAAATTCATACCTATTGTGCCTAAGGACACTATTGACATTTACCATGAGGTAATAATTGAAGACATCAAAAAACTATACCACCGCACAAAGCATAAAAAGCGTTACAAGAATAAGAAGGAAGTGGAATATGCCAAACTGATTAAAAAATTGGGCAGCACACATGAGATCATAGTGACTAAATCTGACAAGGGGGGTAATATGGTTATCTGGCCCCAGAAAGATTATATTTTAGAAGCCAACAGGCATTTACAAGATGTAGAGTGTTATGAGAAGACCTCCCATAGTAAATACAATGCGGCAAGACAGGTTTTGAAGAAGGAATTAATGGCCTGGAAAAGGGAAGGGGTGATATCTATGGAGGAATTTAAATTCTTGAACATTGAACATCCAGTTTTGGCGAAACTTTATTTCACCCCGAAAGTTCACAAAAAAACTACACCAGTTCCCGGTAGGCCAATTATATCGGCCATCAATAGTGTAGGTGAAACTGTTACTCAATATGTGGACTTTTTCCTCCAGGATTTTGTCAAGGAATTGCCGAGCTATATAAAGGATACTGGCGATTTTTTAGGAAAGGTACAAGGTATTACATGGTCTGAGGATTTACTTTTTATCACATTGGACATTGAATCCTTGTACACCAGTATAGAACACTCTACAGGACTGATGGCTATTAAGCATTTTTTAGACTTGAGATCTATTGAATTTTATCAACATAATAAGATGCTTTTAAGTCTGATCTCATGGTGTTTGCATAATAATAATTTTTTATTTGGCAATGACATTTATTTACAGAAAAGAGGAGTGGTTATGGGGGCTTGCTTATCCCCCAGCTACGCATGCTTGCATGTAGGCTGGTGGGAGGAGCAGGTCCTCAAAGTTCTACATGCTACTACTTTTAAAGAACATGTTTTGTATTGGATGCGCTGCATTGATGATGTTTTTATTGTTTGGCGAGGCAGTGAAGCTAAAGCATCTGAATTAATCAAGGAAATCAATATCAATACTGTTAACCTCAAATTTACATCTAACATCAGTAAGAGTAGTATTGATTTTTTGGACGTTAAGGTTTACCAAAGTGAAGGGCAATTAGGCACTACTCTGTATAGGAAAGAAACTGCTGGCAATTTAACTTTACACACCAGCAGTGCCCACCCAAAGCACATGTTTGACAACATTCCTCATGGTGAATTCTTACGTCTGAAAAGGATCTGTAGCAACAATGAAGATTTGAACAGATGCACTGAGGAGGCTTACCAAAGATTTAAACAAAGGGGCTATAGTGAGAGGATACTTAAGGCAGCCATTAGTAAAACCAAGGATAGATCTAGGGAATCCTTACTCACAAATAAGGTGGAGAAACCAACTGATGATAATTCTGCCCCGAGGCTGATCACTGCCTTCAGCAAACAAGAGAGGAAAGTACTCGCAATTGTCAAACGTCACTGGCCAATAGTCTTAACAGATGGAATATTGTCCGCTGGACTACCACCTCAACCCACTGTCGCTTACAGGAAGGGCATCTCCATGCGAACACAAATCGGAAAAGCTTGCCCAGAGTTGACAGTGGCCAAAACTTGGCTACAGCCAAAGAATGGCTTTATCAAATGCACTACTTGTAGGGCTTGTAAATTTGGGAAAATTACAACACACTATTCGTCACTCTTTAGCCCTAATGATATTGACATCAGGGGCAACCTTTCCTGTAGGACGGAGTTCGCTGTATATGTCCTGTCATGCACCTGCGGACTAAGATATGTGGGCAGTACAAAGTTGCAGGTGCATGTGAGGATATTGCAGCACTTTAAGCAAACTCACAATAATGATCTTAGTTGTTTGAGTTATTTTGTGGCAGCAGCTATTCCGAAACAACGTCGGGGAGGGGATCGCGAGAAAGCCCTCAGACAGTTGGAGTCAAAAATGATTTTAGAGCTTGACACTAAGTTTCCATATGGCCTGAATAATACGGAAGACCTGCATAACTTTTTATAAATTTGTACAGTATTTGTGAGGTGGCCCTCCCGTACCCAGTATACCATTTTATATTTTATCTAGTTGTAGAGGGGCATGTATATGAGCAGCCGCCTATGACATTTGGATGCAGTCAGGGTTGGATTGTATTCATTCTTGTGAGCACTTTATGTCCAGTGGCCTATATTTTAGAACATTTTTATGAATTATGAAGAACTAGTAAAGTTAGAACACTTTTAGTATTTGAACTTGAACACTATTGCGGATTTGCACATTTAATATGAACTTTATATATTGGTCACCATATCTGGCACTGTCTTATGGATAGCACCGTTGTGTTTTCCATATTTTGGATAGGAGAACGATAGTAGGTTATATATGTGAGATTGACAGTGCATTTAAGCAGGCATTGTAAGCTGTCTCAGGAGAGTATGGCAAGTCCTTTTTAATGGAGTTGAAATGTTTTTCTGACTATCAATATTCATTTCGTTTGTAAGTATTCATACACAGATTTAGGGGCAGTATATGAAATAATGGTAGTATTTTGCACATAACATAATATAATAAATTGAGCAGTTTGTTTTATTATATTTATATATTTTATGTATTTATATCATATTTATACCCTTTGATATTATAGACGGAAATGGAAATATTGATGGAAACTATGTATTGAAACGGCGAAATAATTTTTTGGGACCTACTATCAATTCATGGACTAAAGAAATCATGAGGATGTAAATTATAAATATTGATGGACTCAACAGTGAATGAGAAAAAGAAAACAACAAAAAAAGTGTATTAAAAAAAACTGAATGTAACTATGAAATAAGAAAGAAAGACTATGTATGCTTTTGGATATGTGTAGATACATATATTTTTTTTCTATGTCTATTTATGGTGTTCTGTCACGTGGGTAATGCATCACATAAAAATATGGCGTCTTATTTTCTCTGTGTATGTGAACAAGGGCAAGTGCTGCACGAAACGTGTCATCAGAGGAAAACAGCAACAGTAAATAATTAATTTGCCTGGAGTTTGTGATTCGTGGTTCCTTGGTGGCTGAGTTAGCGTGTACGACGCTGCAAGCAGACAAAGGTCCTGTTGTTATTTGCATATATATATATATATATATATATAAATATATATATATATATACTGGCACTTTAAATTTCATGGTCACTCCTCTGGGCGTCATGTGATCAAGGCTTCTTTGAAGCCGAAACGCGTCATGGCGACAGTGCTGGTTTGAAATGAAATAAAATAATTAGCACGAAAATCTGGGTCCGTACCGTCTCTTGTGCAGCGCCTGTGAAGTGGTCTACTGCGACGGATTGCTTGGTGCTTGGGCATATATATATATATACACACACACACACATATATATTTCACTTAAAAAAACAAAGTTAAATGGACATTATAATTAGGTTCAGGTTTCACTTGTAGAATACAAGTGAAATTCAGTCTTTATAGTTAGTGAGCTAACTATAACTGAGAAGAATAAAGGAGGAAGGTGCACCAGTCAAAAGAAGTCCATCTTTTTATATCTGGGGTCTATCGGCCAACGTTACGTTAGCGTGGTCTAACCATATCTTCTTGTATACGGATCCTCCTTTGATCCATTAACATTGGTTAAATTGGGACGTTCTGGTACGAACGTGACGTCTCTATATCGCTTTACCATGATTTAATTAGACTATTATGGTTTTATACACCTTTCCATCATGGCGTTTATACTTCCCTGCCCTCCCTATCCTCCTTGTCCTTTTTCTATGTCAGTGAGGATCATGTGACCTCATACTACGATATACCCGGTATAATTGGCGTTCACTTTGGTCAATTATTTTTGATTTTATATTTGACCAAATTGCTGCCAAGTACTTATGATTTTTCGATCTGCCATATAATAGGCAAAGTAGGCTTGTCCTGCAATTTATGCGTCGTTTTTATATTTTTATTATTTCTTGTTACCAATACAACACGAGGACATGATGGCCCTGCATACCTATCCATCATGGCGACGTTACTTTACCTGTCCGTTTTCGCTCTTTTCGACTAGGGTTCGGAGGATCATGTGAACCCTTGCAATTATATGCGCGGTGCTCTTAACTTTAAAATGTTTGGTGTACGACCTCGACAGATTGGTCGCTCATCATTTCCTTCACCTTGGACCATTTGGGACCATGGGACTTCCCGGGCACGTACTTTTTCTGCGCTTTATTTACAGTTTTGTGCTGCGGGGGTGATAAAATAACAGTAAAATACTCTACTATGCGTGATTAACGGGGACTGTCCATGTATCGACTGTTCTTTTTTCTAGAAATTATTTTGTGTGGTTCGTATATCGATATATCTTTTAAATATATTACCTTATTATGCGATATGTTGTGGGCGCTTGTGCTTACTTGGTCAACCCTTGTGACCCTAGATAGCTATATGTTTGTCTTGTGTATATGGACGTCTATCTACTTAGTGATTGAGCTATCCTATGGGGTCTCCCCCCCCCTTTTTTAGTCACTTACACGCCTCCTGTTTATTAGACTGCAAACCTCATTATTAGGTTAACTTAGCTCGAATGGGCGCTGGTTTTAGAATGTATTTTATTAATACTGCTTTGCACTTGTCATTCCATGCGGTTTTGAGACTTCACGTTACATTAGCATACAGCTGGTCATTTTATATTTATTTATTTTTAGATCACTGGAACCCGCTTATATTTGTTTCTAACTGTGGAGCGCAAGTTAAATATATGCTTGAAGCTCTGGCTATTCTAGACTACCTCATTCTAAGACACACATCACCTTTTGTTTGGGGGTAAGTCGCCTTTCTCATCTATTTCCATCGACTCTATTTAATGATAGATTCTTTTGACCTATATACTTTATTTTGTTCCCTATCTAATTTGGTCCGCATTTAATAAATGTTTGCCTCTTTTAGTGAGACTACAAATTCCCCCTTTATTTTCTATATGGTGGATTAAGTACTGCAATTCATGTATCGCGCGAATGGGGGACTTTCCACTTTGTTCTGTCATTTCATTTTTTGCTTGTCTTTAGGACATTAATTATCGTTGAGTACCCATTTGTTTATTTTGATAATGGTACCTGCACAACTCGTGTGTACTAAATAGCATATATTTCCTTATTAGATTACGTATTTCGAAAATTTCTATGCATGTGGGATCCTGTCACATTGCATTGTCCTATCCTTTGGCCATAAAGATTTGAATTTGGTGAGTGTTGGAATCTTTTGCATTGAACCAGCTTGCCTTTCGTACATATTTATATATAAAAATATATTGTTTTTCCCACTCCCCCCTTGTTGTCCCTTTGGTTAAAACTTATGAATGTGTCGATGGATACCACTGTCGTTTTGGCCATTACTATAAGGTACAATCGATCTATCTTGCCCCATGTACGATCATTTGAAGCCTTCATGTTTATCATGTGACTTGGGATTATACGTATATTTGAATACACATATAATGGCTTTTAATCACATTGCAACTTATTAGTGTGCCCGCACTGAACAACCAAGACGCATGTTTTTGTCATTTATGTTTGATTTGTATATTGTCCTGGATTCTCTATATACATGTTTATTATCTATGACTGTTTTTTATGTTTGTTCCAATCATTGTAGTTGTGATATTTTTTCAACATGTGCAACTTGTCAGTATGTTTCAAGTTATATATGTTCATCGTCTATATATTATAAATGTTTTTCTATGTTGTTATGTCAATTGTTTGCAGCCTTGAAGAAGTTCCTGGGTGGAATGAAACGCGTTGGCTGAGTCTTTTTAAGAAAATAAAGGGAATACCTAAAGATATCGATTTGACTTGGACTTCTTTTGACTGGTGCACCTTCCTCCTTTATTCTTCTCATCTTCATCTGACTCTCAGTGGAGTTGCTCTACGACGCACTCCGGAAGCATTGTGCACAGGATTTGAATACTAAATAAGAAACTTTGGGATTATAAGTGCTAAACCAGTAGTCAGTCGTAGTTTTTTCTCTGTCGAGTAATACTTTGTTGACTGTTTGTGCACTCATCCCGTGAATAGTATAATATCAATTCAATAATATGTCAAAATTTGATGATGGCCGGAGGAAATGGCTCATAACCTCTTTGGTACAGGGATATCTAAAGAAAAAAACAGTCCAGAATCTACACAAAAGAACAGTTTAAAAACATTGTTTATTAGATTGGAACGTTTAAAAAAACAAGAATTAAGCCGGTGGTGGGACGGAGTTACCCTGAAACAGTATATGGAAAATGGCAAGGTTCCAAGGGGCTTACGTATTTTAATCTTCCCCACTTTTGAAGATCTAAATGATGCTCTCCTCAAGGAATGGGAGTGTAATTTGGAGGGAGCTACACAGACCATGATGAGAATCTTGGTCAAACACGCAATGGAAAAAGGGGAAAAGCTTCAGGAAGAGATAAGCTTAGTTGAAAAACTAATCAGTGAGATGGAAGAGAAGGATCTAATAGAGAAAAATTATGCTATTTTAAAACAGATCATAGATAATCACCAGATTTACTTAAAGGACAAGAAGTTAAGAAAAATCAAGAGAGACGATAGGGACTATCGCGATGGAAGAATCTACACTTTCCATAAGAAATTTGATAACGTCCAAGGGCTGGAAGATAAGAAGAGAAATAGAGAGGACAAGGGTGAAAGCGATGATATCAGTTCCGTTAGTAACCTATCAGTGTCATCACAGGGAAGTACTGCCTCATCCTCTTTGACAAATGACGTCCCTTTAGGGGAAGGGGCCACTTCTTTTCAGAAAGAACTGGCGAAACTACGCATTTCCAACAGATTGCAACAAAAGAGAGAAGAACAAAAACCAGACGGGGAGGGAGGAGTAAAAAAGGCAAGCTCCAAAACTATAATCGGAAAACCGGAACCTGCAGGCAGAACCAAAAAGACAAATGTCAAGTAGTGCAGAATTATGATATGCTTGTTGCCAATACTGATGATGGTTGTCATTTGAAAATTGTTAATCTCTCTAATAAAACACTTGATGAAGATGAGATTACTGTACTCAGTAGAGGTTTAAATTTCTGTCCGACTCAAAGTAGAGACTTAGTTAATGCACATGTGGATTTATTTAAGTTTATAAGGATGTTAAAACTTCATGATTTCTTTGCCAACAGACCACCAGAACCACCTAAGGGTATTTCCTGTAGTGAACCGACTTCACATTCAATTGCAGATGTGAGAAATATTCAATGCCTCCTCTCTATTTGTGATGATGACGGTTATGACATGTCTACCTTACTTAATGACTTTGACATTAAACAAGACGGCCATACGGAAAGTGGCCTTCGCCCCAAGTCCAAATTCATGCCCACTTTTGGTTATGACCTCAATATTGACGTTTTCCATAAGAAAATTTCAGAGGAACTATATGCTTTGGAAAAAACAAATAAATATAAACCAACTCAGAACATGTCTGTTAGACCTGTCAGCCCTTTGGGTGGTCCCTCCTCATCATTATTTATTTTGTCCCACTTTTGCCTCAAACCCTGTTTGAATTTTTCCTTTTTGGGAACCACCAGACTTTTTAGTGTTGCTGCAGATTCAGGGAGCCATTTTAGCTACCCCTGAAACTTCTGTCTGAGGGCCTGGAGCACAAAATGGTGGCCACCTGTGACATCACCAGCATCCACTGGAACCTACCAGCACCTTCCAGAACATTCCAGGAGATTCCAGAACTCTGTGACAGTTGGAGTCTGTTTAGAATGTTGGGAGGATAAGAGAGGCAGTTGGCAGTTGAAGCTGGCAGTTGGCACCTGACTGGTGAGGAGTGAGCAGCAGAAACTTGAAGGAGGAAGGAGTGAAGCAGCAGGGGTGGAAACTTGTGCCTGGAGTGGGGTCCATAAACCCACCCTTGATACTAGTCCCTACTGACGGAGCCCAGCCTAGAGCCCTGTGTGGGAAGAAGTCAGAAAAACCATCCTGAGGACCTGGACAGCAGGAACAGGCCTTAGAAACAAGAGAACAGCAAGATCCTGACCTGGAAGCTGGTTTCCCTGAAGTCCGACGTCGAGTAGCCTAAGACCTGGAGCCCGAGGTGGAGAAGCGGCGCTGACTGGAAAAGCAGACGCCGTACCCGGAGCCGCCAGAGGTCGAGAGAGGGCGCCGTCAGAGGTCGTGAGGAATACCAGAGGTCGAGGAGGAAGTCACCCGAGGTCGAGTGAGCGGCGTCATCGGAGGAGTGAAGTCCGCCCTCCGGAGTCGTCAGAGACCGAGGTGAAGTGTAACGGAGGTCGGGAGTGAGGATCGCACTCCGGAGTCGCCGGAACCTGTGAGAATCGTGCCGGAGGTCGGGAGTGGAGGTCGCACTCCGGAGTCGCTGGAAACCTAAGGAGAGGAGCACCGGAGGTCGGGAGTGAGGATCGCACTCCGGAGCCGCCGGAAGTCGACATCGAGGCAAGGCCGGCCGACGTCATCGAATCCGAGGTCGCCATCGGACCGGAGCCGCCCGAAGACGACATCGAGTAAAGACTGCCCGACGCCATCGAATCGGAGGTCGAGATCGAACCGAGGCCGCTGACATCGAGACCAGAGCCGCCTGCCGGCGTCGTCAAAGAACTGACATTGTGCCGAGGCCGCCGACATCGAGCTGGAACCGCCTCACGGCGTCGACACGACTCCAGCGGCGTCGGAGCATCAGAAAAAGGGCAGTAAGTGGAGTAGAGGGCGCCTAAGGCCCTGTGGAGACCTGAGAGACTGCTCTAAGGTGCCAGGGGTGAACTGGGACTAATCTAGAGAGGTTGTGTGGAGAGAGAGAGCCAGGTCTCTGGTATTTCCCCCCTTTATCTACCTCAGTTTAGGCCTCAGCCTTGACCAAGCCAGGGAGTAGACACCCCCAAGCCTTCCACACCCCCACAAGCTGTGCCTGGGCCAAATCAGCCCTTAGGAATCAAAAGTGATCTGATTCCATGAGTGTCACTGTCAGCTTTTAAGTATTTATTAGGGGCACTGTATTTATTGTATTTAACCTATTTATTGTTCCACTGTATTTATTGGTCCACAGTATTTATTGATGCACAATATTTATTGGTTACAGTATTTATTGCCTCAGAATATTTAATTGCCTGTCTGTATTGCACTTGTATTTATGCCTTCAGTATTTATGATCACCCCTATTTATTGAATCATTAAGCCAGTATTTAATTGACCTGCACTTTCAAAAAGCTTGTATATTGTGATTGTTATTTATTTTCTCCAATCAGCAACTAAGAGAAAAAGCAGATAAAGAAAGTTATTTTCATAATTTTTACGGTGTAGAGTCGTTTTTGGAACGGATGCAC
Source organism: Triturus cristatus (assembly GCF_964204655.1). Classification (NCBI taxonomy): domain Eukaryota; kingdom Metazoa; phylum Chordata; class Amphibia; order Caudata; family Salamandridae; genus Triturus; species Triturus cristatus. Next base: position 1,171,039,277 of record NC_140584.1, on the reverse strand, counting down.
GCATGGTTATTGTTTGGGTATGTTGTATGCTTAGCACGGAGCCTGATTCCTGACCACTCGAGCCAAGCTACCACAGTGTGTCCGGAAGACCACCACCACCACCCCTTCTAGTGTGGGAGTGGTTTTCCAACATAAATTGGTGTTCAGTGGTGGGATAGAGCTGTGCCTACATATACTCAACAATAACTGTGGGTAGTCCATAGGCCTACACCGGGAGTTTTCTCAAGAGCGGCCTTCCTAATTGTGGGTTTTTGTTTTTTCCAAATTTACTCTGGTGGTGGGAGGAGGTATTATTAAAGGTACCCCCCTGCATTGTTACTGCACAAAACCTGTCCTTTAACCTGAGTGGGCAAGATGGAGTTTGTACTGGAAGATTTAGAAACGTACACTGTGGCCCAACTCAGGGAGTTTTGCCAGCGGGAAGGGGTGTACTGTCCCCCAGGAGCAAAGAAGGGTGCACTCCAAACCAGCTTAAGGGCTTGGGGGGAGGCACGCCGAGAAAGCAAGGCTGAGGAGGAAGACAGGGATGGAGAGCTTGACCCCGAGGGGGCTGAGATGTACCAACCTGAGGTGGGGAACCTGTCAGCAGGGCCCAGGACACTTTCTAGGAAGGGCAGCACTGTCTCTAGCGGGGGCTTATCCAGCGTGGAGTTAGCAGATCGGAGAGAGAAAAGACAGCTCACATGGGATTTAGCAAAGCTGGAGAAGGAGAAGGAGGAACAGAGGTTGGCTCATGAGACGGAGAAAGAGAGGATGGCTCATGAGATAAGACTGAAAGAGATAGAGCTTCAGATCCTAAGAATTGGGGCACCAACTGTTCCTAATGGTGGCAGCCAAATCCAAGAGTCCACCAGGGAACCCAAACCTTACCTGCCAAAGGACATAGTAGCTAGCTATGGGGCGGGTGACGACATCGCCAAGTGGCTAGCAGCCTATGAGGTCTCGTTGAGGGCCCATGGGGTTCCAGTGAAGTATTGGGGAGGAGGATTGTATAGGTACATGCCTCCAGCTGGTAGGGATGCTTTATTGGGCCTCGAAGAGGATGAGCAGACCCACTACCCCACCATGAAACTGGCGCTCATCAGAAAGTTTGGACTAACACCTGAAAAGTACAGACAGAAGTTCAGGGGTAGTCACAAACTGGGCACACAGAATTGGGTGGACTTCCTGGACTATGCAAAGAAGGCACTGGAAGGTTGGATTCAGGGCAGTGAAGTAAGGAACTACGAGGAGTTGTTCGACCTAGTACTGAAGGAACACCTACTCGAGAAATGTTTCCCTGAACTGCGGCAACACCTGGTGGATAGCAAGCTGACCAGCCCCCGGAAGCTTGCTGAGGAGGCGGACATTTGGGCCAGTACCCGGGTGTCCACAAGGGGGACTGGAGGGGATACTCAAAAGGCCGGACAGGGCGCCCCCCAGAAGAAAGAGGGAGGGGAAAAGAAAAAGGAGTTCTCCAAAGGCCCCCACAATAACTTCCAAGGGAAGGGAACAGGATTCACCTCTAAGGCTAACCCACCCAGAAACCCTAATCCTGGCCAGAGTCAGCAGCCAAGGGTTGTCCATTGCTACGAGTGCGGTGGCGTTGGACACTATAAAGGAGATCCGAAGTGTCAGAAACGATCACCCCCTCCCACTGGAGGAAAGACCCCCGGAGTAGCTAGTGTAGTGCTCGGGGAGGAGATGCCCTTAACTAAGGGAAGGGAGTGGGCGGGTGTCACTTTAGTGTCCCTGGGAGAACGGGAGATGGTTCCTAAGATCCAGGTGCCCGCAAATACCGCAAAGTATGGGCAGTGGATCACCATCAACGGCCAAAGAGGGGAGGCTCTGAGAGACACAGGAGCCAGTATGACTATGGTGCGTAGCCAGCTGGTGTCTCCAGAGCAGGTAATTCCCGATGTACTCCACCCAGCCGCGATGGCTGACGGCAGAACAGGTCACTATCCAGTGGCCGAGGTTCCCTTTGAATGGGGGGGGGTTGCAGGTTCACTTCGAGTTGCCGTAAGCCCTGCCGTGCCAGTCGATTGTCTGCTGGGCAATGACATGGAGCACAACGCTTGGAAGGAGGTGGAATACCGGACTCACACCGAGATGCTGGGTACACCTGACTGGGCCTGTGTTAGCACAAGGTCCGCGACTACCCGAAGAGGGAGTTCATTCCGGCTGGAGCCTGGAACAAAGGCCCAGCCAGCTGCCAGTCAAGGGAAGAACCGAGGACAGGAGGAGCCTGCCTCGGCGTCTCCACCCCGTAGGACGGATAGGCCACCGGAGGTGGTGGACCAGGAGTCTGCGGAGGGGGACGTTACCAACCTGGAGGACCTACCCATCCCGGCCGAGTGGCACGTGGAGGGAGGCCCGTCCAGGGAGGAATTCTGCCAGGGCCAGAGGGAGTGCCCTACCCTTGAGGGGCTGAGGCGACAGGCCGAAGCCCAGGCAGCAGGGAACGTTGAAGGGAACTACAGTGTTTACTGGGAGGATGGCCTCCTCTACAGTGAACCCAAGGCACCCCTACATGGATCGTCACGAGCCTTGGTAGTTCCTCAACGTTATCGAGCCTTCCTTTTAGAGTTGGCTCACGAGATACCATTGGCAGGACACCTGGGGCAAGACAAGACCTTCGCCCGTCTTGTCCCACACTTTTATTGGCCTCAGATGAAAGTGTCGTCCGATACCTACTGCCGGACATGTGTGTCTTGCCAAGCCAGTGGGAAAACAGGGGTGAAGCTGAAAGCTCCCCTGGAACCACTCCCTGTCGTTAGCACCCCCTTTGAAAGGGTGGGCATCGACATTGTGGGTCCATTAGATCCACCAACTACAGCTGGTCACAGGTTTATCCTGGTTCTGGTGGATCATGCCACACGGTACCCAGAGGCAATACCTCTGAGGACCATAACAGCACCTGTTGTGGCTAGGGCCCTGATGGGAATCTTTACCCGAGTGGGTTTTCCCAAGGAAGTTGTGTCCGACAGGGGGACCAACTTCATGTCAGCATATATGCGGGCAATGTGGAAGGAGTGTGGAGTGACCTACCGGTTCACAACTCCTTACCACCCCCAGACCAATGGTCTAGTGGAAAGGTTTAACAAAACCTTAAAAGGCATGATCAGAAGTCTGCCTGAAAGCCTGCGGAGGAAATGGGACGTCCTCCTACCCTGTTTACTTTTTTCCTACAGGGAAGTGCCACAGAAGGGAGTGGGCTTCAGCCCCTTCGAGCTTCTGTATGGGCACCCTGTACGTGGACCTCTTAACCTGGTGAGAGACGGATGGGAAAGAACTCCCAGAAAGCTCCCCCAGGATGTGGTGAGCTACATGCTGGCCTTCCGGAGCCAAATGGCTAAGTTGTGGAAGCAAGCTTCTGACAACTTGGAAGCCAGCCAAGCAGTGATGAAGGCGTGGTATGACCACAACGCTCACCCGGTGGAGTTGGAGCCTGGCCAGAAGGTGTGGGTGATCGAACCAGGAGAGCTTAGTGCCCTCCAGGATCGCTGGTCAGGACCCTTTGAGGTGTTGGAGAAGAAGGGTAAGGCTACCTACTTGGTGGACCTGAAGACCCCTCGTCAGCCCCTGCGGGTGCTGCATGCCAACCGCCTCAAACCCCACCACGAGAGGCCCGAAGTCATCTTGATGATGGTGACTGACGGAGGAGAGGACGTGGAAAGCGAGCCTCTCCCTGATCTGTTTGCGTCTCAAGAGAAGGATGGGTCGGTGGAGGGAGTGATTCTCTCCCCATCTCTAACTCCTGAACAGCAGGAGGACTGTCGCCAGGTCCTGGGGCAGTACTCTTCGTTGTTCTCCCTTGTCCCGGGTAGGACTCACCTGTGCGTCCATGACGTGGACACAGGAGACAGCCCACCTGTGAAGTCCAAGATCTACCGGATGTCAGACAAGGTGAAGGTCAGCATTCATAGTGAGGTCACTAAGATGCTGGAGCTAGGAGTGATTGAACCTTCTAGCAGCCCCTGGTCTAGTCCGGTGGTGTTAGTACCGAAAGCTGCACCACCGGGTGCCCAACCAGAACTGAGGTTCTGTGTGGACTACCGGGGACTGAATTCAGTGACAAGAACTGATGCTCATCCGATCCCTAGGGCGGATGAATTGATTGACCGGCTGGGAGCTGCCCAATATCTCAGTACCTTTGACCTTACTTCAGGGTACTGGTAGATCTCGTTGACTGATGGAGCAAGGGAAAGGTCAGCCTTCTCCACGCCCAATGGCCACTACCAGTTCTGTGTGATGCCCTTTGGGCTCAAGAACGCACCTGCCACGTTTCAGCGCCTGGTAAACCAGATCCTCACCGGAATGGAGAGTTTCTCTGCTGCTTATCTGGATGACATAGCCGTCTTCAGTAACAGCTGGGAGGATCACTTGCGTCACCTGCAAGCTGTTCTCCAGGCCCTGAGACAAGCTGGATTGACGATCAAGGCCAGCAAGTGCCAGATCGGGCAGGGGTCGGTAGTGTACCTTGGACACTTGGTGGGTAGGGGAACGGTGCAACCCCTCCAGGCGAAGATCGAGGCCATCATGGCCTGGGAACCCCCCAAGACACAGACTGAGGTCCGAGCATTTTTGGGCCTCACGGGATATTACCGCCGCTTCGTGAAGGGGTACGGTACCATCGTAGCCCCTCTCACGGAGCTCACGTCCAAGAAACAACCTCGACGGGTAGTCTGGACGGAGGCTTGTCAGCAAGCCTTTGAGAAATTGAAGAAAGCCATGTGCGAGGCCCCGGTCTTAAGGGCCCCAGACTTTTCCAAGAAGTTCATTGTCCAGACAGATGCATCAGAACATGGCATTGGGGCAGTGTTATCGCAACTCAACGAAGAGGGTCTGGATCAACCCGTGGTCTTCCTATCCCGGAGACTACTTCCCAGGGAACAGAAGTGGAGTGCAATAGAGCGTGAAGCCTTTGCAGTGGTATGGGCTCTGAAGAAGTTGCGGCCATACCTGTTTGGCTCGCACTTCCTAGTTCAGACCGACCACAGACCCCTTCGTTGGCTGATGCAAATGAAGGGGGAGAATCCCAAGTTGTTGAGGTGGTCTATTTCCCTACAGGGGATGGACTTTCAGGTGGAACATCGGCCTGGAGTGGACCACGCCAATGAAGACGGTCTCTCAAGGTATTTCCGCCTTAGTGATGAGAACTCCCAAGGGGTTGGGTAGCTCTCCCCACTTTCAGCTGGGGGGGACGCGTGTTAGACCTGTCAGCCCTTTGGGTGGTCCCTCCTCATCATTATTTATTTTGTCCCACTTTTGCCTCAAACCCTGTTTGAATTTTTCCTTTTTGGGAACCACCAGACTTTTTAGTGTTGCTGCAGATTCAGGGAGCCATTTTAGCTACCCCTGAAACTTCTGTCTGAGGGCCTGGAGCACAAAATGGTGGCCACCTGTGACATCACCAGCATCCACTGGAACCTACCAGCACCTTCCAGAACATTCCAGGAGATTCCAGAACTCTGTGACAGTTGGAGTCTGTTTAGAATGTTGGGAGGATAAGAGAGGCAGTTGGCAGTTGAAGCTGGCAGTTGGCACCTGACTGGTGAGGAGTGAGCAGCAGAAACTTGAAGGAGGAAGGAGTGAAGCAGCAGGGGTGGAAACTTGTGCCTGGAGTGGGGTCCATAAACCCACCCTTGATACTAGTCCCTACTGACGGAGCCCAGCCTAGAGCCCTGTGTGGGAAGAAGTCAGAAAAACCATCCTGAGGACCTGGACAGCAGGAACAGGCCTTAGAAACAAGAGAACAGCAAGATCCTGACCTGGAAGCTGGTTTCCCTGAAGTCCGACGTCGAGTAGCCTAAGACCTGGAGCCCGAGGTGGAGAAGCGGCGCTGACTGGAAAAGCAGACGCCGTACCCGGAGCCGCCAGAGGTCGAGAGAGGGCGCCGTCAGAGGTCGTGAGGAATACCAGAGGTCGAGGAGGAAGTCACCCGAGGTCGAGTGAGCGGCGTCATCGGAGGAGTGAAGTCCGCCCTCCGGAGTCGTCAGAGACCGAGGTGAAGTGTAACGGAGGTCGGGAGTGAGGATCGCACTCCGGAGTCGCCGGAACCTGTGAGAATCGTGCCGGAGGTCGGGAGTGGAGGTCGCACTCCGGAGTCGCCGGAAACCTAAGGAGAGGAGCACCGGAGGTCGGGAGTGAGGATCGCACTCCGGAGCCGCCGGAAGTCGACATCGAGGCAAGGCCGGCCGACGTCATCGAATCCGAGGTCGCCATCGGACCGGAGCCGCCCGAAGACGACATCGAGTAAAGACTGCCCGACGCCATCGAATCGGAGGTCGAGATCGAACCGAGGCCGCTGACATCGAGACCAGAGCCGCCTGCCGGCGTCGTCAAAGAACTGACATTGTGCCGAGGCCGCCGACATCGAGCTGGAACCGCCTCACGGCGTCGACACGACTCCAGCGGCGTCGGAGCATCAGAAAAAGGGCAGTAAGTGGAGTAGAGGGCGCCTAAGGCCCTGTGGAGACCTGAGAGACTGCTCTAAGGTGCCAGGGGTGAACTGGGACTAATCTAGAGAGGTTGTGTGGAGAGAGAGAGCCAGGTCTCTGGTATTTCCCCCCTTTATCTACCTCAGTTTAGGCCTCAGCCTTGACCAAGCCAGGGAGTAGACACCCCCAAGCCTTCCACACCCCCACAAGCTGTGCCTGGGCCAAATCAGCCCTTAGGAATCAAAAGTGATCTGATTCCATGAGTGTCACTGTCAGCTTTTAAGTATTTATTAGGGGCACTGTATTTATTGTATTTAACCTATTTATTGTTCCACTGTATTTATTGGTCCACAGTATTTATTGATGCACAATATTTATTGGTTACAGTATTTATTGCCTCAGAATATTTAATTGCCTGTCTGTATTGCACTTGTATTTATGCCTTCAGTATTTATGATCACCCCTATTTATTGAATCATTAAGCCAGTATTTAATTGACCTGCACTTTCAAAAAGCTTGTATATTGTGATTGTTATTTATTTTCTCCAATCAGCAACTAAGAGAAAAAGCAGATAAAGAAAGTTATTTTCATAATTTTTACGGTGTAGAGTCGTTTTTGGAACGGATGCACGCATGGTTATTGTTTGGGTATGTTGTATGCTTAGCACGGAGCCTGATTCCTGACCACTCGAGCCAAGCTACCACAGTGTGTCCGGAAGACCACCACCACCACCCCTTCTAGTGTGGGAGTGGTTTTCCAACAATGTCCCAAACTGAAAGATTGGCTTTACAACGTCTCAGGGATGATACCACCATTGTTATACGGGAGGCTGACAAGGGTGGGAATGTGGTTATTATGAATCGCTCAGATTATCTGAACGAAATCAATCGGCAACTTGGCGATACCCTTTGCTACAGATCGATTGCGCACAATCCCATTCCCACCCTTGTCACAATGATCAATGGCAGGCTTACCGAATGGAGAGACATATGCCTTATCTCGGAAGATGAATATCGATACCTGAAAGTTAATTGTCCTTCCTACCCCTGCATATACGTCTTACCTAAAATACACAAAGGGGGGCCCTTCCCCCCGGGTAGACCAATCATTTCGGGGGTGAGATCATCCACAGAGAACCTTTCCAAATTTGTAGATGCTAAATTAAGGACATTTGTGCTTGATCTCCCTTCATACGTGAAGGACAGTAAGGATATTCTTGTCAAGTTTAGGAATTTCCAATGGTCTGAGGAGCTCCTATTCGTGACTTTCGATGTCATAAGCCTATACACATGTATCGACAAGCACTTCGGCATTATGGCTATGCGCTCCTTCTTAGACAGAGATGGCGCCGAACATTATGAATATAATGAAATGATTGTGGAAATAGTGGAGATAATTCTGATGAACAATTTCTTCCTACATGATGATAACTGGTACCAACAGATCAAGGGCATAGCGATGGGTTCCGGGTTTGCTCCCTCGTACGCCTGCCTCTTTATGGGGTGGTACGAGAAGGAGCATGCCTTGGCCCGAGGTGCCTCCCCCTGGACTGAATTCATTGTGTTTTGGGGGAGGTACATTGACGACATCATTTGCCTTTGGTCAGGGACTGTAGAGATGTTACAACAGTATTTTGAGTACCTAAATGACAATGCTTTTAACATCAGACTGACGATGTCCTATCATAAGGACAATATAAACTTCCTGGATATAATTTTTTCATTGAGAATGGGGAAATACAGAGTAAACTGTATAGAAAAGAGACAGCATGTAACGCTGTTTTACATGCTTCCAGTGCCCATGCTAGCTCAGTCATCAACAGCATTCCCTTTGGCGAAATGATTTGCATCAGAAGGAATTGCAGCACGGAGGAGATCTTTCGAACTAATATCATGACAACTAGGAAAAGATTCGAAAATAGAGGATACAATTATAAAATACTGGACAAGGCAGAGGAGAGAATTATTCGTACTAATAGGAACTCCTCATTAATCGATAAAACAACTGAACAAGGGAAAAATAAAAATGAAAAGAAAATTAGGTTCATTACACAATACACAACCCATAGTAATGGTATTTTCAATGCTCTACGTAAAAACTGGCATCTCCTCGCCTCGATCCCAGGACTCAAGGATTGTATTACCAACAGGCCTGCCATCACTTACAGGAGGGGTTCACCTCTAAGAAAACAACTTTGCCCTAGCTACGTTGTGACTCCCCAAGGTAATGACAACTGGCTACCCAAGAAACCTAAGGGCTTCTTTACATGTGGTTCTTGCAATATTTGTAACAATGGGAAAAATAGAACTAAGTCCTTTTCCTACAATAGCCCTCGTACTTACCATATGAACTATTTCATCAATTGCAACACGACCCATGTGGTATACATCTTAGGATGTGAATGCAATACCATATATGTAGGAAGCACTACGAGATGTCTTAAATTACGCATACAAGAACACAAAAGAGCCATTTACAATAGGGATACCAGATACCCTATTACTGAACATTATAACAACAAACATATCGGCAGTAATAGTTTCTGGTGCCATGGTATTGACCACGTCCCCATAGGCAAAAGAGGCTCAAATCGGGAACTGGCGCTTAGGAAGTTAGAATCCAAGTGGATTTGTCGCCTACGTGCTACCACAGTAGGGCATAACTCTGATTCTGAGATGCACTACTTCCTTTAAAAATATATTCTGCATATTGGCCAACCCTAGATTATAATAATATATTATATATCATCTATCAATACAAATTTTTTCTTTGTGACCTTTCTGTGTACATTGCTCTTGTCACTTAGATTGTTGGGGTTGTCCACCCTTATACCATCTTATACGTATTGAGCTTTACCATCTTTTCAATCGGATCATACTTGGGGTCCCAACTACCTTAAGTTATAATTGCCAGCATTGTTTTATATCTTTTTATATCTGGGGTCTATCGGCCAACGTTACATTAGCGTGGTCTAACCATATCTTCTTGTATACGGATCCTCCTTTGATCCATTAACATTGGTTAAATTGGGACGTTCTGGTACGAACGTGACGTCTCTATATCGCTTTACCATGATTTAATTAGACTATTATGGTTTTATACACCTTTCCATCATGGCGTTTATACTTCCCTGCCCCCCTATCCTCCTTGTCCTTTTTCTATGTCAGTGAGGATCATGTGACCTCATACTACGATATGCCCGGTATACTTGGCGTTCACTTTGGTCAATTATTTTTAATTTTATATTTGACCAAATTGCTGCCAAGTACTTATGATTTTTCGATCTGCCATATAATAGGCAAAGTAGGCTTGTCCTGCAATTGTTGTGTCGTTTTTATATTTTTATTATTTCTTGTTACCAATACAACACGAGGACATGATGGCCCTGCATACCTATCCATCATGGCGACGTTACTTTCCCTATCCGTTTTCGCTCTTTTCGACTAGGGTTCCGAGGATCATGTGACCCCTTGCAATTATATGCGCGGTGCCCTTAACTTTAAAATGTTTGGTGTACGACCTCGACGGATTGGTCGCTCATCATTTCCTTCACCTTGGACCATTTGGGACCATGGGACTTCCCGGGTACGTGCTTTTTCTGCGCTTTATTTACAGTTTTGTGCTGCGGGGGTGATAAAATAACAGTAAAATACTCTACTATGCGTGATTAACGGGGACTGTTCATGTATCGACTGTTCTTTTTTCTAGAAATTATTTTGCATGGTTCGTATATCGATATATCTTTTAAATATATTACCTTATTATGCGATATGTTGTGGGCGCTTGTGCTTACTTGGTCAACCCTTGTGACCCTAGATAGCTATAGGTTTATTTTGTGTATATGGACGTCTATCTACTTAGTGATTGAGCTATCCTATGGGGTCTCCCCCCCCCTTTTTTAGTCACTTACACGCCTCCTGTTTATTAGACTGCAACCCTCATTATTAGGTTAACTTAGCTCGAATGGGCGCTGGTTTTAGAATGTATTTTATTAATACTGCTTTGCACTTGTCATTCCTTGCGGTTTTGAGACTTCACGTTACATTAGCATACAGCTGGTCATTTTATATTTATTTATTTTTAGATCACTGGAACCCGCTTATATTTGTTTCTAACTGTGGAGCGCAAGTTAAATATATGCTTGAAGCTCTGGCTATTCTAGACTACCTCATTCTAAGACACACATCACCTTTTGTTTGGGGGTAAGTCGCCTTTCTCATCTATTTCCATCGACTCTATTTAATGATAGATTCTTTTGACCTATATACTTTATTTTGTTCCCTATCTAATTTGGTCTGCATTTAATAAATGTTTGCCTCTTTTAGTGAGACTACAAATTCCCCCTTTATTTTCTATATGGTGGATTAAGTACTGCAATTCATGTATCGCGCGAATGGGGGTCTTTCCACTTTGTTCTGTCATTTCATTTTTTGCTTGTCTTTAGGACATTAATTATCGTTGAGTACCCATTTGTTTATTTTGATAATGGTACTAAATAGCATATATTTCATTATTAGATTAAGGTGCCAATTCCGATCCGGTAAAAACCGGGTACGAACCGTCGGACGGAGCCTTTTCTCCGTCCGACTCGTACCCGGTGCGAAATCCATCCGAAAATGCAAGTACGATTCATACGGAAACACCATTTCCGTACGATTCGAACAAAACACCGACCGAACAGAAACTAAACACAATTCCGATCCTGAAAGGAGCCGACGTGACGTCGGTACGCATCCAGCCTACGTTTCACGAACCAGGAAGTACGATTCGAACCGACGTCATCCCGCACGGAAAATATTTACCGGCTGCCAAAAACTGCCGGGAAATCAGGACGACACACGCAAGGAGCAGCTGGACGCGACGAACAGACATGGACCCGAACCTACGTGCCATCCCTGCCCTCCTAGCAGTCCACCTGGCGTACAGGAACCGACGCAGACGCCGCAGAAGGTCAGCACAACAACCAGGGGCAAAGGGGGGGGCAGGGGCAGGACACACAACACCAACACATGGTACCAAATCACACATGGCCTGGACATACCTGACCATCAGGGCCTGGTCACTTCCAGGGGGTGGGGGCGAGGCCAGCAACGCAAGCGTCCGCCACAACGGAAGTGGATGGTCACGCGAACCGGTACGTACCCTACCCAGGCCGCAAGAGCGTGGGTACGGAACGTACCACGCGTCCCCCTACGTCACTCCAACAATAGCGGTACGGCCCGTACCCACGTCAGAAAGGCCTTGGTACAGCTCGTACCAGCATTGCTGGGGTCATGTAGGGGTACGCGTGGTACGACCCGTAGCCACGCCCCCAAGGCCTGTGTACGGTGCGGACCCCACGGCCCCGCAACAATGGTGGGACGCACCGTACCCACCCACCAAAGGCATGGGTACGGCCCGTACCCAGGCACGCAGAGCGTGGGCAGGGGTATGTACGGACCGTACCCCCACCCGTGGAAGTACGGCCCGTACCCCCACCCGTGCATGTACGCCCCGAACCCCCACTCGTGTATGTACGCCCCGAACCCCCACCCGTGTATGTACGCCCCGAACCGCCACCCGTGTATGTACGCACCCAAGCGCCACCCGTGTATGTACGCCCCGAACCCCCACCCCACCCTGGTATGTACGCCCCGAACCCCCAGCCGTGTATGTACGCACCAAACCCCCACCCGTGTATGTACGCACCAAACCACCACACCAGCCGTGTATGTACGCACCAAACCCCCACCCCAGCCGTGTATGTACGCACCAAACCCCCACCCGTGTATGTACGCACCAAACCACCACACCAGCCGTGTATGTACGCACCAAACCCCCACCCCAGCCGTGTATGTACGCACCGAACCACCACCCGTGTATGTACGCACCGAACCCCCACCCCAGCAGAGTATGTACGCCCCGAACCCCCACCCGTGTATGTACGGACCGAACCCCCACCCCAGCCGTGTATGTACGCACCAAACCACCACCCGTGTATGTACGCCCCCGAACCCCCCCCAGCCGTGTATGTACGCACCGAACCACCAGCCGTGTATGTACGCACCAAACCCCCACCCCAGCCGTGTATGTACGCACCAAACCACCACCCGTGTATGTACGCACCTAACACCCACCCCAGCAGAGTATGTACGCCCCGAACCCCCACCCGTGTATGTACGGACCGAACCCCCACCCCAGCAGAGTATGTACGCCCCGAACCCCCACCCGTGTATGTACGGACCGAACCCCCACCCGTGTATGTACGCACCCAACCCCCACCCCAGCCGTGTATGTACGCACCGAACCACCAGCCGTGTATGTACGCACCAAACCCCCACCCGTGTATGTACGCACCTAACACCCACCCCAGCCGTGTATGTACGCACCGAACCACCACCCGTGTATGTACGCACCGAACCCCCACCCCAGCAGAGTATGTACGCCCCGAACCCCCACCCGTGTATGTACGGACCGAACCCCCACCCCAGCCGTGTATGTACGCACCAAACCACCACCCGTGTATGTACGCCCCCGAACCTCCCCCAGCCGTGTATGTACGCACCGAACCCCCACCCGTGTATGTACGGACCGAACCCCCACCCGTGTATGTACGCACCCAACCCCCACCCGTGCATGTACGCACCGAACCTGCTAAAAGAATGGGGTGTGCAAAACACCCCCAGCAGTGCCCAGACACAGGAGGGGTGGGTGCAGGGTCCTCCCAGCAGTGCCCAGACACAGGAGGGGTGTGTGCCTATCACTCCCAGCAGTGCCCAGACACAGGAGGGGTGTGTACCTATCACTCCCAGCAGTGCCCAGACATCGGACAATATACCCCATCAACAAGTTCAGTGACCTACAAGGGTGATACCCCAGATGCAGGCGGAGCCATCGCTGAGCCAGCATGGCTATATTGAAAGGCAACCCTCACACATCCAGGAAATGTAGACACAGCACAGCACAGCATTTGGGAGACACCCTGCAGGAAAAATGGCCTGGGCCACAGAGGATGGAACACACCTTGGGACAATGTCACCATACAGTGAGAGCAAACATGACCAAATACCATTTGCAGAGACCTTTGTGATGGCACGCAGATGGCAGGGTACACCCCATGAGCAGCACACTCCAACATTTCACAGACCCCTAACACATTATCACCACCCCAACGCAGGGAGCACCAGCACCAACAGCAAGTCCAGGAAAGCATCAGTGTGCAAAACAAAAAGAAAAGGCTTTATTCAGCAGGAAAATATATCAGAGAAAATGTCCACTATGTACAAGGGCCATGGGCCAGCCCAGCAGCAATGTCCGGGGGGGGGGTACACATCGGGACGTGTGTCCCCTAGCTTGCCTGCACAGTTCACAAGTCCATTTCATCCACAGAAGAGGGGGCATCAGGGGGGAGGGTGGAAACAGGCACCGCAGGGACAGGAGGGGAAAGGGTAGGTGTTGTGGGTGCAGGGAGGGATGAATCTGCCACAGGGGGGGTGCCAGCGCCAAAGGTGGAGGACAGAATGGCGCTGCACACGTCGGCAAGTTCCCCCAGCGACTCCCCCGTACCCAAACCAACCACAGGCCCCAAGGAGGGGGGGGGGGCAAAGGGATGGGTCGCAGCGCCACTGGGGGAGGGTGTGGACAGGGTGGGGGACTCAACTCCCCTGGCCGGGTCCCGCCTCCACCGCTTGCGGGGTAGTGTCATCCTGGGGCTGGGGGGCACACTCGCAGTGGATGATGCTGTCACTGACTGTTGGCCAGGAGAGCTAAGGGGAGTGGATTTGGAGGGAGTGGGTTGTGTGGAATGCGGACTCCCACTGTGGCTGCGTGTTCTACGTTTCCCCCCCGACCCAGTGGGTGTGCCTTCCTCACCCTGTGTGTGCGTGACAGGAGGTGTGCGCTTCGACTTCCCTGGTGGTGTGGTGCCTGTGTCTGTTGGGGTGCGTGCACGCTGACGTCTGGATGTGCGTGGGACAGGCACGGGAGTGGGAATTGTGGATGGGGCAGGGGTAGGGGGTGTTACGCAGCGCTGCAGGAGATCCAGTGCTGCAGTCAGTGTGGAGTCTATGGACCTCAGCAACTGCCGTTGGTCAGACTGCGCAGCCGACATGCCCTCCATGTATGCCTCCATCTGGGTCAGCACCTGGGTGTGGGCATGGAGGACATTTAGCATCGCAGTCTGACCAACCTGCAACTGCCTCAGGATGTCCACAGACTCCGCACTCACCGCAGCAGTGGTGACAGGGGCAGGGGGTGCGGTGCCTGGCAGGAAGGAGACATGTGGGGACCGAGCACGGAGGGAAGGGCCACGAGCATGTGGGAGGCCGGTGATGGAACCTGAGGTGGCGGGGGGATGTGGAGGGCTGCCATCAGCTGGGGGGGCAGACTCCGCCACCTCTGGGAGCTCAGCCTCGGACCCGTCTGCGTCATAGTCTGTGTTGGCAGTCAACAGGTCCTCCGCCTCACTCCCTTCGGCCTCCGTGCCACTCCATGTGCCAGACAGGACAGCACTGCTGGTACTGGTGCTCAATCTCTCCTCCCGGTCCGTGCTAGTGTCTCCTTCCGTGTCCCCCGGCGATGCTGTGGGCAAGGTGAAGAGACAGGAGAAAATCAGACACCTGTACACTTATGTCACATGAGTCAAATATACATAGGTCACATTGCATAGCCTGAAAAGCAACAGGAGTAACACCTACAAAACAATGTACACATGTAGGCCATGGAACACACAGTTTTTCTACCCACCATGCCACTGAGACACAATGGAGATCATGACACAACAGCAAATCACTGCACCTGAAATTTTAGAGAGGAGTCAGCCTCTGGGGACAAATGTGCACAGCACCTGCACCACACTGCGTCGTCAAAAAGGGATGAGCATGAATCATATCCATTTACTCTTGCCGCATGCTGCAAAGGCAATACATGAAACCAGGCCACACATGACAGGGTCACTGCACCTTGAGCGTATGTCCAGTCAAACATCACACACAGGCTAAACCCAGCAAGGAGGATGAAGCTTCTGACATGTAGGCCTTGTACGCACAAACCACCCACACCTGAGACAATCTCATTGAGACGGAGGAAGTATGTACACCTCTTACTCTGGGATGGAAACACATGGCCTCCACTAATTCATGACTGTACACACACAGCCCCTGGTGGCCATGTCCACACATCATTGACAGGCAAACATCATCAGATTGTCTCAACAACACACACAGGTAATGCCCACTGTGAGTATGCACAAGCAAAATGGGTCCCCCTGTACAGTGGACACATGTAGCAACCTGTAGGTCCTAACAGTTGAGCCCAGGGTACAATGCCACCCTACGCAACCCATGGCAAAGACACAGTGAATGGCCATATTGTTGGATGACGCACATGATACCTAGGAAGAGGTGCCCCAGGGCACAGTAGTGCCCACACTCCTCCATGGTCCAGGATGGACATGACTGCAAATTAAGCAACCGTCCCTGCACTTAGCAGGCCTCCCACTCAGGCACATCATGTCAGAGGGCACACAATTGGACATGCATGCTGGAAGGCTGTACATTTTGGAGACACACCCCTATGTCGTGATTCACAATCAGTGCCAAGTGACATGGACACCACAATGACTGAAATTGGCCATGGCACACGCAAGGTCCCCATACCTGTGGCACATCACCCCCACACATGATGCTGATAGCATAGGGCACCTGCATGAACTGCCTGCCTAAATAACCGTGTGCAAGAGTGGCGACAGACCAGGGAACACATTGCAAGGAGGGGAAGGGAGGGAGTGAGAACAGCACTGTGCTACTTTGTGGAGAAGTTGACGCACTGCACAATCAAACCCTGGCAGTGTATCCATGCAACTGCACACTTACATTGGCTGGGGACACATAACTGACACACATGTACCTACCCCCTTCCTGCTGCTGCCTCTCCTGTAGGCGCCTGTCCATATCGGGGAAGACCACCGCCAGCACACGCTTCTGGATGTGGGTCAGACGACGGCGGCCACGGTTCTTACGGCTCTCAGGTGAGTCCCCCAGCAGGAGCCGTGCAATCCTCCTCGTCCAGCACCGGATGTCCTGCCAGCGTTTCCTCACCTGAGACAGGCTCCGCCTCCGACCCTCTGTACCCCTCACGGCACTGACGGCTTCCCTCCAGATCTCCCCCTTGGCAATGGCGCCTACCTGTGAGGATGCAAAAGAGAGAATACATTAATCCACATGAGCAAAGACACAGAGACACACATATAGAACAATCCTCATTATGAACAGGCCATGGTATGCATGCAACTAATTGCACCTTTGTCATAGGGACATTATCCACTGTGGAAGGCCAAATGCACTACGTGCCAGTGGAAGCACACGGGTGGCATGAGGGGTACCACACACTCACTGACCAGGGATCACACTGTGCCTCACAGGCTACACCAGGATTATGTACAGCACCTCACAGCAGTCACCTGCCCCAGCACACTGATGCTACCTCAGCAGAGTACACAGACACACACAGGTACAGGACAATCACATGGCATTGCCAACTGCGGGTACACACCTCACTCTGCCCATGTGCCAGTAGACGGGGGTGTCACAGGTGTGGGGCTGGCTCAGCACGGCATGCACACAGCACTGCTCCCTGCTCACATCCGATGGCCAGGCCATATCCATCCCTCATGCTGCTTGTGTGCAACACTCCCCATATGCACTCACCCACATGACAGGGGACTAACACACACACCAATGTGCAGGGGACGAACACGGCCTTTGGACACTCACAGCACAGGTACACTGAACAAACACACATCCATGGGTACTGACACCTGTCACACTGGGGGGAACACAGGATCACATCAGGACTGTGGAAACAACATCCCCAGGAGGAGTATGCAGGCAGAATGTGGCATGCACCTTGCATTCATTGTCACAGTAGGCACTATGCAAGTGAGGAGTGCACACAGGAAACACAGCATGCTCTGCATGGGTGACATGAGGCCTTCCACACCCTGGGACCCACTCCAAACAACAGTGCATGTCTGTCACACATGGACACAATGCCAGAAGTCACTGTCACACAAAAGGGGCACAGTCTAAGCTAGTGGAGTCTGCACTCACCTGAACCCCTGGTCGACCATACAGGCTCTGGAACTGTGGGAGGATCACATCTATCAGGGCAAGGTTCTCCTCCTGGGTGAATGGCTGTGACCTCTCCACAGTCCTGGACATGGTGCCAGAGGAATCACTATCAGCAGCAGTGGTCATGGATGAATGGATGTGCAGGCAAGTGCTCTCTCATGGGACCTGGCTGCCTTATATATGCCTGGCTGGCCTGTTCATGTATAGGAGTACAGATTGATTGGTCAGTCACATTAGCATCCTACGTTTCATCCAATCCCTTCAAACCTACCCCAGTGTGTGGCTTTGCATGGTTTCAGTTTTGATAATGATGTCAAGTCAACATCCACATTGCAACAATGTAGATTCTTTCAAACTGACTTCTGCTGTGCACCTGGTGCTCAAATTCAAAAATGTAACTCAGTCTCCATGGCAACCATCAGGCATTTAGGCCCTTATACTTGTCCCTCATGTGTACCCTATGTGTTTTCATACATTTACACACAGGTACGGTGCGTTCCACGCCCTAGGGCACCCCACAAGCAGTGATACCGACCGTACATGCGCTTGTACGGTCCGGATCACAATATGGGCGCTGGCGTATGCGTACGCCACAGTAGTACGGACTGTACACGCGCTTGTACGGTCCGGATCACAATATGGGCGCTGGCGTATGCGTACGCCACAGTAGTACGGACTGTACACGCGCTTGTGCGGTCCGGATCACAATATGGGCGCTGGCGTATGCGTACGCCACAGTAGTACGGACTGTACACGCGCTTGTACGGTCCGGATCACAATATGGGCGCTGGCGTATGCGTACGCCACAGTAGTACGGACTGTACACGCGCTTGTACGGTCCGGATCACAATATGGGCGCTGGCGTATGCGTACGCCACAGTAGTACGGACCGTACAAGCGCGTGTACAGTCCGTACTACTGTGGCGTACGCATACGCCAGCGCCCTTATTGTGATCCGGACCGCACAAGCGCGTGTACAGTCCGTACTACTGTGGCGTACGCATACGCCAGCGCCCATATTGTGATCCGGACCGCACAAGCGCGTGTACAGTCCGTACTACTGTGGCGTACGCATACGCCAGCGCCCATATTGTGATCCGGACCGCACAAGCGCGTGTACAGTCCGTACTACTGTGGCGTACGCATACGCCAGCGCCCATATTGTGATCCGGACCGTACAAGCGCGTGTACAGTCCGTACTACTGTGGCGTACGCATACGCCAGCGCCCATATTGTGATCCGGACCGCACAAGCGCGTGTACAGTCCGTACTACTGTGGCGTACGCATACGCCAGCGCCCATATTGTGATCCGGACCGCACAAGCGCGTGTACAGTCCGTACTACTGTGGCGTACGCATACGCCAGCGCCCATATTGTGATCCGGACCGCACAAGCGCGTGTACAGTCCGTACTACTGTGGCGTACGCATACGCCAGCGCCCATATTGTGATCCGGACCGCACAAGCGCGTGTACAGTCCGTACTACTGTGGCGTACGCATACGCCAGCGGCAATATTGGTCCAGGGACCCTATACACGCGCTCCGAGCGTATGTACGGTGCGTATAACAACTGTCAGTGGTGACAGGCGGCACACAGACAGGAATGGAGCGGACAGGTATTGCCAAGGGTGGACACAAATGCATTGTCTGTGCAATACCACCTGTGTGTGACACAGGTGTGTCAGGATGTGATGTGGCACTTTACCCCTGAGGTGTGTGCAAAGCACATGTACGATGAGCTGTGTACACATGTCGTGTGTGATGGTGCGCATTGTACCACACATCCCCTGCACTCCTTTGACATGTGTGCATGTCGTACACACTAGTGGAGCCATGAGTCACTTGCATGTCCCAGTCACGGACACCCGCACCTGTCCCCTGATGCCAGGTACACGGAATATTACATATGACACGTGTATGGCTGCGTTGCATGCTGCAACCATGTCATGTGTGTGGCATGTCTTTCCATGATTTTGCTGTAGGTGTGTGGTTCAATGCGTCAGCAGTTGCTGCTGCCAACATGTGTCTGTGTGTCGATGGGCATGGCACACTGTTCCGCACACCAGCCCACATATGTGATTTGCCATGAGGTGTGTATGTATCCAACTACACGGAGTATCAACACAAGTACATATCCACATGCTCCCTATGTATGTTCTGTCTCGACATGTACTCCTCAAAGGCAATGTGTGTGGCCTGTCCTATTCCTATGACATGTGACCAGTGCATATCGCATCCAACTACCTGTCTGTACCATACGCATACTACTTCTGCACATGTGTGGATGTCTGTGAATCCTGTGATGCGTGTGCATGTTCACTTACACTGGCCCACAGCTAGTCTCATGCCATGTCATCGTGATCTTGCCCCCCTCCGTTAGTGGCTGTCCCTTGGTAGGAGTGTAACCTGACTGGCGTACGTGTCCAGGAACTGTGGCACAGACCTGACTCACAACGTGGCATATGTGTATTGGCTGTGTAACATGTGCTCAGTGCATTGACGATGTTGTTGTACAGTGCTCACTCTTAGGTGTTCCTTCCATTTCACTGCAGGGCTCCGCCTCTCCCTCGACGTATGCCAGACATTGCTGCCCTGCATGAACGGGACTGTATACGCCGCTACAGATTCAGCCAACGGTTGATTGATGAGTTGACTGGCCGGCTGGAAGCACAACTCCTCCCGCGCCACAGGTATCCAAGTGCACTGACACCCAAGTTGAAGGTGATGGCAGCCCTACATTTCCTTGCCACGGGTACGTTCCAACATACCATTGCTGATGTCGGGGGCATGTCCCAGACGATGTTCAGCCGTGTTCTGCATGATTTCTTAGAGGCCATGTTGGTTCACCTGGATGAGTACATTAAATTCCCAAATCGTGAGCAGTTGACAGATGTCAAGCGTGAGTTCTATGCCCTGGGAGGGATGCCCCATGTCATTGGGTCCATAGATGGGACACATGTTGCGTTGGTACCACCACAGGCACAGGAGGTGGTGTATAGGAATCGCAAACATTATCACTCCATTAATGCCCTTGTGGTGTGTCTGTCCAACATGGTGATTTCACATGTCTGTGTTCGCTTTCCAGGATCAGCACACGATGCCTTCATCATGAGGCGTAGCAGGGTGCCAGAAATGATGCTGCAGCTGCGGAACGAGCGAGCATGTATTGTTGGTGGGTAGACTCTGGCAGTTCAGTGTTTGGCGTCATCTTCCAATCTCACTGCCTGTGCTGACACACTTCTGTCCATGATGTTTCCTTGTAGGGGACGCTGGCTATCCCAACATGCCATGGCTGATGACGCCTGTCCGCAACCCCAGCACGGCTGCCGAGCACCGCTACAACAACGCACATGGGCGGACTAGGAGAGTCATTGAGAGGACGTTTGGACTTCTGAAGAGCCGATTCCGGTGCCTCCACAAGACCGGCGGAGCACTCCCATATGCCCCGGTGAAGGTGTGCAAGATCATCATCGTCTGCTGCATGCTGCACAACATGGCAGTGGAGGAAGCTGTTCCACTCATACTGGATCAAGATGACCAGGACCATCCACCCGTGGAGGATGAAGGGCTTGGTGACGGGGCAAGTGATGTGGAGGAGGAGGAGGCTGTGGAGGACATGCGGAGTCGGCTCATACGCAACTTCTTTGCTTAGTGGTGAGTTCCAGTGTCTGAGTGTGCACGCATTGGGCCGTGTGTGGCATGTGTTGCAATGTGTGTGTCCATCTGCATGTCTGCCAAGTGAGTCAGTGGTGTGTATTGAAGTGTCACTCAAGTGATGGCGCAATGGAAGGATGTTGTCTGAGGGTCATCATTGTCACCTGTCATGTTAACAACATGATACGTGTTAAGTACATGCTTGCGGATGTGCTCCTTTGTGCTGAATCCTTGTGTGTCTCTCTTCCACAGGTCCATGTGCATGCTGTCTGCTGGTGGCATTGTTGTGCTCCTGCTACTCCTCATGAACACAGCGACATGTGCTGATTCAGCGTCACATGCACGGGCAAGTGTTGAAATCTCCTCAGGGTAAGGGATGCCTCACGTCGTTTTGGGTGTGTGAATTGTTTGTAGTCTGTGTGCACTTCTCCGGTTCATGTGTGTTCCATTTGCATACATGGTGATCCTACATGGGGAACATGACATGGGGCAGGCTTCACCTGGAGCCATGCTCAGACTTGGTGACTGTCATGTGGCAGGGGATTGGGGATTGTGATGAGGCCATCATTGTGTGTAACACTGGCCTCGGAAACATACAGGTTGCACCGGGTTGACATGGTGTGTGATTGCCCCATCAGGGCCTCAATGGTGTATAGCGGCCTCTCCGTGGCAGCAGGGGGTGTTTAGCTGTTATCCGTCACTTGTGTGCCAGGTCAATGGGATGCCAGCATCTGTGTTGCAATGGGGGGTGCGAGTGTTGCTCCCACATGTACATCCACATGACCTGTGTATGTGTTGACAGAGTATCATTGTCATTCCAACACACATGACTAATAAATTTGTCCCTCTGTCTCCAAGGTGCCTCTTCCCTGTCAATGGTGCCCTGTTGCCACTGTGCGTGCCGCAGGTCTGGCATAGTTTTCATAGGTGGTGCATATGTGTCTATGTGTAGAGTGACAAGATGCTAGGGGTTTGTCAGGGAGTGGGAACTGTATTATGCACAAGATGCACAGTTCCATCCACCTCAAGGCAAGAGAGACCATCCCCCAGGGCAACTACAACATCCGTGTCGAATCCTACCCTGCAGTCTACGGACATGTGCCTCACGACTCCCATGGTACTTGTCCATATCCGGAGTGCATCTGCACAGCTCTGCTACTGCGTCGGGCAACCAGGCCACATCAACGTCCTAACGGGATGGGGGGAATGTTTCACAGCCAGCTGCAGGATGACCTTCTAGATCCACGCCCACACTCATGATGCAGCCCACAACCCCAACACAACCATGTGGCACAGTGATCCTAAACTGCATTCTGGCATCTCCATGCATCCAACCTTGGCCTAGCCACCATTCTCAACATCCGCCTGACGCAAGCATGCTGCACATTGTAGGGACACATGTCTAGACATACCTGGGAGCGGCAAGCCAGGTCACTCAACATGATCCCTGACCTCTGCGCATGACTGTTGCTCCCCTGAATGTGTCTGTAGCCACAGTTGTGCGGGAACCACTCAGCTGGTTGGGCCCAGCACAGGTGAGTTTGGTACTCCATGTCTGTATCAGATGAGACATTGGGACCCAAGTGTGTCCTGGGCAAGACTGCGACCCCACGGTTTGGATGGTTGGAGTTAATTCTGAGATCAGGCATGCTTTGACTGTACGACACACACATGTATTGTAATAATGTAGAATCACGGCATCATCTTGTAAGTGTGATTAATTTATTTGTGGTGGGGTACGGGTTTGTGGGGATGACAAGAGGTGCACAGCGGGAGTGTAGAATCCAAAGTTCACTGGGGGAGTTGGTATCCTTGTCGTAGCAAAATGTCAGAGTCCATGCCACAGTCTTCGTCAACATAGGTCAGACAGTGACCAGCAAGTCCATGTGGCAGAGAATGTCATGTGCTGCTATTGGGCCAGAGGGCCAGGTGCCAGGCCAGGTGACCTGGGAGATGGTGATGTTCTGCTGACTCTCACAGTCTTTTTCGTGGACGACCCACCTTCCTGCGGGGACCCTCGGAAGCAGTCCGTGACGATGTCTGTGACGCTCCGTCGGATGAATCCTCCTCCTCCTGATCCCTCCCTGTGTCTGGTAATGGCCTTCGCCTGGTGCCACAGGGAGGGTTGCCCATGTTGTCGGCAATCCGACGGAGTACACCGGTCATTTGGGTTTGCACCGCCACGAGCTCAGCCTGTCTATCCTCCATCCTTCCTTGGTGTTGCAGTTGACAGGCATGTTGCTGGGACTGCAGGGTCTTCATCTCCTGGAGGGTCCCCTTGATGTCATTGAGGGTGGACGCAATCTGGTCCATGCCCCTGGTGTCACGCCGGTATGTATCCAGGATGTTGCTGACCTGGGACACTACCGGGTCCTGAGCTGCCTGGTCAGGTTCGCGCCTCCGCCGTCCTCCACTCCCGCCACCCCTGCCCACGTGCACCTGGCCTGCCGTTGTGGGTGCATCGGGTCTCCGGGACCCCTGAGGGATGGCATCTGCGTTGCCGCCTGCCTCCTCCTGGGTGCCCGGAGGACCGTGTCCCTCCTGGGCAGACTGGCTGGGTGGTCGTGTGCGGGCAGGGCTCCTGGACGTCTCCTGGGATGTGGCAGGAATGGGGGTGGTGGTTGGCACAGTTGTACCTGACGCAGGTGCTGCAGGTGGTTGGACACCAGAGGGGCCAGGTTGGTCTGGGTCATCCACGGAGTGGTGAGAGTCATCGCTGGCGGTGGGGTCATCATCCCGCGGAGCCTGGTCCTGTGTGACTTCCCCCCCAGTGTTGGGGGGTGTTCGTCGACGTTGACCTGTGTGTGAGAGAGACAATGTTAACAGTGTCACATGTGGCATCCATGTTGCATGCATTTCTGATTTGGCACTCTTCCTCTGGGTAGTTGGATCTGTCCTGCATTCCTCCCACAGTGCACTTGTGCATGGCTATGTCCCTTGGCCACAGCTGTCAGGGCTTTACGCATGTGTGAGACACAATCTTAGTTGATGCATCTATTTGGGTACACAGTCAGCAGTGTGGTGTGCGGGCGTAGCGAGCCATGCAGAGGCGCCTTACGTGTTGCACTGTACGTGGCCAAATGGTGTTTTGGCAAGGCAATTTGATGTTGCAGGTAGGGGACTGAAGCATTTGTGACAGGGTTCTTACCGACACGGTGGGTGGGTATACTGGGTGTGTGGTTAGGTCTGTGCCTGCAGCACGGATGGACTCGTGCACAGATTGACACATGGACCGGTCTTCATCTACGGAAGGGGGGGTTGAGGCACTGCCAGACCTTGTCTGCATGCACACAGTCCACCGGCTGACGAGTGGACATGGCCACACCACCCAAGGGTGATTTAGTCTCCCTGTGTCTCCCTTCCTCCCTCCCTCTGTCACCCTCCTCCCTCCCTCTGTCGGTCTCCCTCTGTCACCCTACTCCCTCCCTCTGTCTGTCTCCCTGTGTCCCCCCTCTGTCTCCTTCCCTCTCATTCCCCCTCTCCCTCCCTCTCTTTGTCACTCTCTGTCACCTCAGGCCAGCTTCCTGGGCACACACAGTTAGCCGGTCTTTGAATGGCCATTGGCTTGTTCATGTGAGTTAGTCCCTGTTCTCCGGGCACCCATTGGGCAGTGTGTCTGAGTGTAGGCTGCTGCTGTGGCGGTGTGTGCTGAGACTCTATCAGAGCGATGCATCTTCATTGTCTGCTGTTATGTGCAAATTGTGCCTTCAGACCCATGGCATCCTGCATGGCAGCCATCATTTGCAGGCAAGACAGTACTGTGTGGGTACACACAGTTTGTATGGCTGTGCCCTGGGCCATATGGGCTGAGGGCATTGTTGTGTGCTTGTGAGTTGCTCAATGTTAGTTTTGCTGCCCCCACTCCCAGCATCGACCACATCCTGTGTTGTGTTGGTGTTTTGTGTGGCCTGTGACTTGGCATGGCCCTGATTGATGCATGGGGCATGGAGGCGCCAGTGGCATGTGTGTGTTTGTGGAGTGTTGTTGTGTCCGGTGGTGGCTTGGGGGGGGTGGCATGCATGATTGATTGTGTATGGCATCCCCCCCATGTGAGGTGAGTTGTTTGTGTACTCACCAGGGTCTGGGAGTCCTGGCAGTCCGTGTAGTCCCTCCACCGCCAGCGTGGACATCACCTTCTCCTCCCAGGGATGGTATTGTACCGGTCTGGGGGGCGGCCCTCCTCCAGTGATGTTCCCCTGGTTGTGATTGTCAGTCATCTTCCTCTTGACCGTCCTCCGCAGATCGTACCACCTGGATTGGCACTCGTGCCTGGTCCTTCTGGTTGTCCCAACAGCATTCACAGAATCGACGATCCTCTGCCACATGGCGGTTTTTTCGGATATGCTGGTCTGTCTGACCAATGTCCCAAAGAGCTGTGGCTCGACTCTGAGGATTTCGTCGACAAGGATCTCCAGCTCCTCCTTTGTGAACTTTGGATTCTTGGTGGTGGACATGGCGTGGGGTGTGGTTGTGGGGGTGTGGGTGTGGATGGCTGTGGGTGTGTGGGTGTGGTAGTGGAGGTGTGTGTGTGAATGTGATGAGGGGGTGTTTGTGTAGGTGGTTGTGTGAAGGTATGCAAGTGTGAGGTTCAAGTATGGTGGTGTGGGTCGTCTGTGGGCTCTGGCAGCAGTGGGTCTGTTGCAAAGGCTCATGGTTTGTGTGTGTGGTCCATTTTTATTGGTCCATTTGTGGGTGTGGCTGTGTTTGAAATTTGTGTGGGTGTGTTATGAGGAGTGATTGAGTTTTGGGCCTCTGTTTGGCAGTTTGGCAGTTGCAGGTGAGTGTATGTGATGTTTGTGGGGTTGTTGGGCCTGTTTGGTGGTGTGGGGAAACTCTACTTGACTCTCCTTGTGTAAATATGGTTTGTCCGGGTTCAGTACGTGTTTTTTTGGCGTCAGTACGGTCCGTACATGCACTGGTGGGGGTGCGGTCCGTACATTCCCTGGTGGGGTGGTGGTTCGGTGCGTACATACACGGCTGGGGTGGGTGTTTGGTGCGTACATACACGGGTGGTGGTTCGGTGCGTACATACACGGCTGGGGGGGTTCGGGGGCGTACATACACGGGTGGTGGTTCGGTGCGTACATACACGGCTGGGGGGGGTTCGGGGGCGTACATACACGGGTGGGTGTTTGGTGCGTACATACACGGCTGGTGGTTCGGTGCGTACATACACGGCTGGGGGGGGGTTCGGGGGCGTACATACACGGCTGGTGGTTCGGTGCGTACATACACGGCTGGGGTGGGGGTTTGGTGCGTACATACACGGCTGGTGGTGCGGTGCGTACATACACGGCTGGGGGGGGGGTTTGGTGCGTACATACACGGCTGGTGGTTCGGTGCGTACATACACGGCTGGGGGGGTTCGGGGGCGTACATACACGGCTGGTGGTTCGGTGCGTACATACACGGCTGGGGGGGGGGTTCGGGGGCGTACATACACGGGTGGGTGTTTGGTGCGTACATACACGGCTGGTGGTTCGGTGCGTACATACACGGCTGGGGTGGGGGTTTGGTGCGTACATACACGGCTGTTGGTTCGGTGCGTACATACACGGCTGGGGGGGGTTCGGGGGCGTACATACACGGCTGGTGGTTAGGTGCGTACATACACGGCTGGGGGGGGGGTTCGGGGGCGTACATACACGGCTGGTGGTTAGGTGCGTACATACACGGCTGGGGTGGGGGTTTGGTGCGTACATACACGGCTGGGGTGGGGGTTTGGTGCGTACATACACGGCTGGGGTGGGTGTTTGGTGCGTACATACACGGGTGGTGGTTCGGTGCGTACATACACGGCTGGGGGGGGGTTCGGGGGCGTACATACACGGGTGGGTGTTTGGTGCGTACATACACGGCTGGTGGTTCGGTGCGTACATACACGGCTGGGGGGGGTTCGGGGGCGTACATACACGGGTGGGTGTTTGGTGCGTACATACACGGCTGGTGGTTCGGTGCGTACATACACGGCTGGGGGGGGTTCGGGGGCGTACATACACGGGTGGTGGTTCGGTGCGTACATACACGGCTGGGGGGGTTCGGGGGCGTACATACACGGCTGGTGGTTCGGTGCGTACATACACGGCTGGGGGGGGTTCGGGGGCGTACATACATGGGTGGGTGTTTGGTGCGTACATACACGGCTGGTGGTTCGGTGCGTACATACACGGCTGGGGGGGGTTCGGGGGCGTACATACACGGGTGGGTGTTTGGTGCGTACATACACGGCTGGTGGTTCGGTGCGTACATACACGGCTGGGGGGGGTTCGGGGGCGTACATACACGGCTGGTGGTTCGGTGCGTACATACACGGCTGGGGGGGGTTTGGTGCGTACATACACGGCTGGTGGTTCGGTGCGTACATACACGGCTGGGGGGGGTTCGGGGGCGTACATACACGGCTGGTGGTTCGGTGCGTACATACACGGCTGGGGGGGGTTCGGGGGCGTACATACACGGGTGGGTGTTTGGTGCGTACATACACGGGTGGGGGTTCGGGGCGTACATACTCTGCTGGGGTGGGGGTTCGGTCCGTACATACACGGGTGGGGGTTCGGGGCGTACATACGCGGGCGGGGGGTGGTGGGGTGTTCGGCGCGTATGCGGGCACATGTCTCCATGGTTGCTATGGGAGTTCGGTTCGGACGGTGTTTTTTGCGTACGGTTGTGAAATGGGGAGGACGGGAGGGATCGTACTTGCGCAGTCGGACTTTATTTTTCCGCACGGTGGGTTTCTCGCCCGGGGACGTGTCGGTGACTTTTCCCGACCCGAGGACGTGTGGGGAAATCTTCCCAATGCGATTCGTATGGACTTTTTTCCGTTCGAATCGTACTTGGCAGTTTGTACGCTACTTTGACGATTCGGACGGAAAAAAATCCGGATACGAGTCGGACGGGGAATTTTTTTACCGGATCGGAATTGGCACCTAGGTATTTGGAAAATTTCTATGCATGTGGGATCCTGTCAAATTGCATTGTCCTATCCTTTGGCCATAAAGATTTGAATTTGGTGAGTGTTGGAATCTTTTGCATTGAACCAGCTTGCCTCTCGTACATATTTACATATAAAAATATATTGTTTTTCCCACTCCCCCCTTGTTGTCCCTTTGGTTAAAACTTATGAATGTGTCGATGGATACCACTGTCGTTTTGGCCATTACTATAAGGTACAATCGATCTATCTTGCCCCATGTATGATCATTTGAAGCCTTCATGTTTATCATGTGATTTGGGATTATACGTATATTTGAATACACATATAATGGCTTTTAATTACATTGCAACTTATTAGTGTGCCCGCACTGAACAACCAAGACGCATGTTTTTGTCATTTATGTTTGATTTGTATATTGTCCTGGATTCTCTATATACATGTTTATTATCTATGACTGGTTTTTATGTTTGTTCCAATCATTGTAGTTGTGATATTTTTTCAACATGTGCAACTTGTCAGTATGTTTCAAGTTATATATGTTCATCGTCTATATATTATAAATGTTTTTCTATGTTGTTATGTCAATTGTTTGCAGCCTTGAAGAAGTTCCTGGGTGGAACGAAACGCGTTGGCTGAGTCTTTTTAAGAAAATAAAGGGAATACCTAAAGATATCAATTTGACTTGGACTTCTTTTGACTGGTGCACCTTCCTCCTTTATTCTTCTCATCTTCATCTGACTCTCAGTGGAGTTGCTCTACGACGCACTCCGGAAGCATTGTGCACAGGATTTGAATACTAAATCAGAAACTTTGGGATTATAAATGCTAAACCAGTAGTCAGTCGTAGTTTTTTCTCTGTATAGCTAACTATAACTTGCACCCCTGCAATGCGCTGTTTATGACCTCACATCTCAAATGATATCACTGATGACATCATCCTCAGAATCTCTGACGCACCTACTCACACACCCATATAACCTTTCATACATCCACTCTAACTTCCACACTACCATTCTCAAACACATTCACATACCCATACCAGTACTTACACAGCCACTCACTGATTAATAGATCATCTCACACATCCACTCACTCAACAATATAACCACTCAGAATCCCACTCACTCACTAATACAGTCACTGACATAGTCACTCGTACACCCATACAGGCACTCACACACTAAGCCAGTTACCCATAGAGCTACTCACACACCTACTCACTCACCCATGCAGTCAATCACACACAGACACTTACTCACCCATGGTGAGCAGTCTATATATCGACTTTTTAATATCGAGGGACATAAATATCGAGTCAAAAATATCGAATGTACAAAATATCGAAATAGATAATATCGTTGTGAAAAATATCGTTTTTTTTTTTACTTATATGTCGATGTAAGTAATATCGTTAGTAATATTATCGACATGTGAAAATATCGTTATTGTGTGTTTAGTAAATATTTTGAAGTTGTTTTTATAAATAGTTAAAATGTATATAATATGAGAAATTTTTATATTGTTTTAGGGGCGGGATGTTGGGTTATAGGGGATAAGGGTGGGGAGTGTTTTAAAAAAGTTAATTTTTTTTAATATATTGTAAAATTTAATTTGTAAATTTTATTTAAAATTTGAAATGTATATTTAATTTTAGGAGCGGGATGTTGGTTTATAGGGGATAAGGGTGGAAAGTGTTTTAAAAATGTTTATATATTGTTTAATTTAAAAAAAAAAAAATTTAGAAATTGTAAATTAAATTTAGAATTTTACAAATAATTTTAGGAGCGGGATGGTGGTTTATAGGGGATAAGGGTGGGAAGTGTTTTAAAAATGTTTATATATTTGTTAATTTAAAAAAAACAAAAAATTATATAGAAATTGTAAATTAAATTTAGAATTTTACAAATAATTTTAGGAGCGGGATGTTGGTTTATAGGGGATAAGGGTGGGAAGTGTTTTAAAAATGTTTATATATTTGTTAATTTAAAAAAAAAAATATTTAGAAATTGTAAATGAAATTTAGAATTTTACAAATATTTTTAGGAGCGGGATGTTGGTTTATAGGGGATAAGGGTGGGAAGTGTTTTAAAAATGTTTATATATTGTTTATTTTTTTTTAAATTTATTTAGAAATTGTAAATTATATTTAGAATTTTACAAATAATTTTAGGAGCGGGATGTTGGTTTATAGGGGATAAGGGTGGGAAGTGTTTTAAAAATGTTTATATATTTGTTAATTGTTAATGAAAATTATTTAGAAATTGTAAATTAAATTTCGATTTTTACAAATATTTTTAGGAGCGGGATGTTGGTTTATAGGGGATAAGGGTGGGAAGTGTTTTAAAAATGTTTATATATTTGTTAATTTTTTATTAAAATTATTTAGAAATTGTAAATTAAATTTCGAATTTTACAAATATTTTTAGGAGCGGGATGTTGGTGTATAGGGGATAAGGGTGGGAAGTGTTTTAAAAAAATTTATATATTGTTTAATTTTTTTTTAAATTTATTTAGAAATTGTAAATTAAATTTAGAATTTTAAAAATAATTTTAGGAGCGGGATGTTGGTTTATAGGGGATAAGGGTGGGAAGTGTTTTAAAAATATTGTAGATATTTGTTAATTTTTAAAGAAAATTATTTAGAAATTGAAAATTAAATTTAGAATTTTACAAATAATTTTAGGAGCGGGATGTTGGGTTATAGGGGATAAGGGTGGGCGGTTATTTAAAAACTGTTGATATATTTTTAAATTTAAAAAAATAATTATTTAGAAAAATTAAATATAATTTAGAATTTTACAAATCCCATAATTAAATATAGATTTGAGTCAGAATAGTAAATTTATTAAGTTCAGTGTCCAGCACTTATCTTAATTAAATATAGACTGGAGTGGGAATAGTAAATTAATTAAGTTCATTGTCCAGCACCTACTGTAATTTAATATAGTTTGGAGTGAGAATAGTAAATTAATTAAGTTCAGTGTCCAGCACTTATCTTAATTAAATATAGACTGGAGTGGGAATAGTAAATTAATTCAGTTCAGTGTCCAGCACATAATATAATTCAATATAGGTTGGAGTGAGAATAGGAAATTAATTAAGTTCAGTGTCCAGCACTTATCTTAATTTAATATAGACTGGAGTGGGAATAGTAAATTAATTTAGTTCAGTGTCCAGCACCTACCCTAATTTAATATAGGTTGGAGTGAGAATAGTAAATTAATTAAGTTCAGTGTCCAGCAGTTATCTTAATTAAATATAGACTGGAGTGGGAATAGTAAATTAATTAAGTTCAGTGTCCAGCACCTACTCTAATTTAATATAGGTTGGAGTGAGAATAGTAAATTAATTATGTTCAGTGTCCAGCACTTATCTTAATTAAATATAGACTAGAGTGGGAATAGTAAATTAATTAAGTTCAGTGTCCAGCATCTACCCTAATTAAATATAGATTGGAGTGAGAATAGTAAATTTATTAAGTTCAGTGTCCAGCACTTATCTTAATTAAATATAGATTGGAGTGGGAATAGTTAATTAATTAAGTTCTGTGTCCAGCAACTACCCTAATTAAATATAAATTGGAGTGAGAATAGTAAATTAATTAAGTTCAGTGTCCAGCACTTATCTTAATTAAATATAGATTGGAGTGGGAATAGTAAATTAATTAAGTTCACTGTCCAGCACATACTCTAATTAAATATAGGTTGGAGTGAGAATAGTAAATTAATTAAGTTCAGTGTCCAGCACTTATCTTAATTAAATATAGACTGGAGTGGGAATAGTTAATTAATTAAGTTCAGTGTCCAGCACCTACTCTGATGTAATATAGGTTGGAGTGAGAATAGTAAATTAATTAATTTCAGTGTCCAGCACTTATATTAATTAAATATAGACTGGAGTGGGAATAGTAAATTAATTTAGTTCAGTGTCCAGCACATACTCTAATTAAATATAGGTTGGAGTGAGAATAGTAAATTTATTAAGTTCAGTGTCCAGCACTTATCTTAATTTAATATAGACTGGAGTGGGAAAAGTAAATTAGTTAAGTTCAGTGTCCAGCACCTACCCTAATTTAATATAGGTTGGAGTGAGAATAGTAAATTAATTAAGTTCAGTGTCCAGCAGTTATCTTAATTAAATATAGACTGGAGTGGGAATAGTAAATTAATTTAGTTCAGTGTCCAGCACCTACTCTAATTTAATATAGGTTGGAGTGAGAATAGTAAATTAATTATGTTCAGTGTCCAGCACTTATCTTAATTAAATATAGACTAGAGTGGGAATAGTAAATTAATTAAGTTCAGTGTCCAGCATCTACCCTAATTAAATATAGATTGGAGTGAGAATAGTAAATTAATTAAGTTCAGTGGCCAGCACTTCTCTTAATTAAATATAGATTGGAGTGGGAATAGTAAATTAATTAAGTTATGTGTCCAGCAACTACCCTAATTAAATATAAATTGGAGTGAGAATAGTAAATTAATTAAGTTCAGTGTCCAGCACTTATCTTAATTAAATATAGATTGGAGTGGGAATAGTAAATTAATTAAGTTCAGGGTCCAGCACATACTCTAATTAAATATAGGTTGGAGTGAGAATAGTAAATTAATTAAGTTCAGTGTCCAGCACTTATCTTAATTAAATATAGACTGGAGTGGGAATAGTTAATTAATTAAGTTCAGTGTCCAGCACCTACTCTAATGTAATATAGGTTGGAGTGAGAATAGTAAATTTATTAAGTTCAGTGTCCAGCACTTATCTTAATTAAATATAGACTGGAGTGGGAATAGTAAATTAATTTAGTTCAGTGTCCAGCACCTACTCTAATTTAATATAGGTTGGAGTGAGAATAGTAAATTAATTAAGTTCAGTGTCCAGCACTTATCTTAATTTAATATAGACTGGAGTGGGAATAGTAAATTAATTAAGTTCTGTGTCCAGCAACTACCCTAATTAAATATAAATTGGAGTGAGAATAGTAAATTAATTAAGTTCAGTGTCCAGCACTTATCTTAATTAAATATAGATTGGAGTGGGAATAGTAAATTAATTAAGTTCAGTGTCCAGCACATACTCTAATTAAATATAGGTTGGAGTGAGAATAGTAAATTAATTAAGTTCAGTGTCCAGCACTTATCTTAATTAAATATAGACTGGAGTGGGAATAGTAAATTAATTCAGTTCAGTGTCCAGCACATACTCTAATTAAATATAGGTTGGAGTGAGAATAGTAAATTTATTAAGTTCAGTGTCCAGCACTTATCTTAATTAAATATAGACTGGAGTGGGAATAGTTAATTAATTAAGTTCAGTGTCCAGCACCTACTCTAATGTAATATAGGTTGGAGTGAGAATAGTAAATTTATTAAGTTCAGTGTCCAGCACTTATCTTAATTTAATATAGACTGGAGTGGGAATAGTAAATTAATTCAGTTCAGTGTCCAGCACATACTCTAATTAAATATAGGTTGGAGTGAGAATAGTAAATTAATTAAGTTTAGTGTCCAGCACTTATCTTAATTTAATATAGACTGGAGTGGGAATAGTAAATTAATTAAGTTCAGTGTCCAGCAGGTACTCTAATTTAATATAGGTTGGAGTGAGAATAGTAAATTAATTAAGTTCAGTGTCCAGCACTTATCTTAATTAAATATAGACTGGAGTGGGAATAGTAAATTAATTTAGTTCAGTGTCCAGCACCTACTCTAATTTAATATAGGTTGGAGTGAGAATGGTAAATTAATTAAGTTCAGTCTGTAGTGGGAGTAGTATGTTAATTAAGTTTGGTAAATAGCAAATATTAGAATTAAATATAGAGTTGAATAGGAACAGTTAAATTAATTTGTTTTAATTTACCAAAAATCTGTAGATTTTAGTTTTGGTTGGATAAAAGATAGAAGTTATATCAGAATGCAAATTCCAAATTTTTTATAAAATAGTAGAAAGGAAAATAAGATTTGTTTTATAGTTGTTGGAATGTATATTCATTAGAGAGAAAATATTGTTTATTATTACGCATATTCTAATAATTAAATCATTGAAATAAACATGTAATAAAAGAATTAATATTTAACATTTGTATTATTGTCATAATTTTTTTATAATGGATATATATTTGTTTAATGTATATTTTGGACATGAATATATGAACACACAAAATAATTAAAAATAAAAAAATCTGATTTTTATAGCTGTTTAATATTTTTAAATTTATATTGAGTACTCTCAATATTTTTAGACTTTATTTGAATTTATAAGAAATTGTATGTTTTGAAATATATGAAAAATATATTTTAATTATTAATATTTATATTAGATAATTAATATTGAAATTGTTTACATTTTAGAATATGTATTTTTCTTTTTCTTTTTGGTATGTTGTAGATACAATATATTAATTATATCATGTTCATCAATTTATTTTGGTAATATATACAGTTTTATTATTATATTAATAAATATATTTTATTTATTATATTTATTTTTATACGTTAAATAATTTTCACATAGATAAAAAAAATAGGTATTCTTTTTGAGTATTTTATTCTAATGTTTTACTAATTTTTAAAGTAATGTGTAATGTTAAATAAATAGTTAGGGCATTTATTGGTATTTTTTTAGTTGTTATGTTTGTTTGGGTCTTTTATTTTGTAACCGCTCGCTGTTGTTTTGGGTTATTTTGGTCGAATCCAGGTCGCAGTCGGGAGCTGTTTCGCGTTTGAGAAGGTAAGAGTTATTTTCTTTATTATTAAATAGTTTTAAGTGTTTTGTGGAAGTAGTAATGTTGTAATAAGTGTGTATGGATTGCTGTTTTAGAAGTTAGGGTGTTAGTAATAATTTGTATACGGTTTTATAATTTACGTTGTGTTCCGTGTTTGTGGCCTTGTTAGTGTTTTGTTATTTCGGTGTGTTAAAGTTTTATAGTGTTTGAATAATGTTTGTAGTGATGTTTTTAGGTGCCTTATGTGTGTTTGTGGGTGGGTGGGAATGTTTGTTTCTCTTTTGTAGGTTTTACGGAGAAGATATTTTCGTCGGTTTCAAACACCTTATTTTTTTTAAAGGAAGTGTGTATTAGTTGTGTTTACTAATCTTTACTTTACACTTCCTTTATTGTTCGGGTTTCCAGGAGCGGTTATTTACCTTTTTAATAGTTTTCGGGATTTTTATGGTTAATAAATAGTCGTTTTTTGCGTACACGTTGTTTTCGATAAACAGTTGTATTTTTACATTTTATTTGGATTTTTTTGGGATACCTATGGATTTTGAACTACCTGGATTTATTTGGAAGGAATGTTATTATCCCATTGGAGCAACTACACAGGTAAGTTCATTTAAATATTTTAATTGTTGGTGGCCAAACCTTATATATTTAATATTGTTGTTGTGTACTTGGTTTGTTTAATTATGTTGTCTAAATATATGTCGATATAATTGATTTATATATTTTAGACCACATAATTAAATATGTGATATAATAAAGTGGTTTATTTATGTTGTGATAGTTGTTTTAGTAGAATTGTGGGTTAATATTTAGGAAAGGGTTTAGAAGAGAGTTTGAGCTATTATATTTAAGTACTCAAGTCCTCTTGTGGATGGGTATAGCTGTACCTGTTGTTGTAGGTAATTATACATTTGAGTAGTTTGTCTAGATTGTTTTGGTTTTAATTGTAGGACAGATTGTTGCATTCTTAATTCTTGGAAACTTTGTTCCTTTTGTATGGCAATTAGTAGTTTTTGTAGTGTTGGAGTTGTTCTCCCAGTAGAAGTTAGGAATGCATTATGCCAGCCCTCAACGGCGTTGTTAGTTTTGGCTTGTTGGTTGAGTGTACTTACATATACATTCCACCAAGGTATTTGGAACTTGGGCTGACGTCTATGGCCTGATCTGTGTAGTCTCCCCACCCAGGTATCTTCAAAATAATCTAATAGGGGAGATAACTTTACTTCATTTTGTTTGTAGAATGGACTTTCTAATAAAAGATTGTAATGTTCTGCAACATCTGTGGTTGGTACATAAGCTAGGGCTGTTAGAAGTTTTATTTGATGTGCAAAACTTATGTTAGTGGCATATTCTACACTTAGTGAAGATTTTTGTAAATGTCTCCATATACATTGGTTTAGATGGAAGTAACATCCTTGGATAGCTGTATGGGGGTACAGTTTTAGAATGCAATTTATCATGGCTTGCTCAAAGTCTATGATAATTCTTTGAGGGTAAAAATCATTTGATTCTTGTTTTAGTTTTCCTAGCATTTCATTATATGTTGTGTTTTGTTTGTTAGGTAATAGTGCATAAATTAAAGGTATGGAAGTGTTGTGATATTGACCGTGTATTGTGTAAAGCTGGTAGAATGGTTTTGGGCATATTGTAAAGGTGCCATCCATCATCCATGCTTGGCATTGTTGCAGTTTAGTTCTTTTGTTTGCAGTAGCAAACATTATGATTCTTTTTTCTGTGCTTTTGTTATCAAAAAAAATAAAAGGTTCATTATTGTGGGTGATAGTTAATTCTGGTGGAATGATGATATCTTGAAAAGTTTTAGGGGATGGTATAGTTGTCGTGGTTGCTTTTTTGGTCCTAGCAATAGTTCTTTTTATAGAAGCAATTGATGGTAATTGGCCTCTTGCTTCTTTGGGCACTCTAGGTAATAGTTCTTTTAGGATTACACTTGTAGCAGTTTGTGAACCAGTGCTTAATTCTTTGATATTTTCGGGGGTTGATCTGACTTCTATTTCAGAGAGATTGGGTGGATGGTTATGCTCTCTTGTATATAGTACAGTTGTTTTTCTTGTTGTTGCTCGTCCGTAGCATTTGTTCGAATAATATTTAGAACACTTCCAGTTCACTTTTCGGTCCGTCTGCTTTTCTTGGGTGTATGTGTAACCCATGTAACACAATAGGAATTTTCCTTTCTGCGAAGTTATAAATTGGGCTTCTTCTGTCCTCGTGATGTGTTAGAAATCTGGAAAAAATGTATATGAAAATATATGCAATAGTACTTTATATATTTCTATAAAAATAGGAAACAAACTACTTTTTTATATATACTTACCAAGTGTTTTTGGTTGTATTTGAATGAAGATGTTGTTTGTAGACAAAATGCTGTTTAGTTGATGTAGTCTCTGAAAGTTAAAGAACATATATTGTTTTGGTTGGTTTAGTTTTTTAAGTGGGGTGGTATTGTTGTTTGGTATAGACTAAGGTGCCTATCACGATCCGGCAAAAAATTCCCCCGTGCGACTCGTATCGGGTCTTTTTACCGTACGAATCGTACAAGTGCCGTACGAACTGGCAATCACGATTCGCATGGTAAAAAGTCCATACGAACCGCACTGGGAATCATTCCCCACACGTCCCCGGGTCGGAAAATGTGTCCGACACGTCCTCGGACGATTTACCTTACAAACGTGAAAAACCAAGTCCGACCTAGGAATCACGATCCATCCCGTGCGTCCGAGGTTACAACCGTATGGAAAAAACACCGTCCGCACCGAACTCCTACAGCAACCATGGAGACATGTGCCCGCATACGCGCCCAACACTCCCCCCAGCCCCCGTACGTCCGACACGTACCCCCCGTATATGTATACCCCCACCCGTCTAGGTACACCCCAGTACGTTCCAGTCGAACCCCCACCCCAGGACGTGTCATAGCCCCGTCTACCCACACCCCAGTACGTTCCAGTCGTACCCCCACCCCAGTACGTGTCGTACCACCGTCAATGTACACCCCCCCACTCCAGTACGTGTCGTACCACCGTCCATGTACACCCCCCCCTGTACGTGTCGTACCCCCCGTGTACCTACACCCCAGTACGTGCGAGCCACACCCCCACCCCAGGACGTGTCATAGCCCCATCCACCCACACCCCAGTACGTTCCAGTCGTACCCCCACCCCAGTACGTGTCGTACCCCCCGTGTACCTACACCCCAGTACGTGCGAGCCACACCACCACCCCAGGACGTGTCATAGCCCCGTCTACCCACACTCCAGTATGTTCCAGTCGTACCCCCACCCCAGTACGTGTCGTACCCCCCGTGTACCTACACCCCAGTACATGCGAGCCACACCACCACCCCAGGACGTGTCATAGCCCCGTCTACCCACACCCCAGTACGTTCCAGTCGTACCCCCACCCCTGTACGTGTCGTACCCCCCGTGTACCTACACCCCAGTACGTGTCGTACCCCCCGTGTACCTACACCCCAGTACGTGCGAGCCACACCCCCACCCCAGGACGTGTCATAGCCCCGTCTACCCACACGCCAGTACGTTCCAGTCGTACCCCCACCCCAGTACGTGTCGTACCACCGTCAATGTACACCCCCCCACCCCAGTACGTGTCGTACCACCGTCCATGTACACCCCCCCCAGTACGTGTCGTACCCCCCGTGTACCTACACCCCAGTACGTGCGAGCCACACCACCACCCCAGGACGTGTCATAGCCCCGTCTACCCACACCCCAGTACGTTCCAGTCGTACCCCCACCCCAGTACGTGTCGTACCACCGTCAATGTACACCCCCCCACCCCAGTACGTGTCGTACCATCGTCCATGGACACCCCCCCACCCCTGTACGTGTCGTACCCCCCCGTGTACCTACACCCCAGTACGTGTCGTACCCCCCGTGTACCTACACCCCAGTACGTGCGAGCCACACCCCCACCCCAGGACGTGTCATAGCCCCGTCTACCCACACCCCAGTACGTTCCAGTCGTACCCCCACCCCAGTACGTGTCGTACCACCGTCAATGTACACCCCCCCACCCCAGTACGTGTCGTACCACCGTCCATGTACACCCCCCCCCTGTACGTGTCGTACCCCCCGTGTACTTACACCCCAGTACGTGCGAGCCACACCCCCACCCCAGGACGTGTCATAGCCCCGTCCACCCACACCCCAGTACGTTCCAGTCGTACCCCCACCCCAGTACGTGTCGTACCCCCTGTGTACCTACACCCCAGTACGTGCGAGCCACACCACCACCCCAGGACGTGTCATAGCCCCGTCTACCCACACCCCAGTACGTTCCAGTCGTACCCCCACCCCAGTACGTGTCGTAC
This sequence comes from Triturus cristatus, assembly GCF_964204655.1. Lineage (NCBI taxonomy): Eukaryota > Metazoa > Chordata > Amphibia > Caudata > Salamandridae > Triturus > Triturus cristatus. The sequence continues at coordinate 1,171,000,088 of NC_140584.1, read as the reverse complement.
CCCCCGTGTACCTACACCCCAGTACGTGCGAGCCACACCACCACCCCAGGACGTGTCATAGCCCCGTCTACCCACACCCCAGTACGTTCCAGTCGTACCCCCACCCCAGTACGTGTCGTACCCCACGTGTACCTACACCCCAGTACGTGCGAGCCACACCCCCACCCCAGGACGTGTCATAGCCCCGTCTACCCACACCCCAGTACGTTCCAGTTGTACCCCCACCCCAGTACGTGTCGTACCACCGTCAATGTACACCCCCCCACCCCAGTACGTGTCGTACCATCGTCCATGGACACCCCCCCACCCCAGTACGTGTCGTACCATCGTCCATGGACACCTCCCCACCCCTGTACGTGTCGGACCCCCGTGTACCTACACCCCAGTACGTGCGAGCCACACCCCCACCCCAGGACGTGTCATAGCCCCGTCTACCCACACCCCAGTACGTTCCAGTCGTACCCACACCCCAGTACGTTCCAGTCGTACCCCCACCCCAGTACGTTCCTGGCGCACCCCCAACACAACCTCCTAAGTACGGAGCGCACCCCATGCCCCAACATCACAACCGCATGTACGAGTCGTACAAAGCCACACACAAGGACCAAATCGTACAACCAAATGGCCCATGTACACACCGTACACACGCTCAAAACGCACGTACACAACAAGGACAAAACAAAACAACTCAACAATACACCATTCGAAAGGCACACAGCCACTAAACATGGCCAACAACCACTAAAATAACACAATCACTGACCAGCAACTGTCAAAAACAAACAGAGGCCCAATACACCACCACTCCTTATAACACACCCACCCAAAATTCAAACACTGCCACACCCACCCATGGACCAATGAAAAGGGCCCACACACACAAACCATGAGCCTTTGCAACAGACCCACTGCTGCCAGACACCACAGAACCAGACTACAAGCGACACCACATCTTACACTTGCACACCTTCACACGACCACCCTCACAAACACCCTCTCATCACATTCACACACACACACAACCATCCACACCCCCCCCAACATCCACACACCCCCCACACCCACACCATCCCCACCCACACCCCTCACCATGCCCACTACCAAGAATCCAAAGTTCAGTCACCGAGAGTTGGAGGTCCTTGTTGATTAAATCCTCAGAGTCGAGCCACAGATCTTTGGAACATTGGTCAGAAGCACCAGCCAGGCAGCCAAAACAGCCATGTGGCAGACCATCGTCGATGCTGTGAATGCTGTTGCGGACACCAGGAGGACCAAGCAGGATTGCCAGAACAGGTGGTACGATCTGCGGAGGAGGGTCAGAGCCAAGAGACAGGAGGAACACGACCAGGCCAACGCCACCGGAGGAGGGCCCTCCCGCAGAGCCGTACAGTACCATCCCTGGGAGGAGAGGGTGATGGCCATACTGCCGGTGGAGGCAGTTGAAGGAGTAGAAGGACTCCGAGACCCGGGTGAGTACACAAACAACGCACCTCACATGGGGGGAACTGCAACCACAACCAAAATTAATAACAGGCACGCAACCACCACAAGCCATCGCATTACTCAACCACACTTCATGAGCAGGCACATGCCACTGCTGCCACCATGCCCCATGCACCCAGCTGGACAATGTCAAGTCACAGGCCACAGAAGACAACAACACATGACACGGTAACCCGGATGTCGGGAGGCTGGGCACCAAGAATCACATAGTGCGACTCCAAAGCAGACAACAATGCCCTCTGCCCATATGGCCTAGGTCACAGGCAGACAAACACTGTGTCCCAACATAGGAATGACTTGCCAGCAAATGGCGGACGCCTTGCATCAACACATGGGGGTGAAGGCACTGTTTAGCACATGCCAGCAGCTAATGAACAGCCAACAGTGTGAAAGAGTGGCAGCACACACCACCACAGCAGCAGCGCACAGACACACAGCAGACAAAATGGGTGCCTGGAGATCAGAAACAAACTCAAATCAACAGGCCAAGGGCCACTCAAAGATCTGCTAACAGTGTGTGCCCAGGAAGCTGGGCCAAGGTGACAGAGGGTGACACACGGAGGGAGGGAGAGGGGGACACAGAGGGAGGGAGAGGGGGACTGAGAGGGAGGGAGACGGACAGAGGGAGGAGGCTGACACACAGAGGGAGGGAGAGGGGGACAGAGAGGGAGGGAGAGGGGGACAGAGAGGGAGGGAGACACAGGAAGATGGACAGAGGGAGGAGGCTGACACACAGAGGGAGGGAGAGGGGGACAGAGAGGGAGGGAGAGGGGGACAGAGAGGGAGGGAGACACAGGAAGATGGACAGAGGGAGGAGGCTGACACACAGAGGGAGGGAGAGGGGGACAGAGAGGGAGGGAGAGGGGGACAGAGAGGGAGGGAGACACAGGAAGATGGACACAGGGAGGAGGCTGACACACAGAGGGAGGGAGAGGGGGACAGAGAGGGAGGGAGAGGGGGACAGAGAGGGAGGGAGACACAGGAAGATGGACAGAGGGAGGAGGCTGACACACAGAGGGAGGGAGAGGGGGACAGAGAGGGAGGGAGAGGGGGACAGAGAGGGAGGGAGACACAGGAAGATGGACACAGGGAGGAGGCTGACACACAGAGGGAGGGAGAGGGGGACAGAGAGGGAGGGAGAGGGGGACACAGAGGGAGGGAGAGGGGGACTGAGAGGGAGGGAGACGGACAGAGGGAGGAGGCTGACACACAGAGGGAGGGAGAGGGGGACAGAGAGGGAGGGAGAGGGGGACAGAGAGGGAGGGAGACACAGGAAGATGGACACAGGGAGGAGGCTGACACACAGAGGGAGGGAGAGGGGGACAGAGAGGGAGGGAGAGGGGGACACAGAGGGAGGGAGAGGGGGACTGAGAGGGAGGGAGACGGACAGAGGGAGGAGGCTGACACACAGAGGGAGGGAGAGGGGGACAGAGAGGGAGGGAGAGGGGGACAGAGAGGGAGGGAGACACAGGAAGATGGACAGAGGGAGGAGGCTGACACACAGAGGGAGGGAGAGGGGGACAGAGAGGGAGGGAGAGGGGGACAGAGAAGGAGGGAGACACAGGGAGAGCAAATCAGTCCTGTGGTGTGTGGGAATGTCTGCTCGTCAGCAGGTGGACTGCGTGCATGTAGACAAGGGTGGCCAGTGCCAGAACCCCTCCTCTTCATCATGGCAAAACGCAGGGCCATGTCACAACCTGTACACGAGCACAAGGACAGCCACCTGCATCATATAAGTGTGTGGATCCACTCCATGTGCACATGTACAGTGCTACAAGGAAGGCGCAAATGCATAGCTCGGCACACATGCACACTCCACTGCTGACTGCAGTCACACTTGACGCAGCAAGTAAGACTGTGCCACACATAGTTAAAGGGGCCAAATTGGTGCCCAAGGGACACACACATGCACAAGTGCACTGTGAGTGGAATGCAAGACAGATCCTAATTCCAAGAGGAAATGTGCCAACTTTGTAACGGATGAAACATGGATGTTGCATGGATCCAAATTAACATTTTCTCTCTCACACACAGGTCAACGTCATGCTGCACCCCCCAACACTGGGGGGGAACACTCACAGGACCCGGATCTGCAGGAGACCGATCCCACCGGCAGCGACCACTCTCACCACTCTGCGGACGACCCCGACCGACCTGGCCCCTCTGGTGTCCAACCACCTGCAGCACCTGCGTCAGGTACAACCGTGCCAACCACCACCCCCACTCCTGCCACATCTCAGGAGACACCCAGGATCCCTGCCCCAACACCACAATGCAGCCAGGCTCGCCAGGAGGGACACGGTGTCCCGGGCACCCAGGAGGAGGCAGGCGACAACGCCAATGCCACCCCTCAGGGGTCCCGGAGACCCGATGTGCCCACAAGTGCAGGCCAGACGCAAGTGGGCAGGGGTGGTGGGAGTGGAGGACGGCGGAGGCGCGAGCCTGACCAGTTGGCTGGGGATCCGGTATTTTCCCATGTCCGTAACATCCTGGACTCATACCGGCAGGACACCACGGGCATGGCCCAGGTTGTGTCCGTCCTCGAGGGGATCAAGGTCCAGCAGGCCCAGCAACATGCGGAGCTAATAGCCTGTCTACAGCTACACCAACGGAGGATGGAGGACAGACAGGCTGAGCAAGTGACGGCGTCCCAGGGGATTCACGCTGAACTCCGTCGGATGGCCGACACCATGGCCGACCCTCCCTGTGCCAGAAGGCGGAGAACATCACCACCCACAGGGAGGGATCATGAGGAGGAGGAGGAAACATCCGACGGAGCATCCCAGACGTCGTCACGGCCTGCTGCTGAGGTTCCCCGCAGGAAGCCGGGTCGTCCACGGAAAGGACCGTGAGGGTGGCTGCTACATCACCATCTCCCAGGACACCTGGCCTGGCACCTGGCCCACTGGAGCAACAGCATCACAGCATCAAGAGACATTCTCTGCCACATGGCCCTGCTGGTCACTGGCTGACCAATGTTGACAAAGACTGTGGCATGGACTCTGAGGATTTCCAATGGCAAGGACACCAACTCCCCTACTGAACTTTGGATTCCCTAATCCCGGAAAGCCCCTCACTTTGTCCCCCCCCCCCCCAATAATAAATCACACTATTAAGAGTAGATGCCTGCTGGTAGCATTATTACCTAACATGTGTCTTGTACAGTCTAAACATGCCTGAGTCATCTGTTCACTTCACCCATCCACACCCTGGGGCCTGAGTCTGGCACAGGACACATGGGTCACAGTTTTTTAGGCAAGACAGACATGGAGCACCATACACACCCGTGATGGTCAGAACCAGCTGAGGGGGTGGCCGAACAACCGTGCTGACAGACACATTGAGTACAGCAACAGTCATGCGCAGAGGTCAGGGATCCTGGCCCGTGTCCTGGGGGGCACCCAGGTACGTGTAGACAGGTGGCAGAACCATGTCCTGCAAGCTTGAGTCCGGTGGATGCAGAGAATGGGGTCATGGACAACGTTGGATGCATGGGGATGGCACATGTCACAATACCCACACAGTCATGGACACCATGCCCAATACACAGTCTCAGCACACACACACAGCTTGCATCTTGCCACTCGACACATTGACACATAGCCACAATCAGGGAATACCATGCCAGACATGCAGGATGCACCGTGCCAACACACCAGCATTGACTGAGAAGAGGCACCTTGGAGGCATAGGGACACCTTTAATAGTCATGTTTTTGGGATTGCAGAGGCAACTTGAAGTACACATGAACACATCATGTGGAGTAACATGTGGCTCAAACACTGGCACCCCCCTTCTGCAGCACAAATGCGTGATAGCCATGGAACTGGCACACAAGTGTCGGCTAACAGCTAAATACCCACAGCTGCTCACGGAGAGACTGCCATACACCATACATCCGCTGATGTGGAAGTCCCACGCCATGTCAAGACAATGTTAACCGTATGTGTCCGAGGGCAGTGTCACACACATTGATGCCTTCATCACAATCCACTATCCCATCACTGATGACTGACAACCAGGCAGCCCATCTATTCAGGTGTACCCAGCTGCATGTTGTGTCCCATGGGGATGCCACATGTCTGCAGAGGAACCAAACCCCGACCGGGGCAGTGTGCACACATCGTGAACAACTGCCACACCCAATACACCCCAGATGCATCCCTTACCCCATGGAGACTTCCAAACGTGTCCGTGCCTGTAACGCTGAGTCAGCCCACGATGCCATGTCCATGAGGAATAGCAGTGCCACAACAATGCAACCAGAAGACGGCATGCGCAGGTACCTGGGGAAGAGAGACACACAAGAAGTCAGCCACAAAAAGCACAGCCACTTGCATGTGCATTGACTCGACACATGTATGGATGAAAAAATGCTAGGTCACAATTATGAGTGGGGAAATACTACCATCACTGCCACCATCACTCCAGTGACACACCCACACACACCTCTGACTCACGTGCCATACATGCAGGTGGAGACACGCATCACAACACATGCCACACGGGGACCAAGGCGTGCACACTCAGACACTGGTACTCACCACTAAGCAAAGAAGTCGCGTATGAGCCGAGTCCGGATGTCCTCTTGCGGCTCCACATCCTCCACATCACTAGCCCCATTGCCAAGCCCTTCGTCCTCCACGGGTGGATGGTCCTCGTCATGTTGATTCAGGAGGAGTGGCACAGCTCTTTCAACTGCCATGTTGTGCAGCATGCAGCAGACCATGAAGATCTTGCAAACCTTTGCCGGGGCATATGGGAGTGCGCCGCCGGTCTTGTGGAGGCACCGGAATCGGCTCTTCAGCATGCCAAACGTCCTCTCTATCACTCGCCTTGTCCGGCCATGGGCGGTGTTGTAGCGGAGCTGGGCCGGCGTGATGGGGTTGCGGAGAGGTGTCAGCAGCCAAGGCATGTTGGGATAGCCAGCGTCCCCTAAATGGAAAGCACATGGATATCGTTAGAACTGGCGAAGCGGTAGTGCTGCTCGGCCAAACAGAATACAGGACAGACAGACTGTACCCACCAACAACACATGCTCGTTCGTTGCGCAGCTGCATCATCATATCAGGCATCCCGCTACGCCTCATGATGTAGGCATCGTGTGCTGATCCTGGGAAACGAGCACAGACATGTGAAATCACCATGTTGGACAGACACACCACAAGGGCATTGATGGAGTGGTAGTGCTTCCGATTGCGGTACGCCACCTCCCGTGCGTGTGGTGGTACCAAACCTACATGTGTCCCATCTATGGACCCAATGACATGGGGCATCCCTCCCAGGGCATAGAAACCACGCTTGACCTCAGTCATCTGTTCAGGGGTTGGGAACTTGATGAAGTCATCCAGGTGAATCAACATGGCCTCCAAGAAATCATGCAGCACACCGCTGAACATGCTCTGGGACATGCCACCAACATGAGCTATGGTATTTTGGAAGGTACCCGTGGCAAGGAAATGTAGGGCAGCCATTACCTTCAGCTGGGGTGTCAGTGCCGTAGGATACCTGTGCTGCGGTTGCAGGTGTGGTGCCAGTCTCGCCGTCAGCTCCAGAATCAACGGTTGGGTGAAGCGGTAGAGCCGGATCCTGTCATTCTCCTGCATGGTGGCCAAGTCTGGAATTCTTCGGGCAACAGGAGGCGCTCTGCAGTAATTTGGAAGTGACAAGGAAGAGTGAGTGCACTACGAGAACAACTCATGTCTACTGAGCACATGTAAATCTGGCAATACACACATGCCACATAGGGAGTCAGGCATGTGCTACATGCCCAGGACACGTATGGATGCAAGGTGACACTCCTTCCAAGACCCAGCTACACACGGTGATTGAGAACCTCCCCATGCCACGCCATGGAAATAGCTGTGTCCCAGTGCAAGTGCACTGCCCGACGCAAGACAGGAGTGACATACACCCACACATCAGCAGAAGTGTGATGCCGATTGCAGAGACTGGCAGCGGAACACTTGAGCCACAGGTCACATGACATTACACTAGTCCAGCCCACACACCTTGCCATGAAGGTGCACATGTCATGACTCACCACACATTCCTTGTGAGTTTGCTGACATGGCCTTGTCACGCTACTCCGTGTCCCTTGCATACATGTGCACCTCACATCCGATAACACATGTGGCATGGTGTTGGGAACAGTGTGCAATGACAATCTACACACAGCCACATGTTGGTTGCTGCAACGGCTGCAGCTTTTGAGGGTGCTACAACATCAACCTGATGTAAATCCCGGACACATATATGGCATAGTCACATTGTGCACTGTGGGTAGTGATAAGTCATGTGTCATGACCCCTGTACCGGGCATCATGGGACACTTCCGTGTGTTGGTGTCCGTGCCATGCCAGTGACGCTCACCCCAAGTGCGCAGTCCCACATGCACACATGTCAAAGGAGTCAAGGGCATGCCTGGCACACATTGCACCCTCACACAGTACACATGTACACATCTCATCATACATCTGGTGCCTTCTCCACTCAGGAGGCATGTTCCACATCACAGCCTGTGACACCTGTGCCCCACACATGTGGTAATGCACAGACGATGCCTTGATGTCCATTCCTGGACAAGTATGTCCATCCATGGACAAGTATGTCCGCCCTATTTCTACATGTGTGTCGCCTATCACCACAGTGATGTGTAAAATCCGCCGTACTGCTGCTGAGAGGGCCTGTGCATGTTCCCAAATCACTGTGGGAGTGCTGCCGTATGTGTACCCATCGTGATGGCGAGCGTAGATGCGAGTGTACGGTCCGTGCCACTACGGGTACGCATACGCGTGCAGACCCATAGTGATGGAGAGCGTAAATGTGAGTGTACGGTCCGTACCACTACGAGTACGCATACGCGTGCAGACCCATAGTGATAGAGAGCGTAGATGCGAGTGTACGGCCCTATCACTATGGGTCTGCACGCGTATGCGTACCCGTAGTGGTGCGGACCGTACACTCGCATCTACGCTCACTATCACTATGGGTCTGCACGCGTATGCGTACCCGTAGTGGTACGGACCGTACACTCGCATCTACGCTCACTATCACTATGGGTCTGCACGCGTATGCGTACCCGTAGTGGTACGGACCGTACACTCGCATCTACGCTCACTATCACTATGGGTCTGCACGCGTATGCGTACCCGTAGTGGTACGGACCGTACACTCGCATCTACGCTCACTATCACTATGGGTCTGCACGCGTATGCGTACCCGTAGTGGTACGGACCGTACACTCGCATCTACGCTCACTATCACTATGGGTCTGCACGCGTATGCGTACCCGTAGTGGTACGGACCGTACACTCGCATCTACGCTCACTATCACTATGGGTCTGCACGCGTATGCGTACCCGTAGTGGTACGGACCGTACACTCGCATCTACGCTCACTATCACTATGGGTCTGCACGCGTATGCGTACCCGTAGTGGTACGGACCGTACACTCACATCTACGCTCACTATCACTACGAGTACGCATACGCGTGCAGACCCATAGTGATGGAGAGCGTAGATGCGAGTGTACGGTCCGTACCACTACGGGTACGCATACGCGTACAGACCCATAGTGATGGAGAGCGTAGGCATGCATGTACGGGCCGTTGCCATGCATTTGGGGTGCCCTAGGGCCCCCACACGCACCGTACCTGTGTGTGATGCTCCAAATTACATAGGGGACAAGTATTAAGGCCTACATGCATGCTGGTTGTCATGGAGACCAAGTTCAAAATTCGAAATTGTTCTGGAAGGTGCACAGCAGAAGTCAGTTGGAATTTGTCTACTTTGTTGCAATGTGTTTGTGGGGCTGACATCATGCAGGAGAATGAAACCGATAGAGAACCCACAGACTGCTAGGTTTGTAGGGATTGGTGGAAACATAGGATGCAAATGTGAGTGACCAATCTCTCTGTACTCCTGTGCATGAGACTGGGCAGAAGGGCACATATAAGGCAGCCAGGTCCCATGAGGGAGCACTTGCCTGCACATCTTTGCATTCGTCGACCCAGCTGCTGCTACTGATTCCCTGGAACCATGTCAAGGGCTGTGGAGAGGACACAGCCATTCACCCTGGAGGAGAACATGGCTCTGCTGGATGTGATCCTCCCACAGTACTCCATGCTGTATGGGCGACCAGGGTATCAGGTGAGTGCATAGGCCACTTCCACAGACTGTCCCTATGTGGTGACTGTGACTTCTGCCATTGCGTCCAGGTGTATCACACATGCCATGTACTGTCGGGGGGGTCCCAGGGGGGGGGTGCCTGATGTCTCCCAGCAGTGCCCTGAGACAGGAGGGGTGGGGGCCTATCACTCACAGCAGTGCCCTGAGACAGGAGGGGTGGGGGCCTATCACTCACAGCAGTGCCCTGAGACAGGAGGGGTGGGGGCCTAGAACTCACAGCAGTGCCCTGAGCCAGGAGGGGTGTGTGCAGAGTCCTCCCAGCAGTGCCCTGAGACAGGAGGGGTGGGGGCCTATCACTCACAGCAGTGCCCTGAGACAGGAGGGGTGGGGGCCTAGAACTCACAGCAGTGCCCTGAGCCAGGAGGGGTGTGTGCAGAGTCCTCCCAGCAGTGCCCTGAGACAGGAGGGGTGGGGGCCTATCACTCACAGCAGTGCCCTGAGACAGGAGGGGTGGGGGCCTAGAACTCACAGCAGTGCCCTGAGCCAGGAGGGGTGTGTGCAGAGTCCTCCCAGCAGTGCCCTGAGACAGGAGGGGTGGGGGCCTATCACTCACAGCAGTGCCCTGAGACAGGAGGGGTGGGGGCCTATCACTCACAGCAGTGCCCTGAGACAGGAGGGGTGGGGGCCTATCACTCACAACAGTGCCCTGAGACAGGAGGGGTGGGTGTGGTGCACAGTGTGAGCCTTGATCATTGATTGTGACATTGCCATCATTCCACCTGTGTACCCACTGTGGCACGTAGTGCTTTTTCCCTCACCAGGGGATGATGTCCCTATGACAAAGGTGCAATGCGTTGGCTGCATGACATGCCTTGTTGTAACCAGCTAATTTGTACCCATATGTCTCTCTGTGACATGTGGCTGGTGTATTGATGTGGTGTCACTTGTTCCTCCTCACAGGTAGGCGCCACTGCCAAGGAGCAGATCTGGCTGACCGCCGTCAGTGCCGTGAGGGTTGTGGATGGTCGGAGGCGGAGCCTGCCCCAGGTGAGGAAACGCTGGCAGGATATCCGGTGCTGGACGCGGAGGATTGCACGGCTCCTGCTGGGGGACTCACCTGAGAGCCACAAGAACCGCGGCCGCCGCCGTCTGAGCCACCTCCACAGGCGTGTGCTGCCGGTGGTCTTTCCAGACCTGGAGAGGCGCTTACAGGCGATGCAGCAGCCGGAAGGGGGTAGGTACATGTGTGTTTGTTGTGTGTCACCGGCATTTGTAAGGGCACAGTAGCATGAATTCACTGGCAGGGTTTAAAGGTGCTGTGCAGATCCTGTTTGCCCCAGTATAGCGCTGTGCCCCTGCCCCCCTTCCCCTCCTTGCAATGTGTTCCCTGGTCTGTGTGTAGTCACTCCTTCACAGGGTAATGTAGGCTGGCGCTTTGTCCACGGGAACAATGTCTGTAGCATCATGTGTGGGGGTGGTGTGTAACAGGTTGTGGGACATTGCCTGTGCACTGTCAAGTTCACTGCATGTGGGTTCCATGTCAGTTGGCACTGATGCTGACTCCAGACATGGGAGTTGGTCTCTCATGTGTCATGCCTTACAGCGCGCATGTCCCATGTAGTGGCCTGTGACATGATGTGCATGAGTGTGCGATACACATAGTGCAGGGATGGTGACGTGTGTTGCAGTCATTACCATTCAGTAGCATGTAGTTGCGTGCCCACTACTGTCCCCTGGGGCACCTTTTCCTCAGTGGTGTATGTGTCATCATAAACGTGGCCACTGTCAGTGTCTACAGCGTAAGTTGTGCTCTGTGCCATTGTCCCCTGTCACCATGTATATAGACGTGCTATTTTGTACAGGTGTCCACTGTGCAGCCTGACCTGATTGTCCTTCTTCATACTCACAGTTGCCAGTGCCTGTGTGTCTTGTTATACTCATCTGAGGATGGGCACTGGTACCTCATTATTTGTACAGGCGCACCTTGGCTGTTTGGCGTCCAATCTTGCTTTTTGCCTGCCCCTGTGTGTATCACCCAGACTATGAGATGTTGGTGCCACCTGTGTCTCAACAATTTGCCTCGTGTAGGGTCTTGTTGGGGCGGGCAATGCCTATGTGTTAAATCCTGATTACCACTTGCTGGGTCTGGGCAGTGTGTGATGTGTCTGGACACACACGCAATGTGCAGTGACAGAGTCATGTTGTGCATGTTTTCAGCATTACCTATGCAGCATGTGTTTCAAGTTCATGGATATGGTCCCTGGTCATCGGTATTTTCGCCAACGCTGTGTGGTGCAGATGCAGTGCTGGATTGTCCCCAGGGCCTGGGTGCTATGTCAGACTCCTTTTCCTGTGTTTAGCTATTGTCTCATGCTCTCCATGGTATTTCAGTGGCATGGTGGCTCAACCAACTGTGTGTTTCATGCCCTACATCGGTACCCTGTTCAGTAGATGTTAGGGATCTTCCTTTTCAGGCCATGCAATGTTACCTATGTAGATTGGACTCATGTGACAGATGTGTACAGGTGTCTGATTAATTTCTGTCTCTCCACCCTGCCCACAGCATCGTCGGGGGACACAGAGGGAGACATGGACACAGACCAGGCGGAGGGACCGAGCACCAGTGCCAGCCGTGACATCGGGTCTGGCACATCGAGTGGTACAGAGGCGGAGGAGAGTGTGGCCGAGGACCTGTCGACTGGCACATCAGACTACGAAGCTGACAGGTCCGGGGACGATGTCTCCGAGTGGGCGGAGGCTGCACCAGCAGCTGACAGCGGAACAACACCTCGCACCGCCCCCTCAGTTTCCACCAGCCGCCTCCCACTTGCTCGTGTCCCTTCCCAGCGTGCCAGGTCACAGCATGTCTCCTTCCTGCCAGGCACCGCACCCCCTGCCCCTGTCTCCACTGCTGCCGCCAATGCAGAGTCTGTGGACATCCAGCGGCAACTGCAGCTTGGTCAGGCTGCGATCCTTAATGTCCTCCATGCCCACGGCAAAACCCTCACCAACATCGAGGCTTTCTTGGAGGGCATTCATTCATCGCAGGCTGACCAACGCAACTTGCTGAGGTCCATCGACTCCACACTGACTGCAGCAGTGGGTCTCCTGCAGCGCGACCTCCCCCCACCTACCCCTGCCCCATCCACACTTCCCACTCCCATGCCTGTCACACGTACACCCAGACGTCGGCATGCACCCACATCAACGGACACGGGCACCACACCAGCAGGGAAGGTCCACCGCACTCCTCCTGACACGCACACACAGGGTGAGGTAGGCACACCCACTGGGTCGGGGGGCAAACGTGTGACACGCAGCCATAGTGGGAGTCCGCATTCCACCCAGTCCACTCCCTCCAAATCCCCTCCCCTCAGCTCTCCTGGCCACATCTCCCCCAAGGACTCCTTCATGGCCGCTCTGTCCCTGAGCCCCACAGTTACACCACCACGCAAGCGGTCAAGGAGGTCCCCGGTCAGGGTGGTTGAGTCTCCCCCCCTGTCTCCACCCTCCCCCGGTGGCGCTGCGACCCATCCCTCTGACCCCCCCCCCTCCTTGGGGCCTGAGGTCCCTTCGGGTGCAGGGGACTCCCTGGAGGACCTTGCAAAGGTGTGTAGTGCCATCCTGGCCTCCGCCTTTGGCACTGACCCACCCCCTGTGGTGGAGTCCTCCATCCCTGCACCCACAACGCCGCCCCTTTGCCCTGATGTCCCTGCGGTGCCTGTTGCTTCCCCCCCCCCTGATGCCCTCACCAGTGTGGAAGACGATGCCATTTGACTGTGCAGGCAAGGTAGGGGACACGCATCCCACTGTGTCCCCCATCCAGCTGAGAATCATTGACTGCCCTATGGGCTTTGTGAAGATTGAACTGCCTGCGATCCACGGACATTGTGCTCATGCTGAATAAAGCTTAATTTTGTTTTCATTATCACACTACTGCTATGCTGGTATTGGTGTTGGTGGGGCTGCTACATGGTTTTGGGTGGTGTGTAAGGGTTTGGGTGTGTGGGATATGTAGTAGTGTACTGCTCATTGGTGGGACCCTGTGATCTGTGTGCCATCACAAGGTGTTGGCTAACTTTCTTTGTTCATGTAAGCAGTTACTGCATGGTGCACTTGTCCCAGGGTGTATTCCTTCCTCTGTGTACCCAGCTTTCTTCCCTGCAGGGTGTTCCCAATGTTTAGCGCAGAGCTGTGTCTACATGAGCTGTGTGTGTGACGGAGCCCTTCTACTTTGGCCATGCATGCAGGGCCATGTCTCCACCTGCGACAATCGTGGCTTCCTTGGTGATCACTGTACTTGTGTGTGGAGTCTGTTGACAGGAGTTCATGGGGACATGTTCCCTTGTAGCCAGTATGCATGTGGATAATTCTGGCCTCACACACATGTGTTACACCCCTCCTGTCTCAGGGCACTGCTGGGAGTGATGGGCACCCACCCCTCCTGTCACAGGGCACTGCTGGAAGGACTCTGCACCCACCCCTCCTGTCTCAGGGCACTGCTGGGAGGACTCCACACCCACCCCTCCTGTGTCAGGGCACTGCTGGGAGGACTCCACACCCACCCCTCCTGTCTCAGGGCACTGCTGGGAGGACTCTGCACCCACCCCTCCTGTGTCAGGGCACTGCTGGGAGGACTCCACACCCACCCCTCCTGTCTCAGGGCACTGCTGGGAGTGATAGGCACCCACCCCTCCTGTCTCAGGGCACTGCTGGGAGGACTCCACACCCACCCCTCCTGTCTCAGGGCACTGCTGGGTGGACTCTGCACACACACCTCCGATTTCAGGATATGTGCGCTTGGCACATACACGGTGGGGGTACGCACAATGCATTCGAGGTGAGGGTACGAGTCTACTGACACTGGTGTGGTGGGGGTACGCTCCGTACGTCCGCGGGTGTGGGTACGGGTCGTACTTACACTGTTGGCATGGGGGGTACGCTCCTTGCATTCGCGGGTGGGGGTACGGGTCGTACTTACACTGTTGGGCTGGGGGGTACGCTCCTTGCATTCGCGGGTGGGGGTACAGGTCGTACTTACACTGTTGGGCTGGGGGGTACGCTCCTTGCATTTGCGGGTGGGGGTACGGGTCGTACTTGCACTGTTGGGCTGGGGGGTACGCTCCTTGCATTCGCGGGTGGGGGTACGGGTCGTACTTACACTGTTGGGCTGGGGGGTACGCTCCTTGCATTCGCGGGTGGGGGTACGGGTCGTACTTACACTGTTGGGCTGGGGGGTACGCTCCTTGCATTCGCGGGTGGGGGTACAGGTCGTACTTACACTGTTGGGCTGGGGGGTACGCTCCTTGCATTTGCGGGTGGGGGTACGGGTCGTACTTGCACTGTTGGGCTGGGGGGTACGCTCCTTGCATTCGCGGGTGGGGGTACGGGTCGTACTTACACTGTTGGGCTGGGGGGTACGCTCCTTGCATTTGCGGGTGGGGGTACGGGTCGAACTTACACTGTTGGGGTGGGGGTACGCTCCGTACGTCTGCGGGTGGGGGTACGGGTCGTACTGACACTGTTGGGCTGGGGGGTACGCTCCTTGCATTCGCGGGTGGGGGTACGGGTCGTACTTACACTGTTGGGCTGGGGGGTACGCTCCTTGCATTTGCGGGTGGGGGTACGGGTCGAACTTACACTGTTGGGGTGGGGGTACGCTCCGTACGTCCGCGGGTGGGGGTACGGGTCGTACTGACACTGTTGGCATGGGGGGTACGCTCCTTGCATACGCGGGTGGGGGTACGGGTCGTACTTACACTGTTGGGCTGGGGGTACGCTCCTTGCATTTGCGGGTGGGGGTACGGGTCGTACTTACACTGTTGGGCTGGGGGGTACGCTCCTTGCATTCGTGGGTGGGGGTTCGAGTCGTACTTACACTGTTGGCATGGGGGGTACGCTCCATGCATACGCGGGTGAGGGTACGGGTCGAACTTGCACTGTTGGGGTGGGGGTACGCTCCGTACGTCCGCGGGTGGGGGTACGGGTCGTACTGACACTGTTGGCATGGGGGGTACGCTCCTTGCATACGCGGGTGGGGGTACGGGTCGTACTTACACTGTTGGGCTGGGGGGTACGCTCCTTGCATTCGTGGGTGGGGGTTTGAGTCGTTCTTACACTGTTGGCATGGGGGGTACGCTCCTTGCATACGCGGGTGGGGGTACGGGTCGTACTTGCACTGTTGGGCTGGGGGGTACGCTCCTTGCATTCGCGGGTGGGGGTACGGGTCGTACTTACACTGTTGGGCTGGGGGGTACGCTCCTTGCATTCGCGGGTGGGGGTACGGGTCGTACTTACACTGTTGGGCTGGGGGGTACGCTCCTTGCATTTGCGGGTGGGGGTACGGGTCGTACTTACACTGTTGGGCTGGGGGGTACTCTCCTTGCATTCGTGGGTGGGGGTTCGAGTCGTACTTACACTGTTGGCATGGGGGGTACGCTGCATGCATACGCGGGTGAGGGTACGGGTCGAACTTACACTGTTGGGGTGGGGGTACGCTCCATGCATACGCGGGTGGGGGTACGGGTCGTACTTGCACTGTTGGGCTGGGGGGTACGCTCCTTGCATACGGGGTGGGGGTAGGGTCCGTACATATCCGTCCCCACGCTATGTGATGTTTGTGCGGCCCGTACCCAGGCCTTTGCCACGTGGGTGCGATCCGTCCCGCCATTGTTGGGGTGACGTGTGTGGGCGTGGTCCGACTCGTACCCACGCTCTTCAGGCGTGGGTACGGGACGTACCTGTCTGGTTGTGTTGCCGGTTCGCGTGGTGACGGACTTCCGTTGTGGCGGTCGCTGGCTTATCAGGACACGCCCCCACCCCCTCGTGGTGACCAGGGCATGGGAGTCAGGTATGTCCAGGCCATGTGTGGTGTGTGACTTATGTGGTTGTTTTGTGGCCTGCCCTGGTCGTGCCACCCCCACCCCACCCCACTTTCCCCCCTCCCTTAGTTATTCTGACCTTCTGCGGCGTCTGCGTCGTAACCTGTAGAGGAGGTGTACTGCTATGAGGGCAGGGATGACTCGTAGGTTCGGGTCCATGTCTGTCCGTCGCGTACTGGTCCTCCTTGTTCGCGTCGTCGTCTGTCCGTCGCGTACTGGTGGTCCTTGTTCGCGTCGTCCTGATTTCCCGGCAGTTTTTGGCTGCCGCAAAATATTCACCGTGCGGGGTGACGTCGGTGCGAATCGTGATTCCTGGGTCGTGAATGGCTGGCTGCGAGCGTCCCGACGTCAGGTCGGCGCTTTCCCGGATCGCATTGGTAGGTGTTTTTTGTTCGGTCGGGCTTTTTTACGAATCGTACGGTAATGGTGTACCCGTGCGAATCGTAATTCCTTGTTTGTAAAAATTGTCGACCGGGTACGCGTCGGGCGGAGATTATGCTCCGTCCGACGGTTCGTACCCGGTTTTTGCCGGATCGTGATAGGCACCTAAATTTTTTTTGTTGAAACGTATTTTATTGTTTTACAAATCAACAACTCTACAAACATTCCCCCGCCTTCACCTGTTCCCGAAGTACCACACATTTATCATCAAGACCAATTATTCAGGAGAAGGAACAACCTTCCCACCCAGTTCTCTACCCACCCCCTCCCCAACCACATGTCAATGTACCCCCGTCCCCTACCCCTCTTACTATGTGCCCCTCCTCCCTAATAAATAAGATGCAGTAGCCCAACCTCTCCCTAAGCAAACAGAGCCTTCCCTCATGCCCAGTGGTATAGACTATAGGTGTTAATTTATACAGGTTTTTTTTAACTTAAAAAAGAGAACATGGATTTGTTTAGGGGTTTAGGATGTTTTGGGGTTTGAGTAGGATTTAATTAATATTTTATAAAGTATTTTGATAGTATACTTACTTTTTAGTGAGTCTTTTCTGGCAATCTTCAATATTTTCTTTAGCTGTTTGGAGTAATATCTGTAGTGAAAACATAAAGAGATGGAATATATAAGTTAGTTATTTATTTGAGTCAAGATAAATTAGTGTTTTAGTTTAATTTGGCAGTTTAGTTAGAAAAGAATATTTACTTACGTTTCTAGAATAGTAGTAGGATGTAGGTTTCTTCTGTTTAGCAGAGTTTCTTCTTCGTTCAATGCTTTGGTTTAAGGCACAGTAGAAGACTTGTTTTAATTGGTTTATATAGTGGTTTTAAATTGTTTCTTGAATGTTATTGGTTGTTTTCTGTATGTGGCCTTTCTATTGGATGGTTTCAATTTTTTTTAGTTAATTGGTTTCATTTTATGGAAAATGCTAAGTAAGAGTATATGTAGTTTTAAAGGAGGAGAGTTTTAAATAATTATATATAAACAGATTGTTTATAATGTATTGTAATTTTTTTTTAAATGTGTTCGAAATGCCAATGTGATAATTATTTCAGTGTTTTTTTATTATGTTGTTAAATATTGAGATCGTTATAAATGTTAGGTTTATGTTTAAGTAGAATCTCATTTGAAAATGTATGTTTTCGGAAAATATTGTCTTTATGTTGTTTAAAGTATTGGTTTTATTAGTATTAGAATTGTCGATATATTTAAAAAAAACGATATTATTGATGTCTATATTTTGGTTATCGATATTTGTGACATGTGTCATATTTATTTACTCATGTCGATATTTAGTATTGCGATATTTATGTGTGCGATTTTTGTGTGATCGATATAATTGTATTACGATATTGTAGTGTCGATATTAGTGTAGTTTTTTAAATAAGTATACAATATCGATATTTTTGATGTCGATATATTTGATGCGATATTTGTGTAGTTCGATAATGTGTCTGTCGATAATATGTCAGAGATCCCTCACCCATACAGTTACACACACACTCACTCACTTACTGATATAGATACTAATGCATACTCACTCACCTATACAGTCACTGACACAAGCACACACTCACCCATACAGCTACTCTCACATTCACTCACTCACTCATACTGTCACTCACATACTCCATCACTCACCTATACTGCCTTTCACATACCCAGTTACTCACCCATATACCACTGACACATGCACTCACTGCCGCAGCCATACATACACTCACACACTCACTTACCTATACAACCCCACATGCACACACTCACTAAACCATACAACCACTGACTCACCCACCCACTCACTCATCACACAGACACTCAGACACCCATAGACGTATTTAGACAACCAATCACTCACCCATAGAGAAATTCATGTACCACTCACACACCCATACAGCCACTTATACACCAACTGAAAGATAGATACAGACATTCACACAACCAGCCACTCACCCATACATTCACTGAGACACCCAATCACACACTTATACAGTCACGCACCCACTGAATTATCCAATCAGGCACTCATACACCCACTAATTCACCAATACACCATGGTATATAATTTAACACTAAAACATTTTTAAGCACTGTCGCCGGATGATATGTCATCAGTGATGTTATCAATGATGTCACTGACCATGTCATGAGTGATGTAATATGTGACGTCTTAAGCAGTGTAAGTAGTGCATTGCGGGGGCTGAATTTCTCTAGTTTTGTACGAATGACACCTGAGCCTAACTATGACGCCACTGTAACCTTTCTTTTGCGTGAATATTTATATATACATATATATTACCTACTAGCGGTTGTCAGTATGTAGTTATAGTTATGACCTAGTTTCCATAGGAAAAACGTTTTTTGATTTGCCAATATCTTTGGCGTTGTTTGACCAATCTTCGTGAAAGTTTCAAAACTAATTGGGCGCTCCGGACAGCTCCTGTATTTAAAGTTTCGTGGTGATTCTTCAAGCAGGGGCTGAGAAAAAAGGGGGGTCCCAAAACACGTTTTCTGCATGTTAATTTCTATAGGAAACTTTAGACAAAGCTACAGCCTGAACTGCTGAACGGAATTACACCAATGTTTGCAAAAATGTAGGTCTTGGTTCACAAAGCGTGCTTTTTTAAAATGGTGTAAATCTGTTCAGTAGTTCCTGAGAAACTGAAAAAATAAAAATATTGATATCTGGTGGCCGAGGAGGGTTTGCTAACCCTCCCCAGCACAGGCTTCATTTTGATTGGCTGTCAACACTTCAAACCACAAAGTGTTGGCAGCCATCACTTGAAAAAAGGATAAAAAAGAAGAAAAGGGGGCAAGGTAGAAACATCATGATGTCCTAGTGGTCAGAGGGTCTCACAAAATATATTTTTGGTCGAAATCGCGCTGGGTGCGCAAATCCGGCTGAATTAAAAAAAAAAACAAAGAGCAGGCTCCCGCGCTTTGTTTTTTTAAGCCCCCGGGTGGGTCAGGTCCCAGGGGCAATGTCCAATTAATTAGCGGGGGCTGCAGGGGCCCCTGAAGCCCCGGGGACTGCCACCTCCCCGGGGCTTCATCAATATTGTGTGGGTGCACGCATCCCCCGCAGCCCCGGGGACTTTTAAAAATAATTAGTGTGCCCCCCCACCTGGATCGGGCACCACCAGCTTGTACTCTGTATGGAAAAATGAGGGTCCGTTGCGGCCCCCGGGGACCACCACCTCCGTGGGGCAATGTGCACTTTGGGATGGGTGCCGCATGGCCCCCCTCCTGGAGCCCTCTATGGCCATGGGGACCACTATCGCTTAGGGCAGAGGTCTTCAAAGTGTAGGGTGCGACCCCCAGGGGGGTCGTTGTGTCCTAGGAAGGGGGTCGCAGATTCCCCAGCTTCACTTGCACCTGCAAGAAGACAGCCGTCTTGAGTTTTGAGTGGAAGTGCAAAGAGATAAGAACTGGGCGGGGAAGTTCTTGCTTTTAATTTTAACTGCATTTAAACAGCCCTCAGTGCCCCTAAAGAGTTGTTGAAGGGACAGTTATGTAATCAACGAAAACTGCATTACATACGCTCTGGTATTACTAAAACCTTCTTTATTGTAAAACTATTTGCACGTTTTGCAGCATTCTATTTTACCCTGTGTGTAATGCAAGTATAAAAAATTGACTTACATATTCACAGTGCTTTCCGTCACAGGCTGTGACTTCATAGCACTAAAAATACACATCACTATTCTCCACTGCAACAATCAGAATTGAATTCTGTGGTTCTATGGTTACACACAGACCTCTGCAGTGCATTAACTAATAGAGGTTTCATAATGTACTACAGTGCATTTCCCACTGAGCAATAACTTTTTAAATTTATTTTTCATTTACGCTGCCCATTATTCTATATGTAGATACCTGAAGGTGAAAGACCTAAAAAATGTATAGAATACTTTGGGCTTATTTATAAGAGGCTTGCATCACCAGAGCATCACGTTTTTTGAAGCTCCGGTGGCGCAAGCATCTCAACCATACCTATGAGGCAGTGCAAAGTTACCCTGCATGGCTTTGCATTGCCTCATAGATATGGGGCAAGACATAGCAGCGCAAGTCACTGCGTTGCCTTACTCTGTTTTAAGGAGGTGTTCCATGGGCGTTGCCTGGGGTTCCCACGCAAAGCCCATGGATTTTGATGCTGCCCCATATTTACAAAATCACGTAAACCTGGGGCAGCTCCAAAAACTGACGCCTCTCCAGTGGAGGAGTAACGAGAAGAAATGTTTTCATTTCTCCTCGTTGTTTCCTCTTTCCAAGTGTGCTGATTCCAGTGAGTTCTAAAGTTCTGGGGTCTGTACCCCAATATTTATACTCAGTTTCTCTTTGAGCTTTTGGGCAGAGAGTGCCTGTGCCCAGCCCAAACTAGTTCCATCCTCTCTGGCCCAGCTTCTTGGCAGGAGGTGGAGACAGCATTGTCCAAGGCAGACCAGACCCATTCAGGAGCAAGGAAATCTCCTCCCACTACTATAAATACAGCCCAGGTCTATGCAGCCCAGCCCTGACTCATCCAGGAAAGGCAGGACATACCTTGACCCCCAGTGGCCGTCTGATTAGAATGCACATCCCCAGTCCCTGTCACTCCAAATCCAGACAGTCAATCCACAACCCAGCAGAGGCACACAGGATGGCTAAGCAAGAAAATACCACCCTTCTAAAAGTAGTATTTTCAAACACAGAACATAAAAATCATCTTTACTAAAAGATGCATTTTGATATTCTGAGTTCAGGCATACTAAACCGTATTTCTCTATCTGGTCCCAATGGGAAGACATGTTGATAATATGTTATAAGTAAACTCCCATTCTATCCTATGGGGCAGATAGCCTTTCCACAGTGAAAAATTAAACACACTGTAATTCACTACCAGGACATGTCACACACACCAGTACATGTCCTACCTTTAATATACGCGGCACCCTGCCCACAGGCCCAGGCACCCTCAGTGCACTTTACTAGGGACTTACTAGTAAGTCAAACATGCCAGTCATGGAAACACCAATCCATAATACAATTTACAATAGGAGCTCTTGCACTTTAACACTGAACAGCAGTGAGAACGTGCACAGAGACACTGAACCAGCAAAAACAGAGTCAAAACTAGGAGGTCAGAAAGGAAAAAAACGGGGGAAACATGCCAAAAGATGCCAGATCTAACAGGGGCATTTATGGTTGTCGATAGATGATGAGGAGAACCAACTTCTAGAAAATGTTGTCAGAAGGGTCCTTATGTCTAAAAAAGTTTGACAAGGGGGTCTCGATATCAAAAAGTTTGAAGACCACTGCCCTAGGGCCTGTTCCTGCAATGTCCCGGGGTGCCCACCCCTGGGACATTGCAGTTTGCAATGGACCTCTTTGCCCCACCAGCAAAGAGGTCCTCTCGTGTCCTGAGGACCTCAGGGCTAAAGTGGACTTCATCCCCCAAGCAGCAGAGCGCCAGGAGGCACGTTTGCAGAGTGGTGTAAAAAGGGGGGGTGGCCTCAGACCACTCTCAGCAATCCAGCTGTGTGGGGCTTACTGGAGTTACCTGGTGGGCTAGTTGGCCACCAGGGACCCTCAGGAGACAAAGGAACTTAATCCCCAAACCCAGAACGTGCCAGGAGGTGTATTTGCAGAGTGGTGGAGAAAGGGGGCGTGACCTGTGTCCCCCTGTCAGCTTTCCCGCTATCTGGGGCATACTGGAGGTATCAGGTAAGGTAGTTGGACTCTAAGGACCCCCAGCAGCGATGTGGACTTTAATCCCCATCCAAGAGCACGCCAGGGAGCGTGTTTGCAGAGTGTTGGCGGAAAGGGGGCGTGGCCTGCAATGAAAACTTAGCAATGCTGTTGTGTGAGACTTACTGGAGGTAATAGGAGGCGTAGTTGGCCCCTAGTGTTCTCCTTGTGGGCTAACTACCCCTCTTGTTACCTCCAGTAAGTCCCACACAGTGGTACTGGAAAGACGTCTTCGGAAGCCATGCCTCCCTTTCTCCACCGCTCTGCAATCGCACCTCCGGGCACTTTAAGGGTTGGGGGATCAAGTCCACTTTGCTCCTGAGGGACTTTAGGGGCCAAGAAGCCCTGGTAAGTCCTACGCAGCACAATTCCTGAGCGCTGGTCAGCGGCCCAGCCCCCCTTTCTTCACCTCTCTGCAAACGCAATGTTAGTAATGGGATTTCTGGTTGGCTAAGGCTTGCGCCAAAGCTAGGCAGAAACCACCACTCTAGTCAGGGCAAGGAAGTTACACGCCAAAGATAAACCCTGCTCATCCGCTTGGTAGCTTGGCACGAGCAGTCAGGCTTATCCCAGAGGCAATGTGTAAAGCATTTGCGCACGCACACAGCAACAACATCCCAGGCACACCACAAAAGGAACTCCACACAAGGTTATATCAAAAATAGCCTTTGTATTATCATAACACATTAGAATAGTAAGCACATATTATACACGGTGGTACCTGGCACTGGGTCATATTTACAAGGGATTATTTGCACATGACAGGGCCACCTGGACCACTGTCAGAACCATCACAAAGTGAACTTAGTAAATGCAGCACATATCATAATCATAGGACACAACCAGTAACTACTGGTAACCACTGTACTTAGCATCAGCCTGTAACATAAACTACATTATGCATAGTATCACATCAGGCGCGAATTACATTCTGCGCCAACCTCACCATCATAAACACATGAGGCCATCCTCTCACAAGTCTAAACGCATTAGACCCTGACCTCCTAAGTATAACTACATTAGGAAATAAATCTCACTAGCGTAAACCATAATATGCGAACCAACCTCATAATCATAAAACACATTTAGAGGTATCAACACAGGTGCGTAAATCATTCTACATGAATCACATTTCCTAGCACCCCCAAATCACAGTAGGACCTGGCTCCCTATAAACCTAACAATTCCCCTGTCCATCCCAAAGGGGCTCAACTGCCCTCTGTCCAAAAGTCAGGACTGCTGCCAATGCAGCGACAGTCAAGGGTGGGCACTTTGCGCAGGCCTAAATGTAGCAGCTGGCACTAAGTGCTGCGCAGCTGTGTAGGAAAAGATAGGGGCGAAAGAGTGCGTCTCACTCCTGAATTCAGCATGTCCCCTAAAATAAAGCAAGGCCTAAACGGCGCAGCTGCCCACTACTTGCTGGGCAGCTATGAAAGTAAAAAATGAGGCAGGGGCTCTCAATGGCCCATAGAAGCAATGTGCAAAACGTTGGAGCCATGCACGGCTCTAGAAATAAATAATGCGAACGTGGGAGCCACACGGGGCTCTGAAAATAATTAGGCCACATCGTTTCAGCTACCCACACTGGTGTTACGTAGCTGGGAATCAGGAAGGAGGGGGCCCCGGCACCTCTGTGCCCTCGGGACCCCACTGAGGTGCTTTAAATAAAGATGGCCCACGTTGGAGCGCAGTAGCGCTCAAAACAAACATGCCCTAACCGGTGGAGCCACCTAGGCTCTATAAACAAAAACATACCCCTTATCGTTGCAGCTGCCCCTTTTGTAAAGATAGGTGGGCCTCGTTGGGGCGGTCCGCTGTCAAGTGGGGCCTCTTGGGAATCAACACAAAAAGGGACCACCCGAGCCTTCTCCTTACCGGGCTCCTGGCGTGTGGTCTCTTCCATACGGCAGGGGCCGGCACCAACAATGTGCCTCGGGCCCCCGGCGCCACAAGGCGGGGCTCTCTATTTTACTGCTGGTGCCTGTGGGGCTCTCCCTCCTTACGGGAGACCCGCCTCACTTCTGCACCATGCTTCACCCGGTCCCCCTCCTCGGGACCGGGACTTGTAGAGGGAGCCTGCGAGGCTCCGGGCGGCGAGCGGGACTTCCTTTCCTCAAACTGAAGTCCCGCCCCGCTCCAGGCGTCTGGCCGCCTGACTTCCGGTTTTGCCGCGGCGGTGACTTTTCCTTGGCGACAAGAGTGGTAGGCTCCCTCGAGACTGAAAATAAATGTAGAAGCGGGGTGGGCACCCACGTGGACTCAAATAAGCGGGGTGGGCACCCACATTAATTATAAAATAAAAACGAAGACGCAGGGTGGGCACCTGCGCACTGAAAGATAAAAATAAGCGGGGTGGGCACGCGCCGCCATTATCATCGCGGGGTAATCCCTATGCTGGGGATTCCCTCTTAATGGGCTTACAAAGGAAATAAGTACAGTGCTCCCAGGGCGCAACCAGGGCTGCCAAAAGTCTCTTTAGGGTCCTGGAATTCAAGCAAGGCAGAAGGGTCCCAAGAAGAAGTCCTCCAGGCATCCAGGGGCAGGGCAGAGCCCAGGGAGGCAAGCCTTCCCCTGGGCCCCAGCAGCAGCACGCCCCTGGAAGATTCGAGTCCAAGAACAAGAACATTTACAGGGGGTCACAGCCCCTCTATTTATATCAGCAAATCCTTTGTTTAAAAGTGTAGGCAAGGCGAGAACCAAATACAACTAGTTCAGGGGAGCTGTTGAGCACTTTGTTTTGCTCAACTCCTCCCTTCTATTCACAGGACAGGCCCGGGACATCAGACGCACCACAGGAGGTGGAGCCAGCATTGTGGAGGGAAGGCCCAGCCCTATTCAGGTACCAGGTGCAACTCCTCCCTCCCATCTACATGCAGATCTCCCTATTCACCACTGGGCAGACTCATCGTAGCTCCTGGAGCCAGCCACACCATCCAGCACCTGTCACTCACAAGCCAGACAGGCAATTCACATCACACAGCACACAGAAATGCCAACTTCTAAAAGTGGCACTTCTCCACCAGTCACATAAATCTGCGCACACCATTGCGCAGCATTTATTCTCATGAGTCCGCACATACTAAACTTGACCCTGTACTCCCCCCATACCAAGAATTACCATGGACACACATATCCTCCATGCATTCCTATGGGAGGGCAGGCCAATCTCACCACAAGCACTCAGAGAGCGCACGCACTTTACACTGGGCCACAGTGTTAAAGTGCCCAGAGGCCTAAAACCACTACCACCATGTCAGAGCTTAAGGCAAAAAGTTCAGGGGTGAACCTGCCAAAAAGGCCAGGTACAACACGCGACTACTAGTTAAAGAAGCATTTGCAATGTGATAGGTTTCACATTTGTGAGAGTTAGAGATATAGGGGCCGATTCACAGAACTAACTTAAGACAAAATCCTAAACTTACTACTTTTGGTATTCACAGAAGTTAGGATTTTGTCTTAAGACAAACTTAAGTCAGACTTAAGACAGACTTAAGACAAAATCCTAACTTAAGTCTGTCTTAAGTCTGTCTTAAGTCTGTCTTAAGTCTGCCTTAAGTCTGTCTTAAGTTTGTCTTAAGTCTGTCTTAAGTCAGTCTTAAGTCTGTCTTAAGTCTGTCTTAAGTTTGTCTTAAGACAAACTTAAGACAAAATCCTAACTTCTGTGAAATTTGTGAATACCAAAAGTAGTAAGTTTAGGATTTTGTCTTAAGTTAGTTCTGTGAATCAGGCCCATAGGCTTTGTAAAAGTGTTTTACTAATGTTTCTTGGAGTGGATGTAGGTTGTGTGTAGTGGAATTATGTGGTATGATGTGCAGTAAAATTATGTGGATAAACTGCGACTTTGATGTGGATAGAAGGTATGTGGTATTTAGTGTATTGGAATTATGTAAAGTCATATTATGTGTTATGGAGAGTAATTATGTGGTATGGTAGTCTGTGTTGTGGAGTGGTAATCTCAGGTTTAGTCTTCCTCATTCCATAGAAGCTAAACTATAAACTCAATGAGAAAAAAAAAGAAGGAACCACTGAGCAGCACTTCTGGACCTAGTCAGAGGTATGAGCAGGGCCACTGGAATTATGCGACTGTTTGGCTGCACTGACTTTCGCACAGTTATACATTTTCAACATTTGCCTCATAATCCAACATCGGCTGCATAATCTATTGATTTGAACAAAAAAACCTTGTTTCTAGCTCAAACTGCTCAAACGCTACCAAAAATGCAGCGACAAGTGTTACAGTGTGGTGGAAGGCCCTTTGCAAACCTTGAATTATCACCTCTTGCTTATTTCTAAATGTGGGCGTTAAATTGGTACTAATGGTGTGCAAACCACTCTTGCTTCTTTCTGCGCCTCTCTTGCCACTTTCCGCATGTTGCTTCTTTTTGCACCTTTCTTTATTTTGCACTTGTGCCACTTTCTGCACCTCTATTGACTCTTCCTGTATCCCTCTTGCCTCTTTCTGCACCTGTCCCCTCTTTGTGCACCTCTCCGGCCTGTTTCTGCACCTCTCTTGACCCTTTCTACATTTCTCTTGCCTCTTTCTGCACCTCTGTTGCTTCTTTCTGCACTTCTCTTGCCTGTTTCTGCACCACCTCTGTTTCTTCTTTCTGGACCCCTCTTGCCTCTTTCTGTACCCCTCTTCTCCTTTCTGCAACTCTCTTGGCTCTTTCTGCAGTTCTCTTGCCTCCTTCTACCCCTCTCTTGCCTTTCTGCAGTTGTCTTGCCTGTTTTTGCACCTCTCTTTTTTTTTTTTTGTCCTCATTTACAACCCAAACGGGCTTGTCCAGACTGATGATTATTGAGAAGAAGCAACCGTCTCAGAACACTGGAACAGCTGCCATTATACCCAATTTGGGCCAAGACTGCCGGTGCTATCTCATTCAACAGATTAAGGACGATGCCCACCAGGGGTACCCAACGCTCAGCTTAGGCCGCGAGAGCGTCTCAATCAAATCCTAGAGAGGGGTGTAGGATAGGCAAGAGAGAGAGGGTTGTATAATCAATTTGCACCCCTCTTGCCTCTTTCTGCACCTCACTGGCCTCTTTCTGCAACTCTCTTGCCTCTTTCTGCAGTCCTCTTGCCTCCTTCTGCCCCTCTCTTGCCTGTTTTTGCACCTCTCTTGCCTCTTTCTGCACCTCTGTTGCTTCTTTCTGCAGTTCTCTTCCTTCTTTCTGCACCCCTCCTGCCTCTTTCTGTACCCCTCTTGCCTCTTTTTACATATCTGTTGGTTATTTCTGCATCTCTTTTGCTTCATTCTGTACCTCACTTGCCTCTTTCTTTATCCCTCTTGTCTCTTTCTGCACCTCTGTTGGTTCTTTCTGCACTGCTCCTGCTTCTTTCTGCACCTCTGTTCCACATTTCTGCATCCAACTTGCCTTTTTCTGCACCCCTCTTCCCTCTTTCTGCACCTCTCTTGCCTGTTTCTGCAACTCTCTTGCCTCTTTCTTCAGTTCTCTTGCCTCCTTCTGCACCTCACCTGCCTCATTCTGCACTTATGTTGGTTCTTTTGCACTGCTCGTGCTTCTTTCTGCACCTCTCTTGCAAATTTCTGTACCCCTCTTGCCTCTTTCTGTACCCCTCTTACCTGTTTCTGCACCTCTCTTGCCTCTATCTGCATACCTGTTCCCTCTTTCTGTACCTCTTTTGTCTGTTTCTGCAACTCTCTTACCTCTTTTTGCAGTTCTCTTGCCTCCTTGCCTCACAATGTCAGTGACTCTGCTCGAAATTTTAAAAACTGCATGCAAGCAGTCTCGTCATGGATGGTACAAAACTATCTAAAATTGAACGGCGAGAAGACAGAGGTTCTGATCTTTGGTGATAAGACTGACACCTGGTTTCCTCGTCTATCAGCATATTGTTTCTGTATTCAGCGCCTTGATGCCCTTGGGCTTAGTTAGCGCTCTATAAGTTGTATTTCATTCATTCATTCATTCATTCCTTGTGCACCTCTATTGCTTCTTTCTGCACTTCTCTTGCCTCTTTCTGCACCCCTATTGCTTCATTCTGCACTTCCCATGCTTCTTTCTGCATATGTCTTGCTTCTTTCTGCACCCCTGTTGTCTCTTTCTGTAATTGTCTTCTCTCTTCCTGCACCTCTTTTGCCTCTTTCAACACCTCTATTGCTTTTTTCAGCAAATCTCTTGCCTCTTTCTGCACTTATGTTGCCTGTTTCTGCACCTCTCTTACATCTTACTGCACCACTCTTGCCTCTTTCTGCATCTCACTTGCCTCTTTCTCCACCTCACTTGCCTTTTTCTGCATCTCTATTGCTTCTTTCAGTAATTCTCTTGCCTCTTTCTACACTTATCTTGCCTGTTTCTGCACCTCTCTTACCTCTTTCTGCATCCCTCCTGCCTCTTTCTGCACCCCTCCTACCTCTTTGTGCAACTCTCTTGCCTCTTTCTACACCTCTCTTCCCTCTTTCTGCACCACTCTTGCCTCTTTCTGTACCTCTGTTGCTTCTTTCTGCACTTCTCTTGCCTCTTTCTGCAACCTTCGTGCCTCTTTCAGCACCTCTATTGCTTCTTTCTGCACTTTTCTTCCTTCTTTCTGCACTCCTCCTGCCTCTTTCTGTACCCCTCTTGCCTCTTTGTGTACCTCTCCTACCCCTTTCTGCACCCCTATTGCCTCTTTTTGCACCTCTGTTGGTTCGTTCTGCACTGTTCTTGGTTCTTTCTGCACCTCTTTTGCAAATTTCTGCATCCCTCTTCCCTCTCTGTCCACCTCTTTTGTTTCTTTCAGCACTTCTCTTTCTTCTTTCTGCACTTCTATTGCTTCCTTCTGCACTTCTTTTGCAAATTTCTGTATCCCTCTTGCCTCTTTCTTCACCTCTGTTTCCTCTTGCTGAACCTTTCTTGCCTGCGTCTGCACCTCTCTTGCCTCTTTCTGTACCTCTGTACCTCTGTTGCTTCTTTCTGCACTTCTCTTGCCTCTTTCTGAACCCCTCTTGCCTCTTTCAGTACCTCTGTTGCTTCTTTCTACACTTCTCTTGCTTCTTTCTGTACCCCTCTTGCCTCTTTCTGTACCCCTCTTGCCTATTTGTGCACCTCTCCTGCCTTATTCTGCACCTCTCTTGCCTTTTTTCTGCAGTTCTCTTGCCTCTTTTGGTACCTCTTTTGCTTCCTTCTGCACTTCACTTTCCTCTTTCTATAACCCTCTTCCCTCGTTCTACACCTCTCTTGGTTTTTCTGCACTGCTCTTGCTCCTTTCTGCACCTCTGTTCTAAATTTCTGCATCCCTCTTGCCTCTTTCTGCACCCTTCTTTCCTCTTTCTGCACCTCTCTTGACTCAGTCTACCCACCTGTTCCCTCTTTCTGCATCCCTTTTGCGTGTTACTGCAACTCTCTTGCCTCTTTCTACAGTTCTCGTTTCTCCTTCTGCACCTCTGTTGCATCTATCTTTCTGTACCTCTCATGCAAATGTCTGCACCCCTCTTGCCTCTTTCTGCACCCCTCTTGCCTCCTTCTGCACCTCTGTTGCTTCTGTCTGCACTTCTCTTGCCTCTTGCTACACCCCTCTTGCCTCTTTCTGCACCTCTCTCGCCTCTTTCTGCACCCCTGTTCCCTTTTTCTGTACCTCTCTTGCCTATTTCTGCAACTCTCTTGCCTCTTTCTGCAGTTCTCTTGTCTCCTTCTGCACCTCTGTTGCTTCTTTCTGTACCCCTCTTGCCGCTTTCTGTACCCCTCTTGCCTCCTTCTGCACCTCTGTTGCATCTGTCTGCACGTCTCTTGCTACTTTCTGCACCTCTCTTGCTTCTTTATGCACTCTTCTTGCCTCTTTCTGCAACTCTGTTGCTTCTTTCTTCACATCTCTTGCTTCTTTCTGCAGCTCTCTTGCTTCTTTTTGCACTCTTCTTGCCTCTTTCTGCACCTCTCTTCCCTCTTTCTGCACCGCTCTTGCCTCTTTCTGCACCACTGTTGCTTCTTTCTGCACTTCTCTTGCTTATTTGTGTACTTCTCTTGCTTCTTTCTCCACTCCTCTTGCCTCTTTCTGCATCCTTCTTTCCTCTTTCTGCACCTCTCTTGCCTCTTTCTGCACCCCTGTTCTGTTTCTCTGCACCTCTCTTGCCTGTTTCGGCAACTCTCTTGCCTCTTTCTCCAGTTCTCTTTTCTCCTTCTGCACCTCTGTTGCTTCTTTCCGCACATCTCTTGTCTCTTTCTGCACCCCTCTTGCCTCTTTCTGCACCCTTCTTGCCTCCTTCTGTACTTTGCTTCTGTCTGCACTTCTCTTGCCTCTTGCTGCACCCCTCTTGCCTCTTTCTGTACCTCTGGTGCTTCTTTCTCCACTTCTGTTGCTTCTTTCTGCACCTCTGTTGCTTTTTTCTGCACGTCTGTCACTTCTTTCTGAACCTCTGTTGCTTCTTTCTGCACTCTTCTTGCCTCTTTCTGCACCCTTCTTCCCTCTTTCTGAACCTCTGTTGTTTATTTCTGCACTTCTCTTGCCTTTTTCTGCACCCTTCTTGCCTCTTTCTGCATCCTTCTCCCCACTTTCTCTACCTCTCTCGCCTCTTTCTTCACCCCTGTTCCTTTTCTCTGCACCTCTCTTGCCTGTTTCTGCAACTCTCTTGCCTCTTTCTGCAGTTCTCTTGTCTCCTTCTGCAGCTCTGTTGCTTTTTTCTGCACTTCTCTTGCCTCTTTCTATACCCCTCTTGTCTCTTTCTGCACCACTCTTGCCTCCATCTGTACCTCTGTTGGTTCTTTCTGCACTGCTCTTCCTTCTTTTTGCACCCCTCTTGCCTCTTTCTGCACCCTTCTTGCCTCCTTCTGTACCTCTGTTGCTTCTGTCTGCACTTCTCTTGCCTCTTGCTGCAGTCCTCTTGCCTCTTTCTGTACCTCTGGTGCTTCTTTCTCCACTTTTGTTGCTTCTTTCTGCACCTCTGTTGCTTTTTTCTGCACGTCTGTCACTTCTTTCTGAACCTATGTTGCTTCTTTCTGCACTCTTCTTGCCTCTTTCTTCACCCTTCTTCCCTCTTTCTGCACCTCTGTTGCTTCTTTATGCACTTGTCTAGCCTTTTTCTGCACCCTTCTTGCCTCTTTCTGCATCCTTCTCCCCACTTTCACTACCTCTCTTGCCTCTTTCTTCACCCCTGTTCCTTTTCTCTGTACTTCTCTTGCCTGTTTCTGCAACTCTCTTGCCTCTTTCTGCAGTTCTCTTGTCTCCTTCTGCAGCTCTGTTGCTTTTTTCTGCTCTTCTCTTGCCTCTTTCTGCACCCCCTTGCCTCTTTCAGCACCCCTCTTGCCTCCTTCTGCACCTCTGTTGGTTCTTTCTGCACTGCTCTTCCTTCTTTCTGCGCCTCTCTTGGAAATTTCTCTACCCCTCTTGCCTCTTTCTGTACCCCTCTTCCTTCTTTCTGTACCTCTCTTGCCTCTCTCTGCATCCCTCTTTCTGTACCTCTTTTGCCTGTTTCTGCAACTCTCTTGCTTCTTTCTGAAATTCTCTCGCCTCTTTCTGTACTCAAATGGGAAGTGCACGCTGTCAAGTTTAAAGTTCTGTGTGCTCTCGTGACTGAGGTATATGTCTACTTGTGTATGTTTCTTACATGTGTTATGCATCTGAAGATGGTAGCTTAAAAAGTGGGTAACTTCTCCTATAGGTGATCAACTTTTCTCAGTTCTGCCCTGTCATTCGGTTGCACAGGCAGACATGTCTTATGTATATATGTGTTTTAGAGCCCCTCAAATATACTATTGAATACCTATGTGCCCTGTATTGTGAGCACAAAGAAATGCATACACCTTTTTTTACACAAATTTACAGAGTATGCTGTTTGAAACACAGGTATTCAAGTGTTTGTATGTTTTTACCATCACAAACTTGGTCAGACTTACAGCAGTGATATGCTTAGAAGTGCTGTTTTATATTTGGTAGGCCTAACATTCTGAGCAGTCGATTAATAGTGAACCTTCAAGAGAAAAGTGAGGTTTAATTCATCTTCGGAAAAGGGTTAGTGATTAGGGTACTTTGTATGAGTCTGTTGTAAGGTACAGTCAAAGTAGGCCTCTTTCTGCACCGCTGTTGGTTCTTGCTGCACATCTCTTACTTCTTTCTGCACCTTTTTTCCTCTTTCCTCTTTCTGGACAGCTGTTGCCTTTTTCTGCATTTATTTTGCTTCTTTCTGCACCTTTCTTTCTCTTTCTGCACCTCTCTTGCCTATTTCTGCACTTCTCTTGCTTCTTTCTGCGCCTTTCTTCCTCTTTCTGCACATGCCCTACCTATGTAGGCATAGTTAGAAATTAGCATTTAAAAAACATTAGAAATTAACTGAAAGAACAGAGGTTTTAGGGATGTTATAGTTATGAATTAGCATTTTAAAAAACATTAGAAATTCAATGAAAAAACCACAAGTTTAAGGGATGTTATAGTTAGGGATTAGCATTTAAAAAACCTTAGAAATTCACTGAAAAAACACAGGTTTCAGGGACATTATAGTTAGTTGGACATTTCAATTGTATAAAACCAGAGAAATTCTGCCGTTATAGTTAGTAGAGCTAACTATAACTCGTGGCCCCGCAATGCACTGCTGATGACATCACATATTACATCACTCATGACATGGTTAGTGACATCACTGATGACATCTTAAATAAAGTTACTGATGACATCACTGATGACATCATCCATGTGATCATCTGATGCACCTCCTCACACCTTAACAAAACCTTTGATGCATCCACTCTTAAATACAGACTACCAATATCGAAACCATAAACAGACCAATAGCAGTTAGTACATACCCGCTCAGTGATTCATACATCTACACACACATCCACTCACTAACCCATACAGTCACTCATACAGGCAGTCATTCATCAATACAGCCACTGATATATCCACTCATACAACCATATAGACACTCACACACTGCCAGTCACCCAAAGAACTAATTACAATGCTATTTACTCACCTATACAGTTATACACACACAGCACCTCACTTATTCATACAGATAGTACCATATACATACTCTCTTCAACAATTACTGACATAAGCACACACTTATCCATGCAGCCACTGTCACAATCACTCACCGTCACATATACTCACTTATATACTCCAACACTCACATATACTGCCTTTCACATATGTAGTTACTTGCACATGTACCACTGAGACATCCATTCACTTACCAACACAGCTATACGTACACTCACTCACCCAGACAGTCCCTAACACATGCACTCATAAACCCATACACCCAGTGAATCACCCACTCACACATCCATGCAGGGAGTCCCACACCCCTCCACCCACATAGACACTCAGGCATCAATACAGGTACTCAGACAACCAATCATTAACCCATATAGACACTGATGTCACCAACCCATGCACTTACACATCCAACTGACAGACTGATGCAGCCATTCATACAGATTAATCATTCACCCATGTATTCACCAAGACACGTTTAATCACTCACTTATACAGTCACGCACCCACTAAATCATCCATTCAGACACTCATACACCCACTCATTCTTCAATATACCTTGGCATAGATATATATATATATATATATATATTACATTCTTGAACTTTTTAGAAACACTCAGTCACTGGATAATGTCAAGAACTTAGGGGTCAAACTGGATGATCATTTATCCATGAAAGCTCAGATCCAAACAGTAGCTGGGTCCTGTTTCGGATTGTTAGAAATGCTAAAGAATTTTCTGCCCCTGCTTCCGGTTACTCACAGAAAGACTGTGGTCCAGGCTCTATTTGTGTCAAGGCTGGACTACGTGAACATCCTGTACCTGGGCCTCCCAGAATATTTACAGACACGCCTTCAAGTAGTCCAGAATGCAGCGCCGAGCGCAATTCTCATGCTAGGACACAGAACGTGGGTGTCCTCCCACCTGAAAGCCCTGCAGTTGCTACTGATTCGTAAGAGTATTTTGTTCAAAGCTCTGGTTCTAGCCTTTAAAGCTCCACACAACACTGGTGCCTCTTATCTTAGGAAAAGAGTTCAGCGTTACATACCGCAAAGAACTCTGAGGTCCTCATCGCAGCAGCAGTTGTCCATCCCCAGGTTCTCCCGTGCCCGCATAGGCGGCCGCTCTTTTCAAGTGCAGACCTCCTGTCTCTGGAATAGCCTGCCACTGTCACTCAGACAGGTGCAGGATTTACTCACCTTCAGGAAGTAGCTGAAAACGTGGCTATTCCAACAATAGCCAATGAGCAGAGTGCTCTCGCAGAGTTAGTGTCAGTTGTCTGTCTTGAGGTCTTTCAGCGCCGGGACACTCTATTGAGTAGCTGCACGCTCTACAAGTACCTATTTACACTACATTACATTACATTACATAAGAGATGTCATCAGTGATGTCATTTGAGATGTCATCAGTGATGCCACTGACCATGTCATGAGTGATGTAATAGGTGACGTCATCAGCAGTGCATTGCGGGGGTGCGAGTTATAGTTACTCTACTAACTATAACTGCCAAATTTCTCTGGTTTTATACGAGTGAAATGTCCAACTAACTATAACATCCCTGAAACCTGTGTTTTTTTCAGTGAATTTCAAAGGTTTTAAAATGCTAATCCCTAACTATAACATCCCTGAAACCTGTGTTTTTTTCAGTGAATATATATAGATATATAGATAGATATCTATATATCTATATATACATATAGATATATAGATATCTATATATATATCCATATATGTATATTATCTACTGGCGGTCGCCAGTAGATAGTTATAGTTAGGACCGTGTTTCCATAGGAAAACTGAAAATTCTATTTTGAATAACTTTGGCGCCGGTTGACGAATCCTCGCGCAATTTTCAAAACTAATGGGGCGCTCCGCTCAGCTCCTACCCTGAAAGTCTCGGGGCGATTCGTCAAGTGGGGGCCGAGCAAAAAGGGGGTCCCAAAACGTGTTTTCCCCATGCATTTTCCCGTAGGACCTTTAGTCGAAGGTACAGCCCGAACGGCTGAACAGAATTACTTGAAATTTGGCAGAGAGGTAGTCCTCAGGTCAGGGAAGTGCCTTTTGCAGGTCTGGTGTCAATCTGTTCAGTAGTTCCTGAGAAAATAGCATGTAAAAGCATATAAATATCTATAAGCACGTACCGTGCGCGCACCGTGCGAGCACCGTGCGAGCACCCTAACGTGCGCGAGCATAATTCTGATTGGTGGTTTCATGTTGGTCAACGTTAGAATCGGTCGAAATCAGGAAATGTCGGCCGTGAAAAGGGGGCAGGGTAGAGAGTTCCTGACCCCCTAGCCTTTGTCAGGGGGTCCCTGAAGGACCCCGAGAGCAAAACATTTTTTTAAAAATTTTTTTAAAAAAATCGCGGGGGTGCGCGCACGGTGAAAAAGCAAAAAAAAACAAAAACATTTTAATACGTCGTTTATTGTAAAATAAATATATAAAAAAAATAATAGTACATACATAACTTAGTATTTAAAAAAACGTACAAATTCACTGAAAAAACCATAGGTTTCATACACGTTATAGTTAGGAATTAGCATTTAAAAAAGCTTGCAAATTCACTTAAAAAACCATAGGTTTCACACATGTTATAGTTAGGTGGATATTTCACTCGTAAAAAACCAATGAAATTCCCCCGTTATAGTTAGTTCAGATAACTATAACTCGCGCGACCGCCACTCTATCACAAGGATGATGTCATCAGTGATGTCATGAGTGATGTCACTGACCATGTCATGAGTGATGTAATATGTGACGTCATCAGCAGTGCATTGCGGGCGCGCGAGTTATAGTTATCTGAACTAACTATAACGGGGGAATTTCATTGGTTTTTTACGAGTGAAATATCCACCTAACTATAACATGTGTGAAACCTATGGTTTTTTAAGTGATTATATATATGTGTGTTCATTCGGTCTACCATAACCCGTTTTAACTGTCAGTTGCAGTCTTGGTCACATGACATGCATGCTCATTTATTATTCACTGCTCCTAGCAAGGAACACCCCATTATGCCCTAGGGCTTTTTCACCAAACATATTTTTTAGCTTGTGGTGCCCTTAGACGAGACAGTGACACCACGCATTTTTGTTTAACTTTATGGGGGCTACAGGGATTGCAGCAATCCCCCAGCAAAATTAAAAAAATAGTAATTGTAGAAAAGACAGGTTATGCGAAATGTTAATGTTAAGATGTTTGGAATAAATTCCCAATGTCTAGATATGACTAAGGTTTTCTTGGTTCTGTTTTTATTCATGTCATAAAAAAGACCAGGAACAGCCGACACGTGTTTCGCACTTATGGCTAGCACGCCAAGGGCTTTTTCAAGGCTGATTGATACACCATGAGCGTATCATTATGCTAAAGAAACATGCAGAACATATATATAGTGATCAAAATAAATATATTTCAACAAGGAAAAGCAAAAAAGAAAAGACAAATAAAAAAAGAAGAAAATTAAGCAAAACAATAATTATCACCTGCTTTATATATTGCACCTTTCTTTATTTTGCACTGGTGCCTCTTTCTGCACCTCTATTGACTCTTTCTGCACCTCTCTAGCCTCTTTCTGCACCTCTGTTGCCTCTTTATTCACCTAATTTGCTTCTTCCTGTATCCTTCTTGCCTCTTTCTGCACCCCTATCCCCTCTTTCTGCACCTCTCCTGCCTGTTTCTGCACCTCTCTTGACCCTTTCTACATTTCTCTTGCCTCTTTGTCCACCTCTGTTGCTTTTTTCTGCACTTCTCTCGCCTGTGTCTGCGCCCCTCTTGCCTCTTTCTGCACCTCTGTTGCTTCTTTCTGCACTTCTCTTGCTTCTTTCTGCACCTCTGTTTCTTCTTTCTGGACCCCTCTTGCCTCTTTCTGTACCCCTCTTCCACTTTCTGCAACTCTCTCGGCTCTTTCTGCAGTTCTCTTGCCTCCTTCTGCCCCTCTCTTGCCTTTCTGCAGTTCTCTTACTCACCAAGATAAATTAGATAGTATGTCCAATCTTTTTGAATAATTAAAGAAAGCATAGAAAAAAAGGCAAGTAAGTGGTGATGTTTCCCAAAGTTATACACATAAGGGAACCATGGTAATGTATCAAGCAGGCGCTATGTGGAGTACCTTTAGTGGGCAGGTGCATCAATGCCCATGAGTCGGTGAAGACGAAAAGAAAACAATCTACCGTCTGCATATTAAAGTAGCCTTAGTGAAACCCAAAATGAAACGGCACACAAATGTATTAAAAAAGGGGCACAATAAAGTGCAGTTGTTATGGAACCAAAATGATTGCGATTTAAGTCTATACCAAAATACAATTAACTTGCATGTGTCCTGTGACAATTAAAGTGTTTTTACAAGCTACAATACATGTTGTGTGAATACCCGTGGTCAGGATTAACCATGCACACAGGATTTGACTTATGTTCATCCTGTAGGCTTGCGAGGGGATTCACTGAAGGTCCCTGCGGGAATAATCTTGCGAGCACCATCTTCTTCTGCCTGATATGGCACAGAAAGCCGATGACATCATTTCGACATAAGGAATTGAAGGGAAGATTAATTGGTGGATAACGCCCGGCCATATTGGAGCATGTTCTAATGTTGAGAAAAAAGGAAGTTTGAGAGTATGTACCGGTATTTCATGATCTAAATCCTTTGGTAGCATGGTAAGGGAAATGGAGAGAGTAGTAATCCAAAGATATATTCAAGTAGAAACAGAGTAAGAGAAAGGTGAGGAAAAGAAGCACCTAAGTGAAAGTAGCTTCTATTTTGTTTAGTGAAGTTCACATCCTAAGATATAGTGTTAGGCCTTGCCGTGGACAACAAAGATATGAGTCCCAATATCTTTCAAAATTGACGAAGAAGGAAAGACAAGGACATATACTGAATGTGATCATAAGTATATAAAACTATGTTGCTGAAAAGTAAAGTTGCTTATTTGTGGGAAGCAGAAAACGTACTTAACTCATCCCCGCAGGCTTCCAGAAGGCTTCAGGTTTTTGAACCTAGAAGAAGGTGAAAAGTAGCTAGTATAGAGAATAAAACTATGTCTGCAGGGGCAGCTATAGTAGTAAGGCATATATTCGAAGAAAGAAAACATCCTGTAACTATTGCTTCATCAGATTTAACTGAACATGAGATATACAGTGAAGTACACATTAAGTCAGATTCATAAGTATAAAAAGTATATGCTGTTATACCTTCAGGAGCATAGGAGGGGGGGGTGGTGGGTACAGGCCACACCGGGTATCATCACTGAGGGGGGTGACAAAATGGCAAAAATATGTGCGTTAAACACACATTTTTGCCATTTTGTCACCCCCCTCAGTGATGACACTTGTCACCCCCGGCTTGACAAAATGGCAAAAATATGTGTTTTTTCTGTACCTCTGGTGCTTCTTTCTCCACTTCTGTTGCTTCTTTCTACACCTCTGTTGCTTTTTTCTGCACGTCTGTCACTTCTTTCTGAACCTCTGTTGCTTCTTTCTGCACGCTTCTTGCCTCTTTCTGCACCCTTCTTCCCTCTTTCTGAACCTCTGTTGTTTCTTTCTGCACTTCTCTTGCCTTTTTCTGCACCCTTCTTGCCTCTTTCTGCATCCTTCTCCCCACTTTCTCTACCTCTCTCGCCTCTTTCTTCACCCCTGTTCCTTTTCTCTGCACCTCTCTTGCCTGTTTCTGCAACTCTCTTGCCTCTTTCTGCAGTTCTCTTGTCTCCTTCTGCAGCTCTGTTGCTTTTTTCTGCACTTCTCTTGCCTCTTTCTGCACCCCTCTTGTCTCTTTCTGCACCACTCTTGCCTCCATCTGTACCTCTGTTGGTTCTTTCTGCACTGCTCTTCCTTCTTTTTGCACCCCTCTTGCCTCTTTCTGCACCCTTCTTGCCTCCTTCTGTACCTCTGTTGCTTCTGTCTGCACTTCTCTTGCCTCTTGCTGCAGTCCTCTTGCCTCTTTCTGTACCTCTGGTGCTTCTTTCTCCACTTTTGTTGCTTCTTTCTGCACCTCTGTTGCTTTTTTCTGCACGTCTGTCACTTCTTTCTGAACCTATGTTGCTTCTTTCTGCACTCTTCTTGCCTCTTTCTTCACCCTTCTTCCCTCTTTCTGCACCTCTGTTGCTTCTTTATGCACTTGTCTAGCCTTTTTCTGCACCCTTCTTGCCTCTTTCTGCATCCTTCTCCCCACTTTCTCTACCTCTCTTGCCTCTTTCTTCACCCCTGTTCCTTTTCTCTGTACCTCTCTTGCCTGTTTCTGCAACTCTCTTGCCTCTTTCTGCAGTTCTCTTGTCTCCTTCTGCAGCTCTGTTGCTTTTTTCTGCTCTTCTCTTGCCTCTTTCTGCACCTCCTTGCCTCTTTCAGCACCCCTCTTGCCTCCTTCTGCACCTCTGTTAGTTCTTTCTGCACTGCTCTTCCTTCTTTCTGCGCCTCTCTTGGAAATTTCTCTACCCCTCTTGCCTCTTTCTGTACCCCTCTTCCCTCTTTCTGTACCTCTCTTGCCTCTCTCTGCATCCCTCTTTCTGTACCTCTTTTGCCTGTTTCTGCAACTCTCTTGCTTCTTTCTGAAATTCTCTCGCCTCTTTCTGTACTCAAATGGGAAGTGCACGCTGTCAAGTTTAAAGTTCTGTGTTCTCTCGTGACTGAGGTATATGTCTACTTGTGTATGTATTCTTACATGTGTTATGCATCTGAAGATGGTAGCTTAAAAGGCTGATTGATACACCATGAGCATATCATTATGCTAAAGAAACATGCAGAACATATATATAGTGATCAAAATAAATATATTTCAACAAGGAAAAGCAAAAAAGAAAAGACAAATAAAAAAAGAAGAAAATTAAGCAAAACAATAATTATCACCTGCTTTATATATTGCACCTTTCTTTATTTTGCACTTGTGCCACTTTCTGCACCTCTATTGACTCTTTCTGCACCTCTCTAGCCTCTTTCTGCACCTCTGTTTCCTCTGTATTCACCTAATTTGCTTCTTCCTGTATCCCTCTTGCCTCTTTCTGCACCCCTGTCCCCTCTTTCTGCACCTCTCCTGCCTGTTTCTGCACCTCTCTTGACCCTTTCTACATTTCTCTTGCCTCTTTCTCCACCTCTGTTGCTTTTTTCTGCACTTCTCTCGCCTGTGTCTGCGCCCCTCTTGCCTCTTTCTGCACCTCTGTTGCTTCTTTCTGCACTTCTCTTGCTTCTTTCTGCACCTCTGTTTCTTCTTTCTGGACCCCTCTTGCCTCTTTCTGTACCCCTCTTCCACTTTCTGCAACTCTCTCGGCTCTTTCTGCAGTTCTCTTGCCTCCTTCTGCCCCTCTCTTGCCTTTCTGCAGTTCTCTTACTCACCAAGATAAATTAGATAGTATGTCCAATCTTTTTGGATAATAAAAGAAAGCATAGAAAAAAAGGCAAGTAAGTGGTGATGTTTCCCAAAGTTATACACATAAGGGAACCATGGTAATGTATCAAGCAGGCGCTATGTGGAGTACCTTTAGTGGGCAGGTGCATCAATGCCCTTGAGTCGGTGAAGACGAAAAGAAAACAATCTACCGTCTGCATATTAAAGTAGCCTTAGTGAAACCCAAAATGAAACGGCACACAAATGTATTAAAAAAGGGGCACAATAAAGTGCAGTTGTTATGGAACCAAAATGATTGCGATTTAAGTCTATACCAAAATACAATTAACTTGCATGTGTCCTGTGACAATTAAAGTGTTTTACAAGCTACAATACATGTTGTGTGAATACCCGTGGTCAGGATTAACCATGCACACAGGATTTGACTTATGTTCATCCTGTAGGCTTGCGAGAAGAATTCACTGAAGGTCCCTGCGGGAATAATCTTGCGAGCACCATCTTCTTCTGCCTGATATGGGACAGAAAGCCGATGACATCATTTCGACATAAGGAATTGAAGGGAAGATTAATTGGTGGATAACGCCCGGCCATATTGGAGCATGTTCTAATGTTGAGAAAAAAGGAAGTTTGAGAGTATGTACCGGTATTTCATGATCTAAATCCTTTGGTAGCATGGTAAGGGAAACGGAGAGAGTAGTAATCCAAAGATATATTCAAGTAGAAACAGAGTAAGAGAAAGGTGAGGAAAAGAAGCAGCTAAGTGAAAGTAGCTTCTATTTTGTTTAGTGAAGTTCACATCCTAAGATATAGTGTTAGGCCTTGCCGTGGACAACAAAGATATGAGTCCCAATATCTTTCAAAATTGACGAAGAAGGAAAGACAAGGACATATACTGAATGTGATCATAAGTATATAAAACTATGTTGCTGAAAAGTAAAGTTGCTTATTTGTGGGAAGCAGAAAACGTACTTAACTCATGCCCGCAGGCTTCCAGAAGGCTCCAGGTTATTGAACCTAGAAGAAGGTGAAAAGTAGCTAGTATAGAGAATAAAACTATGTCTGCAGGGGCAGCTATAGTAGTAAGGCATATATTCGAAGAAAGAAAACATCCTGTAACTATTGCTTCATCAGATTTAACTGAACATGAGATATACAGTGAAGTACACATTAAGTCAGATTCATAAGTATAAAAAGTATATGCTGTTATACCTTCAGGAGCATAGGAAGGGGGGGGTGGTGGGTACGGGCCACACCGGGTGTCATCACTGAGGGGGGTGACAAAATGGCAAAAATATGTGTGTTAAACACACATTTTTGCCATTTTGTCACCCCCCCTCAGTGATGACACTTGTCACCCCCGGCTTGACAAAATGGCAAAAATATGTGTTTTTTGCCATTTTGTAAAGCCGGGAGTGACAAGAAATTTCCCACACCGGGTACCACCTGACTTTGCTATGCCACTGTATGCCTGTTATGTCGCATTGTAGGCAACAGTCCTGTGTTGCTGTCAGTCCCATAGGTCGGTTCTGACATCCTGCAGTGTGTATGCGGATGGAGGTCAAATGAAGAATCATTAGCATAAACAGTAGTGCATCTCCACATCCTAGTTTAGACCATTATCCACAGTGTGCAGTCTAAAGATTCACTCACGCTCCCTGCTTCTCATTGTTAGATCGCAATTGACACCTCTTGAATGTGGTTTGATGTGTTGTAATCCAAAGAATTTAAATGTTTACTGGTGGGGATGATATTCCTGAAAGTGTTCTGTGAGCGAAGGTCCCACCTGAGATTTGTTCATGTTCCGGTAGTGTTCTAAGATTCTAGTCTTGAAAGGTCTGATTGTACTGCCCACATATAGTTTTTTGCATGGATATATGATGATGTAAATCACAAAGCTAGTGTTACAGTTTATCCAATCCTTGATTTTGATAGTGAGCTGGGCTGTTGGAGAGAAATCAGTCTTTTTGTTGAGGCCAAGTTTGCATGTGTTGCATTGATGACGGGTATAAAAACCACATGGTTTTGTCAGAAAATGATGTTTAACCTCGTTTCTTTCATCTATAAATTCTGATCTGCATAGAATTTCCTTGAGATTTTTTGCTGTGCTGTAGCCCATTTGGGGAAAGTCCAGAATCTGATCCTTAAAGGACATGTTGTTAGA
Organism: Triturus cristatus; assembly: GCF_964204655.1. Taxonomy (NCBI): domain Eukaryota; kingdom Metazoa; phylum Chordata; class Amphibia; order Caudata; family Salamandridae; genus Triturus; species Triturus cristatus. Next base: position 1,170,956,989 of record NC_140584.1, on the reverse strand, counting down.
CAGTAAGCACCAATGCTTGTTCAAGATTTCCCGAATTAGGTAGTGTCTGTTGTGAAAGTCAGTTAAAAACCTGATTGTATTAGTTATTGTCTGATTGTTGGTTGGTATTTTGGGTATAAGTAAGTACTTTTTTGTCATTCTCTCGCAGTCTTTGGCCACTTTTTTACAGTTGTTGTAATGGGTTACTCCATTGGGTCAGTCTGTTTATCAAGCTTTTTGATTTGTCTTGGTAGATTCTAGTCTTGCTGCGATTCCTTCTCATTCGTTGGAATCCCCCCTTTGGAATATTTTGGATTGCTTTAGGAGGGTGGCAGATGTCTGCTCGTAGGACTGAGTTAGCTGATGTTGGTTTGTAAGTTAGTAAGTCTTCTGGGTCATTTAATTCATAAACCCAGTAGAACTTACAATATTTTTTAAAGCACTTTGCTGGTGCTGTATGCTCTACAGCTCTAGTGCAGAGACCTCTAGTGGTTGGTTCTATGGTTGCACTGTGTGCTTTGAAAAAATGATAAATGAAAGACTCAAGCATTTTCTACAAAATAATTTAGTCAAAATATTTAATGACTTTCATTAATCATTGCAATATGAGAATTCATGAAATATACATTCAATTATAAATAATGTCATGCCACCGCCGGCAGAGGTGGGCGTGCCAGGCCCTGTGCCTAATCCCGCACCGCACACATGCAGCATGGAGGTGGGCGCTAGCGCAGGGTTGGGCTCCGGCCCTGCATCAAAACCCATGCCATATACAGCAATAAACATCCTATTTTAAGTTGCAGAAAACATAGCAATAGTTAGGCATGGTAATAATATCTTACTTTGCATATAATCAAAATTCACAGAAAACCCCAAAGGTTAAAGTGAGATTATAGTTAGATATGGTAATAATATCTTACTTTGCATATAATAGAAATTCACAGAAAAACCCAAAGGTTAAAGTGAGATTATAGTTAGGTATGGTAATGATATCTTACTTTGCATTAAAAAAAAGTTAGAAATTCACTTTGAGATCATCAGTTGTATTCCAAAGTGAGAATGTTTTATGCAGACCCAAGTAAGCAGGTGGTTTATGAGGATTTAGATGAACTTCTTGCACCACCAGGGAAACATTGGTAAATGAATCCCCTGATTTGTTTTTGGTAGCAAATTCTGATCATTCATATTATCAGCTTGTGGGCACGTAGTAAAATAAATAGCATAAACCAAGCACAGAAAATGAGTAATAGCATTGAAGTACTGGGTTTTTAAAGCCCAGCGGTGCAGGGGAACACACCCTAAGACTTCGAGTTCTTCCTGTTTCAGACCCACAGAAACACAGAGTCTTCTAGGTGAAGTCAAAGATCAATTTATTGGCTGCAGACCAATTACAGGTGTCCGAGAAGTACAGCACAATGTATGTTCTCAGGAGACTGCTTCAACTTACAGAAACGGCCTTCTCCTTATATACAAAATATCATGCTTCAGGCACACATTCCTTGTTTTACGATATGGTCATTCACATGTATTCATTACAAACGAAAAGGCAGAGTCATGATGACCATCCCACATTCCAGTTAGGCCAGCCCACAATTATTTACCCAGCGAGGCTCAGATCCCACATCAGATATCCACAGACCCCAATAAACACGGGCATCTCCTGTTTGTAAAACAAGCCATAAAGCAGGAAGAGTCAGGTGTGAAAGAGATTAGCCAGAGGCTTGTGTGGGATGAAAAGGCTTTATGGTGTGTCAAACCCTGATGCTAATCGCAGGTGGCCGTAGGACGGGGAGCTCGTGGGACCGGACTGACCTGGGGCAGCGGAGCCAAGCTGCACAGGTCACAGAGAAGTCAAACAGAAGGCACATGTGATCTAAAGGCCCGTACTTGTTCGTAATGTGTAGCCTATGGAGGGCAACCATAAGATGGCCACTGCTCCAAGATGGAACCCACGAAGTCAATGTAAAATATCGTATACACAGTGCATTTATCGATATAACGTTATACAAAGCACTTGTGCATACCGCATTGGCCATTCGCGGTTCGCTAATACCGGAATAGGCAGGGTAGGGCCCTGCCTCCTATGCGGTCCCAAATTCTAAAGTACCACAGCATTCACACATTCCAATTTAAAAATAAAAATACTTTATTCCTCTTCTTCTCTTACAATGGTATTTACCCTCCTCCTCTTTCCTATATTTTTCCTAAATGATATGGTCTGCTCCACCTCCCCCTCTTTCCCTTACAGGTTGTTCCATCCTAGAATGCCTGCTAAAATGCACCTTAGAATGTTGGGATTTCTCTCTGAGGAGCATTAGGCATGGCAGTTGGGGAACTGTTGTACTGAATAAACTCACATTTTCTTTTAAACTCACTTTGTTTCTGTGGAGTTTTTACTACATTTTGGCGACGATTGGACTACTGTTAAGGGGACAGCTGCAGTTCTCCACCCCTGTTATTTTTGTCAGCCTAATATACTAACAGTTACTGTGCTCCTACTCACCATTCATCTTTCTTGTGCCTCTCAAGACTCTCCTGTCATTGTTCCGTTGAAAGTTTTCCTCCACATTGGAGCCTGCTCGTGTTTTGACCCACTTTGGCATTCCTGGAGTTGCTGCTGGTCACTGTCTTCACAAGCGGAATTTTCCTGGATCTCTGCACGACAAATAGAGCGTTTCTTTTGCCGGTGCCTACTTTGTTTGGCTCTTACTTTGTGCTTCCTCGATGCGCACTTCAGGTGAGGAGTATCCCTTCGTTCCGCTGCTGCCAAGGGGAGTGCTTTTACGCAGCGCCTGTCTTTAGGCAGTGTCTCTTCAGCGTACTTCCTGAGGAAACGTGCAGTGTTCCTTTCACTGCACCGGTTCTTTTGGGCAGTGTCTCTTCAGCATTTCCTCTCAAAGGTAGTGTCACTGCTCTCTGATGCGGTTTATACACGGTGCCTGCCTTGGTAGTGTCTCCTCAGCGCGGCCTCAGGAGAGACGTCTCCTTTCAGCTGTTTCTGCTTCTGCGTCAAGAGGAGTGTTCCTACTGCGGCGTCTGCTCCCTGAGGCATTTCTAGTCAGCGCACTTCTCGGGAGAGGCGTTTCCACTCAGCTGTTGCCTCTCACGCAGGAGGAGTGTTCTGTCACGGCACCTGCTCTTTGGGGCTATTCACCTACTTCCTGAGGAGTTTCTCGTCCACGGCTCCAGCCTCCTTCGCGCCTAATTAATATTACAGAAAAAGGAGTGAATAGTTTCCTAGAGAAGTTTTACTCTCGTTTTCCATTTTTGGGACACCCACAAGTATGTGGTTTATATAATACGCTGACAGGCACAGCTTACAATTGCCTGCAGCCTTCCTTTTTCATCTTACCTCAGTCTCTTCTGACTCCTCATGCTGACAGGCACAGCTTTATTGACTGCAGTTATTTCATGACCCTAATTACGCTGACAGGCACAGCTTAGCTTATTGTTCTTCAGCATTGCTGTCTTCACTATCATACACGTTGTTGGGCTCAGCTTATTCTATCTGCTGTTTCCTTATCTTTACCTGGGCTACTGTTTTTCAATTGTGTTTTGATTGTGTTGTTCCTTATTCTCCCAACCGTAGTGCGTTTTTGTGCACAGCCATGTCAGTTGCTAATATGAGTCAACCCCCACCGTTCCTAAATGATGAGGGTGAACCTGAAATTCCTTGGGATAGATGGGTCAAAATACTTCATTCCTCTCTCATTGCCATGGGGGGGAAAGTTTTCTTCAGTAAGGAAACAACATATTTTGTTGCACAATCTAGGTGTCCAAGGGAGAAACGTTTACAAGGATCTTGCTGATGGTGGAGAAGAGGTTGGTGATGGTCACGATGATGTGTTCACCACTACTTTAAGAAAATTAGGTTCTCATTTCAAAGACAAGGTCAATGTTGTTTTAGAATTGACATACGTTCTTTAAAAGGGCAAAAGGCAAAAATGAGAAAGTCACCTCATGCATTGCCACTTTGAGGGGGCTCTCTGCTACTTATGGATTTGGAGTGCTCACTGATTCCCTCATTAGGGATCAATTGGTCCATTCCACCAATAACCACAAGGTGCAAGAGAGGTTGTGAAACCAAAATCCTTATTTGGAAGAAGCTGTAACTATAGCTAAGAGCATCGAGCACACTGCTTATTGTGTAAAAGAAATGAAAGCTAATAAAGGTTCCTTTCCTGACGAGAAACGGGTAAATGAGATTAAGGAAGATGATGAGGTTTTAAAAGTAGTGGACCCGCATGCTGTAGTTAAACCCAAAACTAAGAAAGAGAATTTCAGATGTTACTGATGTGCGAATGTGCATCATCTCGCTAATTTCCCTAGGTGTCCTGCCAGATGGGTTAATTGTAGGAAATGCAAAAGAATTGGTCATTTTTTTAAAATGTGCAAGTCTAAAGAAGTGGGAAAGGATGTACATGTTGTACACGATGATCAAGTCACTGTATCCAGAGATAACTGATTCATTTTTCAAATGTATGGTCCAGAAGCTGAAGAAAAGATCAATTATCCTGTATGTGAGATACACCTAGAGCAAGACCACTGACTCATTGTCAGTGAGATTGCTCTCCCCCCTCACAGCTCCACCATCAAGTGAGGCCTTCCCCCAAGCCCCTGCACTCTCAAGTGTTCGTGTTCAAGGCCCTCCTCCACCCGCAGGTTTTTCCTGCGCCTCATCCCTGGTGGTCCAGTGGACCTCTGTCTCCTTCCTCTCGCTCCGCTCTTTCTCTCCGTTTTCACTGATTTCAATCTCCCCCTTTTATTCTCCTTCTGTGTCTTTCCTCCGTTTTCTCTTGTTTTTTACTAATTTCAATCTCCCCTTTCACTTCCCCTCTGTGTCTCTCCTCCATTTTCTCTCGTTTTTTACTGATTTCAATCTCCCCCTTTCACTCCCCCTCTGTGTCTTTCCTCCGTTTTCACTTGTTTTTTTACTGATTTCAATCTCCCCCTTTCACTCCCTCTCTGTGTCTTTCCTCCGTTTTCACTCGTTTTTCACCGATTTAATCTTCCCCTCTCACTCTCCTTCTGTGTCTTTCCCCCACTTTTCTTGCACCTTTCACTACCTCATTTTCACTCTTTCTTCTCTTTTTGCCTTTTCTGCCCAATTTTCCCTGCCGCTGCTGCCCCCGTGGCCCCTCCCGCCCAGCACGACCGGCCCAGTCCAGCTCCCTTTCCCGCCTCCCAGCTGTCCAGCCCTACCCGACCCCTACTTAATGGCGGCCGCTGCGGGGACAGGCGAGCAAGACCACTGACTCACTCATTGTCAGTGAAATTGCTCTCCCCCCCCTCGCAGCTCCACCATCAAGTGAGGCCTTCCCCCGAGCCCCTGCACTCTCAGGTGCTGGTATTTGAGGCCCTCCTCCACCCGCAGGTTTTACCTGCGACTCATCCCTGGTTGTCCAGTGGACCTCTGTCTCCTTTCTCTCGCTCCGCTTTTTCTCTCCGTTTTCACTTGTTTTTCACTGATTTCAATCTCCCCCTTTCACTTCCCCTCTGTGTCTTTCCTCCATTTTCACTCATTTTTTACTGATTTCAATCTCCCCCTTTCACTCCCCCTCTGTGTCTTTCCTCCGTTTTCACTCATTTTTCACTGATTTAATCTTCGTCTCTCAGTCTCTTTCTGTGTCTTTCCCCCACTTTTCTTGCACCTTTCACTGCCTCATTTTTACTCTTTCCTCTCTTTTTGCCTTTTCTGGCCGTTTTTCCCTGCCGCTGCTGCCCCCCACTCCCAGCACAACTGACGCGACCGGCCCAATACAGCTCCCCTCCCCGCTCCCGACTCCCAGCTGCCAAGTCCTCCCCTTAATGATGGCCGCTGCGCGTCCGCTGCATGGACGCGGGCAGCGGCCGCGCCGAGGGCGCACCAGAGACAAGCCCGTCTGCACCCGTCCGCGACCAGCGCCAGGGACCCTGGACCTCCTCAATGCCAACGCTACGACCCAGCGGCACTCCATGCTCTCAACCCAGGACGCAACAACAACTGCAAGCTAGCATCACCATCCGACACCCATGGGCCCTTCAGCTGTCACCGCTGCCGGCACACCTGCAGCACCGCCAAGACCACGGACCCGGCGCAGCCCGCCCACAAGACCACAACCCAACCAAAGACCCTGCAATGCATCCTCCGCAGCATCCGATCCCTCCACAAACATGCCACCGAAATCTGGGACCTCCTCGACAGCACCACTCCGGACGTAGCGTTCTTCACCGAAACATGGACCAACACCACCTCGGGACCGGATTTTGCCATCACCATTCCCCAAGGATACAAGATCTCCAGGAAGGACCGCCCCACCCGCCCGGGAGGAGAAATCGCCATTGTTCACAAATCCAACCTCCGCCTTAGCACACTCCTTGACGAGCCCACAGACCTGATGGAACACCTTCACTTCAAGATACTGGCCAGCCCTACCACCACCCTCCGAAGTACCGTCATCTACCGACCCCTGGACCTCGCAGACTTTTCGCCAACTCCATCACGGACATCATCTCCCTGCATGCCATCGCGTCCACCAACTACACCCTACTGGGAGACCTCAACTTTCACCTTGACAACCAACTGGACCCCAGCACCACATCCCTCCTGGACAACCTCCAAAACATTGGACTCCGCCAGATTGTGACCGAGCCCATGGACTCAGCAGGACACACCCTCGACCCCCTCTTCACAACAGGTAACTCCATCCCCTTCAGCCTCACCACTGAACTCCCATGGACTGACCATTGATGCGTCCACTTCACCCTCAGAACACCCACCATCCACAGACACCTGCACCTGCTCCCACGAAGAAACTGGACGAGAATCACCGATGACCAGCTAACCTCATCACTCAGCAACTCCACCCCAACCATCGCGGAAAACGATGACCCCAAGACCGCAGCCCGAACCCTGCACAGATGGATCTCCGACAGCGCCAACACCATAGACCCCCTCAAGAAAAACAACAACACCCACGCCAAAAAAGCCAGATGGTTTACCACCGAACTTCGAGAGTCAAGACGCACTTGCTGCCACCTCGAAAAGGCCTGGAGGAACACCAAATCCACAGAAGCCTACAACAACTTCAGAGCCACCACCAACGCCCACCACCAACTCCTCAGAAAAAAGAGGAAAAAAGCGATTGAAGACAGAATCTCCACTTACGCACACAACACCAAAGAACTCTTCAACATCATCAAGGAGTTCGCCCAACCCATCAGCGAGTCCACCGACATCCCTCCCTCAGAAGACCTCTGCGACAAACTCAGCACCTTTTTCCACCACAAAATCAAGAGCATCTACGACAACTTCGACGAAGATAAACAACACACTGAACCCTCACCAACCACCCTCGACACCCTGAAGCCAGCGATGGACAACTGGACAGCCCTCACCCCCGAAGACTCACTGTAGACAATGAAGTCAATCCACTTTGGGGCCCCCACGGACCCCTGCCCCCACCACGTTTTCAACAGAGCCACCGACACCATCGCACCCATGCTCTGCCACACCATCAACCACTCCCTGGCAACCGCCACGTTCCCCGACGACTGGAAACACGCTGAGGTCAACCCCCTCCTGAAAAAACCCTCGTCCGGACCCCACCGCCACAGAAACTACAGACCCATCTCCCTGCTCCCGTTCCCAGCGAAAGTCATAGAGAAAGCCATGAACAGCCAACTCGCCACATTCATCGAAGAGCACAACATTCTCGACTCCTCCCAATCTGGCTTCAGAAAAAAACACAGTACGGAAACTGCCCTCCTTGCTGCAACAGACGACATCCGCACCCTACTGGACAAAGGAGAAACAGCAGCCCTCATCCTCCTCGACCTCTCAGCGGCGTTCGACACAGTCTCTCACCGCACCCTAATACGCAGACTCCACGACACAGGGATTTAAGACAAGGCCCTCAACTGGATCTGCTCCTTCCTCTCAGGCAGAACGCAGTGGGTCAGACTCCTTCCTTTCCTCTCCGACCCTACACCTACCACCTGCGGAGTCCCCCAGGGTCCTCCCTTAGCCCCACACTCTTCAACGTCTACATGGCTCCGCTCGCTCCCATCGTCAGAACCTATAGACTCAACATTGTGTCATACGCAGATGACACCCAACTCATCCTCTCCCTATCCAACGAACCCAATACCGCCAGACACAATTTTCGAGAAGGCATGGAAGCCGTCGCCAAATGGATGAAAAACAGCTGCCTACAACTAAATACCAACAAAACAGAAGTACTCATCATGGGCCCAAACCCCGACGCATGGAACGACACCTGGTGGCCCCCCGCCCTCGGAAGCCCGCCCACCCCCACGGACCACGCACGCAACCTGGGAAACATCCTAGACTCCGAGCTCAAAATGGACCACCAGATCAACTCCGTCTCATCCTCCTACTTCCACACCCTCCGCCTCCTATGTAAGACCTTCAAATGGATCCCCCTCGAACACAGAAAGACGGTCACTCACGCCCTGGTCACCAGCAGACTCGACTATGGCAACACACTCTATGCCGGAATAAACAAAAACCTCACCTGCAAGCTACAGAACATCCAGAATGCTGCCGCAAGACTAGCCTCGACCTGCCAAGACACACTGCCACATCTCCCAGCACCTGAACACACTCCACTGGCTCCCCATCGACGTTAGAGTCACCTTCAAGATGCTCACCCACGCCCTCAAGGCCCTTCACAACACAGGACCAGCATACCTGAACAGCCGACTCAAATTCCACGCACCCCAGAGGACCCTACAATCTACCCAGCTCTCCTACGCTGTGGTCCCCCGCACCAAAAAGACCAGATCGGGATGCCGCATCTTCTCCTTCCTCGCAGCCCGAGCCAGGAGCGCCCTGCAGCTCCCCCTTAGACAGACAACATCGCTTCCCATCTTCGCAGGAAACCTCAAAACCTGGCTCTTTGACAGATCCCCCCTTGATGGACTGGAGCCTGCGAACCCCACCCCCCCCATCGCCTTGAGACCCTTACGGGTGAGTAGTCGCGCTTAACAAACGTCTGATTGATTGATTGATTGATTGACCTAGATGGGAAGAAAGTCAATGCCTTTGCTGACTTCTGTTCCTCATACACTCGAATTGACATTGAAACTTTCCAAGGCCTGTTTTATGAAAATGAATATATTTTGCAAAAGCCTGATGTACACCCTGGGGGATACAATAAGGATCCCATTCCTTTAAAAGGAATGGTGAAAATGCGAATCACTTTTAAGGTTAGACATACTTTTGTAAAAATGTATATTACAGAAAAAGGAAGTAATTTATTGGGGTGGAAGCACCAGAAAGATATAGGCATCACACTTGACCCCAATAATAAAGAACAGGTGTTACTGGTGTATAGATCTTTAACAGGAGTGGGTGTATGCGATAAATTTCCAGAAGTTTTCACTGATAAAGCTGGCATGTTAAAGACTATATGCACAAAATTAAACTAAAAATGTCTGCTATTCCAGTTGCACACAAGACCAGGTCTATTTCCATATTAATTCTTGAACCTATGAAGAGAGAACTAGAGAAACTTGAAGGACAGGAAATTATTCAGGCTGTGGAAACTTCTGAATGGTTGGCCCCCATTGTTATAACTTCTAAAAAAAAGAGTAAAGACATCCGCATGTGTGTAGACTTGAGAAGTCTAAATGCCAACATTTGGGTTGATAGGTACCCGCTTCCCAAAATTAATGACATGTTATCTGTAATTAATGGTGCCAGGTACTTTTCTGTATTAGACCTTATGTCGGCATACTATCAGGTGGGTTTGCACCCGGACGCGCAAATTCTCACAGCTTTTACTACACCCTTTGGGACTTACAAGTTCTTGAGAATGCCGTTTGGACTGGCTTCGGCCAACGCAGCATTCCAAAGAATTATGCAACATATTTTGATGGGGTAGATAAATCCTTGTGTTTCCAACACAACATTCTCATTTACGGCTCTAATGAAGATGAGCACAATCTCAATTTGAGGAAAGTGTGTGCCAAGCTTAGCGAGGCAGGTTTTACCATCAAGAGGAACAAATGCAAAATTGGGGTAGCATCTGTAGATTTTCTTGGACACACTCTATCCAGTGAAGGAATGAATCCCAAAATGGACTTAATAGAGTCAGTAGTAGAAGCTCCAATTCCTACAAATAAAGAAGTCAAATCCTTCCTTGGTTTAGCTGAGTATACGTCCAAATTCATTAAGAATTTTTCAGATCTAGTACAACAATTACAGACCTACTGAAGGAGACAACATTTGTATGGTTACCTGTCCATGACTGTGCGTTTTTGAATATTAAAAAATCTATTGCTGCAGCACCCTGCATTGGCAATTTTTATAGTGCCAAAGACACGATTCTTACCACTGATGCTAGTAATAGAGGTATTGGTGCCACACTTTCACAAATGCAAGAGGGAAAAGAAAAGGTAATAGCTTTCGCTTCCAGGACACTCAAAGAGGCAGAAATTAACTACTCTACTATTGAGAAAGAGGCTTTGCCTTGTTTTTGGGCAACTAACCATTTCAAATATTTCCTGTGGGGTATACCGTTTGTACTAAGGTCTGACCATAAACCACTAGTGTCTTTATTTTCATCTAAGGACATTGAAAAAACAACAACCAGAATTGGTAAATGGCTTGTTTCCTTACAAAGCTTCAATTTCAAAATTGAACATGTACCTGGCAACAAGGAGCTAATTGCTGATTGCCTTTCTTGTCTTCCTATCAATAGGCAAATGGAAGAAAATGTAGATTTTGAAGTACTACATGTAACCATCCCTGCTAGTCTAGAGGAAGAGTACCTATGAAGAGAGAACTAGAGAAACTTGAAGGACAGGAAATTATTCAGGCTGTGGAAACTTCTGAATGGTTGGCCCCCATTGTTATAACTTCTAAAAAAAAGAGTAAAGACATCCGCATGTGTGTAGACTTGAGAAGTCTAAATGCCAACATTTGGGTTGATAGGTACCCGCTTCCCAAAATTAATGACATGTTATCTGTAATTAATGGTGCCAGGTACTTTTCTGTATTAGACCTTATGTCGGCATACTATCAGGTGGGTTTGCACCCGGACGCGCAAATTCTCACAGCTTTTACTACACCCTTTGGGACTTACAAGTTCTTGAGAATGCCGTTTGGACTGGCTTCGGCCAACGCAGCATTCCAAAGAATTATGCAACATATTTTGATGGGGTAGATAAATCCTTGTGTTTCCAACACAACATTCTCATTTACGGCTCTAATGAAGATGAGCACAATCTCAATTTGAGGAAAGTGTGTGCCAAGCTTAGCGAGGCAGGTTTTACCATCAAGAGGAACAAATGCAAAATTGGGGTAGCATCTGTAGATTTTCTTGGACACACTCTATCCAGTGAAGGAATGAATCCCAAAATGGACTTAATAGAGTCAGTAGTAGAAGCTCCAATTCCTACAAATAAAGAAGTCAAATCCTTCCTTGGTTTAGCTGAGTATACGTCCAAATTCATTAAGAATTTTTCAGATCTAGTACAACAATTACAGACCTACTGAAGGAGACAACATTTGTATGGTTACCTGTCCATGACTGTGCGTTTTTGAATATTAAAAAATCTATTGCTGCAGCACCCTGCATTGGCAATTTTTATAGTGCCAAAGACACGATTCTTACCACTGATGCTAGTAATAGAGGTATTGGTGCCACACTTTCACAAATGCAAGAGGGAAAAGAAAAGGTAATAGCTTTCGCTTCCAGGACACTCAAAGAGGCAGAAATTAACTACTCTACTATTGAGAAAGAGGCTTTGCCTTGTTTTTGGGCAACTAACCATTTCAAATATTTCCTGTGGGGTATACCGTTTGTACTAAGGTCTGACCATAAACCACTAGTGTCTTTATTTTCATCTAAGGACATTGAAAAAACAACAACCAGAATTGGTAAATGGCTTGTTTCCTTACAAAGCTTCAATTTCAAAATTGAACATGTACCTGGCAACAAGGAGCTAATTGCTGATTGCCTTTCTTGTCTTCCTATCAATAGGCAAATGGAAGAAAATGTAGATTTTGAAGTACTACATGTAACCATCCCTGCTAGTCTAGAGGAAGAGTAGAAACAATTCTGGTCAGATGATGCCACGTTGAGAGCTGATGTCAAAACTATCAGAAATGGTTGGGCCAAGAGGTGTGGGGACCTTCCTTGTGATTTACAACCTTTTTGGAATGCTAAAGTAGAATTGTCCATTGTAGGTTATAATGTATCTAAGTGCGACAAAATAATTCCATCCAATTTCTCAGAAAGCGTATCTGCGAATTAGCTCACGAGGGCCATTTGGGAAGGAATCTTACAAGAAGCAAGCTTCAGTCAGGGTATTGGTTACCTGGTATGGACACCCTTATAGAGGACTTAGTCAAGAGGTGCCATGCTTGTGGTATCAGTGACAAAACCAAAAGCACATGGAAAGTACCGTTGGAACCAGTGCAAGTTCCCTTTAAAGCCTGGGAAAAACTAGGTTTAGACATTATTAGTCCCCTACAAATATCAGGGTTACAAGAAAGGTTTATTATTGTTTTGGTAGACTATTTTTCCAAATGGATTACTCTTAAGTTTGTTAATAGAGTGGACACACCCTCATCACTGACAATGGGGTCCAGTTGGTCTCTGAGGAAATGAAAGAGTTCCTCGTCAGCCTTGCTATAAAACAGATTTCCACACCTTTATATTGTCCATGTGCTAATGGTTTGGTGGGACACTGCAATAGAATGATTTCATTTCAAAACTTTATTCGATTGTTTAAAAACAGTCATAAAAGCACATGGCATCAGTAATACAATACAATACATGAAATGATAAAATAACAATACATTCGGTTAACGATAAAAAAAATGGGGCAGGAAGGGGGGTTGAGCCAGATGGACAACATCTACGACTAAGTTGACTGGCACACACGGAGGGAAATTGGGACTGGGTGTTTGACCCAAAGCCGAGCACCAGCCGTTGGCAGATACTCCACACGGGCCAATTCTAAGTGATCGGTACTTCCTATTAAAGCTTCTACACTCAGGGGTGTGCTCCCCTCCCCAAGAGATGGCTGTGTTTCCTGGGGTAGTCAGTCGACTGCATCAAGGCAGCTAAAACGGTTGTAATCGCAAAACATGGCTCTAGGTGGCATAGGGCCTGGAACGCCATAATATCTCCTTTTTCTGCCCCTATAGTTGACCCTGGTCCACTCGTTACTGCCACTCCCATAGGTCGTCGGGGATGGGGGGTAAAAGAAAGAAAGCGGCAGGGTCTGGATAGTGGAGTCAAAAGACCTATTAAAACCGGCACAAATATGGTGGACTGTTCTGGGGTCCCTAAAATTAATTCTTATACAGTCCCCATTTATAGTTTTTGCCAGCTTTCCCACCCAAGGTACCCTTCTTAGCATTACAATCTCACTAGACATCTGGGTTGGCAGGGGTCTGTTCCAATTAAGCCATTTGACAACCTTGCTTTTAAGTGAGGTAAATGATTCATCTTCCCCTTCTTCTAGGGCTGGGACACCCACCAAGACCACCATAAAGCGGTTAGCTTCAGGGGGAAGGTCCGGGGTTCGGGGTTTACTAGCCCTGATATCTTTCACTGACGTTGGAGGTGCACTATTACCCCTGTCTGTAACTGTAACCCCCGGGTTGTCATTGCCTCTGGCACCTGCCAGGGAGCAGGCCGGCGACTGCCTAGGAGGTACCAAGGGAAGAGGGTTAGAGCCCAGTGGTCCAGACAGTCTGCAGCTGGGGATAGGCATACTACTAGCTGAGGGGGGAGAGCACCCTCAGGAATAATTGTAAAGAAATATTGGCATGAGTAGGTCTTGCTACGAAAGTGGACGTTTCTCTCTCAATGTTAGCCAATCTAGTTTCAATCTGGTCCAATTTGGCCTCTAGGGGATATAAAATAGATTTAAATAGCGCTCCCAGATTTTCAAGGGTCAGTGCAGTACCATGCTGGCCTGGGATATGGGTAACGGGAGGGGGCAAAGTCAAGTCTACCAATCCACTGCCCAAATCTTGTAGCCCTGCAGCAGGCCTTCCTGGTTTGATATTACTACTATTTTGCCTGGCAACCTTCTCTAGACTACCCTCTTTCTTGTTATATACTCTTTTCCTTTTTGAGATAGTCCCTTCTCTAGGCCCTAGATGCATAATATTATTGGGGGCAGCCCCTGGAGTGATGGGTGAGTTCACAACGTTGTCGAGGATTAAATCAATTTCTGGCATTATTTCGTTAACCAAAAGGTCCAGATCCTGAGAGTTATTCTCCTCCCTTCCTGGGGTGCTATCTTGCTCGGTTATACAGGGTGCATTATCCGCCGTAGGCAAGTGTCTATCCGGCGTTATAGCATTAGCGATTGGTCCCAGTGAAGATCTTTTAGTTGCAGTATGTTCTTGCGACATGCGTTTCTCCAGTACCAAGATTTCTTTGGACACTATTGAATTTGCTCTAGTTAGGAATTTTTCCATGCCTCCCGCAATGGAACCCCCAACAATCGAGGACTTACTTCTAAGTTCCCTGCCAGACATAGTTCAGATGGAGATGAGAGACCTGGGGCCCAGAGGCAAAGAGGGACGGCCCGGTCCGGTCTTGACCGGTCAGAAACGGGCCCGCCCTTGGCCCGGGCTTCGCGCTTCTCACGCGCGCGGGGGTAAGGGCTTGTTAAAGTAGGACCAAAACTCCGGAGATTTCTGTGTTTGCTTCAGAGCAGGTGAGTGCAACAGTTCAAACCAGCAATCAGCAGTGTTAAATAATAATTGCGTGATTGGCCCGTACAAATGATTCCTGTGTCCGGGATGAAAGAAGGAGTGATCGCGCGTTCCAAGGCAGTCAAGGAGCAGCGATAATTTAAACAAAGTGCAAGTTCGGGGAACGAGGAAGTCTATTCGCACTAACTCGTGCGTGAGGGATTAACAAACAAAATGAGGCCGCAGCCAAGCGCGGAGCTTTCCGAAAGGCACACAAAGAAGGGGGGAATGAGCAGCGAGTCCTCGCGCTAAAGTCAATCAATGTAGGTGCACCTTGGCTCTGCCCCTCTCGGGGGTCAGGCGATGTCTGCTCCGTCCTAGCCCGCGATGCAGATCCTGAGCCACGGATGATCCGGCTCGCGCCTTCGGGTAATAATAGAATGATTTAATATGCTTTACAACCAGCAATGGTTGCTCATAAACCTATTCTCCAGTCCATCAAAGACATGATATGGTCTTATATCATTACACCCAACAGTGTTACTGGTTACTCTCCTTTTTGTCTTCTAAGAGGGCATAAACCTGGCTCCAAACTTACACCAAATTGGTTATTTGAAGACAATTATTTTGCATGGGACGGTCAAAAAACCAAAGAGAAGATTGTACGTCATCAAGAGAAATACAGACAAGATTATGATCACAGATAGGGAATCAAACCACGACAATGGAAAGTAGGTCAACCAGTCCTTGTTAAGAAACCTGATAACATCTCGAACAGGTACAATAAATACTATGGCCCTGTAAAGATAAGCGATGTCAAGAAAGATGTAGTCACCATGGCTGATGGCAGAATGTGGAGCATGGACAGACTATTTCCATTTTCAGGGCAGACCATGTGTAACTTGTCTGATAATGGTTCAAATAAAATGTCCAACATGCCTGTGGTTAAACATAGCGACAGAAATGTAAAATCACCTAAGTGGCAAAGGTTCTATGTCATGAAATTATTTCATTCTTTTGTTCAAGCACCTCTGCATTTTCCCCTTTTTGGTGTGGCCTCTCTTTATCCTCTTATTCTGCCTTTTCCTTGTTCTGTCGGTCTTCTTTCCTTTTCTGTCCCCCCTTCTCTCTTGTTTGTTTTCCTTCCAGCCATCTTCCTCTTATCTTCCTTTCTTTCCTTTCTTTTTGTTACCTTTGGAAGGGAGATGTGTTATAATCTTCCTCTTCTTCTCTTACAAAGGTATTTACCCTCCTCCTCTTTCCTATACTTTTCCTATTTCCTATGGTCTGCTCCACCTCCCCCTTTTTCCCTTACAGGTTGTTCCATCCTAGAATGCCTGCTAGAGTGCACCTTAGAATGTTGGGATTTCTCTCTGAGGAGCATTAGGCATGGCAGTTGGAGAACTGTTGTACTGAATAAACCCACATTTTCTTTTAAACTCACTTCGTTTCTGTGGAGTTTTTACTACAGACACTAAGATGGAATAACAATGTACAAGAATAATCAGGGCCTTCACAATTTTTCAGAAATATCAAGCGGAATGTCTTAATGTCAATTTCAAGGCAAGAACACAAGCAAAACCCTAACCACGACCTAAAATACTCTCTCTAACTTCTTGTAAATATATGATGTTAAAGAAAACAATACATTAGGGGGTAGAAATAATTTTTTAAGAACATGTAAGATGTTGGAGAAGATGCAAGCTAGTGGCTAATCTGATCATTTTCTTGCGACAGGAGCTGGGTTCTAATGCCCGCTTTGTCATTTACCTAAAAGCTTCATTATTCCATACAAAATCACTTAAACTCTTTGGGGCTCATTTATGAGCCCCTGCGTCACTTTTGCGCCACCGGTGCGTCACGTTTTGTGACGCACCAGTGGCGTAAAACATGCGCCATGATGCGCCATATTTACAAAGTGACGCATCTACCTAGATGCGTCACTTTGTAAACCCCTGCACTACATTATACCTGCGTCACGTATAATGGGGCAGATCTATGTTAACTGGCGCATCCCTGCATATCAGCAGGGATTCGCCAGTTATTATGCGCCACAGCTGCGCCACCATGGATGCGCCGCATTTATAATGCGGCGCACCATGGGGCAAAAACGGCACAGATGCGTGACGCATCTGTGCCGTAAAAGTGGCGCATTGCTGGAGTTGCGTCGCAAGCACGACGCAGCTCCAGCAATGCTCTGGGGGGCCCTATCTGTACAATGCTGCGTCAATCCTTACGCCTGCTTCAAGCAGGCGCAGGGTTTTGACGCAGCATGGGCCTAAAAGTGACTGAGTGAAATCTTGTAGAACGCCCCCACCTGCCCTGGAACGCCTACATGTGGCGCAGGGCTTACCTGGGAGATGCGTCACGTTGTAAATACCCCGCACCATGGCGCAGGATTTGCGCCGCTGCTGCGTCACAAAAGTGACGCAACGGCGGCGCAAAAGTGGCGCAAGTGCAACATAAATCTGCCCCTATGTATGCAGGGTGGGCGTTCCCACGTAAGTAAGCATCGTAGAAGTGACGCAGTGAAATCTACGAGATTTCACTGCGCCACTTCTAGGGTGCAAATGCGTCAATATCTTACGCCTGCCTCACAGCAGGCGTAAGACTGACGCAGGCCCTTTCACATGGGGCTTGCCCCATGTGAAAGGACACATTACTGGAGTTGCGTCACTTTTGTGACACACTCCAGCAATGCGTCACTTTTGCGCCTACAGATACGTCAGAAATACTGACGTATCTGTGACTCCTTGCGACGTGATGCGTCATACTGTAAATATGACGCATCATTGGAGTCGCAGGGAGGGCGCAGTGAAAAGTGACGCATCACTGTTTTCACGCAGTGATGCGTCACTTTTCATAAATGAGGCCCTTTGTTCTTAAAATTGGTTGAAAAGTAATTGTGTAATTCCAATGTTTGAAACCCATTCAATGTACGTGATCTTGTATCAGCTACTTGTGCCTTCGATAATGGGCAGTATTGTGATGCTCCCCAGCTAGATTTGCCCTACATAAACACCCCTACCTATATATGTGTGTCAGAGATGGAGCCACTGTGAGGGCCAGCTTGGTTCAGATTGCTGACTTGTAGTTGCAAGTTGCACATTGCGCATTTTGATGGAGATTTCAAACTTTAGTTTCAGTCTAAGGAGCAATATTAAAGATGGTCTGTGAGGATTCTCGTGATGGGACTCCGATGGTTCCTGGCTGTTTGCCACCTGCTTCCATGGAAGTGTCAGATCTCAGGATTTAGGGTTTTAATAACATCTTCAGCATAAAAAGGTAAAAATGTGCTCCAATTGGATTACTTCAACAACTGTAGCAAATTTCTGACTTTTATCAGATTTTAATAAACACATGTAACTCTGCCGAAAATCTATGCACCTCCAGCTGTTCTCACTAGCATAACTTTCTTGGATCTTGCATTCACACCTGAGGGATATATCTGCAAACAGAACAGTAATGCACAGGTGCACAGGACTCTTTGTTGTTCCTTCATAAGGAAAATATTTTATCCAATGGTGAACCCCATTCCCCTTATTAGTTATGGGGTTGTTCCCTTCGTTTATTCCCACATTTGATCGGTCAGTTCTTGTGCATTTGCAGAAGGGTAAACTACCTCCAAATCTTTGTTGAATGTAAACAAGTTTAGGGCATGCATAAACTTTTGCAGGGGCAGCCAACAGAAACACCCACAAAGCCACCTCAACTGCTAAATGTTTTAATGCAGAAATTCCAACATGACAGAATGTCTGCATTTAAAAATGCACTGTGCAGAGAATGTCACTACCCCTACTTCTGTGAATCAGGATTGGACATTTGACTATGCAGAGCGAACACTTGAACATAGCAGGACGCTGAGGAGGGTGGATGCGGGACATCCACCCAAAAAGTGGCGGGTGACACTTGTGCCATGTTAAGAGAGCATTGATGTCAATGGTACTATACAGTGGACATGACTTCTGCCCCTTTTTGGCAGGTGTCCCACTCTGCCAAACTCCAAATATAAAAAGAACAATTGATGGACAGAATGCAGAACAATGTCATACATTAACCCCAGTACAGAGATCTGGGCCTAAATCCATATTTTCTTTGCTCACCATGCCATTCCAGTTTGGACCCAGCCATATGCAAATCAGTCTTGACCCTGCGCCCAATGGGAACAGTCCAGCCCTAACTGCCAGGCCAGGTCCCCCCTGGACTGGAAAAAAGCATCATAGGACCGGTTTCGGGGTTTCACCCCTCATCAGCCAGTATAGCTTAACTCCAGTGGCATGGAGAGCATGGGGCCCACGTCTGGGCATACCCGTCCCACTTGGGTTAACAAATGCAAAAAGAACAATTGATGGACAGAATGCAGAACAATGTCATACATTCACCCCAATACAGAGATCTGGGCCTAAAGCCATCGTTTTTTAGCTCACCATGCCATTCCAGTTTGGACCCAGCCATATGCAAATCAGTCTTGACCCGGCGCCCAATGGGAAAACTACAGCCCGAACTGCCAGGCCAGGTCCTCCCTGGACTGGAAACAAGCATCCTAGGACCGGTTATGGGGTTTCACCCCTCATCAGCCAGGATAGCTTGACTCCAGTGGCACGGAGAGCATGGAAACGCCTGGGCATACCCGCCCCACTCGGGGTGACAAATCCAAAAAGAACAATTGATGGACAGAATGCAGAACAATGTCATACATTCACCCCAGTACAGAGATCTGGGCCTAAATCCATCGTTTTTTGCTCACCATGCCATTCCAGTTCGGACCCAGCCATATGCAAATCAGTCTTGACCCTGCGCCCAATGGGAACAGTCCAGCCCGAACTGCCAGGCCAGGTCCTCCCTGGACTGTAAACAAGCATCCTAGGACCGGTTTCGGGGTTTTACCCCGCATCAGCCAGGATATCTTCACTCCAGTGGCATGGAGAGCACGGGACCCACGTCTGGGCATACCCGTCCCACTCGGGGTGACAAATGCAAAAAGAACAATTGCTGGACAGAATGCAGAACAATGTCATGCATTCATCCCAGTACAGAGATCTGGGCCTAAATCCATCGTTTTTATGCTCAATGTTTGAATCGTTCAGCATTCCGTCCATCAGTTGTTGCAGTTACACTTTTTGCCCTAAGTGGGATGGGCATGCCCAGACGTGGGTCCCTTGCTCACTGTGCCACTGGATCCAAGCTAGCCTTGCTGATGAAGGGTGACAAACAAGCGGTCCCAGGATGCTTGATTCCGGTCCAGGGAGAACCTGGCTTGGCAGTTTGGTCTGGACTGTTCCAATGAGGTACAGGGTCAAGACTGATTTGCATATGGCTGGGTCCAAACTGGGGAGGCGTAGTGGGCAAAATAATGATGGATTTATCCCAGCTCTCTTGACTCGGGAGAATGTTTGAATCATTCAGTATTCTGTCCATCATTTGTTGCAGTTAAACTCCAAATATGGCACTTTCTCATTTATTGCTCATAGCACAATATGAGTTTCCAGGTATTTAAAGTTCTTCTCTCAGGACCAGAGTTAAGTAAAGGTAGCAGCTTAGCACAAACCGCTTCCATGGGGCCATCTCATTGTGTGTCCCTCAAGCAGCCAGGCTGCTCTACGCATACTGGGATAGGAAAGAAGGCGTTGTTCCCAATCCCAAGAAACTTGTCAAAGGGAGGTGGCTTGCAAAAATCCTACATCATGGGTGATAGACACCCTCATTGTTGGCTCTGGTACCAACCACTGCCAGGGAGAAGGGCTGCAGTGATCCCCTGTCTTAGATCAAGGACCCCCTCTTCCCACCACCTGACCTCCATCTCACCTCTGAGAAGCTAGGTCCCGGAAGAGAGGACAGCCAGGCTCGCAGGTCAGAAGCAGAAAGTCTGAAGGATAACCGCTTTTGTTTGTGAGGGTCAGCTTGAATATTTAAATAAAGTGAATAACTTGAATTCGCTTTTTACAGTCTTTCTCAACTTTCTTTCAATTTACAAAAGTTAGGGGAGTTTCAATTCGTTTGTGAAAGTTGTTATTGCCTTTAATACCCAGCTGACTCTATTTTGAATTGAATATCTGCATGTTATTGGGGTTTATTTAAAACGTGGAAGTTATTTGGTAAACAACAATAAAGTTTTATATCCATTCATACCTATTTTTAAAATATAAAAGTTGTGGCAGTTTTGAATAAAAGTCAGAAATGATATGAAAAGTTCTGAACTGGTTTTACCACTTTTTAACATGCCGTCTTAATTCTTTAAATAATACGAGTTGTATAACTTTAGGGAAGAGTTTTAATAGACTTTTTACCAACACTTTACTACAGTTTTAAAGAGAAACGAAATGTATTTATACTATAAAACATTAATTTCACCTTTATGCAATGTACATGAAACTTTTTACAAATGGGTCATAAACTGTTAGTATAATAATATGTATTAAACCGCAAAATATATTTTTTTAGTTGTTTTTAAATTGGTGGACATTTTGGGGTAACCGTCTTTGCGTTTGAGCACAATATCTTAACGTTATGAATGTCTCATGGGTCTCAGGTAGCCAGTATGGTAAACACTGCAGGCCCTGAGATGGTCCCTATTGGAATGTACCACCCTATAAATCGCCATCAATCAATAAAGGGAATTTTAGTTGAAAATTCCAAAAGACACATTTAGATGATGATCGTTGTTAAACAGGTTAGGGAGCGTTTGTTACAAATCCTTTCATGTCTCCATCCTCTGACCTGGCTATGTCTCCCAGGATGCCTAGCGATAACCCTCAGTGCTAGTTTCCAGATCATGCCGTTTACCCTATGCGTAAAGGATGTGCATAGGGTACACTTGCAGGCTACCTAACTGTGTGCAGGAGTCGCAGTCGATGGCAATCAGTTTGAAACAGATACTAATGTATTCCACCCTCCCCAGCGACAATGCCAGACCTGAGGAGCCACTGATTCTGTGTAGAGACGCGACATTCTGGACAAAGCTGGAGGAACTACATATCATTCGTGCTGGGAAACACTTATTATAAGCGTTGTGGGGCATGGAGAGCCAGATCGGCAGTATAATAGAGGAGGTGGTCGTAACCTGCTTAATTCTGTGCACCATACGAGTGATAACCTCAAAAAATTCTGCGAGTTTACGTGGATTACACGAGAAGAGTAATTCTGCTTTAAGTGCTATTTTCTCAGTGCCAAAATGCCCCTTGTATTTCAAATGACACAACAATGCATTTTGTGCGAAGAAATAGCGCTAAATGCAACAGAACATGAATAGCAGTGCTAGCAGTCATTCCCTAAATGTGCTCTTGGGGTGTGATTTTCCCTCAATTAACGCTGAACATTTAGTACAAGTTTCTTAGCACATAATGCACCCCTGCATCCAAAGGGGATGTGATGATGCATTCTGCGATGAGAAAATTGGTCTAAATGCAACAGAACTCGACCAGTGCAAGCAGCCACTTGCACTTTCTAAATATGCTCTTGTAGTAAGGATTTTTTCCTCCAAATTACTTTTGATTATGCAAGCGGGAATAATCATGTTATTATTGGTAATTTTACATCAAAGAGTAATGCAGGATTATCAAAATTGCTCTGATTACTCCAGAGTAATTAAAAGGACTTGCAACATATAATCTGAAGTAGCCAAAAACTCCCTGAGCAGCCACATGAAAGTCTGTACTGAGATCATAACCACCTGTGGGTCAACTAGACTAGCCTGCATATGGGAAAAATCATGGGCTGAGGGTCTTAAATGTTTCTCCAGAAATATGGCTGGCACTGTACCAATCTTGGGAACTACGGTGGAGGCAGCTTCAAATGCCCATGATATCTACATGGTGGGCTTCTCTTTCAAGTGATGTGGGCAGGGCTGGACTGGGAAGCCAAACAGCCCCAGCAATGTTCTTGGACTAGCCCTTGGAGAAGCACTGCCTGGTCCAACGCTTACTTGCAGCTTTTCTAACTAGGGGCGGCATTGCAGCATGGCTGCAAAAACGGCCCCTGTAACAAAAACCGGCCACCACCACTGCAAAACTGGACCCAGCCTCCCAGGGAAATACCTGATGGGAAAAGCTATCCTAGCCCTGGGCGTGGGTCCTGGAACCATTACATCTGGATGGTTACCAATGCATTCATTTTATTACCAGTTGAGTACTTGGGGGAGCCAATCTGTGGTTTTGAACATTTTGGGCCTGATTTACAAAGGAATATTGCATGTGCAGATCTACTCATGTGCATATCTACTCATGTGCAGATCTACTCGCATGTAGATCTACTCCTACACCTAGGTGTAAATGTCCACATTTTTTCTATTCATTATTTCTGACTGAAGATCACACTTAGATGTAGGCTTGAATGTCTCCACTCCTCAAATTAGGGCTAGCGTTTCTTATGAGGGTATTTATGACTATGAAGTAACTTCAAGTAACTTTTCACCTGTTGGTTGAGATCTTTGTCACTGGGGCATCAATATCTGCACAGAAAGGACTGATGAGGTGGAGGCCTCTACTTCTAGGTTTATAGATTTCACTTTGGAGTAAGAAATACCACTGTAGTACTGTGTACTAAAATACAATTTTTGAATTGGACCCTATTCGTTTTGTATAGTTTTGGCTTCTAACTAAATCAACAATATAAACTTGCGGTGTATAGAGTTCCAGTATGTAGTAGGCTAAATGTTAGAACTCTGGTGGGAAGTCCTTGGGAGAGCAACGTTCATAGTTGCTCTTGAAACCATTGTAGGAAAACTACAATACTGACCAGTGTTTTTATAGGTTGGAACTTGAATGTAAGAATTGGGCTGCTCAGAACCTTGGCTCATGAGACTCACATGAGGATGAGGGGTTGTGTGTTCTCCTTTCTCATGTAATGAAGGCAACACCTGATAAAGGAGGGCTTATGATTAGTACCTTGATGCTTGAATATGGGTTTAGAATGATGGATGGACTGAGAATTGGATGCAACTGCAGGGGATTCATGTGAAGGAGATGCAATTCTGATGAAAATGCCTTTTTCTGCCGTTGATTTACCGCTGGTCTTTTGTAGGTCAGAGCAGAAACTTAGTAAAGTTAGGTTCTAATTGGTTGTATGTCCCTTCAGATGTGTTCTTTTCTCAACCCTAACTGCTAAGACATGATTTTAAAGACATAGGGCATCGTTTAGTTGTGGTAAGATGGAGGCCAAACGTAAGAAGGGCAGCTGACCATCTATTAGTGGTTGGTTTGAGCAGGAATGAAGGTTGGTGTGTTTCATGCCCAGACCAGAGGCACTAGGACCCTGGGACACAAGGGCAGAGGCCAGAGGACACTGGACACCAGTTCCGGTGAGAGGAGGGGGGCAAGGGGAACAAAGGGCATTCCAGGGCAGGACCTCAGGGCGAGAGGTCAGGGCCCACTCGTGAGACGAAGAATAACAAATAAAGAGTACCTGAAAGACCTGGCGTGTCTCATGTGGTCTGTGGGGTCGGGAACACGACAACTGGCGACGAAGGTGCGTGATCGTGTGCCCAGCAGAGGAACGAAGAGCGGCGGTCCGTCGCGTCGAAAGACACCGTCATCGAGACCAGGAGCCCACCCTGGCTCGTGTGTGCGGGTACAGAAGAAGACACGGCGCGGGAGCCCACCCCGACCATCATCGAGCGCAAGAAGACTGTCCTGCATCACCCGGTAAGGAGACTGGAAAGCCGAGTGAACGCTCGCTGTGAGCTGTTTGAAGCGCGAAATATCGCGAGAAGAGGGCGGGGTCAGGCAGAAACAAGGACATTAAGCGTTTAGAAGCAGTGGGCGGCCATTTTGAAGTCAGACAGCGCCCCGATTAGAGGAAAAAGCATCACGAGACCACCGGTGGCCATTTTGAGGCCAGGCAAACAGACCAATAGGAAGAGAGAACAGTGCGACGGCCATTTTGAGGTTAGGCGATGATAAAGAAGTGCCAAATAGAACAGCGAAAGGAGGAAAGAAGCATTGGCAACGGCAAACAAGCACCAGAAGTGACCAAAGAAGCACTGGCAAAGGCAAATAAATAGGCACCATAAGTGGGAAACAAGCATTGGCAAGGACAAACACAGAAACAACAGAAATAGAAAAGAAGCACTGGCAAAAAGGACCAGAAGTGACAAAACAAGCATTGGCAAGGACAAATAAAGAAACACCAGAAGTAGAAAACAAGCTTTGGCAAAGGCAAATAAAAAGGCAGCAATAAAAGAAAAGGATGGCAGAAAGACAGAATGCGCAATATCGTAGACCACTACCGTTTAACCCATCAGAGCCACAAGCAGGAATACGGTGGGAGAAATGGATCAGGCGTTTTGAAAGATACATGGAAGCGACTGATGTGACAGCAGCGAAGCAACTAGGCCTATTTCTAAACCTAGCAGGGGATGAGGTTGAAGACCTACTAGTGACACTGCCAAAAGAGGAGACTACCACCTACGACAAACTAAAGGCGTGCCTGACAAACAAATTTGACCCGCAGAGAAATGTTGATTTTGAGCGATACACCTTCACGATCTCTTTCCAACAACAAGATGAAACGCTGGATGACTTCGCAACGAGACTGCGAAAGCTAGTAACACTCTGTGAGTTCGAGAAATTCGATAACGAACAAGCCTTCAGACTGCGCATCATCGAGGGCTGCCGTTACACGGAATTTCGCGCAAGAATTTTAAAGGAACCAACGTCTTTAGAAAACATCCTATCACTTGCAAGAGCGGAAGCAAGAGCGACAGCACAAGCAAAGGAAATGGAACGAGGAAAGGAACGATCAGTGGACCAAGTGCACCGAATGACAAACAACAACCGCACAAGTGGATGGAAAAAGGACAGAAATGACCAGACAGTGAAGAAGCGACCGGAAGGAACGTGCTACAGGTGCGGACTTGAATTTCCACATCGAGGGCCGTGTCCGGCGTTTGGTCAGACATGTCGGAACTGCAATGGGAGAAATCACTATGCCAGTGTGTGTCAAGGAATGCAATTCAGGAATGATAGAGGAAGAACAGAAAGGCCACGAGCACCAGCCAGCAGGCATGTCCGACACGTCGAAACAGGAATAAGGAGCCCCTCAATAGAATCAGAAGAAGAAGAAGAAAAAGAAGAGGTACCGACGGGACGACTATATCTCATGTCGGATGTCACTACTGAACAAAATGAGGAGGGCGAAAGCAGAGAAAGCATATGTCTGGTAGACAAAAGCAAGATGAAAAAGACAGAATTGTTGACAATAGGTGTAGGGTCACACAAAGCAAAGTTCGTCCTAGACAGTGGCGCAACGTGTAACGTCATGTGTGTGTCGGAATATGAAAAAATGAAAATAAAGCCCAGCTTGAGGCCGTCCCGAATTGAAGTCTTCACCTGGGGGTCCCGAACACTGGTAACAAACATGGGGAAATTCACAGAAGAACTGACATACAAAGACGAAAAGACGAAGGAAGAAATTCATGTGTTAAAGGGCGACATCCCAGCGCCATGCCTTCTGAGCAACATCACGGCTCAGATGATGGGTCTTTTTGAAATGACTTACAATATATCAGACAAAGGAAGCATCCTGAATGAATACCCCAAACTACTGCAAGGCTTAGGGAAGCTAAAGGGGCGGCAAATAACACTACACATTGATGAAACAGTAAGGCCGATAGCGCAACATCATCGGAGGGTACCAATACACCAGCAGCCGCAGGTAGAAGAGGAATTGGATGCATTATTAAAGCAAGATATCATAGAACGAGCAGAAGGACCAACACCATGGGTGTCTCCGATTGTGGCCGTACCAAAGAAAGATACGTCAAAAATAAGAATCTGTGTCGACATGAGGATACCAAACAAAGCAATTGAACGCGAGAGACATCCCGGACCACACCTTGATGACATGATCAGCTGTCTAACAGGCATGAGGCGGTTCTCTAAACTAGACCTGTGCAAGGGATACCACCAGCTAGAACTAGATCCTCAGTCTCGATACATCACGACGTTTTCCACACACCTAGGCCTGTTCAGATACAAACGTCTGAGTTTTGGTGTGTCGTCGGCTGCAGAAATATTCCAAGAGACAATACATCAAGTAATAAGGCCGGTAAAGAACAGCCTAAATTACAGCGATGACATCCTGGTGTTTGGAAAGTCAAACGAGGAGCACGACAAAGCGCTAAGCGAGGTATGCTCTCACTTAGAGCAGGCGGGCCTGACACTAAATAAAGAGAAATGTGAGTTGGAGCGAGACGAACTAGTATTCTTTGGCCACATCTTCTCCAAGCAAGGAATGCGACCGGATCGCAACAAGGTAAAAACGCTGGAAAAAACACAACAACCAAGTGACGTGGCAGAAGTGAGGTCATTTCTTGGCCTGGCCAGCTACTGTGCAAGGTACATTCAAGACTTCGCTACAGTAAGTGCACCACTGAGGGAATTAACAAAACAAGGCCAAAGTTTCGCATGGACTGAAAAATGCAGCAAAGCGATTGAGGAGATCAGAAGCGCCGTAACGGCTGTAGATCACCTAGAATACTTTGATCCGAGGCTATGCACTGAACTGACAGTAGATGCCAGCCCAGTGGGGCTAGGGGCAATACTGGTGCAACACCAACCAGGAAAAGACTCCCCAAGACATGTAGTAGCATATGGAAGCAAAAGCCTATCGGATGTCGAAAAGGGATACTCCCAGCCAGAAAAAGAGAGCCTGGCGGTAGTATGGGCATGTGAACACTACCACATGTTCATCTACGGACAACCGTTCACAATAATAACAGATCACCAAGCGCTGATAGCAATATACGGAAACCCAAATGCAAAAATACCACCCAGGATAGAGAGGTGGGGGATACGGCTAATGGACTACAATTTCAAAATAATACACAAACCAGGGAAAGAACACAATCCTGCGGATTATGTGTCAAGGCACCCCCTGCCACAAGCATCTCAAGCAACAACGATGGCGGAGGAATACCTAAACTTTGCACTCAAACTCAACACACCGGCAACGATATCAATGGAAGAACTGGAACAGGAGACAAGGAAAGACCTCACCATGCAAGCAATAATGAAAGAGACGAAACAGCAAAGGTGGAGGCACGTCAACAACAACAACAACTGGGAAGAAGGAGTGAGAAAAGAAGAACTGCTTGCATTAAAAAAGATCAGCGAAGAACTCTCCGAAAGCGAAAATGGAATAATGATGAGAGGCACCCGAATTGTAATGCCGCAAACTCTGAGGAGAAGGACAGTAGAACTAGCACATGAGTCACATCGAGGGATTGTGGCAACAAAAAAAATGCTACGAGAAAAAGTGTGGTTCCCGGGACTGGACAACATGGTGGAAGACACCGTGATGCACTGCCACATCTGCCAAGTAACAGGTCCCCCATCAAAGCCGGAGCCACTGCAAATGTCCAAACTACCAAAGGCAGTGTGGACAGAACTGGCGGCTGACTTCTATGGACCTCTGGAGACAGGAAATTACCTGCTGGTAATAATAGACGAATTCTCCAGATTCCCAATAGTGAGGCAGGTAGCTTCAACGTCAGCAAACGCAACACTGCCAGTCCTGGACGACATTTTCGCAGCATGGGGATCACCACAGACACTGAAGACGGACAATGGGCCCGCATTTTCAGGCAAAGAATTCAAAAGGTTCATGGAATACCTCGGGATCAATCATCGAGGAATAACTCCCCTATGGCAACAAGCAAATGGGATGGCAGAACGGTTCATGGGAACAATCAAAAAGGCAATACAAAGAGCAAAGTTGACGCAGATCTCAATAGGACAAGCACTGTGCCAGGTCCTAAGGGATTATCGAAACACCCCTCACAGCTCCACAGGAAGGTGCCCCGCAGAACTGGTGTTGGGGCGATCAAGCAGCACGAGGTTGCCACAAGTGAAAGAAAAGGAAAACACAGAGCGACAAGACATAGCAACTAGAGACACCCAAGCAAAAGAAAAGATGAAGGCATATGCTGATCGGAGAAGACACGCGGCAAGCACAAAGATAGAAGAAGGAGACACCGTGGTGGTACGGCAGAGACAAGTGCGAAAGTCAGACAGTGTTTTCTCAAGGGACCCACTGACAGTGACAGGAGTGAAAGGGCCAATGATAACAGCTTCAGCAGGGCCATACCACATCACTCGCAACAGCTCGCACTTCAGAGAATTGAAATCAAAAGAAGAGGAGCTGCCAATACATGGGCTGAAGGAAGAGACACACGAGGAGACGGATCCAGCGGACATCAGAACGCAACGACCGAGAAGAGAATGCAAGAAAACAAAAAGACTAATTGAAGAAATGTGAGGAGACAGAGGTCCGTGGAGACGCTCTCTCTCTCTCTCTCTCTCTCTCTCTCTTTCTCTCGTTCTCTCTCTCTCTCTCTCTCTCTCTCTCTCTCTCTCTCTCTCTCTCTCTCTCTCTCTCTCTCTAAGTACATAAAAAAATTTAAAAAAATGTTTGTTTGCAACAAGGGGGGAGATGTCATGCCCAGACCAGAGGCACTAGGACCCTGGGACACAAGGGCAGAGGCCAGAGGACACTGGACACCAGTTCCGGTGAGAGGAGGGGGGCAAGGGGAACAAAGGGAACAAAGGGCATTCCAGGGCAGGACCTCAGGGCGAGAGGTCAGGGCCCATTCGTGAGACGAAGAATAACAAATAAAGAGTACCTGAAAGACCTGGCGTGTCTTGTGTGGTCTGTGGGGTCGGGAACACGACAGTGTGAACCCAAGCTTCAAAATGTTTATACCTGCAACACTCTTCTGGTGAAGACAGATGCTATGGCGGTGTCAAAAAGCTGACACTGTGGCAAGGTTACTGGAGAAGCTGGTAGAATAGACATAAAAAAGCTGGGTGGTTTGTTATACCTAGCTTTATTGAACTCCGGGAAGATCTTTGCTCTAGGCTTATTGAAGTTATCTGGTTTGGTGGTCCATTTTTAGAGTCTATCAGCAAAATACATAACAAGGAGGCATCAAGGGCCTCTTCCACCCAAAGGACACGCAACAGAGATAATTCATGTACAGAAAGTAGTTGGCCGGGTCTCTGGCCCTTAATGATCTTCGGACCTACTATGTACAGCATTGCTGGACATGCAACAAATCATGGTGAGGACTGACTGCTCCTGCTGTTTGCTGATGCTGTTTGTTGACTTGGACGACCTAGCCCTGTACCACTCATTGACGGGCTTAGAGGACTTCTGTAGACTTAAGCAACTTCTGCTAAATATTCTAAATATAAAGGTGATGAAATGGAGAAAAAAGAATTCTGGTGTATGATTCCCCAGTTCAGCCCAAAGAATCGAGTATAGATGTATCAGGGTATCAGGGTCATGTTGTAGACATGTTGATAAGGCCAATGTCCACCGTACGATGGTTGATTTGTAAGCACTAGGCGAGTCCCAGAAGCAAGTGGTAGCAGCTGAGGCTAAGAAATCAGCTTTTGGGACACTGTTCTCTCA
Organism: Triturus cristatus; assembly: GCF_964204655.1. NCBI lineage: Eukaryota > Metazoa > Chordata > Amphibia > Caudata > Salamandridae > Triturus > Triturus cristatus. Next base: position 1,170,926,934 of record NC_140584.1, on the reverse strand, counting down.
TGTCTACTTTGACATCCAGGAGTGACCCCATGAGGTTGGATTTGAGTCTTAATTTGAGATCCCTTGACTTTGAAACTCTTCTTTCACTGATTGTGGATCTGGCTTACTGAGTTGCAGAAATAGCTGACAGTCCAGGGCGTGTCCCCTAGCTTAGCCGTATTAGGAGTCAGTGCTGTTCAGAATTGTTAAGGACAGCCTGTCCAAGGTTAATGAGGCGACTTTGGAATTATGTAGAGGGATGATATGTGCTGTGAGCCTAAAGCACTTTATTCCTTCTAATTTATTTCAGTAGCTGGGTCTAAGCTTCATCTGTTCGCTATTGGTTGTCATATCTTGACAGGAACATGAGCCAGGCTTGGAACATGGCAGTGGTAGGTAATGGTCAGAGGTTAGGAAGTGGACCCAGAATACCAGTATGATATTGCTGGTGTGGTTATTTTATTTGGGTTCACTGACACGACATCGACCTAAAAAATATCAATGTAAAAATATAGAATACAAAAATATTGATGCCCTATACTTAAACAGGTAAGTACAAAAATATTGAGACTAAAAAAATCGATGTAAAAAATATAGTTGTACAAAATATCGATGTATATATATATAGATATTAAATAAAACAATACATATTTATTATATTAAATAATAATAATAACATTTATTGTAACAAAATTAATTCGATTTTAAACGTTTTAACAAACAATTAATAAACTATTAATTTGAATTAATTTTATTATTTTAAAATTATATAAAATTAACATATATATATATATATACATATACATATATATATATATATATATATATATATATATATATATATATATATATATATATATATATATATATATATATATATATATATATATATATATATATATATATATATATATATATATATATATATATATCAGGGCGGCCTCTTGAGGCGGGCACGGAGAGGCCCGTCAAACCATCTCGCAAATGAAACAAGTAAAGAGGCCCATTACTGAGGACTTGGACTTTTAATTGGAATCATGCAGCATTCTTACAGCTTCCCCTTCTCCGACATGTTTCGGCAAGTAAGCCTTGATCACGGAAGGAAGTCAACCACTAAGTGCGTCAATGCACGCATTTTAAGGTTTTAACCCTGTGACTCTCTATAAGCATACAAGTTCCATCATGCACTCCAAACATTGTCCCAATACTGATTCTATTTCGAAAGTTCTTATTCTTTTAGCGCAGAAAATGCCGGGCTCACTCCAAATAGCGAATTGCAGTGTAGCGCTGGAAGGGATTCGGTGGGGAGAACGTCCTCACTGATCGTGCTGGGGACTCAAGGCTTTTTATGAAATTCGAAAAATACATTGACGCACTTAGTGGTTGACTTCCTTCCGTGATCAAGGCATACATATATATATATATATATATATATATATATATATATATATATATATATATATATATATATATATATATATATATATATATATATATATATATATATATATATATATACCAATAACAATAACATAAAATATAATTTTAAAAAACATCCTATTATAAATAAAACATTAAACTATTTTAAATGATTTAAACTTAAAGTTCCCACAATTATTATTCCCACTCCAATGAGTGCAACAGTAGGGAAAGTGTTTGATAGCGAAGGGATTAAATGTACTATTCCCACTCCAGTCAGTGCAACAGTAGGTAAAGTGTTGGATAGAGGAGAGGTAAAAATTACTATTCCAACTCCAGTGAGTGTAACAGTAGGGAAAGTGTTGGATCGTGAAGGGGTAACAATTACTATTCTTACTCCTATGAGTGCAACAGTAGGGAAAGTGTTGGAATGCCGAGGGTTAAAAATTACTATTCCCACTCCAGTGAGTGCAACAGTAGAGAAAGGGTTGGATAGCGTAGGGGTAAAAATTATTATTCCCACTCTAGTGAGCGCAATAGTAGTGAAAGTGTTGGATAGCGGAGGAGTAAAAATTATTATTTCCCCTCCAGTGAGTGCAACAGTAGGGAAAGTGTCGGCTAGCAGAGGGATAACATGTACCTTGACCCGATCACAGGCCTGCACTCTCCCCGACAGCTCCTGCGATCCTCTGCTGCCTCTGGACCCCTGACTCGTGTGTTCGAGCCTGCTGCCGCCTAAGTACTGCTCTCTGTTTATTTATTTGCGCTTGTATTCCTGTTATTCCTGGGTCATTATTGTCAAGTATTGTGACCTTTTCATTCTGTTTTTTTCCTGATTTCACTTGCTCTGTTATCTTGACTCCGTCTTTTTTCTGCCTTCACTCGCCGTCCCCTGCGACCAGCGCCAGGGACCCTGGCTCTCCCATGACCCACCACTACGATTCTACCACCCTCAATGCACTCAACCTCGGAAGAAACACTGGCTGCGTAAGAACCACCCCATACACCACCCAGGGAGAGTTCTTGTGTAGAGCCTGCCACAGATCCTTCACCATCGACAAGGCCACCACCACCACCGAAGGCCCACCCGACGTACACACACCCCCACCCTGACCTGCGTCCTCCTCAACATGCGCTCCCTGCACCGACACGCCGAAGAGATCTGGGACCTGATCGACACCCTCTTGCCCGACGTGGCCTTCTTCACGGAAACCTGGCCCAACGCCACCTCCGGCCCCGACATCGTCACTGCCATCCCAGATGGCTACAAGATCCAGAGAAAAGAACGCCTCCACCGCCCAGGCGGAGGACTCGCCATCGCACAAAAGACACCACTCCGACTCTCCACATCCAGCACGAGCAAACCCCACTCCAACACTTCCACTTCCACTAACAGATCCAGACCAGCCCCAGGACCACGCTACGCGGCACCCTCATCTACAGACCACTGCAGTCCGCAACCACCAATCCCGAGCTTGCAGCACCCCATGCAATCACCTCCATGAACTACATCCTCCTCGGTGACCTCAACTTCCACCTCGACAACCGCAACAACCCCGACTCCGCCACTCTCCTCGACAGCCTCGCCAACCTCGGACTGAAGCAGCTGGTCGACATACCCACGCACATAGCTGGACATACCCTGGGCCCTATCTTCGCAGGAGGAACAAACATCCGGTTCAGCGACACTACCCAGCCGCCCTTGGACGGACCACCACTGCGTCCACTACACCTTCATCACCACTGTTGCACCCAAACCTGCCCCACGACCTCCACAAAGAAACTGAAGCAAGATCACAGAGGAACTCCTCAACACCACTGTACGCCAAGACCCCCCCAGCACCATGACCGACACCAACTCCGCAGCCACAGAACTCCACCACTGGATCACCCACTGCGCGGAAACACTCGCACCCCTCTGACACCCCTCCAAGCAGCACCCGCCAAAGGCCACCTGGTTCACCACGGAACTACAGGAAGCCAGACGCAAAAAAACCTGGCAAAACCAGAAAACCACGGAAGCACAAAACAACCACCGGAGCACCCTGAAGGAATACCACCAGTGGATAAGAGACACCAAATGGACCTTCATAAAGGGCAAAATCCAGGCCAACGCGACCAATGCCAAGGAACTGTTCAGCGTCATACAACAGCTCACAAAACCACCCAGCAAAGCCACGGATGTCACACCCTCCCAGCAACTCTGCAACAAACTCAGCACTTACTTTCACTGCAAGATCAAGGACCTCTATGACAATTTCAGCGAACCAACATGGGACAGCACCCCCCCATCGCTGCCAACCAGCCAACAATGTCGACCTGGAAGCCCGCAACCATCAAACACATCACCGCAACTATGCATAAAAACCACTCAGGAGCCCCCACGGACCCCTGCCCACCGCACATATTCCACAGGGCCGCAGCCTCCATCGCACCCACACTTGGATGGACCATCAGCACCTCCCTCACGTCCGGCATCTTCCCAGACGACTGGAAGTGTGCAGAGATCAAACCCCTCCTCAAGAAGCCCACAGCCGATCCAACGGCCCTGTAGAACTAGCGGCCTATCTCTCTCCTCCCGTTCGCAGCCAAAGTCACCGAAAGACTCGTGAACGCCCAACTGACCGCCTTCATTGAAGAGAACTCCATCCTAGACACCTCCCAGTCCGGATTCTGCAGTAATCACAGCACTGAGACCGCTCTCCTCGCCGCCACAGACGGCATCCGCATGCTACTCAACCAGAGACACACCACGGCCCTCATCCTTCTTGACCTCTCCGCAGCCTTCGACACCGTCTCTCATCGCACCCTTGCAGCCAGATTTCACGACGCTGGGATACAAGGAGCCGTCCTCAACTGGATCAGATCCTTTCTCTCCGGCCGAACCCAGAGGATCAGACTCCCTCCCTTCCTCTCCAAACCCACTGACATCAACTGCGAGTGCCCCAGGGCTAATCCTTCAACCCCACGCTCTTCAACATCTACAGGGCTCCCCTCGCCACCATCGTCAGACAGCATGGGCTCAGAATCATTTCCTATGCAGACGACACCCAGCTCATCCTCTCACTCACAAAGAACCCCGACGGCACCAGACTCTGCTTCCAGGAGGGAATGAAGAACGTGGCAACCTGGATGAAAGACAGCTGCCACAAGCTTAACTCAGAGAAGACTGAGGTCCTCATCCTCGGACCCTGCAGCTCGGTCTGGAACAACTCCTGGTGGCCCTCTGCCCTCAGGAACCCACCCACTCCTACAGACCACGCACACAACCTCGGCATCATCCTCGACTCTTCCCTCTCCATGAACCCGCCAGTTCAATGCCGTCATTTCCACTAGCTTAAACTGCCTGCGCATCCTTCGCAAGACCTTCAAATGGATCCCCCCGACTGCAGGAATACCGTCACCCACGCACTCATAACCAGCAGACTGGCCTACGGCAACGCCCTTTACGCTGGAATCAACAGATCCCTCCTTCACGGACTCCAGACCATCCAGAATGCTGCCACCTGACTTGTCCTTGGGACTCCACGCCACGAACACATGACTCAACACCTACGAGATCTTCACTGGCTCCCTGTCGAGAAGAGGGTCACTTTCAAACTCCTAACCCACGCCTACAAATCCCTCTACAACATCGGACCCAAATATCTCAGTGACAGACTGTCCTTCCACGTACCCAAGAGGAACCTCCGCTCCGCCGACCTCGCGCTGGCAGAGGTCCCCCGGATCCGCAAGAACAGAACAGGCGGGAGGGCTTTCTCCCACATCGCAGCCAAGACCTGGAACAAGCTCCCAGTGAACATCATACGCTTCCCAACCCTGCACACTTTCAGGAAGGACCTCAAGACCTGGCTCTTCAACTGATCCGGAGCTCCCCCCCCAGCGCATTGAGACCCTCACGGGTGAGTAGTGAACTTAATAAACCCCTGATTGATTGATTGATTGATTTACTCCAGTGAGTGCTACAGTAGGAAAGGTGTTGGATAGTGGAGGGATAAAATTTACTATTCCCACTCCAGTGAGTGGAACAGTAGAGAAAGTGTTGAACAGTAGAGGGATAAAATTTACTATTCCCACTCCAGTCAGTTCAAATTTAAAAACAAACAAAATATTTGAAAAATCTAAAAAATATTTTAAAAAAATAAATATATATGTTAAAAATGAAAATACAAATATATTTAATATTAAAAAATAAAAACATATTATAATGTTGATTACATATAACAAAATACGTACAAATATTATATAAAATCAAATAATGAATAAACTTTAAACAAATAAATATTTTCACCAGCAAAATATTTGCAAACAAAAACATTAATTATTACATACATTTATTTATTTTATTTCCTACCCTGTAGCTCCACACAAATCACAACCCACATCTACATTTTTTTTAAATGTACTTCAATAATTAACATAATTAATCACCAAGAATTATTATTAATTAAAAAAACCTAAGAAAAATAAATTAACTTCTCATACTTTAACCCTATAATCTCCACAATCCGCAGCTAAAATTAAACTGTAATAAAATTAATGACACAAAAACTTTTTTCAAATTAAAAAATATTACTATTAAACAACTAATTATAAAGTAAGGACAATGTATCAAATCAAATCATACTTAATTGTTTTAGTTAGTTAAAACATTAACAATATACTACTGATAATTAAAATAAATTTAAAAGAGTTATACAATGGAGATTTCTTATTCTTTTTAAAACATCAGTTGCTTCACAATACATCAAATACATCGCAGATTTAAACGTGAAAGGTGACAAATACAATAAAATCAAGATACAGTAATCTTTTTTATAAAACACGGTCTCCAAGGGGGCCTGCTAGGGTTACAGCCTTAATTCATAGTGCTTTTTAGAAAATGAATGTAAATCTGCAAGGATAGGACAGAGCTGGTAGAAGATCATTGTAGAAAATATGTCCTCCAGTGTGCTATTCTGTAGCTCTTCTTGGACCGGACTTGACTAATTTTCCATACAGGATAAAACAAATTACCAGGTTATAATTTAGCTGTGGGTCATTTGGCTCAAGGCGCTACGGGTGCAAATTCTACTTGTATTAAAATGTTTTTTCAATAACCAAATGCGATATGATATTAAGTTAGGGCAGACGCAGATTGAATGAATTAGATCCTGCTTTGGTGCACCGCAAAGACTGCATTCTTTCGGGCCTTTATATTGCCAGCTTGGTTGATCAGCATTTGATGGAATTGTACCAAGACGTAGCGCTAAGCACTTTGTTTTTAAGTGCGGTGCATACGCCTGACTTAGATACATTGCTGGTTTCAATTTGGTATATAATTGCAGGCCCATCCATGCGTGGGATCGCTTACTCGGGCTTACTTTGTCCTCCATTAGCGAGTGCTTTATAGCCGCTTTCTTTAGCGCTAGCTGAATGGAAGAAAATGGGAGATTCAATTGCCAGAGACTTGTAGTATTAGTGATTTTTAATGATGATCGTAAGAATTTAGTGTAGACGGATTCTGGGTCTTTATCTAGGGCCCTCCACAACGCATTGTTAATTGGATTTTGCCTGTTGGTCCAAATTTTGTACCAAGTTTTTATAGTCATATATCGCCTTTGCACGTGCTGCTGCTGCAACCCACATTCTAACCTCACCTGTGCCGGGGAGGAGCTGCGTGGTAGGGAGAATATTATCTTGTAAGCCTTTGTTTGTAAGGCATTCAGAGTTGCCGAGTCTTTCCCATGCTGGATTTCACTTGCATATGCCACTGTTGGCAAAAGCTTAGCTTTAATTACTGCTAGCAGTGGTGTGAACGATGGACCTTTCAGGTTCTTTGCCATGGTGTAAAGGGCAAATATTAGCCCACTTCCCTTTTTCGTTTGGATCTCATTGTGGTTTCGAAAAGTAACTCGATTATCCATGAGCACTCCCAGATACTTGTAGGTGCTAACCACTTCCAAGTCTATATTGTTGATTTGGAGTGGCCGGTACTTCTGAGCCCGACGGCTTATTATCATAGCTTTTGTTTCTGAAGTATTAACTTCCATGGAATTTTCCTTGGCAAATTGCACCAGTTCATTGATCGCCCTTTGTAACCCTATTTGTGTCTGGCTTAGTAGCATTATATCATCTGCATAAGATAGATGGGTGATGGGCAGAGTACCTAGATGTGGAGGATGTGAGTTCACATGATGGGGAGAGGTCAGCCATGAACAGATGAAACAGATGTGAGGCCAAGACACACCCTTGTTTTAAACCGGCATTTGTGTAGATCTTCCTAGCGAGCTTATTGCCATCAGCAAATTTGACTTGGATCCAGGTGTTTGTGTAGAGTAGCTCTATGGCTCTTAATGTTGTTTCCGGGAGTCCCCACTGGACTTATTTGTGCCAGAGTAGACTTCTGTTTACCCAGTCAAATGCCGCTTTAAAGTCTATAAAGCATAGGTATAAGCTCTTTTGTTGCCGTAAGCTCTTATCTGCCATTAAGCCTTGGCAGTGCTTTAAATGGGCCGGTACTCACCGGTACTGAGTACAGGCACTTCTAAATTTCTGGCGCTTGAGTACCAGAACTTCTCTTTGTCCAAAGAGAGTACCGGTACTCATGGGGCCGTAAACCAAGCTCAGTGAAATTGGCATTAACAAAAATAAGCTCCTCACAGTTGACAATGAGTGGGTCCGTTTTCGTGAAGCACTCTGATCGAGTGCTAATCTCTCCTTATAATGTGCTAATTGAGCGGCGGCCCGTGGCATTCATTCTGAGCTGGCAGGGAGTTTGGGAGTCTGGCAGGAAGTTTGGGAGGGGCCCGAGTCACACTGTGATTACAGACACAGTGTCCACTCAGGCTCTGTGGAGACAATAGCACCGTAGCCGTGTGGGCAGGGCCTGCTAACAGGCATATCTCCTGACTCTCGGAAAATCGAAGAGAAGGCTTCCTGCTGGCATAGCAGAGTACAGCAGCACTTGTTTGGAGCCAGAGCTAGGAGGAAGGTGGTGACAGTGACGCCGTAGCACAGCACGTGGGAATCAAGATTTAGTAATGTGGGCAGCAGCTAATTATGCCGAGATTCTTCTAGTGTTAACAGACAGGAAATGTCTCATTGAAAAGTAATTATCTTATTTTCTAAAACAAATATACGCTGATTTTCTAATTTTGTGTAAGGTGAATGTTCTGGTTTCAGAATGCATACAGTACTATTTCACGTGTAGTGTGTATGCCCTAGAGGATGTTAAGGAATGCTGGCTATTCATGCACAATGTGTATTTTTGGTGTTAAGCCTACACAGAGTAAGATCATGCCATTGTCTTACTGTGGAAGCGGGGAACAGCCATTACAGCGCGGTTTTTACCACGCGCAGCTTTTACATCGCATGCGTTACAACGCATGCGATGTTACAACGCAATGCCATTACAACGCAAGTCTTTACATCGACTTGCGCTAGATGGCGTGCTAACATTACAAATAGTGTAGTTTACTATCCCAACACCTTCCCTACTGTTACGTGGACTGGAGTTGGAATAGTAAATTACACTTTTCTAATGTTAGCGCGCCATCTAGTGCAAGTCGATGTAAAGACTTGCGTTGTAATGGCATAGCGTTGTAACATCGCATGCGTTGTAACGCATGCGATGTAACTGCACGCGTTGTAATAACACGCGTTGTAATGTCATACATCCTGTGGAAGCTGTTTGATATTGAGTAGAGATGAAGACTGGTCGCCGAGTTGCTGGCTGTGCGAACAGAAGAACTTGATCTTCACCATTTGAGCTCATGGTGTGATTCTGGGCCACTTGCTTTAGCTAACAGTGCCCCAACTCTTAAGTGAAGCTTAAAAATGGGCTAGGCATATGTACAAGCACTGTGCTTGAACACATATTTACTAAGCGTTTGTAGTTAACTATTTGTGAGTTTCAGTAATTGCTGGGCCTTGTCACAGTGTTCTGCAGACTTCCAGATGTATTTCCCAGGTTCTTTCAAGTTTTGCATGAGTTTATTGCATATGGCGGACCACAAATGGTTGTTCTTGTTGCATCATTGCGGTTTTCCATTCACTTCATACGTGTATGTGTTGTTGTTCGTATACAGCTATGTTGCAGGTGTAGTGTTAGTCATCCTATCATACACTGCAGCTTAACCCTCCAAGTTATGGGAAGACGTGGCTGCTCTTTCCTATGAGTGTTTTGAACGGGATTGCCTTCTGTATTATTCTCCTGGGGGTCGCTATCCAATCGACTTTCATTTGTGTCTACATTGACCTTTTAACAGCTCCTCCCATTGGTAGGTGAAGCGCGTGGCAATGGGGAATGAGCTGGAATGGGGTGACATTGTTTTTGTGCTGTTGGCTGCAGTATCAGGGCTGTCTAAAAGTCGCCCCCAGGACAGGGGCTCACTTAACAGATATGGGAACACTGTATATAAACCAGCTTTGGCCAACTCCGTAGATCTGGCTTCAATGTACCAAGGCTTATAAACACAGACAGTCACAAATGCTATTTACATGGATTGTTCACTTACATGCATTGCACACTTACATGCTGCTTATGACATTACAGTTTGTCTTATGTACTTTGCCAATGTGAGGAAAAAAGTAGCAACTAGCATTGGCAAACCAAATAGGTCCCACTGTAGTGACCTATTGGCTTTGTCAAAGTTTTTTTGCCACAAAGTGCAGCATCCCAGATGTGGCGCAAAGTGGCTAAAGTTTTTTTTTAAACTTTAATGGGGCACCATGTATGATTTTTTAGAAGTGTCCGCCACAGCATGTGCTCGCCTACAAAATTATGCAGTCATTCAAGCTTTCTGCAGTATGCCGACTCCAGAAAGAGGGAATCAAACTTTACCGCAGGTAAGGAGCTTTGAGGCAAAGCTATGCCGCATAGGAGGGGCTGGGTGATGTCTGCTAAGTGGCAATGAGATAAGAGGGTTAACCATAGTTAAACCTTTCTAAAAAATGTTGAGAAAAATATCTTGTGCAAGTCATATGTGATCTACGTGTTGCACCATGAGAAGCCCACATTAATGATAAATGTACCCTTTTGTACATATAAGGGAAATGGAATAATCAAAATATACCAGAAATGCTTTCGTATCATTATGCACATCTGCACACCAATTAAATCTCAATCACATTAAATGTGTGCCCCTGGCCGGATCCCTTTGCACTGCCCATAGCCCCGCCCCCAAAGCCCCGCCCCCTAATCCACGTCTCAATTTGGTAAGTACTTGCACTTATTTTTTTCCGTTTAAAGCACTGAGCCTGGGGCAAGAAGGTTTGTAGTGGTACCTACGCCTTTACGGAATCCTGACTGGTTTGGAGGGATTTTGTTGTTAATTAATATTAACATCTAATTATTAATTAATTAAACAAAAATTACTTCCCACTCTTTACCCCTATAATCCCCACAACCCGCATCTAAAATAAATTACACAATTCCCATAATGAAGTTTCAATAAATTAATTAATATCAATTAACAACTAATTATTAATTAAACAAAAATAAATTACTTCCCACCCTTTACCCCTATAAACACCAAAATACGCCCCTAAAATTAATTACACCATTACCATAATTAATTTCCAATTAATTAATTAATATTAATTAACAACCAATTCTTAATTAATGATAAATGACTTCACAAATGACTTCACACAATTAACACTATAAAATCTCAATTAAATAAATATTAATAAATAAAAAATAATCATTAATTTTATATAATTAAATTGCTTATCATCCTATTCCCCTATAAATCCACAACCCGCTACGGAACAAAAAATGCAAAATTCAATTAATATAAAATTAATAACTACTAAAAATGTTACACACATATTAAAACAGATAAACAATTCTTACACAAAAAATACATCACATAAATTTAAAATATATACTAAAATACATAATACTAATTAGACAATCGATATTTTAAGCAACTTTATTTTTGCAAACGATATTAATGACTTCTATATTTTTTAAATTGATATTCTTGCTGTCGATATTTCTCACTCATGATATTTTGGACTCGATATTTCTGTACGTCGACATTTAAAACTCGATATTTTGTCTGCATACATTTTATTCAATCCTGGGTAGGACTGCTGTTTTTTTCTATTTGATGGAAAGGGTAGGTCTTCAAACAACATCAGTAAGTGGTTTGCTGCACAAAGGGCCCAGGGCTGCGGTGAGGCTAGGACAAGGAGGATGTGACGTCCGGTGGTCCCCGTGCGCCTCATGCTACATTGTAGCATTAGGCTGTGCAGCCTCTCAGCAGAGCGAGCTCTAAGCCTGCAGACAGCATGTGCACGCCACAGTGCGTACTTCCAGCTGCCACTAAACAGTTTCATTTATGCAGCGCTATAAACTGGTGTTTTTTTGCAGCTAGGGCGCAATGCATGATGCGTGACTTCGCATTTCAGGGGGGTGATGCGGATCACCACACTGAAATGCGTCAGTCTAACGCCGGATGCATGGTACTTGGCAGGACTGCGGCCGCAGGATGTGATGTCCAATGGTCCCCATGCGCCTCATGTTACATTGTAGCATTAGGCTGTGCAGCCTCTCAGCAGAGCGAGCCCCAAGCCTGCCGACAGCACACGCATGCCACGGTGCGTGCTGCCAGCTGCTACTAAACAGTTTTATTTACGCAGCACTATAAACGGGTGTTTTTTACAGCTGGGGCGCTATGCATAATGCGTGACTTTGCATTTCAGTGCGGTGATGCGGATCACCGCACTGAAATGCGTTAGTCTAAAGCTGGATGCGTGGTACTTGGCAGGACTGAGAACTGCCTATTGCTTGTAACATGGGGAGGGTTTAGAATGTTTGCATTAATCTGTATTTTATTAATCCCACCAACCATCAGAATGAATAATCCCAATAAACATCTGCATCAACTCACATACCTCAACCACTCCCCCACCCCAGTAATGTTAACATCCAACTCCTATTTATTTCATCTACCCCAAGGAAATTCTAGTGAATGTATGGAATGGTTGCTTGAGTCACTAAACTAACTCCAATAACCAATGACATGACTAGCCACTAACCTTGGGTTGGGTAGCACTGTGCTGCCAACGGTAAAGAACTTCAGCACCTCGTCAGGGGTAGTAAGCACTATATAACTGCATTTACAATTACAATTTACCAAGATTTCCCAGAATTGGATTTCTGAGGCTTAGATGTCTTTGTGTGAGTGAGAAGGGGAGAGGGGTCAAGAGTGAGGGAGCGGGGAGAGAAGGCTCTGGTTTTGGAAGAGAGGCAAGAGAGGGTGAGGCAGGCAGAGAGCAAGACAGATGGAGAGTCAGAGGAAGGTAAGAAGGAGCAGGAGGGAAAGAGCGACAGGAAGGGGAGTGAGAGTGTGTAGAGAGAGTGCGAGGGGGTTGGGTGAGGGAGTGGGCGGCTGAGGGCAAGGTGTGTTTAGAGTAGGAACATCAAAGGTTCTTGAAATGAAGTGACGTCATTGACGATGATGAAGGTGGGAGAGCAGTGTCATGTCGAGGTGCGAAGAGAGATGAAAGAGAGGTGGGATTGGTAAGGGCAGAGGGGCTGGGGAGTGTGCAAGACAAAAGGGTATTCATGAAGGGAGGAAGATGGGGGTCACAGGAAAGTAATGAAAAAGATGGCAGTATATGAAAGACCGGCGGGATAAAGAGATGTGCTATAAAGGGGGAGAAAGGTGTGACGAAAGGTGCGTGCAGAAGAGGGAAGACATATAAAGTGGGAGAGAGGTAGGCGATAACGTAAAGGAGTGAGTGATGGAAAAGGACAATGAAGATATAAAAATAGGAAAGGGAGCGAATAAAGGACAAAGTAGAAACAGTCTTCAGAGAGGAGGGCCAATGTTTTGTTAAGTAACTATTCAAGGCAATAGTCCTTTTAATAATAAGTCCTCAAACAGTAGCGTTTCAATTAGCCAGGATCTTCTTCTTTATTTGGGTTTCCAGTACAAATTCATTATAAACAAATTCCAGAAGATTTATAACAGCCAAAATTTGCATTCCAATATTTGGATTCACAATTAAACTTTTTATATCAGCCGACACGTTTCGTCCTAAACGGACATCATCAGGGCTGAAATAAAACAAACAAAAAAATATATCAGAAATGATAACAATGTTTTAAAGTATAATCCTATTATCTCTTTACAAATTTAACCAATGTTTCCTGCCTATATCCATTCTGAATAACCTGCAATCTAGATGGAGAGTACAGTTGAATTTTTTTTGAAGTATTATTAAAACAGGGAGATATGTAATTGGTAAGAATGATATGACACATTTGTATATATATTTTTTAATTTCTATTTTTTGAATTTGAATAAGAGAATGTCTCAAGGATTTATCAAGAGAAGTTGAATCTGAGTTATTGGTGAGTGAAGTACCATTTAGAACTTTTTTAATAAGTGTACAACACATTGGTTTAGAAAATAATGGCTATTGTTCTGGCTTTCTCAGAATACCACTTCAGAAGACACGTATCTAAGGAACTGAATGCTGGTATAGTAAAATTAATATAAACTCTGGTGAGTCACTTTAAGCGAACCTCATGGATGTAAATAGGGGAACAAATTTTAGGAATATAGGATTTCTATACTCATTCACATCTAATTCATAAAGTTAGGAGTAGTACCTATATAGGGAGGATATCCTTTGCTTGCTTCGTTCAAATCAGGGCAAATCAACCCCATATACATAATGATAAGAACATTTGCCCCCATTTGAAAGGTGGTCCTGGGTGCACAGTAAAATACTGAATTCAAGAAGTTAGGTTGACCTTTACCTTGGATAAAACAACTATAATATTGAGTTTTATAACCACTCACAAATGATCAGTATTTATAAATCATCATACTAGGAATTGTTGCCCCTTTTGTACTAATGATTGTACTGAATTAAGAGTAGATATGAAAATCTGATAATACTTTAAAAAATTCAACTGTATTCTCCATCTAGATTGCAGGTTATTCAGAATGGATATAGGCAGGAAACATTGGTTAAATGTATAAAGAGATAATAAATAGGGTTGTACTTTAAAACATTGTTATCATTTCTGATATATTTTTTTGTTTGTTTTATTTCAGCCCTGATGATGTCCGTTTAGGACAAAACGCATCGGCTGATATAAAAAGTTTAATTGTGAATCCAAATATTGGAATGTAAATTTTGGCTGTTATAAATCTTCTGGAATTTGTTTATAATGAATTTGTGCTGGAAACCCAAATAAAGAAGAAGATACTGTTTGAGACCTTATTATTAAAAGGACTATTGCCTTGAATAGTTACTTAACAAAACACTGGCGCTCCTCCTCTCTGAAGACTATTTTACAAAAGGGTGGTTGTTTGCGGTGAACCACGAAGAGTGAGCACCAACAATCGTTAATTGTATTATTTACAAAACAACTAGTGCGCCGTGGCACTAAACCCTCACCGCTGGAGCAGAACAAATCAGTACAAAGAAGAAACGGGACCATGGAGAAGGAGGGTTCGGAAGAGTGATGAACAGGAGATGTAAAGGGGGACAGAGTGGCGGGAAACTGGAATGAAAAAGACAAAAGGTGAAGACATGGCAAAGTATGAAGAGAGCTGAGGTTGAGAAGATAGGGAAAGCAAAGAGAAAAGGAGAAACTAGTGAGTTCATGGAAGAGTAGCGGACTGGGCCTTCCCGTATGGAGGGGAGGTTCTGGGACAGTGAGGGGAGGAAAGGGAGGGAGAGCCCGTGAGCAAGGGAATGGAGTCTGGAATGAAAAAGACCAGCGAGAACAAGGGGTACAAGAGGGGAGAGAAAGAGATATCAAGGGAGCAGGAGAGGGTGAGAAAATGCGGTTCATGCGAGTGTGTGAAAGAGCGGTGGATTGGGTCGGCAGGGACAGAAAAGAGAGTTCCGGAGAGCACCAAAGAAAAATAAGAGACACCCTGATAAAAAAAAGGGATGAAAAGGAGAAGATAGGATGGTAGCTTTAAGGGGGAAGAGTGATGGTGACTGAGAGAGCAGAAGAGGCGAGAGGGAAAATGAGAAAGGGGAACGACAGGCTGTAAATTAAGAAACGAGGAGGATACGGAGAAGACTCGGAGAAAGCGAGGGAGCAAACATGAAAGAAAGAACGAAGGAATGGAACAAGGAAGGGTGAGATCAGGGCTCGAGTCGGGGTACCACGCGGGTGGACGGCGTCCCCCCACTTATTTTACCGGGTGGACGCCGTCTCCCCTGCGCAAAAGCTGGCCGCATTGAGGGCTTCACGAGGAAAACATAATCCCAGCACACCACCAAATAAAGCATGAGAGGAAACGGCGCGCGCTCACAAGGGGCCCGGGTTTGGAATAGGAAGGAAGTGTGATGACAACGCCGAGGTTTGCTGGTGGCAGCTTGCCCCCTTCACCTTTCGTGACGACACGTCCTGCCGTGACGTCACTTCCGGAGACACCACCTAACTTGGAGCGTCCCCCCACTTCTTTTTTTAGGACTTGTGCCCTGGGTGAGATAAACCAGGGAAAATTGAAGAGAGGATGTTTGGAATTGGAACGGGAGAGAAGAAAGGACAGTGAAAGGGGGCGGGGGGGGGGAGGAGAAAATCAGGGTGGGAGGTAGGGAGAAAATGTGGCTGGAAAATATAATACCAGAAAATGTGCTCAGATATGCTTCCCGGAGAGACAGAAATCTGAAAAAAATCTACACATTCAGTATTTCGGTTTTCGGAATTTCGGGCTGAAACCAAATAGGCACGCAGAGGCGCATTTTTCATTTAACGAATATTTCTCTATATTATTATTTGTATTATTGCTATGGCGTTGTTAGTTTTTAGACCATGCCGGGCCACGCTTGGGAATGGCATCCAAAGGCTAATTCTTCTGTTGCTTTGTATATGTTTTGGCAATTTAGCACCTAGAGAGAGAAAGAAAACACCCATGAGCGATTTGCGGTTGGATTAGGTTTCTCCTGTCATTGCTAATCTCTGCTGGAAGCCGCGCACCCCCTACAGGGCGCACCTTGGTACAGGGAGTGCCGGGTACGGGCGCAGGCAGGGCCAGAGGCGGCACGAGCCTGTGCACGGGGCCAGCGCCAACACGTCAGCGGCGCGCGCCGCATGGCAGCCTGTAGCGCGCGCCGCTGCCAGAGGCGCCTGGGCGCGTGTCTTCCTTTGTTTGCCCGGCCGGCCAGATTAGAATTGCAAGGCCTGTTCTCGGGGTTCCTGGACAAACAGTGACACTTCACAGTATCTGTGGTTGGGTATTCTCGATTACCCAAGTGCCCAGTTACGTTTGCATCCCTATTGGACAACCATAATAATTACCGTCATGGCGGCGTGTCGCTGATACATTAAGTAATAATTCTTATGTGTAATGTGTTGGCTTCAGAAATGCACAAGCGGTGGGATGGGGGCGAGGTTTAGAGAAAGATAGGGGGCCTTGGAAGACAAGAGCCATGCTCTCAACAGCCCAATACAACTTGAAGAATAAGTTAACACCACAGCTTTGTGCTGACTTGTAAATACTCAGGGGCAGATTTACAAGCTCCTTACGCCACTTTTGCGTCACTTTTCCCATGTTAAAAGTGACGCAAAAGTGGCGTAATTGACTTGTAAATAAGCCCTTCAGAATCTAAATTCCTGTTTGTTTGCCAGTGTTCATGCG
Organism: Triturus cristatus; assembly: GCF_964204655.1. Lineage (NCBI taxonomy): Eukaryota > Metazoa > Chordata > Amphibia > Caudata > Salamandridae > Triturus > Triturus cristatus. The sequence goes on along the minus strand of NC_140584.1, from coordinate 1,170,909,928 downwards.
TTTTCTGCAATAGTACACTGGCGACGAGGCAGCGCTGAAACCACACTCCAGGTAACCTGATCATTGGTGAACTGCTCCTGCATGGTGGGCCATGTTCCATTTTCAGATGGTTAGGTAGGCATACCTTCAGTGCTTAATTTGTTAAAAACATAAGTGCCAGGGCTTTTGTCAGGAGGCAGCTGCAGCTTGCACCACACATTGCCCCTCCCATGCTGCTAATGATAGTAACAACACAACTACTAATCATCACGCGCCTACAAGTGTGACAAATCGGACTATTTCAGCCCACATAGCTACAACAAGCATTTGCAATGCAATAGGTCTCGCATTATTAAAGTTTGAGCTATTGGCATTGCAAAATAATGCAACACCAATAGCTCAAACTTTAATAGGCTCTTAACACCAACAGACTCTGTACCAACCAATGCACTACATGTCTCTAGTTTCACAGCGCCAGTAGCGATAGCCTGCCTCACTGTCCTATGTCATAAGCTAAAGAGAGGTGTGTTGGGTTGGTGGGTAATATTCCTATGTGATGAGTGAATATATTGTCATGCTATGTTCATTTAGCAGCCTCAGATGGAGCCGTGGTGCCTTCAGGCTGCTGGTACTTATTTTTTAAACTTTTTAATAAAGTGCCAAAGTAGTTATTGGATCACAAGTTTGAATAGTGATTGCTGTGAGGTCCAACACAAACAGTACAATAAATGGTGCTGGAAGGGAACATCACAGTAATGTCTCCTGGAGTAGAGCGCTTTCAGCGAGTCAAGAAGTCAAAATCATGAACGTAACTGGTGCTATTTAAAGCGCTCTGAAACCTGATTGGATTCGGGTCAAGTTCGCGCTATATAAAACTCTGCAAAAAAAAAAAGAAAATAGGGGCGCTGAATGTCAGGGAGAGTGGGAGGGGACGGGGTCTTACGACGGTGCAGAAAAAAGAACAGTCAAGTATAGGAAGAAGGAAAGCTGATGAAGGGCAGTTATGGGAGGTTGGAGAAGTTTTTGAAAAGAAATGAAATGTGAATAAACAAGAGAGGGTCAGTAGTGTGTTGACGAGGGAGAAGAGAAGTGGGGGCAGTGCGATGAGGAGGGCTAGCAGCAGTGCGAGGAGGAAGGGGAGCAGCAGCACGTGGAGGAAAGGGGAAAAGCAGTGCCACTAGGTGTTGGAGAGCAACAAAGGAGACGGTGGGGGGAACAATGGTTAGTCGGCGGGGTGAGGGAGCAACGGAGGTGCTTGAGACTGACCAGCTGCACGAAGAGGACGAAATTATTAGCAGAACTTTAAAAACCAAAACATGCTCCTTGGAAAATGCATTTACAGTGAAGAAATTTGTGAACGTGTTTGGGTTAAGTTTTAAGTGAACTTTACGTTACCCTTCGGTGAAGTTACTGGCCTTCTAAAAAATAAGAGAGCCAGACTGCAGAAAGAAAGAAAACAAACGAAAAGGGCTACAAAGGGACAACGGAGGAACGAGGCAAGTATAAAACACCAAGCAGGAAGTGGGATAAGGGAGGGGGTGGCAAATGGTGAGCACTTTCGCGGCCGCTTTGATGTTCTCAGTGGCCGTGCGGCTCACTGAGAACATCAAAGCAGCCTCGAAAGTGATCAGGTAGGCTGACAAATGGTGCACGCGCCCGGGGGACATGCACTGTATTTGGAGGCCTGAAAAGTACTAGTCTGCACTTCCAAATCCTGCTTACTAAAGCTCTCGCCAGAGCAGCGCTAAAGCGTTGGCTCAGGCGAGACCTAAAAATGGCTTGGGCAGCAGATAATAGTCATTTTTAATGTATATTGCATTCAAAATTAGATTTTGTTGTGGTCATTTCTAAAATAGACAGTGCCACTTTGTGGAAGGTTGTCACAAGCGCGGGTACTGACATTTAGGTGCTGGTTCCGATCAACCAAAAGTCACTGGCTCAAATTAAGCACTGCATACCTGGATCCAAGTCACATCAACAAATCAGTAATGATGTACAAAGATGCTGAACTCCAGTGTAAATGTAGGCAGCTCCTTTGCTAAGTAGTACATTATAGATGTTGCTAAGTGTACGTTTAGATGCCCCACAAGGAGCAGGGTAGCTTCCTGCTCAACCCCCTCCTCTTGTTGACCTTCACATTCACCAAAGACATCCCTAACATTCCAAACAGAACATCTTCTAGACTGGGAAGCAGCAGACCAACTGACACCTGTCGCCCAGGCCATTTTAATAGGTTTGGGGGCCTGGGATAGTCTGAATTGTCACACTTGTAACATTGGGATGGTTAGTAGTTGTGTAGGGAATGTCTTTGGCAGCACTGGCAGGGGCAATGGGTGGTGCAAGCTTTGGTTCCCTCCTGAGAAGGGCCCTGGCACTTATTTATTTTTTACAAATCAAGCACTGGTTCAAAGTACAGGGCAGGGCAGAGACAGAGAGGAATGAGCTGCACCAGAGAGCAGGCATTCTCTCAAAAGCTTCTTAATATTACATCCTCATGGTGACCCGAAATAGTGACAAATCGCCCTCCAGTTTGTTCGCCAGCATTATTGGGTTAGTGCTTACAACAATTGTGCACTCCCCTTTCACATTTAATTCTTCCGTGATAGGGAGGGCGAGCAACCGAGGCTTGATCCGGACTGCATGGGTAGGTTTGAAACTCATAAAATGTATGACACAAGAAATGGTTCTCAATAACATCGACATCCAGTCCGAGCTCTATCTGGGAAAGCTATCTACTTGCAGCATAGTAGGTAGGGGTCCTGCCCGGCCTGAGTACTCGCCAAGTACTATGCCTCAAACTGAGAGTAGTTATACACGTCTTTATTCTTCAGTGTGTAAGCAAGAAGTCAACGCTCTAAACCTGCATTCACTTCTTTACCCTCTAACGCTTACGTATCAGGTCTACAGAGTTCTTCAGGAATGAAAAGAGTTTCATCATTCTTCATTTACACAACACTAAATATCCCCCTTTATTAAATAACAATTTACAATGTTTTACAATAAATAAACAACTGAATAAATTAATACAAAAATAATTTCAAATACATACACACTTATAACTCTTCAATGAGCCTTCGTGGTGCATGGATCACACATCCTGATCGGGTTCATCGGAAACCGGGAGCTGGCATTCGAAGTGTCAATGATCTGCATAGGTGAGGTGGAAACTACAGCAGTTGTAGGAGCATTAACTGTCTGTCTGGACCCAAGGCTTAATTTATGGGTTTTGGCGTAGGACAGCACAGTAGATCACTTTACTGCGCTGCCATAAGTCAAAGTGAAAGGGCAGGAATGTACCGTATTTATCCAATTCGGTGCATTCCTGTTTTCTCCACCTAGTGCCAACACAGGTGCAAGGGTACCTGTGTTGTCAGCAGGACTGTTTTTGTGCACCTTCCTGCACAAAAAACGTACTTAAAATCCCTGATTGCCACCGCATTTTTAACTCACGGCATCTACCTGATTCCCTTTCGTCGTCTCTTTCCCTGACACTCCCCTCCCCAGGCCCCCAGCCAATCGGCCGCAAGGAGGAGGAGAAAAAGGGCAGGGCTTGCTTACATATGCTCGCAGCAGCGCGGGAGCAGGGAATTGTTTCCTTAGTGACGCGCGGACAGCCGCCTGCATTGTATTTTGCTCTGTTGTGTGTTTTTTAAAAAAGCGAAGCTAAAAACGTACTTAAAATCCCTTATTGCCACCGCGTTTTTAACTCACGGCATCTACCTGATTCACTTTCGTCGTCTCTTTCCCTGACACTCCCCTCCCCAGGCCCCCAGCCAATCGGCCGCAAGGAGGAGGAGAAAAAGGGCGGGGCTTGCTTACATATGCTCGCAGTAGCACGGGAGCGCAGCGGACGCGCGCAGACGGGACCAGGGGCCAAAGATCATGACCAAATCACTACTTACTCCTCTAATATATTGCGCTCACTAGCTAACAGCGGCTCACCCCTCAAAACTTCTATTGAAAATCGTCTCAGAGAATATAGCATATACGCCGAACCTCATCTCCAAGTCACTCCCCTTGTCTGCAGCTCTCAAAGCCCCACCACTCGTATCCCCAAAACTACAACGCAGCCCGCTCTACGCATACTTTATCTCAACACTCGATTGTTGGTCAAACACCAACTGGATATCTTCGTGCTACTTAGTCTTGATCAACCAGATATTCTGCTGATCACGGAGACCTGGCTCACTCAGGATTCTACACCCGACATCTTAGCAGCTCTCCCCTCGGAATATTATATATTGGCTGTAAATCGACCCCAGGGCAAAAACGGTGGTGGAGTTGCCGCCATCATCCACAAGAACCACGCCTTCATTGCCCTTACCCCTCTGATTCTCCCAGAGGTGGAGAACCTAGTGATCAAATTAGAGGCCATTACTGGCTCTATTATTTTGGTGCTATTATATCGACCTCCCCTTGCCATGCCCACTTTCCCCTCAGCTCTTAGCGAACAAATGGCAAACCTGTTCACCAATTACGCTAGCATTATGCTTATTGGCGACTTGAACTATTGGTTCAATGACGCCCGAGGTGGACCTCATGCTGCGGAATTGTCAGAATTACTTGCCAACTTGAATTGTACTCAACATGTCTCTTCTCCCACCCATGCTAAAGGTCATATTTTGGACCAAATATGGCCCTCAAACCTCTCTCTATCAGCGCTCACTGTCTCACCCTGCATCTGGTCTGATCACTATCTTATCAATTTTACGATCACTACCATCACTAAATTTATGACCCCTCCTAAAAGTGCAGGCATATCCAGAAAATGGAGCTCCATCGATAAACCTGGCTTCATTGAGTCTTTAGCTAGCTCCATACCCCCCTTCAATTCAGACATTGATGCTATGGATACCGTAATCTCGGACTGGCTACTTAACGCCTGCGACTCTCATGCCCCTCGCGCTACGGCAAAAGAAAGAAAATGGAGATTAAATTACACCACGGAGGACAAACTTCATTTCTCCTCAGCCCGTAACGATTATAAAAAGGCTATACGTGAAGCCAAATCTGCTTACTTCTCTGCCAGAATTCTCAATGCTCAAAATAAATCCAAAGAGATCTTTACCATAATCAATGACCTATGTAACTCTGACAGAATTCACCTTGATCAGCCACCTAATCAGGAGTTCTGCAACTCCCTAAACTCCTATTTTTTGGATAAAAATCCACTATAAAAGCCAGCATTCCTGCCATTTGCTGTACAGATCACACTGATCCTGTTACACCTAACCCCTTCACCTTGGATCATTTCCCTGATTTATGCCCCCAGACTCTATTAGAACTATTGGCTCGAGTCAAATCCGGCTCCCCCAACGACTGCTGTCCCCCACACATTCTAAGAGAAGTTTTTTCCAATCTTCCTCACTGTGTATTTCCTTTCTTAAATGAATCCCTTTCCCAAGGCAAGGTTCCCTCTGCTTTTAAGAATGCGATAGTGGTCCCACTACAAAAAAAACCTGGGGCCGATCCATTGAATCTGTCCAACTATCGCCCCATCTCTCTGCTCCCCTTCTTCGCAAAGATTCTTGAGGCCCACGTTACCAGCTCTCTCTCGCACTTCATCGAACAAACTGACCACCTGGAACCCAACCAAGCCGGGTTCCGCCCTGCACATTCTACTGAGACGGTCATTCTTGCCGTATTAGACACCTTACGAGCCAACACTGACAAAGGCATCCATCAGGCCCGCATTCTCTTGGATCTGTCGGCCGCGTTCGACACGGTGGACCATCACATCCTACTGTCCCGTGTCGAACAAGCAGGTATACAAGGTCCTGCTTACAACTGGATTAAATCTTTCCTTGAAGGTAGAACGCAGGCAGTCCGTCTTGGCTCTTTTACCGCTCCCGGGATGGTCTCCTCCTGTGGGGTCCCCCAGGGCTCGTCCCTCTCCGCTCTCTTATTTAATCTCTATCTTAGACCCCTCATTAGCTCCTTAAATACATGAAGGTCACAACCTTCAATTACGCAGATGATCTTCAACTTATTTTCACACTGGATGGACCAAACTCAGCTTCTGATTTCCAAGCTGTCATGCTTCACATTCAGCACTCGATGAACTCCAACCATCTCAAACTCAATCCCGGCATGACTGAATTAGTCTTGCCGGGAACAAGCTCGATCATGTGGGGCCCCCATTTTTGGCCTACCGACCTCGGACCACCCCCACACTGAATTCTGACCTTTATCTTAGAGGACAGGTGGGGACCGTAGTCTCCTCTTGTATCTTCCAGCTGAGAAAAATTAGGAAAATTGCTCATCTACTCACTCCCTCGGTACTTATCCAGGCAGTTATAGCCCTCGTTCTTTCTCGCCACGACTTCTCCAACTCTATTTACTTCGGCCTGCCTATGTTCTTGCTCAAACGTCTCCAAATTGTACAGAACCAGGCACCTAGACTAATATTTAAGCAACCTAAATGGCATTCTGCCAGTCCCCTACTGGCTAAACTTCATTGGCTCCCAGTCGCACAACGTGCAGCATTCAAGACCGGCTGTCTACTCTTTAAAGCTCTGCACAGTAAGAGCCCCAAATTTCTCAGTAGTATGATTGTAAAATATATCCCTTGTCGCAATTTACGGTCTGGCAACCTCATGCTGCTTGTTACCCCGACCATCAAACTCAAACGCCAGGGGGGGCGCAGGTTCTTGTACCTTGCACCTGGCCTCTGGAACTCGCTGCCCCTGGACATCAGAGCGCAAGAAAATCTGATGGGTTTTAGAAAGGCCCTCAAAACATGGCTGTTTGAGTCTTTATTCAACTAACCCGCCCGGCGCGTCATTCTGCAACAATTAGCGCCATGAAACCTTCTGGTGACCGTGCGCTTTATAAATCTCATTTAACATAACATAACAGAACATAACGAAAATAATCCTGGGAGTCTTTTTCTTCTTTCTATGTGTGCTGCAGAATGCAGAATAAATAAATATATTTCTCCTTATTGCACCTCCCCTGGGGATGCATATGGTTTTGATGCATCCCCAGGTTTACATGGTTTTATAAATCTAGGGCAGCATTAAAATCCATGGTTGATGCGTGGGAACACCCACTACAAAACCCATGGAATGCCTCCCTAGCGCAGAGTAAGGCAACACAGCGATTTTTGCTGCCTTGCCTTACTCCATATCTATGAGGCCATTGAAAGCCACGCAAAGTAGCTTTGCATGACCTCATAAATATGATTTAGTAGTTTGCGGTAGCTGGAGCATCACAAAAAGTGATGCTCCGGCGATGCAAGAGGCCCATAAATTTGTCCCCAAGTCTCTGTGGTGACTTCGATGTTTGGTGATTGATGAGCTACATGTGTGAAGTGAGAGGAATATCTTGTAAGGGACCCCCAAGAACGTTGAGAAGACACCATGTGTCCTTTGGTGGTTGTGATAGTAAATGGCTCAGCCTCAAAAGAAGCATCATCTTTTTCTTTTAAGGATTGTCAAACTAGGACTCTCTTTAAAGTGATATCGTTCACACATCTTTCACATGACGTGACTTGTCAGCATAGATTTTCATTTTCTGTTTGTGACCAGAATCTTCTGTGCAAATGTCTTTCTCAGTCTTTATTCTGAGATTGGTCCATTGAGGTAACTTGGTCATTATTAAGGTTGCAGGGCTTTCCCCTGTAGCCGAGTGAGAGGTCTATCAGTAAGCTCGAAGAGTGGTACTCGAAACAACCTTGAGGTTGACCTTCTCTAATGCAGCACACTGCAGCTTTCTTTAGAGTACTCATGAATCGTTCTACCAGGCCATTGGCCTGGGGCCAAAGAGGAGTACTTTTCTAATGCTTTATGCTGAGATGACTGAGTAAGTCTGAACTCTCGACTACTGAAGGGTGGGCCGTTGTCAGGTTTCAAGTTCACAGGGACAACTCTGCTGCAAAGATGCCACCTAATCTTTCAATAACCTTTTCACAAGTGATAGATGAAAGCTCTTCTACTAGTGGAAAACAAGAGTATTAATCAACATGACCATTAGATGATGTCCGTCTGTGAGAGGACCAAAGAAATCCAAGCATGGTTAGGCAATTTTGACATGTTTAACGGCTGCTGGGTAAGGTGTGACGAGAGACAGTTGCATACGTGACAGGCCTTTAACTCTCTTTCAACTCATTCATTGAGATGAAACCAGACTCTGTCTTGGAGAGCTGTCTTTGTGACAACTATTCCTCTGTGGCCCTCATGGGCTACTTCAATTATGTGTTGTCATAGACTCTCCAGAATTACAATTCATGTACCTCGCGAGATGAGGCCTTCCTGAGTTACAGTTTGTCTCAGACTTTTCTGAATTTTAAGTACTCAATGTCACTGGTGGGTGTTTAAGAGTGCTGGTTCCAGGATTGGTTAGCAATATTGTCTTTCAGTTTCAGCATATCACTATCTTGGCAGTGACAATTTGTTCTAATGACCTGCCAGCTGGTGTGCTTAATTTGACAATGAACTTTACGTATGCTTGAGGTGTCTTAGATGGGGTTCCAGGGCAATGTAATGGCACTCTTGAAAAATAATCAGCGTTTTTTTTATCTTTCCCTGGACGGTGAACAATTGTGTAGTTGTATTCTTGTAATCTCAGACCTCAACGTTCAATACGAGGAGGCATCTTGGCTTTAGTATTGCCAAATATTGTTAAAAGTGCTTGAAGATCAGTCACTACTGTGAAAGGCTTTCCATACCTGAACACATAGAAATATTCATAAGCCCACACCACTGCCAAGCTTTATTTCTCAGATTGTGAAAATGTACAATCAGTTTGTGATAAGCTTTACTGGCATAAGCCACAATATGCCTTTGGGTATTTGGCTGTCTATTGTGCTGTGCAAGAATTGCGCCGAACCCAACAGGACTAGCATCAATCACAACCTCTATATGAAGTTTGGGTTCAAAGTAGGCCATTTCAGTGGCATTTTGGATGGCTTGCTTGATGCTCTGGAAGCTCTCCTAACTTAGGGCAAGAATTGCAAAAAGAACAGAAGATGGACGGAATGCTGAACAATGCCAACATTCGCCCCGGATCTTTTGACTGGGGGTGAGTGGTTGAAAAGTTTCAGCACTACGTCCATCATCTTGTTGTGTTTGCTATGTTCACCCTAAGTGGCAAAGGGTATGTCCAGGCGTGGGTCTCCTGGTCATTGTGCCACTGGTTTGAAGCTAGCCTAGCTGATATGGGGTGATACCCTGAAACTGGCCCCAGGATGCATGTTTGTGGTCCATGGAGGACCTGGTATGGCAGTTCAGGCTGGACTGTTTCCATGAGGAGCAGAGTCAAGACTGATTTGCATAGGGCTGGGTCCACACTGGGGGGGCATAGGGAGCAAAAGAACGATGGATTAAACCCAGATCTTTTGACTAGGGGTGAGTGGTTGAAAAGTTTCAGCACTCTGTCCATCATCTTGTTGTGTTTGTTAGAATTCAAAGTCAAACCAGCATCACTTAGTAAATGACATACTTGCGTGAGAGCTTCTGCGTCATGCTCTCTTTGAGTAGGTCTGAAGACTAATATGTCATCACTGTAGTTGAAGGCATGTACAACAGGCTGTATGATATGTCAAATGATGTCTTGGAAAAGTTCTGCAGCAGAGGATACACCAAAACTCATTTGCTTATAGCGAAACAGACCAATGTGTGTAGAAAAGGTTATAATGTATTTACAATTCTCTTCAAGTTCCAACTGGTGGTATTCTTTATTTAAGTCGAGTTGGAAAAAAATCTTGCCACCATTCAATTGAGTTATATCAGCAATGTGCGGTCCTGGATGTTGCTCTCTCTAAGTTGCCTTGTTGGCATCACCCAGGTTAACGCAAAAGTGTACAGCTTCTTTACTGTCTCTTTTAGGCACTACCTCCAGGGAAGAAACCCATGGCATTGGACCAGTGGAGCATTCAATGATATCGTGTTTGTGCAACAAATTAAGATCTCTGTCAACAGTTTCTTGCAAGTGAAATGCAATTCGTCTGTATCTTTGGGCAATACGACGAACATCCTAATTTATATGTAGCTGTACTTTCATAGTCTTGAACTTTGCAAACCCGCGAAATAATGAAGAAAATTAACTTACTATTTCATGATGAGCATACACATTGTAGTTCACTGATATTAGTTCCATATCCGCAGCAGTGTTGAAACTGAGTAGACAGGCACTTGAAGCCGTACCATGAAGTACATGAATAGGTGCTTGCACACTGTTTTCTTGTGTTTCATCATAGCTACAAATGAACCATGACTTTTTAAAAGTATCGACGCAGCCCTCGTATATACTTTAGTTTTCAATTGCATAAGTTGTGGTAATGGAGACAATTCCTGGTATTTCTCCTCAGGCATAATGTTGATCGACGTACTGCTATTAATAATGAAAGATATTGTACATCCATTTATGTTGAGGATAATCTTTGAACAAAGATTGTAGATCTTAGGTTCTTTTTCAAGCCGATCTTTCCTTTGTCTGTATTTGTTCTCACATTCAACTTGACCCACATGTTCATGGTCTCAAAAGTAAACATTGATATCCTACAGTCATCATTGTCACTTTCACTTGAAACCAACACTGAAGAACTATTTGACAATGATTCTGATGACAATCAACTTCATTATGTGCCAATTTGTCCCAGTTTGTGTGACCGGTTCGCCTTGTGAGAGAGTGTCAAACATCACTGATGCAACGCTTGGTTGGCTATTCTGTCTTCATACTGTGACGCACTTACTTTTCCCTTCGCCTCGCAAACCGTTATAAAATGGTTTGCTTTGTCACAGTTGTTGAAAATCTGTCCAATGGTATTACATCTACTGTCATGTGGAAACGACAATCCACATCTGAAGCACATTCTCTTTTTCTGTGGAGACCACTTTGCGTCTCTCAGCCTTATACTTTGGCTTACTTTTCATGTTTATGACTGATGAACTCCGGGTACCTCCAGCCTCCATGTCAGCTGCTTGTCGAGTAGCACACTCTTCTGCACAGGCAGCCATAAGGACTTGCTCTAAGCTCAGAGTTTCCTTCAGCATTTGTTGTCGAAATAAATCTGACAGACATCCATCTATCACTCTGAGGTGTGAAGCTCACTTGTCATTTAATTAATTGAACTTACAGTGTTTTATGAGGACATCCAGTCTCTCAACAAATTCATCGACAGTTTCACCGACTCAGAAAACAGCGGCAGCTAGGTTCAAGAACTCACTGCACCACCCAACTTAGTCACTCATGAAGTTCCCTTTGTATCAGTGTTGCCCACCTCAAATGACCAGCTGCAACATGGTCATAGATTAACTGCAAAAAATTCAAAAGGATGAGAGGCAACACACTTCGAAGAAATATAATTAAGGTATCAATTCAATATCAGAATGATATACAGTTCAATCCAACACTCTCAATATTGATAAACAAATTTGTTGTTTTATTGCTCCTTTTTTCTTTTCTTATCACACTTGATTATACGATGCAGCCAAAAAATCAAAACAAAACAAAACGATGCAGCCAACGCGTTTTGCCCTACAAACACAGGCTTCTTCAGGGCTGCAAATACATAAGAAACATATACAAGTATACACAAACCATTTAACAAATACAAGAATTTTTTTTAAAAAACACATCACAAAACATACTTAGATTCAAATATCCAATCCCAAGCGTAGTATTTGATATGCCCCTTCAAGACCACAATGATCACATACGCCCAAAAGCATTGAGGTGCTCCAATTAAACAATTAACCTTCCTATTTGTCAGAGTACATGCAGAGGGATCATCATCAATAGCATGCTACTAAATAAGTTGTTTAAATTCTGGAATACCTAACATCATAGTGCAACATTAAAACATAGGCACAAAACGTATTGAATTATACATAAAAATATAAAATAGACAGGTACTAGTGAAAAGAGAAGGAAAGAATTAAGGGAAAGGAGGATACACATTGTCATATTTTCCATGCAGGATTTGAATCTGTAAATGCCAAGTTATAAGGTCACCACCTATATGAGTGTCACCACCTATGTCAGAAAGATCCCCAAGAGGGTAATCCAGTATCCCCACCTTATGCTTACCACTATCGTTCTTGTATCAATGATCCGATTTCTCATTTGTGGCAAACTAGAAGCTAATCACGTCCTTCACCTTTTGTTTCACACTTCCATAGGTCCTCCGACAGCTGGTAACCAAATAGATTGCATTTAGAGCTGGTTTAATGAAATACACCTCCATAAGCACTACAAGTAAACATTCCAACTCATTCCTCACTTTAAGCTACAAAGTAACCACTATAAAATTTGAGTCCATTAGTGAGATACACAATCAACCATCGTATCACCCCATGTGAGTGTTGCAAAAACCTCATATCCACATGCCAAAAACGAGAAAGAAAAAATAAGGAAGTACCTGTCCACAATCCACTTCTGTGTTTCCCATTTTTTTTTATAGTACATCCAAATGCAGTGTTAGTTCAATTTTAACCAAAGGTTCTGCGCGTCTTTTCATGGCTCATGGTCACGTTGGCAAAAGTACTGTGAGGATACAGGGAAAGAAAGGGAAAAAAAAGCCAATATTCAACTACCTCTCCTACTAATTTCACGATCAGCTTGTATCTGACCTGAGTGCTGTATAGGTCAATTATATAACCGTCACCCAGTTGCCATCCTTCAACATTTATACCCAAACCTAAGTACTGCATGTGTCGTGTGAACACACAGATAGGCAGCCACACATTTTCCGTGATCCCAAATAAGTACCAAACACCCCTAGTTACAAGGGCTTAGCCCAAACTGGGTTTAAGTACAAGAAAACATGTCTAACCCCGCCATTTCAGTATGACGATACAACAAGTCTTGAAAATTTGAAGAGGTAAAGACACAAACCGTCCATGTATTTCAAGTGTTCGAAACTGAAAATCTCACACACACAGAGACACATAGACATATTCCATTCTGTGACAACGTAACCACCTCAGTAACAACCAGAAAGACGTCAAACACCCTCTAGTACTTCCACTACGACTGCCGTATGCACATACCTTGATTCGGCAGCACCATCCCGGTCTACCGCGTCTCAATTTGCACTGAATACAATATCCCCGGATCCCAGAACCACTTTAAAAATGCAGGATCCACCCACCAGTGAGACTAGACCACTACCCAGGACATGAGAGCTCTGCACCAATTCCGCGCATGTCTCCCAAATCCCAGAAGTGGTCCAGTACGACAGCGGCCATTTCTACTGTGTGTTACGAAATGCCTGCTCCTGATATCCACGACCCAGGTTCGAATCCCTTGTTTCTGTGTCTCCGCATAATTACACAATCACGGGAAAGAAAAAAAACACAAAAATAGGACAATATTCTAACAAAATACATGTGTATCCAGAAAAACCAGAACAGGAGAATTTGAACGCTGCACCACATGCAAGCATATAACAATGTTCTAAAACTTAAGCACTCAACCCCTATATTGATACTTATAATTTACTGATATTAGATAAGACAATTGCACAGTTGTCACCCTAGAAGACAGAAAAATCAATATCCAAGTTTATATCTAAAATACATTATGCACCACAACAAACATCAATGTCGGCCACTGGTCACAGTCCTAGGTCACACAAACCCATTGTTAGAGAACCCCAAAACACTCTATGATCTAAAAGCACAATAGGCCCTTTTAAGGCATTTTCCTTATAATTCAGCAAACCTATGCTACTTACTGTTAGTAAGTATACAGTAAGGAAAAATATCCAAGATGATAATATAGAGACAATCACATTAAATAGAAATACAGACATGGAAAACGATTTCAGGGGAGAGACAGTCACATATAGGTAGATCTGTAACAGAATGGAAAGTTTGTTTATGGTTCAAGAAAAGAGTGTAATGCATCATCTGCATTCAGACCCTGCTTTGCAGTTCATAAATTACAGATCCATCTCGCCTCTAGCTGTCTTAGATGAAGTTTCATGTCCCCAACCCTCTTGTCTAGCACAGCAACATCAATTCCATGAAATTTGATCTGTTTGAACCAGTTACACAATCGTGGATCACTAGAGCATACAAGTTATCCTCATTAATACAGGCCTGTCGATGTTCTTAAATACGTAGTTTTAGTTGATGTGTCATGCTGCCCACATAAACTTTGTTACAAACACAAATTATGACATATGACACATGTGTGGATTGACAGTTTATACAATTATTAACAGTATATCTTTTCATAGTGTTAAATCAAAAATAAACTGTTTAGTTGCAACGAAGAGGACAGATGTTGTGCTGTCCACATATGTAGAATCCTCTGGACTTCACTAGTCAAATTTGTGATTTGCGCATTTTAGGTAAAGCATAACTGGGATAGAGTGTTTTCTTAATGGTTTTGCCTCTCCTATAGGTGATTAACGGCCTCCCTGATATAAGTTTGTCAACTCCCGGTACACCTTTAAATAGGGCCCAATGTCTACTTAAGATTTTATAGACCTAGGGTCATGTACGTAGTTATGTAGGACAGCCATTCCTTTTTCTCCTTTCTCTGTTTGTTAATCAGGGTGTCCTTCGGACTGATACTTTGGGCTGTTAAAACAGCCCGTTGAAGATCTTGTGTCTTTATAACCCCTCTTCCCTGTCTATTAGTTGGTTGTTTGGCATATAATTCAAAATCTGACCGCTCGCTACAATTTCTTTGAATCCTAATCAACTCCCCAAAGGGGATGGCCCTTTTTGTACAGGGTGGGTGAGCACTATCATGATGCAGAATTGCGTTCACAGCAGTCTTTCCTATACAGGGTGCTCTGAACTTTGTTATTAGAAATATAGAACTCCACACCCAGGAACTGTATCCGTGTCTGTGACATATTCATTGTAAACACGACATTCAAAGCATTGTTATTTAGGAAGTCAAAGTACTATAATATCATCTATATTTCGCCCCCAAAATTGTATATCGCCAGTCCATACAGCAGCGGCACTGGACCAGGCATGTATGTGTTGCACCCACTCCATGAAGAGGTTGACATATCCGGGAGACATGAGCGGAATAGGTGCGCAACTCTCATGTCCTGGGTAGCGGTCTAGTCTCACTGGTGGGTGGATCCCACGTCTTTAAAGCGCTAATGAGATCCAGGGACTTTGTATCCAGCGCAAACTGAGATGCGATAGACCGGGATGGTGCTGCTGAATCAAGATATGTGCATACAACAGTTGTAGTGGAAGTACTAGAGGGTGTTTGACGTCTTTCTGGTTGTTACTGAGCTGGTTACGTTGTCACAGAATGGAATATGTCTTTGTGTCTCTGTGTGTGAGATTTTGGGTTTCAAACGCTTGGAAACATGGACGGATTGCGTCTTTACCACTTCAAATATTCATAACTTATCGTATCGTCATATTGAAATGGCGGGGTTACACATGTTTTCTTGTAGTTAAACCCAGTTTGGGCTAAGCCCTTGTAACTAGGTGTGTTTGGTACTTTTTTGGGGGTCACAGAAAATATGTGGCTGCCTATCTGTGTGTTCACACAACACATGCAGTACTTGGTTTGGGTATAAATGTTGAAGGATGGCAACTGGGTGACACTTATATAATTGACCTATACAGCACTCAGGTCAGATACAAGCGTATCGTGAAATTATTAGGAGAGGTAGTCGTATTTTGGCTTTATTTTCCCTTTCTTTCCCTTTATCCCCACAGTACTTTTGCCAACGTGACCATGATCTGTTAAAAGGCACGCAGAACCTTCGGTTAAATTTGAACTAACACTGCTTTTGGATGTACTATAAAAACAAATTGGGAAACACAGAAGTTGATTGTGGAAAGGTACTTCCTCATTTTTTCTTTCTCGTTTTTGGCATGTGGATATGAGGTTTTTGCAACAATTACATGGGGGAATACAATGGTTGATTGTGTATCTCACTAATGGACTCACATTTTATAGTGGTTACTTTGTAGCTTAAAGTGAGGAATGAGTTGGAATGTTTACTTGTAGTGCTTATGGAGGTGTATTTCATTAAACCAGCTCTAAATGCAATCTATTCGGTTACCAGCTGTCGGAGGACCTATGGAAGTGTGAAACAAAAGGTGAAGGACGTGATTAGCTTCTAGTTTGCCACAAATGAGAAATCGGATCATTGATACAAGAACGATAGTGGTAAGCATAAGGTGGGGATACTGGATTACCCTCTTGGGGATCTGTCTGACATAGGTGGTGACACTCATTTAGGTGGTGACCTTATAACTTGACACTTACAGATTCAAATTATTGATGGAAAATATGACAATGTGTATCCTCCTTCCTTCTTTTCATCTCTTTTCACTAGTACCTGTCTATTTTATATTTTCATGTATAATTCAATACGTTTTGTGTCTATGTTTTAATGTTGCACTATATTAGGTATTCCAGAACCTACACAACTTATTGTGTTGCATGCTATTGATGATGATCCCTCTGCATGTACTCTGACAAATAGGAAGGTTAATTGTTTAATTGGAGTGATCCAGCGGGTCACCAGCAACAGGTACTCCAATACCATATACTCACCTGGGCCCAAAAACACATACATACACACAGTTGGGTAAAACCGCTGGAGTCAAAGTTTATGTTTTTCAAATTCAAAGACTATTTACCTCTTATTCCTAACTAACCTTTCATGGATCAAAAAGTTCTTTCCTCTGGTCAATGGACCATTAGTTGAACTAGTTGTTGGTGAAGTGACATTAATTAATCCTCTTCTTGCAATGAAATAACCACAGACTCTGGATTTTTTTTTATATTTATCGAAATTATTTGCATGTGAACCACTTCAAATTACAGTACAGTCTCCGTCACTCATAGGAGAGAAGATTCAATTAATCAATCATCAGACACATACTTTATACTTTTGCAATGACTTATGCTCAGAAAAGAGAGGATAGAGAGAAGAGAACATCTATAAACTCACGAAGTTATAGGTACCTGGGATGGTGTGAAGATCAACCCCCTGGCCAAAGAGCTGGTAGGGGTCCCCTGGGATAAATCAGGCGACAAAGGCTGCAGGACAGTATTCAGAATAGGATAGATGACCTCTCGTGCACCAACGCTTATGTCGCACCCCTCTCTGACACTCTCTTCCTCCTCGAGATTCTTCCGCGATCTTCTTCTAATTTAATTATGTTAAGATAGATGGTTCTGCATTCGAATCTCCATTGGCATCTCCGACAGCATCCCAAGCTCTGCAGCATTCAGCAAAATCTCCGTCTGACTAACTACTAACTAACTAAGACTACCTCAATTATATCCGTCAATATTCATGTACCACCCATTAAAGTTTCAATATCACAAAAATACTAATTCTGATTGGTCAGGCAAGGGGGGGAAGATCATCATACCATGCTTATAGGTCATCTTAGTCTATCAATCCATTGTTCATAAATTCAACCCCTTAATTTTTATTCATAAACTTTATTCCCACCCGCATTCACACTTCAATTGAACCAATTGTTTTTTATTTGACATGTGAGTTTATTCATCCAGAGGTCTTCAGTACTTGTTCCCAGGGTATGTGTCCTAGACCGTATTCAAATGCATTGTCATTCTTCCGGCTCACTTTCAACAGGGGATCACATGTTTTAGCAAACTCTGGACACACACAAGAGGCCCATATGCGCACTAATAAGAAAGTCAAAAAGACAAATCTTATTTTCAGAAATAAATGGTTTCACTGTATACCACCCATCTCTACTCTAACCCCCTTTACTTATTAATACTTTCCCCGCATTCGCTTTAGTATAATAGCTCGATTTAGTTTCAGCTAAGCAGATGCCATGCACTCGAGTCTTTAAGACTCCATGTTAATATTTTCTGCTCATGCGCAAGAATTTCCCTCCAAGCGACAGCTCGTCATACTGCGTAGATGCAGTTGACGCATGCGCAATAAAGATTTCCCATTTGCAGCCATTTTAGAATTTGGTTCGAGTTACTTACGTTAGTAAACACATAGGCAAGCTTCTCTGAACCTCATTTTGATGTGGTGCATATTAGTTTTACACAATACGTAATTAATACCATATTAGAGAGTTAAATGAGAGAATTGCTTTTGAGCAAGTCTCTTTTCTACAAGTCCTTGCTCCATCAGGAGAACTTTAATGCTTTCAAGCTTATGTGATCATTATGGTCTTGATGGGGCATATCGAATACTACCATTGGGATTGGATATTTGAATCAAAGTATGTTTTGTGATGTGGTTTGTTTTTTATTTTAATTTCTTGAATTTGTTAAATGGTTTATGTATATCTGTATGTATTTCTTATGTATTTGCAGCCCTGAAGAAGCCCATGTTTGTAGGGTGAAACGCATTGGCTGCATCGTATAATCAAGTGTGATAAGAAGAGAGAAAAGAAGCAATAAAACAAGGATGGCGGTTTTAAGAAGGCAGTAGCAGTATAAACATTGGTGGACAACAGTGGTCTCTCTAACGCTTCTTGGTGAACTTGCTCATGCAAACCATTTCTAGGCCCTTGTGCATGCTGGCTACAGGTTCAACCTTAACAGTTGGAGGAGCCTCACCCTTGCTTTCCATTGGAGATCTTTATTTAAACAGACATCTGTAGTTAATCTGAGACCAGACTCTGCACCTTTTGGTTGTGGGCCGCTTCTTTTATAAACAGATCCGCACGCACAACCCAGGTCCTCTCTCTGGGGCCACTTCATAGCATGCGAGGGTCTGATGACTTTCTTTAGTTGTTTTGGTAAATAAACAAGTCTTTCCATATTTGAATGATTTGCTAACGTTATGATATTCAGTTGACTTTGCACTTAAATGTCTCTTCGTAAACACCTGGTTGATCTCTGCTTCATAGCACATCAGATTACAGTTTAACTTGCACTGGATTGTCACAATACGCTGTTTTTCAAAACCTGGTTGCTTCTGCCTTTAGCATTATCAGTCCACATGACACATAGCATTAATTTGCACAGTAGCGCAATACATCTGTTTGCGAACTTTTCATTCAATTCTTGACCACTGATGTGTAGATTTTCAATGAAGCTTTCTTTGTTGGCACATGCTTTACACAGGTTGAGACTCCACAGGTGCCAGCACCGATTCTGCACTTTGACTACGGCACATGTGGCACGCACAAGCAGTTTTCTGGACCACGGCAAACTCTCTGGGAGACCGCTGTCAATCTACGGGTTACTTATCCCCTACTAGTTGCCAGTTGTAGTGTCCTGCCCAGTGACTCGCCAATGACTACGCCACATACGGAAAGTAGTTATATACGTCTTTATTCTTCAGCGTGTAAGCAAGAACTCAAAGTTTCAAACCTGCATTCACTTCATTATCCTCCAACACTTACGTCACAGGTCTACGGAGTCCATCAGGAACCAAATGAGTTACATCATTATTTATTTACACAATACTACAGTAGTGAGGTTATGTTTGGGAATGGGGCATGATTTAGATTTTGGTGGAAGGGTGACACCCTCGCAACGGTGACGGATATGCTGTATGCTGAAATATAAATCCTATTATAACCAATGGGATTTATATTTTGGTGGACGGAATACCCATCATTGTTGTGACTGAGTAAATCAAGCCCTATATATTTAATCATGATTATGAACTGTTGTTTTGGGGGAATTTAATCTATTTTTAAAAATTGAATAGCTTATTTTCGATATCAAAATACAAATATTTTCAAAAACAGACAAGCTGATGTTTGGAGACAAAATTAGTGGATTTCAAATATATATTTTTGAAAATATCCATGTGATCAACATCACAGCTGTAATAATAATTACTGCAAGACTTTAAGGGCCAGATGTACGACCCACCAATTTGCAACTTGCAAATTACATCGCATTTGCAACTCGCAAATTGTGACTCGCAAATTGGGATGTATAGCAGTGTCTCAGACACTGTTAGCGATTCCTAATGTGGTCGCAAATTGCATGCCTCATGAATATTAATGAGGCTGTCGCACTTACGACGCCATTAGAAATGGCTAGCGCTCCTAGGGATGGTGGCCTGCTGGGGTCATTAGACCACCATGTTTGGAACAGCTTTTAAATAAAGCAGTCTTTTTGTTTTAAAATGCAGCCTGTTTCCCTTAAAGGGCTGCATTTAAATTAGAAAAATGAAACTTTTCAGTTTCATTTTTTTAAGGGCAGGCAGAGGTCCCTGGGACCCCTGCCTGCTCTCAAAAAATATTTTCTCACATACTCACCAAAGGGAAGGGGTCCCCTGGGGACCCCTTCCCGTTTGCGAGTTGTTTACCACCTACTTAAAGAAGGTGGTAAACTACAAGTGTTTTGCGGCCGCAAATGTGGTTGCAAAACAATTGTACATGGCATGGTGACTTGCTATTAGGAAAGGACGCCCCTTCCTAATAGCAGGAGTCGCAAATGCTATTTTGCGAGTCAGTGACTCGCAAAATAGCATTTGTACATGCCAATACCCTTCTTTGCAGTCGCAAACGGGAGGATCTCCCGTTTGCGGCCGCAAAAAAGTGTAGTACATCTGGCCCTTAAGCTATTGTTAACAGTTTTTGTGTGAATGTATATTTTTGTCCATAATCTGCGCTGCTGTATGAGCCCAGGAGATCTGTCTATCCCTGCTAAACTTCTTGAAATTGCAAGATATGGGTATTTCTTGTAATTGTGTAGCCTGTCCCTTCCAAAAACATTATCGTGCACGGAATAAAATGGAGAACATACTTGGAAGGGCGAAGATGAAAAAGGAAAGAAAGTGAAATAGAGAAAATTAAACAACCAACATAATAAATGATATGCTATGAGGTAGCATTTTCTGAACTATCTCTAGCATCTGTTCCTTGACAATTGTAATTGTACTTCTGCTTACAAATGCACGAAATTGACACCACTGGCTCAAAATGATATTGGGGAGGGTGAATCTGCGCACTCCTCCAGAGGGACAGGATTGCTTGGAATAACATGAAGGTACTGAGGGGCCATTTCAGGTGACTTTTTATTAAATGTATGTTACAATTGTGTAGTAAAATTCAATTGTGCCAAAATGTGTGGGGCTTTTCTATGCGCAATGACAAATGTATGGAGAACATTTCTTTGCAAGTGTAGCTTCTGCTTAGCTTTTGCATGTACAATGCCATTGCATAGAGAAGATTTCAAACTATTTTGTGTACAAATATCTCTATCAGAACATTTGTAGTGTTATATAAAGATACATGCTACATAAATTATAGCAAAATTCACAATTTTCACATGGTTGTGGCAAGGTTAAATTTTTGAAAACTTTGCAGATTTCAAGGTTTAAAAATAGATATTCGCTAAAGTGGAAAACAATTGAACAATGTGTAGGGCTTTGTGCTGGAATCATTTATTTTTATTGTGCCTCACAAAGTGCCTCCAGAATATAGGTGTATTTATTTTGTATGCCTGGCGGTGATGGATGAACTTTCAGTACTTGTTTGCCGAACAGGAGGGGCATGTTTTCTGTTAGGTGAGTTTCCACTTTTCTTTTTCTAATTCTTGGTGTCATATGAGTGCTGGACTTTACTGAAGTACGAGTATTGGTTGGACATTCTCATCAAATAGTTCCATCCAGATCTTCAATTGGGAGATTCATACGCCAGAGCTTGCTCGACCATCGCTTGAAAGCATTTTGTGGCATAGGTGAAGTTTCTTGACCTACCGAATGTTTTTCCATAATACACGTGTCTGGCTGTACATTCGCTATTCTCTCCACTTATCGTAAACTCTTATTCTTTGGGGTTTACTTTGCATAAGTTCTGCAAGATCATTGGTTTGGTTGTGGCTTTGTTTATTTTCAGGCAACATAGCTCATATCAGCTTTGCATCCCTGTTGTAGCTCTTGTGCTTTTTGGGGCAAGAGCATCAGATCATCTATGTAGAGCAGCTAACTCATCTTTGTATCTTCTCCTTCTGACAGTAATGGAAGAACCTGTGGATTGTTTAAAATGGCTGCTGGAGTGTTCATGTATAGTTTAAATATAGTTGGTCTAAAGAAGCATTCTTTTTGCCCCTCTAGTCCCTTTTTCTCATTGAAGCAATATGACTTTGAGTTGTTTATTTTTACAACTGTATCTTCCTGATAAAGACATTGCTTTGATTACATCATATGCCTCTCCACAGGTAGCACTTTCAAAGAGTTGTAAAGGGAGTCCTCTATGTCAGACTGAGTCACATCTTCTCAGATATCCATCTTCGAAGCATCCAATTTATGTGGACACAAATGTTTATTCATTGGAGTGGCTGATGTACATATGCGGCTGGTTATTGTGTGATGATTTGCAAGGAATTCTCCTTGGTACCTGTGCAGAGTCTCTTTGAGGTGTACGTAGGGTAGGGAATATATGTATAAGGCTATGAGGAAGAGAAGTCACAGTCTTGACTGAGTTCCCACATGGCTCAAGCAGCTAGGCCTTTTTCAGAAAACATGTATGAATTATGTGGAGAATAGATAGTGAAACAACAGTACAGATAGTGCATTAAAAAGTCCAATTAAAGCGAAATTTAGTAGACAAGGATTTTAAAAGAAAGAAAAGCGGGTGTAGGGATCAAGTTTTATAAACAAACAAAACATGTTCCGCATGAAACCATTGTAAAAAAAAAAGTACTAAATATTGTAACAAAAAAAGTGAAGAAAATGTTAAAGTGATGACAAAGTGTCCTCCATTTGGTTGATTGGGTTGAATAGTTGTCTCATCCATGAAAAAGCTCTTATCTTCAACTTAAAGAAATTTCTAGAGGAAGAAAATATCCACTGTGGCAAAAATGAAGGTTAGGCAAAGGCTCCATGAGGATTGATAAAGTGCCATGGTAGCCACAAAAAGACATGAGTGGAAAAAAGGCAAAGTTGAAATCACTGAGACTGTGCATTTACATGGCTTTACACACAAAGAAGAATAGGGGGTCTGAATAGTAAACAGCACAAAGATTAAGAACAGGAATAAGATGTGTGAAGTCAATCAAGCCCAAGTGTTGTTCGAGCAGAGCATGGATAACCATCAAAGATACTCAACCATTGAGACAAGTAATGAGAGCAAGGGCATCTCTCATGATCAATTTCTATCACGTGGTATCCAACTAGGAGCGAGGTAAGTCTCTTGATCATCGAGACAGCCTCGATAGTTGAAAGCTCTATTGCTCCCTTGGGTTGATAGAAAAATGTCAAGAAGACACGTGAATAACTGTGACCACCAGACAGAATAGTAGTGCAGTGCAAAAAAGAAAGAAGTGTGAATTCTAAAAATGGATTGTGTGAAGAGTACGATGTAATTCACCTCACTCCACACAACTGTCAAGAATTCCTGTCATGCGAGGGGAGGAAAACGGTAACCAGCGAAAACGGACTACATCTCCCAGGATGCTTAGCGGTTGAGAGGTTATGTAAACAGGAGAGCTGTTACATAACTCAAGGAAAACACGCCCTTATGTAAACAGGAGAGCTGTTACATAACTCAAGGAAAACACGCCCTTATGTAAACAGGAGAGCTGTTACATAACTCAAGGAAAACACGCCCTTATGTAAACAGGAGAGCTGTTACATAACTCAAGGAAAACACGCCCTTACGTAAACAGGAGAGCTGTTACATAACTCAAGGAAAACACGCCCTATAAAGGGAGGAACCGGGAGGTACAACGCTGTCGGATATTGTGTTTACACTGACGTACCTGCTTAGTGAAGAGCAGTGTTCCGGAGTGGTGCTCCAGTAAGGCAAGAACGGAGGTAGGTCGAGTCGTTACTCCCTGGGCCGTGTCTTGCCCCATCGTCACCTGTGAAGGACCCGGAAGCTCTACCGGATAACCATTGAGCTTCGCTTTTTGACTCGGCTGAGTCAAAGCGCAGTGGCGCTTTTGCTGGTTGGAGTCGTAACTCCCAGCCCGACCAGAGATACAGGGACTGCCAGCTGTAACGCACACCAGGAGGTGTTTGCCGCGTTACAGACTCGGAAGTCCACAGGATCGATCGAGCGGCTGCTCTCGGTTCAGTCTTCTTTGCTTGTGATTGGGGTATTGGTGACGCATCACCAGGAGGTGACTCCGCGTCCCGGTGCAGTCTGAGGAAGAGGTTGAGCGGCTGCTCCCTTCAGGTAGAGACCCCGGCTGGTTGTTTCCCTGACTCCTCGATTCTCCCCAACACTCTTCGTGCCCCTCACAGCCTACCGATTGGCATTGTCGGCCATTTCATTTCTGCCCTCTGTTGGCATACGCCGGGATCGGCGTATATGCAGAGGACGGCTAGGACCATCCGTGCTGTGGGCTGGTAACGTACTTAGCCTGGAGGATTCCAGTGACTATAACCTTTGTTTATTCCTTGTATTATTTTTGCCTTCATTAAAATAACTAAACCTTCACAAGTGGTTGCGTTCTCATTATCGTGTCTGTTAAACGATCCTGAGACGTTCAGGGCGTTACAACATCGCAATTAAAAAATGTGAACAGAAAAACAGAATAACTAGCGGTGCTGACCAGTCACTGCTGAATGAGGGTCGACTTGTTTCAGCCTTCAAGGGAATGTTGCCCACGGCTTTCTTCAGGACCTATATAGATTTATGCTACTGCATTCAGTTGATGGAATTCAAATGGTGCAATGTGCCCCCACTTGTAAAAAAGTGAAACTAGACAAAACCAAAGAAGTGGTAATAAATACAACCTCACGTCGTCCTAATCCTCTATATCACAGGGTGCTAGCATCACCTGGGGAGACAGGACAATTAACACGCATCGTAATCCAGTACAAAAACAAAAAGTGCTGTCTACCTACAGGCAAATTAGATAAGTATGCCTGATCAATTACACTATGAAACAATCTACAAAGTGCTTACCCAACGTGATCAGGGATTTCACCTCACCTACCCTGGAACCTGGCTCAGGTTAAGGAGGCCCGCTCTAAATCGTGGGTAAAAAAAAAACCAAAAAATGTACGTCAAACATGAGATAGCCAAAGTCAATCCCAGTTATTGTCTCGCGTTCAAATGCGCGCAAGATCTCCTCACTCTTTCATAGTAGGCTCTCCCCTCCTGTACACACACCCCACACCAATACCTCAACTCTCGAAAATGATGCTGTTAAAATTACAAACCGGCGTAATTTGGCCAATGTGAGTGTCCCAGAAGGACATAGGGGTCAGTCTCCAACCATTCCTCGCATGCGGCTCGTAATTCTCAAATGCAAAGACATGGCTGCCAAACTGCCCAATGCGCTCGTCAACCACCCCTGTTCCTGCGAGTGCAAGTAATGCTTATAAGCGTCCCCACCATGTCAACTGAGAACGCAGAGCCAACAGAAACTTGGTTCGCAACCCTTACCTATCCGTCGTTGCCCCGGGATTTCCCAAGCAGGGTGGGAGGCAGCGTACCGGACCAGGAAGAGTGTTGAAATACCATGAGTTCAAAGGGCACGCCTCACGCTGCGTGACCAAACCATGCGTAGGGCGCCGTTGATCGATTGCAAGACTACCAAAAAGTTCAAAGCCACATGGGAAATGTAGTACTCGGATTCAGAAACACCGACTGGCGGGAGCGCATGGAAAGTATGTACACACTGCCGGGAAGCGAGCAGTGTAATTTTGGTATAAAATTGCTGCTTCCTCAACCTCTTGAGACTCTTTTCAGACATTAAAGTTTGGAACCGTCAATTTCAAAAACTGCCCAGGAAGTATCAATATTTAACGAAGCGCACCAAACGAGGGCATGTTAGCGCTGAAAGGGGGCTCCTATGTACTAGATACCTAAACAGAGATGTACTTAGTGATGGGTAAGACGGCGCCTCTGTAAATTCAGAAATTACATTTAGTCAAGCCCATATTAATACATTAAGGCCGAGCAATGAGCAGCTTGGAATCTAATAACACGCTCTAGCAGTTAGGCATAACTTGGTGTCAGGAGAGACATAATGCCTGTATTATATCTGGACATGTCTACTACTCGCTTATTGTTTATTCTATGGTGCTCTGTACACGCTTGTGTACAACAGGAGTTTATAATGTATTTTTTATTTTTATAATTTGTATTTTTTATTTTTATATATGTTTTTGTTGTTTTATGGCTTTTAATCCTGTATCACACCCAGGCAGTACTAAGAGTCAGACAATTGAGAAAAAAGAGGGTATAAGCTCATTCATCAACAATTGCATAAATAAACTACGAGTGCTGTTAACACTGCCCCAGATTGCAGCAGTAGGGAATCTAGAACTCATAGACCAGATAAACTAATGTCTCAGGCTAAATGCTGGTCCAGGGAATATCATCGTTAAGTCCCAGAGTATCACAACAGAGCTAGTGGACCCATTTTTGTTCTTTAATGAACAAATACCTAGAGACATCGCTTATGTGTGATGGAATCATTGGTTTCTCCAGTATTGTCCAATGGAACTCATCTGCAGTATGATTAACTTCTGCAAAGTGCCTTGTGAGTCTCGTGTTCAACTTACGGCACCGGAAAGTGCTCTTGTGCTCTAGCATACGTAGCCTCACCTTGCGAGTGGTCATACCCACATACCTAAATTGACAAGGACATGTGAGTAGATAGATGACATTGCTACTATTGCAGTTGGTAAAGTGGGTCTGAATCCAGGGTTTATTAGTCCCAATATCCACTGAGGAACTATTAGTGGTTTGTGGACATACCGAGCACACCCCGCATGGGTGATGCCCTGTTACAGCCGGTAGATTCCATAAAGTTCCCAGTGGTCTAATAGGCCCACTCGATGGTCTAGTGTGGACCAATCGGTCCTTTATGTTGCCTGATCTTTTAAAAGCAAAAAGCGGCATGGCGATCTTCTCTTTGCAGCTATTCAAAATCCGCCAGTGTTTTTTGATGCTTTTCTTGATGTCGTTGGATAGACTACAGAAAGTACTGACCAAGGTCAGACGTTCCAAAGGTGGCTTCGGTACTGGTGGTTCCAATAATGCTTCACGATTGTTGTTTGAAGCTCTTTTGAGGGACCGTTTGACCAACTTCCGTGGATATTGTCTCTCCATAAGTTGCTTGGTTAAGAAGTTGGCATGTATAGCAAAGCCCTCTGTTGTAGAGCAGTTCCTCCGCACCCTAAGGAACTGGCCGTAGGGCAAATTATCCCTTAGGGCCTTTGGGTGCTGACTGTCATACCGCAACAATGAATTGCGTGCCATGGGCTTGCGGTATAATTCACTTTCCAACCCTTCTGGAGTTACGAAGATGGATAGGTCCAGAAAAGCCAAACTGCTCTTGTTTATTTCAACCGTGAACTTCAGGTAGTCATTACGGGTGTTTAACCACTGATGGAAGTTGCCAATGGATTGTAGGTCTCCTCTCCACACCACCAAGATATCATCAATATACCGCTTCCATAAGCGGATTGATGAAAAGAAAGGGTTGGTGGGAGCCAGGACATGTTCTTGCTCGAACGCATGGACGTACAAATTCGCTAAACTAGGCGCGAAAACGCTGCCCATGCTGGTCCCTGACGTTTGCAGATAAATGGTATTTTCAAATTTAAAAAAATTTTCTTTCATCGCCATTCTGGCCAGGGCCATGATGAAGGGTACAGGTGTAATAGTCTGCAAATCAGTCCCCTCTAAGATGGAGCATATTGTATCCAGCGTTTCATCTTGGGGAATAGATGTATAGAGAGATTCGACATCGAAGGAGACTAAAAAGTCTCGCTCCGAGTCGAACTCCACCGAAGGGAGCAAGCGCAGGACATCCTTAGTATCCTGCAGATACGTCGGCATCTTCTGGACGATAGGTCTTAAGAAGTGGTCCACAAACATAGACAGTGGTTCCAAAAGTGAGCCCTGTCCCGAGATGATTGGTCGCCCTGGAGGTGGTCTCTGGGCCTTGTGTGCTTTCGGCAGTACATAGAAATAGGGAGTAACAGTGAACTTGGTCTGAAGGAACTGTGCTTCATGGTTAGTGATCCATCCTTCACATAGAGGCATGTAGGCAGCACGCATGCACTGTTGTTAGGCGATGATCTTTTGGGTATAAAGAAAACTCTAGCCTGTCCATTACTTACCATTCGTTGTCATCATTATCACTCTTCTTCAATTCCTTCTAATTCGCCAGCACGTTCCAGGCGTCACTTCCTGAGTCACTTCCGTTTCTTTGTGTGGCGCATAGATCAACTACAGATTGATTTTGCTTAATTAGTGGCCATCCGTGCTTGCACTGTGATTGAGTTTCTATTTCTTCTTGCACTTTATATAACGCAGCTTAACCATCTAGTGGTGGAATCGGATTATTTCAAACCAAATCCTTGAAAAGCAACATAGTAGAGCTATTTGGCTTTGTCAATGTTTTTTTGCCGTTCGGCATGGCAGTATGGTTCAAAGTAAAAAAAAAATAGTTCTATAAAGCGACCAGCGTTGATCGCGTCATAGCACTTTTGTCCACATTTAGCCATGCTGCACAGTTGAAGATTTTTTTTTAACCAAAGGTTTTTGCTTGTCCGTGTAGCAGTACAATCTTTAAGAAAATACTTCGAATCTTCATGGAGTTGTTTCTCCCCATCACTCAGTGGAAGGGATATCCACAATTAGGCCACCGGGTTCAAAGACATGTCCTGATCTCACTGGTCCAATGGATTTTTTCCAGCTAGGCACTGGCCTCCTTTGATTCATGACTTTCTGCACCCTGCAGCCTCAGAAAGGAAGGCCTATGGGGCAACAAGGCTTTACTGACCAGGTCTTAATCCCCTTTAGCCCTGTGGATCAGCATGAGGTTGGTTTCACCAGTCCTGGAACAAAGGCCAGAAGCAGAAGTTCGCACTCAGCAGAGGTCTTCTCGCATCAACAGCCTGACATGCCTACAGGAGCTCTTCCGTGAGGCGGCAGACTGTCTGAAGGGACTGGGTCTAGCACGGTGTTTAAATGATAAAACAGTCAGTTTTGGGTGGAGAGATCTGGCCAATCCAAATGCCATAACATAATAAATAAAATAGATAGGGCCATTCCTAGAAAATCCAGTTTTCCTCCTTCTATTTTTTCATCAAAGCGATGCAATTCTATACTGGGTCCATGATTTGCGAAATAATATCTCTAAAGCTCTCTTTTGCCTCAAATTCCATTGCTGGCCCTCCCAGATCTATCCCTGAAATTCAAAGGAAATCTCCTCTGATGTCCATTTTTATTGGTTTACAGGTCTTACTTTGAAAATCCCAAGTGCTCTATTTGTTGTAGTGCGGTCGATCAGCTTAGGCTTATCATCCTTTCTCAATCTTTTTACTCAAATATATATAATTTGGAAAAATATTTTAAGGGTTAGGCACAGGAATTGGAGTTAATATTAGCCCAGGTTGATAAAAGAGTCAATTTGAGCTACATAAGCAGTGCTTAATTTGTAAAGAATTAAGTGCCAGGGCTCTCGTCCGGAGGCCACTGCAGCTTGCACCACACATTGCCCCTGCTATGCTGCCAATGATAATAACACAACTGCTAACCATCACACTCCTGCACGTGTGACAATTTGGACAATTCCAGGCCCCCAAAGCTATGAGAATGGCTTGGGCGGCAGGTAATAGTAATTTTTAATGTATATTGAAGTAATGATTACCTGTTGTGGTCATCTCTAAATTAGCTAGACAGCAGCACCTTGTGGCAGAATGTCACAGGCACCGGTGTTGTCAATTAAATGCTGATGCCGAGCACCGGAAACCACTGGCTCAACTTAAGGACTGTACATGCGATCAGAGCCCATTATTGAATTAAATTGAGTAAGTTTGGTTCGGGTTCTGTACTTCATCAAAGAACTACTTCAAATATTTGTCTTTTCCTTTCTGTCTGTCTCGTTCTCGCCCTCTCCTCTCACCTTCTCTTTCCTTTCACATCTTTTCTGTCATTCTATATCCACTTTCTCTTTGCCAGTTCTCTCTTGTCTCTTCTCTCCTTCTCGCCTCTCTGTTTCTCTTTTTCACATTCTCTCCTCCCACACAATTCAATAGTTCTTTATTGCCACGCCTTAAGAGAGTACACAGCGTGGTGTCACAGTGTTCTCGGTTCATGGTATTGCAGTGCAGTTTTACATATGAGTTTTTCTCTCTCCATCTCACGCACCCATCTCTTCCCTTCCATCACCTCCGCCTTCTCTCGCTCTCCCATCCATCTCTAGGTCTTCTCCCTTGCCTCTACACCCTCTCTCATTTTTCTCTCCTCTCTTGTGTCATCTATCGCTTACCCTCTCTTCTCTTTCATTGGTCTCCCAATTCTCTCTCCCTTTCATCTCTCCCTGGCTCTCTTTTTACCGTCTCCCCCCTAATGTCTGGATCTCCCCTAACTCTCCCCTCTCAATCTCAGCAGTGCTTCATTTGTAGAAATGTAAGTACTGCAGCGTAATCTTCTCCCTAAGAGCCTGCTGTTGCGCTTCCGAATACTGGGGTTGTGGAATACCAAACATGCCTTGTCTTGATTGCACCCCACACCTTTCTTCCACCACTCTACACTCCCTGTCTCTTTGTCTCATGAAGGCCAACACTGTCTTGTCTTGATTCCACCTTATTCCATCCACCACCCTCCACTTCCTGTCTCTTTATCTCATGAAGACTGGCCAAAGCTGTCTTGTCTTGATTCCACCCTCATTCCTTCCACCACCCTACACTTCCTGTCTCTTAAGCTCATGAAGGCCAACACGGTCTTGTCTTTATTCCACGTTATTCCTTCCACCACAATCCTACAATTCATGTCTCTTTATCTCATGAAGATAGGCCAAAGCTGTCTTGTCTTGATTGCACCCTGTCGTGGGTAAAGGAAGTCCAGATGTAGCCAGGTAGTAAATTCCAAGAAGGTAGTTTATTAATCCAGTTCCAAGTAAAGTAGAAGGTAGATGAGATGATAAGTAAGATGGTAAATAGCCCCACCAGGAGCAGCCTCCCTGCTGCTCAGCCTGCATTCACCAACTGTCCCTCAATCATAACCCAGGCAACCAAGCATTCCATGACATCACCACACATTCAAACACTCCTCCTGGCTGAGCAGTAGGGAAGAAACGCACAAGAGAAAGAAGAGGAGATGAACAAGTTACAACATATCCCCTGCAGTGGGCGCTTGTGACGACATCATCAGGCAGCGCCGCGGGGATACTTAAGATCAGCTGTTGCCCCGCAGCGCGGGACGCGCATTCAGTTTAATTTTGCCCAACTCACCTTCCAGAGGCTTGTCCGCCTGCCGTGAGGGGAACGGCCACCGGCTCAACACAGCGAATCCCGCCACAGCCGTGAGGGGAACGGCTCTCTGTTGGTCTGCACGACTACAGCTCCCAGCATCCCCTGCAGTGGGCGCTTGTGACGACATCATCAGGCAGCGCCGCGTGGATACTTAAGATCAGCTGTTGCCCCGCAGCGCGGGACGCGCATTCAGTTTAATTTTGTCCAACTCACCTTCCAGAGGCTTGTCCGCCTCCCGTGAGGAGAACGGCAACCGGCTCAACACAGCAAATCCTGCCACAGCCGTGAGGGGAACGGCTCTCTGTTGGTCTGCATGACTACAGCTCCCAGCATCCCCTGCAGTGGGCGCTTGTGACGACATCATCAGGCAGCACCGCGGGGATACTTAAGATCAGCTGTTGCCCCGCAGCGTGGGACGCGCATTCAGTTTAATTTTGCCCAACTCACCTTCCAGAGGCTTGTCCGCCTGCCGTGAGGGGAACGGCCACCGGCTCAACACAGCGAATCCCGCCACAGCCGTGAGGGGAACGGCTCTCTGTTGGTCTGCACGACTACAGCTCCCAGCATCCCCTGCAGTGGGCGCTTGTGACGACATCATCAGGCAGCGCCGCGGGGATACTTAAGATCAGCTGTTGCCCTGCAGCGCGGGACGCGCATTCAGTTTAATTTTGCCCAACTCACCTTCCAGAGGCTTGTCCGCCTGCCGTGAGGGGAACGGCCACCGGCTCAACACAGCGAATCCCGCCACAGCCGTGAGGGGAACGGCTCTCTGTTGGTCTGCACGACTACAGATCCCAGCATCTCCTGCAGTGGGCGCTTGTGACGACATCATCAGGCAGCGCCGCGGGGATACTTAAGATCAGCTGTTGCCCCGCAGCGCGGGACGCGCGCGGGCAGCGCCCGGGCATAGCCCGGGCCAAGGGCGGGCCCGTCGAGGACCGTCCGAGGCCGGGCTGGGCACACCCTCTGACATTTGTCGCAGAACATCTGACTTGTAAGTGCTGCTAGTGGTGTGGCTGTATGGCTACGCTATTTATCTTTATGTATCTATTTACTCCCGATGCAGCATTGTTCATTTCTCCTCCATAAACCCCTAGGCGCTCTTGCAATATTCCTGCCTCTGTGCTACCTGACCCATTGAGGCCTGGTTATACCACCTGGTATTGTCCCACAGGATATAAGCTGTTACTACCTGTGGGTTGATAGGGGTTGTAGATAAGCCTGTTGTGGGCCACTGGCTCTTATTGGGACCTTTTGAACCATTCTACCTGTGTTCCTTCTCAACCGCCCTGTCCGCTGTTGCCGCATTATCCTCCCGCTGCCGCCTTTCAAACATATTGCGGCCGCTGTGTGGAGGATTCCATCTTGTAGGCATCGAAGCACCGGAAGTCGGTCCCTGAGACTCTTATTGATGTATTTGGAAGCTCGTTAAATCCTTGCTTGTTTCCCGCATCGTGGGAACAAAGTGTGGGCAGCGGGCAAAGGGCGGGCCCCCTGTGGCCCAATTAGATCAGATCGGACTGGGCTAGTTGTGTGCCCACTATAGATATCAGAATTATAAATTCTTTCACTTCCCATTGTCTTACCTGTACTATTTAAGGGGTGACTATATTGTTGACACAATTTACCTGCAAACTATTATACTCCACCTACACGAAGCCTAGAACTTATAGGGGAATAGCACCATTCTAAAACCCATAAAAGTATCAAGTGGGAACAATATGAGTAAGACCAAGTGTACACCAATGGCAACTCGCTCAAACTCCAGGAAAAAGGCCCAGATCAACACACCACTTCCTAGCATTACTGCTATAGACAGGATGCTCCAAAGGACCATAGGACTTGTGGTCAATGCGATTGAGAATACCGAAAGGCGTCTCTCATTACCACCAAGTATGTGTCTATCGACCCAACCAACTGAGGGCATAAACATTGGTGCAAATACCTCCATTGTTACCGCATACTCACAGGATTCCATTCTTATGGGCTCATTTGCTGGCCTCCCGGTAACAGAGACAAACCAAACAATACCCCCACAACAAATTTCCCCCCCTGAGTTCATAAATCGGGAAAGTAGGCTGTCGGTGACTCCAAACACTCAGATGAACATAGAATCCCCACCACGTATTAACATCTCAGAAGTCGAGGAAGGGACGGATGTCTGTATCATCAATGAAGACAGTAGCATACCCGACAAAGCTAACTCCACATGTAATTATCTGAGGGAGAAAGGGCGTACAGACAAGCTGGAACCCAAAAGAAAGGTGAGGGCTGCTAACAAATCAAGGTAAAACCAAAAACTGCAAGGCCCAAACACGGATCAGGGCAGGGTAGAAATGTGAGCCCTGCGCCACGAATCATCAACAGGGCAGCACAACCTACAATACACACAGATCAACTGCAGAAAACAGTTACTCAGGGAAACACATGCCAGGAAACTGTTGATACTGTTCCTCGTAACCAGGAAAGTATTAATAATTTTTGTATGGAGAACTTAATGTCTAGAATGGAACAGCTAATGAAGTCGCTCATGGTCCCTGTAAATGAAAGGGTAAAAATAATAGGGGAAAGGCTGGAGAAAATTGAAAAAGCTCAACAACAAAATAATGAAATCATGTTGAAATTTGCCAAGTCCTTTCAAACACAGAGCCAAAATAATATCAATGATAAGCCAGGGCACTCATGGAATAACGAGAACAGTTTGAGAGATGCGTCAGATACTAGCAAGCATACCCAATTACCCCAGCGACTCACATCTTCAAACAACGGGCATAAGGAGTCGCAAATAGCCCCTCAAAAGAGCTTGGTTGGGGCTAAAGAGGCGCCACCTCTCCCTAGTGTACAGATCGGAGATCTAGGTATTGAGCGCACCATTGGGAAGGATGGGAGTAAGCGGGCAGCCAAGGGATCATGCGGTAACAACAGTAACAACAGTAACAACATCAATGCCACCCAGGAACAACCTGAGAGATTAAGGCCACCTAGTAAGAGCGCATGTGTCGATCTACCACCACAATCGCACCCCTTTACCGTGGTCATGATAGGAGTACCTACTTTAAGAGAGGGCAAGTTAGAAAACTATACTGAACTGAAGAATAAGGTTAGCCATTGGCTATCCCAACATAGGCCCATTCCCCCATATTTAAACGGTCAAATACTTCATGTCAGAAGACTAAACTGGGTGGGACAGAGACAAAAGGACTATGAAGGTGACTGTATTATTATAAATTTCAAAGACAGACGTTTAGTAAACTATATTAGTGGGTGGAGGGAGGGTGGTTTGGAGAGTAGAATTCAAACAGTGGACCTTACCTATTTTTACCCACCCTCCCTGCTTGCCCAAAGAAACCTGTCGCAAAATTTTATTCAAGGAAACAGGCATTTCGATTATTACGATCATCGACATATGGCTCAAAGCTACCCACGCTTCGTACCCATATACGAAGATGGGTATTTTGACTATTATGATAATCAATACAGGGTACCCATCTATAATCGCTTTGATGCCTTCAATTCCCAAGGTTTAGAGGGCGTGGATTGACCCATTGAAGGAATTATGACACTACCAATTTTTAACCCACTCAAACTAAAAGGTAGTGCAATAATCAAAGAACAGGCCCAGGTAACCTTGAACCCAGTAGATGAGTGGCCAGCCAGTCTCAATTCATTATTAATAAATACTTCTGGAGACCAGGACGAGATTAAGAAGCACCCAGAGCAACTGGCAGCCGCCGAATGAATCATTGACCCATAAAAAACCACCCAAAGATTTACCCCCACACATACGTGAACCTAGAAGACTCCCAAAAACAAACCAGAATAAAGACTACGATCTAAAAATACTTAGTTGGAACGTTGCCGGCCTTGAACCCAGACTAGAGGATAAAGACTGCGGGACGCGCTTTCTCAACTCACCACTGTTGCTCTTTGGACACAGGTTCGCCGTGAGGGGAACGGCATCTTCAGCGGGGACACGACCATTCTTCACCCGAACTGGGGCATCGCCGGGAGGCTGTACAACTACAAATCCCAGCACCCTCAGCTCCGGGCGCCTGCCGCTGATGTCATCAGGCAGCGCCCGGGCTGTTTAAATAACCCCCAGGCTCCACGCAGCGCGGGACGCGCTTTCTCAACTCACCACTGTTGCTCTTTGGACACAGGTTCGCCGTGAGGGGAACGGCATCTTCAGCGGGGACACGACCATTCTTCACCCGAACTGGGGCATCGCCGGGAGGCTGTACAACTACAAATCCCAGCACCCTCAGCTCCGGGCGCCTGCCGCTGATGTCATCAGGCAGCGCCCGGGCTGTTTAAATAACCCCCAGGCTCCACGCAGCGCGGGACGCGCTTTCTCAACTCACCACTGTTGCTCTTTGGACACAGGTTCGCCGTGAGGGGAACGGCATCTTCAGCGGGGACACGACCATTCTTCACCCGAACTGGGGCATCGCCGGGAGGCTGTACAACTACAAATCCCAGCACCCTCAGCTCCGGGCGCCTGCCGCTGATGTCATCAGGCAGCGCCCGGGCTGTTTAAATAACCCCCAGGCTCCACGCAGCGCGGGACGCGCTTTCTCAACTCACCACTGTTGCTCTTTGGACACAGGTTCGCCGTGAGGGGAACGGCATCTTCAGCGGGGATACGACCATTCTTCACCCGAACTGGGGCATCGCCGGGAGGCTGTACAACTACAAATCCCAGCACCCTCAGCTCCGGGCGCCTGCCGCTGATGTCATCAGGCAGCGCCCGGGCTGTTTAAATAACCCCCAGGCTCCACGCAGCGCGGGACGCGCGCGGGCAGCGCCCGGGCGAAGCCCGGGCCAAGGGCGGGCCCGTCTTTGCCCGTCACTGCCTGGAACAGTCTGGGCTGGGCAACTCCTCTAACGTTTCCTGCACTCCACTCCACCTAAGGTACTGTTGCCACATTGTCTTCCACGGGCGCCTTGCGCACAACACTGTTATGCGAAATTGAATATTTATTAATTATTGCTTTTGCTCTTGCTGTACTACCCCTCTTTGCAGTTTGTTCTACTGTCCATCATTATGCCACCAAAGGACAACAAAGCCAGGGCGGCAAACGCTCATTTCACGGGGACAATGGACCAATTTGTGACTAAAGTTAATTGTGTCATCGATCAAGAAATAATGCTTCTGGAGCGCCGCGTCTCCCAGGATCTGGCAGCCGCCAGAAGGTCGTCCCTGGGATACCTTGCTAATGTTCGGTCTCCAGTATGTCAAACTTTATCTCCTACAAGCTTAGCTAGATCTGACACAGATCCATCAGCCCAGGAGCTCCCAGCTAGCGGAACGGTTGCTGATACTTTAGTGGAGGACCAGTCTTTGGTCCTGGACTCTTTGTTATTGTCTCCTTGCCCTCTGCCGTTTGCCCATAGCACAGCCCCGGAGTGTAGCACCAGGCAGCTTCGGGAGCGTAACTTGGGGGCTATTCCCAAAATAACACAAGGGCGCCCGCCCAACACTGGCAGAAAGGGCAAACATCCTAAAAGCAAACATAAGGTGCCAAGCCAAAAGGGAAAAATGAATAAAACTCCTGATATCATCGAGCAACCCTCACAGGGGGCCTCACTGAATGACCCTGTCCCCCAACCTATTCTCACACCAATAAGGTTAATGAGCCAGGAGGAGGGTGATGGGCAAAGCGTAGCGGCCAAGGGAGGGACCCCTGACCCTCTATGCTTGCACGACATTCGGGATTTAATTAGGTCCTCTCTCTGTCCTGTGCAGGATAGACTACTTAAAATCGAAGAACATCTAGCCAGGATCGAATGCATTCTAGGGGGTCTGTCCACTGCTCCAAGCTCCACTCTTAGGCCAGAGGTCCCTAACCCACCTGCCAACCATAGAGCTAAGAAAGTCCCGTTGGCCCCTAAACCTTTACCACCAGCCCTAATCGAAAGCCAACCCCTAATCACACCAAACGTCTCCACTAGAGCAGGCAACTCAAGGAAATCCATTTTGTCCAGCCAAACCGAATTAAAAGAGGCTGCTAGGCTTTTAACTCCAGAGTCTATAACCATGGCTAATACTCCTAACTTGCCTCCTGAAACAGCTCCATATGTTGTAATCTTGGCAGGAGTGCCCGAATTGGAGAGTAATGTACCTGAGTCACCAGCAACCCTAAGGAATAGGGTTGTATACTGGCTCAACACAAATAGACCAGTACCCCCACACATCAGCGCCAAAATTCTTATGGTGCGACGGGTTCCATGGATAGGCCACTTAGCTAAAAACATAAAGGGGGACTGCATCCTAATTAACTTCAAGGATACTAGAACAGTTGAGCATATTTGTAATTGGAGGTCGACTACTACAGGCTCAAGTATTTTAACTCTCCCTTTAACCTATTTTTATCCACCTGGCCATTTCACAGAATCTTGGTCAGTTGTACACGGAAAAGGGAGAGGCCCTCTACGGGGGAGTCGGCTTATACATTTGCCACCCCTAGACTTTATCCCTACAGCAAATCGCTTCAGCAGTCTTGAAGCTGTCGATTGACTGGAGGATAGTAAAGTTACCCCAGCCCCTCCTCCGCTTTTCTCAGCAAGTTGTCCCCCAGAGCCCATCTTAGTGACTGAACATTTGGGGCTGAATTTATCAACCATGTCAACGAGCCTGACGAGGTCCATTATTAGTTCTGAGCCCCCGCAAATTTATCCTTCAAATCCTTCAACTTCCGGGGTATTTACACCTAGTCTTCTCAAGATTGTCTCTTGGAATATTGCTGGTTTACGTAACAAACTAGATCTCCCTGACTGGAATGCATTCATAGAAGAATACGACATATGTATCTTCCAGGAAACCTGGAGCGCTGATCCAATATACAAATCAGGGTTCTGTTGTTTTTTTATGCCAGCCATTTCGTCAGGTCGTGGGCGCCCTTCTGGCGGCCTAATGGTTTGGATCAAGGCGGATCTCAACCTGATGGTCACCATTGACGGTCGCTCCACGCCTGTTATAATGAGGCTTACTATCAAAGACATTCAGAATAGTCCACCCTGGGAACTTCTTAATGTTTATTCCCGTGGCACTCAAGGGGGTGCTAAGTCGCTCACCATTACAGCACTTTCAGAGATACTCTCTGCATGCACCCCGAATTCTTATCTTCTTGTCGCCGGTGATTTCAATTGTTCTTTTGAACCACTTGCCGCAGAAGATTTACTGGGTGCACATGATGAGGACACTAGATGGAACATCCCCTCACTTTCCTTGAACCCCGTTAAAAGATGGACCCCTGCCGTAATCCAAATGAACGCCATAGCGTTGGAATTCGGTTTAAGAGCTGCCAACGGGCGCACCCCTTCTGATCTAGTGGGCGCTAACACTTTTAATAGAGTAGGCAGTCAAAGTAGAATAGATTACATCTTAATTGACAAGAGGGGATGGAAATGTGTTGTCGACATGGTTGTTATCCCATCAACATCCAGTGACCATAACCCCCTGTCCCTCACCATGCGCGAAGTCTGGCATAGACAGGCTACTTCCCCTCTACCAGGCATGCAGTTGTTGACCAAACACCTTGAGCCTTCTAACTGTGGTAGATCCCTTAAATGGTCTAAAATCGCTCTTAACGATATTAAACTTCTTGAGTTGGAGAATATTCTTGCTGACTACACCACCAGGCTTTCCTCATTATCTGAGGACAACTCTAGCTATACTAAAGTCTATGTGGATTCTATGAATGCAATTGGGGCATTGTTCATTGACCGCAGGAAAAAACCCAACCCCAGAGTTGAAAGAGAGAATGATTGGTTTAATAAAGACTGCAGAACTAAGAAAAATTGCCTAATTTCTGCAATCAAATCCAATAATCCTGCTGAGGTTAGGCAAGCGAGGTTGCTTTATAGGCAAGCCCTCGCATCTGCTAAAAAACTCTGGGAAGAACAGTGTTGGGTCTCCCTGAAATTAGCGAGCCAAGCAAAAAATGGCGAGCTTTTTTGGTCCATTATGAGAAGATCATCCAGCCGTGCCCAGGTGCAAATCCCTAACCATATCACGGATGGGGAATGGTTCAACCACTTCAAGAACTTGTACGCAGATCCTGAGGTTGTGGTAGACCAGCTCACCAGCCCTGGGACTGCAGTAAAATTCCATGACCAGGTCTTGTTCCCCAGTATTAAGGAGAAGGAGGTCCTAACTGCAATTGATAAGATTGTATCTGCCAAGGCACCAGGTCCTGACGGCATTCCGGGAGACCTTTTTAAAGCGAATCCAACAGGCTGGGCTGCGTTTTTCACTATTTATATCAACAGCCTATTGAGTGGATCCCCGGTGCCGGAGTCATGGAAGGGTGCAGAAGTATTCCCCATTTTTCAGAAGGGCTTAAGGGGAGACCCTGCAAATTATCGCCCAATCAGCTTAATCGATTCAGGTCAGAAGCTGGTCGGCAGGGTTCTTTTGGAGAGGATACATTCCTGGGTGGACGAGGAAGGGATTCTAACCAAGTTCCAGGCGGGTTTTAGGGCATGCACCAGCACCATTGACCAAGCTTTTAGGTTAATGCTTCTTTATTGGAAGACGGTTTCCATCGGCAAGGGTGCTTTATACCTTGCGTTCATTGACCTTAAAACCGCCTTTGACCTGGTCCCCCGCGACCGTTTGTGGTCGATTTTGGAGGAGCTGGGCATCCCTTCCTACATTCTGAAACTCCTCATCCGAATGCACGAAGAGAACTTTGCCTGCATTAGATGGGGGTCACAGGGCCAGAAAACAAATAAAATCCCAGTGAATAGAGGGGTTCGACAAGGGTGTGTCATGGCGCCAACACTTTTTACGCTATTTGTGAATGGCGTGGTCTCATTTCTGCTTGAAGTCGAAGCGGACGTTCCCGCTTTGGCGGGCGATAAAGTTCCAGCACTTCTTTTCGCAGACGATACCTTGCTAATATCAAAAACTCCGTCGGGTTTACAGAAGCTGCTACAGCGCTTCTCTTTGTTCTGTGAGCGCAGAGGCCTCGTCATCAACACCGCCAAGACTAAACTCCTCTATTTTAATCCCTCAAAATATTCTGGTTCCATTCTGACCCTAGAAGGGAAACCATTGGAGCGTGTCAGAGAGTTTGACTATCTGGGAGTCAGAATCTCCGACAGGCTCAGATGGCAGCCTCATATAGATAAAATGGCACTTAATCTGAAAAGAGTAACTGGTGCTTTGGGAAAGGAATTTCGGGCCTCCACCTCTAAACCTATTACCCCAGTACTAAACATATATGCTGCAAAGGCTGTGGGTAGCGCACTCTATGGCGCCGAATTATGGGGCTACAGCTGTGTTGACTCACT
Source organism: Triturus cristatus (assembly GCF_964204655.1). Lineage (NCBI taxonomy): Eukaryota > Metazoa > Chordata > Amphibia > Caudata > Salamandridae > Triturus > Triturus cristatus. The sequence goes on along the minus strand of NC_140584.1, from coordinate 1,170,869,580 downwards.
GACGACCAGTGAAAACAAGTTCTTTAGGGAACTTGTATCACTTCCCAGGGGCACCCCGATTAAACCACTCTTTAGTGATTTTGGCAGGCGTTCAATTAGGGATCTAGCCACCCTCCGCCCTCTGTTATACTGGGCGCGGCTGTGGCGAACCCCTGAGCTCTCTAACTATGCTGAAGGGCTCAGGGAGGTTATGAACCTACAAGGTGCCCATAAAATTGAGTGGCTTGTAAACACAAAAAAACTCCTGACTGCAACCGGCCTTATAACTGACTGGCCAGCGGCGGAACCAATATCGAAGATCGAAGTTAAGCGAGCCTATTGGGCTTGGGTGGATGCCTCGGAACAAAGAGATCCCAACATTGGAAGACTGACAGAGGCTTTTTATCAAAACAAGTCAACTATCCTCTTAGAACCATACCTAGACTTTATTACTAAGCCCAGGGACAGGTCACTTTTTATCCAGTTTAGGTTCGGGACGCTCCCAGTACGCAACCATACTAGTAAGTGGAAACCCCCCCACAAGACCCTCCCTGACTGTCCATTCTGTCCTGGTGTCACCGAAAGCGTCTCCCATTTCTTCTTTGCATGCCCAGCCTATCTATTACCTAGGTCGAAATGGCTTAAACCTGCCTGTTTACTATTAGGAACAAGGGATCACATTGTTGCTATGCGAATCCTTAAAACCACCACCAATACCACCCTAGCTTGTGGAGTGGCCAAATTCCTAGGTTGGGCATGGCTAATCAGGCAAAAATCTAGCAGTTTCAATTAAAACTTTTATATTATTGTTTTTAATCCCCAAAGCTGCGAAATTTAATACATTTTTAGATATTTATTGTACATTTCAAATTGGATTTTTTACGACATGTTTTAAAAATAATGAATTTGTAATTGTTTTTATGTGTTTTGTGCTTTTATGACATTACGTGTCGAAATAAAGCTTTGTTGATTGATTGATTGATTGATAAAGACTGGGTGGAGTTAATTACAAGGTACGACATAATTATGTTCCAAGAAACTTGGGCACCACATAATCTGCACATCAATGGGTTCCATTGTTATAACGTACCAGTGCGTAAAATGCAACATGGTCGGGCTGTTGGTGGTCTGTTTATTGGTCTCAGTATAATGGCCGGGGGAAATCACAGGGCCATTGAGACTGACAATGTTAACATACAGGCCATTGAGTATAAGCGGAAAAACCCCTTTGTTTTAATACATTTTTACAACAATGATTTCACTACAGTCCCAAATAAGAATTTCATAGCACTGTCTAATTTCATTTCCAAATTAGTTGATAGATGGGGGAAAATTGTTGGGCCTGAAATTGTTGTAGCTGGGGATTTTAATGCTCAGCTCCCAAGAAATATATGGCAGGCAGAACAGCGAAATGGACACCTGGCCAATCAAAGGGGTCAGGAACTGAGAGCCCTTTTAGATGACCACATCCTCAGTAATATAATGGATTATGGACCAAAATCATCGCAGCAGCAGGTAGCCACACATAGAGGACTAGCTAGTACCTCCACTATTGACTTCATCTTTGTCTCCCCGGGTATGGCTTATCGCATAATGGAAACTGACACGGTAGCTACTGACTGTGGGGATCACAACCCTGTAACTGTAAAACTTAAACTAGCACCAAAACCGGTTTACAGATCAATGCAGGGAGCTAAAGATCTAAGTGTAACCACTGACAAATTGCGGTTAAAATGGAAAGGCATAGACAAAGCAGCAATTATGGGATCTTTGTTAGGGGAAAATCAGCAGTGCATAGATCTCTGCCTAGATCAAACAACTAGTGGTCAGTTAATTATAACACATTTTAGTAAAATATGTGCCACAGTTAGGACTATGCTGACGATCCAAGCCCCTCAGAGCCCTAAAGATCCCAGGTGGTTTGACCACAGGTGTTCCGTGGCAAACAGGAACCTACGCAAGACACTCACAGAAATTCCTAGAGTTGGAGCAAAAGTAAGTGCGGCAAGGAAGGCTTACAAACTAGCCCTAGAGAAAAGGAGATCTACGCTCCTGGGCGAACGTTGGGAAGCATTGGCCCTGACCGCAGGAAGGAAATTGAGTAATTTATTCTGGCCAGCAGTAAAAAAACTCCGGAACATGGGCCAACACTTTACCCCAATTAGCTGCACTATTTCTGCTAGTTCCTGGGAACTACATTTCTCTAAAATTTACGCCGCCCCGGTGAAAGACCCAATTACTAACATCCCTGAAACCTCTGCCAATTTAAAGATAACTATAGGAGAAGTGGAGGAGGCAATCGCCTAGAGCCTTGGTAATAAGGCCCCTGGCCCAGATGGGCTTCCGATAGATCTCATCAAATGGCAACCTGATTTTTGGGCACCCATATTGGTGAATGTTTTTAATAGTCTGCCCGAATCAACAATGCCTGATACATGGAGTACTAGCATAATAGTCCCAATCTACAAGAAAGGAGATAGGTCTGATCCTATAAATTACAGGCCAATCTCATTGCTAGACAATACACTGAAAATATTAGGCCGTGTCATTTACAACAGATTAATTATATGGACAGAGGAAACTGGGATATTATCCCCCTGTCAATTAGGATTCAGATCAAGGGTTGGCACAGTGGAACAATGCCTTAATCTCAAATTAATTATTGATAAATACAACATTGCCCGCTCTGCACCTATTTATTTAGCTTTTATGGATTTGTCATCCGCCTTTGATTTGGTTAACCGGTCCAAACTTTGGACTATTTTATTAGAGTACGGATTGGATATCTCCCTGGTCCACTTTTTAGCCTTTTTACACACGGACCTAAAGTCCAGAGTGAGAATAGGCGTAGGCGGGGAACTGTCTGGACCCATTGAAACTGGAAGAGGAGTTAGACAGGGGTGCGTTTTAGCACCCCTGCTCTTTATTATTTACATAAATTGGCTTAGTAATTACCTTGCAAAGTTTAAACCAGACGTACCCTTAATAAATGGTAAGCCCAAACCCACTCTTCTGTACGCAGACGATGCGGTGCTAATGGGCCGCACGCCTAACTCGCTCCGTTCTTTGGTTCTCAATTTTACTACATTTATGGATGACCTGGACTTACGAGTCAATTTCAAAAAATCCTTTATAATGGCATGTGGTCCCGGCAAACGACGACTGAATCCCATACAGGTCGGGGGAGAAAAACTTATCGCAACCAATACCTTTCCGTACCTGGGCGTGACCTTTGCTGGAAATGGCTCGTGGTCTGGGCATTTGGCCCAGGCCACGAGCAAATTCTCAAAGGCCACAAACTCGATTTTAAGTATTCCTAAACCAAAGAGATCCGGAGTCATTAAGGCGATTGCTAAGATTTTTAAACTTCAATGTGTCCCAGTGGCAACTTATGGAGCAGAAGTTTGGGGCATTGGGAACAGCATCTCTATTCAACGAGTAGAGAATCGGTTTTGTAGGAGACTGTTAAATGTGCCAATCTTTACATCTAATTTTATTACACATTATGAATTAAACTTAAATTTTATCTCAGATTTTGTCAGTTCCCGACCAGTGCTATTTTGGCACTCGGTCTGGATGAACAAATCAGCGTCACTTACGCAAGAGATATTAACCGATTGTCTAAGCTGTGATAGGGGGCTGAAGATCCCGTGGATTTCTTATATACACACAAATTTGCGAGAAATAGGCATGGACAATATTTTTATTAATCCCACCCATGCCAGCAAAATTAAGAAATCCGAATTAAAAGAGGCATTAAGTGTACTGTACTCCCAAAAGCGACTCAGGAGGGAATTAGAGAAACCTACAGTTACGAGGTACATGGATATAGCAGTACCCAGATACCCCCTCGCATTATATTTAACACTAAAACTGACAAATTGGGAAAGAAGTCTTTTATGTCGTTTGAGGGCTGGAACTATTAGGTATCTGTTAAATTTCCCTCTGGGCTATCAGGAAAGTGCGACTATGATGAGCTGTCCCTGCAACGGGCAAAGCAAACAAAGTGATTTGCACTTCTTAATTCTCTGCAATTTTTATTCAATGTACACAAAACGGTTTTTAATTTCCTATTTTAAAAAATTTAGACCAATTAGTTTGGTCAAATCTTATCAGGCACTGTTAACACTTGGAAATGAGGAAATAATTTTACGTGTTTGTAGTTTTTTAAAGATTGCTGTCCATGCGCGCAGAACGATGGAAATGTAAATAATGATGTGTTTTAATCTGCATGTTTTTTTATTGGGAAATTTGACTTCTCTCATGTATTATAAGATGTGCTTTTATAAGTTGTTACTATTCGAATCATGATTCTTTGAACTTGAACTTGAACATATCCCCTTTCTTTACACCAACAAAAGACAGAAATGTGAAGATGTAACTGCAAAAAATAGAGACTACAGCAGAATTAAAATGTAAAAAAGAATTACTAAACAAAATTAACATCATCAAGCAAAGACATGACATAAAATGTCCCAAGTGCAATATAAATATTAAAATAATGGGTAGAACAAACCTGAAGTAAAAGAAGCATTAAAATTATGAAAATTAATTAAATGCTTTGAACACACTAACACCCATCCCCTTTTCTTACACAGGAAAGGAAGCAAGCACGCCGCACACAGTGTTGTACGTATGCCATGAAATACCGCTGCAGGCAACACATATACACACTCCTGTAAATCTAAGAAGAAATAAAATTTCGAGAAAAATGCACTACCCAGTAGATTTGAAAAGATAGAAGCTCATCTACCTGCTGGGGGCCTGGTTTTCTGCATAATTGCCCAGTGTTGGTGCCATTGTTCCTGGGCTTCATCCTGCGCCGTGTCTCCCTCGCCGCCGCTAATACATACTGCGGCCGAGAAGCGGGGGTAGACTACAGCCCCCAGACTCCCTTGCGGGCCCTGACGCCAGTGACGCGCCCGGAGGCGCACAAAAGTCCGCGGCTACTTCGGGGGAGCGGGAAGATTGGAAAAGATAGAAGCTCACCTACCTGCTGGGGGCCTGGTTTTCTGCATAATTGCCCAGTGTTGGTGCCATTGTTCCTGGGCTTCATCCTGCGCCGTGTCTCCCTCGCCGCCGCTAATACATACTGCGGCCGAGAAGCGGGGGGAGACTACAGCCCCCAGACTCCCTTGCGGGCCCTGATGCCAGTGACGTGCCCGGAGGCGCACAAAAGTCCGCGGCTACTTCGGGGGAGCGGGAAGATTTGAAAAGATAGAAGCTCACCTACCTGCTGGGGGCCTGGTTTTCTGCATAATTGCCCAGTGTTGGTGCCATTGTTCCTGGGCTTCATCCTGCGCCATGTCTCCCTCGCCGCCGCTAATACATACTGCGGCCGAGAAGCGGGGGGAGACTACAGCCCCCAGACTCCCTTGCGGGCCCTGACGCCAGTGACGCGCCCGGAGGCGCACAAAAGTCCGCGGCTACTTCCGCGTCGCGGGACGCGCGCGGTCGAAGCCCGGGCAAAGGGCGGGCCCTCTGTGGCCCTCAGGGGACAGAAGGTGACGGGACGGGCCACCCCCCTTTCATCGCCATCACCTCGGGACACAGCACAAGGTGACAGTGTCAGTGTTTTCTCTGGTCATATTATTGCATGTGTGGTCTGTTATAGCTGCTAAGCTTAGCCCTTCATAAGTGCCCAGTATTCTATCTGTCCCCCCGGACTTCTCCTACATGATGACTAAAGTAAGAAAGACTCCTGTGGCTACAAGATCGTGGACTAGAAATAAGACTGTTCCATCTACACCACTACCGTCTCTTACAGCCATTGACTTGATGTTACAAAAGACTATAGGTGTAGTTGCAGATGCTATATAAAATACGGAGAGGCGTCTTTCAATGACCCCAAATATGTGCTTTCCTAATCTTTCATTGCATACTACTGCCAATAACAACACTGCGGAGTCCTCTATTAATTTAGAGGAATCACTTTTGCTGCAATCCTTTACAGGGTTACCCAGTGGCCAAAGTAGTAGGAAAAATGCATCATTAGCCTCACCTATACCATTAAATAGCATAGAAGGAAGCCCTTTGTTTACTTCTAATTCCGGGGACAATTTGTGCCTGTCTCAACCAGGAATTATGTCACTAAACTCCCCAGGGGAAGTACTTGCTGAAAGCTCACCTCTTGTATATATAATAGCAGTAGACAAACCGCTTTCCCCAAAAAAGACGAAACGGCGTTATGGGAAAAAACCAAATCTATTGTGAGGAAAACATATAGACCTCTAGGTAATCATAAGCCCTCAGCAAAGGATGTTTGGTTAAATTTTAGACTGGCTAAACCAATTACTAGAACATCCAATTTGATTACAACATCTTCTAATCAGGGTGTATTATTGCCCAACGAAACACAGCCAGAGTATACTAAAACCTATACAGACCAGACAAGCCAGACCGAAAGGGCGAGTACGTCAGATAAACTATACCTGACAGAACTGGAACATCTAGTCAGATCTCTTTTGCAGCCTATAAGTGAAAGAATCATTAGTATAGAGCAAACCTTAGTGAAGTTTGAGAAGTCCCAAAAAAAGGACACTACGAGCATGTTACAAATTCTTACTGCACCCACACAGAATGACAGCCTTTTACCGGCCAACGGCAACCATAAGCAAACTAACACTAAAAAGACACGAACTAAGAAAAATACTGAAAATGATAGTTCTAATTCGGCATCTACCCCTTCTCTGGGTGTTATAGATCATAACGTTCCAAATCCGCCTATATGTGTAAATAACGAACCGGCAGTAGCATCGACTCTGCCCACTATCTTAGATGGTTCCATAACTGGTAGCGATGAGAGTGAATGGGCTGCGGAAGGTTTACCCCCTGCCTCACTTGATGATCAGGCTGAGCCTGAAAGGCCTATACCAACAGAAAATACAGCCATAAATGCACGACCAGCGCAAACACCTAAGCTGACACAACTAAAAAACCCCATTCACATTAATCTCCCTCCTGAATCCCACTTATACACCATAGTAATGATAGGTGTACCGCAATTAGAAGTAGGCAAGGTAGAGAGCTATGGGGATTTGAAAAACAAAGTGAGTCACTGGTTAACCGCCCATAGACCGATCCCTCCCCACATTAGTGGTAAAATAACAAATGTTAGGAGGGTCGACTGGGTGGGTCACAGATTTAAATCCACTGAGGGTGACTGTATTGTTGTCAACTTTAAGGATAATCGTGCAGTAAGGCACATTACTAGCTGGAAGGATGGCCTGATTAGCAGTTTGATCCGTACTATGGATCTAAGTTACTTCTATCCCTCAAGTGATCACAGTTTAAATAAAGTGTATCCATACCCCATTTTAGAGCAGGAGAAAACCTATGACAATTGTAATTTATATCACAATGGAGTAACTCCAAGGAACCATGGACATTACACTGTAGGAGATCAAAGACAGTTTAGGAGAGATATACCCTGGGAGACCAGACAGGTCAACCATCCAGTAACTTATCATGAGAGATGGGAGGCCTCACATGGGTTGTATCATCACCGCGACCACTCTCAACTAATATACCCTAACACCTATTACAATGTACCTACTTCAAACAGGTTTGATGTTTTTTATGAGCAGAATGGCTTGGAGGGGGTCGACTGACTACATGTTGCCCCAGCCATACCAACGCATTCTGGTCACGTGCAAAGTAACCCTGTACATGGGGAAATTAGGGCTACACAAGCAGCAATTGTTCCCTTTTCAACCGTTGAATTAGATAACAACAATCAGGTAGAGCTAGATGTAGACTCTCTAACGGACAGCTCCGTATTACATGAGCACATTAGTACACTGCTTGATCTGCCCGAGGCTTTTAATTTTCCTCCAACCCATGTAGAACCAAACTCTTCTACAATAGAAACTATGGGAGACACACACGTAGAACAACTTAATCGGTTATTAGAACCTATAAGCACAGAAGTCGTCACTGGAATAGAGTCTGGTGATGCTTGTAATGCGAGTTTAGTCTCCTGGAATATAGCAGGTTTGGCTGATAAAATATGTGACTCTGCCTGGTTGACATTTGTTAAGAAATACGCAGTTATATGCCTCCAAGAGACATGGATGGAAGATAATAATGCCTTCATTGAGGGCTACCAAAGCTTTCTTAGGCCAGCAGCCCCCTCAATTAGTGGAAGAGCAAAGGGGGGCCTGGCTATTTTCATTAATCTGGCACTTTCCTGTCAAATAAGTAACCGGTATCATGCAAATCGGAATATCCTAGTGCTCGAATTGAAGAGAGGCAAACATGCTCTGACTTTAATTAATTTTTACAATGCCTTAAACAGCCAAGGGGAATGTAATATACTGCTTCTGAAAGAGATGCTGAGAGAGGGAGCAGGTACACTGTCATGTAACTTACTGATCGCAGGTGATTTTAATGTACACCCATGTGGTAACCCAGGAGTTACCCCCATGGGATCTCTGGGGTGTAATAGTGTGAATGGTTTCCATTTTGACCACTCCAGGCGTGGAACTTGTCTCAACGATTTGTTGAATGAAAATAACCTA